>NW_027640430.1:0-1200000 GCF_949752795.1 Hyperoodon ampullatus
CCCATATTTCCCGCAGAGGAAAATATCTGACTAGTAAGAATCTTAAAACCTATGTATTGATATGTCTCCATAAGGGAATCAAGTGTGTCTAGACTGGCATAAACATGGCAGCGAGAATCAGCTCAAACCCACTATAAAAAGGAATTTCAAAAACAAAACAAAAAAACTGGGAAATTCTTTACAATTCCTTCAGGGTCTCTGATGAAAGCTGGAATAACCCTATCTACAACGACAGCTGGATGTGGCATAAGGAGGGACACTTGGGACTGAGACGATTGGTGAGATTGGGTGAGCAAATGCAGACCCTTTAAAGCAATAATGCATGGCACCCATTCCATGGGTCCGAACTCTCCAGGTTGAAGGGAATATTACTACAGCTATAACATGTGCGGGAAACCTAGAGAACGGACACACTGTGAATACGAAAGGTTTCTAAAACTCAACGAATAGTCCCTCTCCTGGTGCTCCGGTTTGACTTTCCGTCTGCTTTACTATCAACCTCCCAACTTGGAGAGACAGCCCCTTTAACCTCTTGGTTCGCACAGGTTGCCAATTTGGCAGAGGATGAAAGGGAAGAGGGAGAACCAATGAGAGAGTAGCTGTTAGGCATTTGGACAGGCACATATCACTGTAATTTCCCGGCAGGAAGAAGAATTAACCAAATTCTCAGCCACCCACCGGGAACCAGTATAGGTCCTGAACCAAAATTTTGGACTTGCGGTCAGCTCACCAAAAACGAGTTGAAAAATGGAGCTCAGGGGCACAGCAATTCACAAACTGGCCGAGTAATAAAGGACACCTATCGTCCAAAAATCTGTTGAGGGAAGGCAACGAGGCGGACTTGAAAGCGAGGCAGAATAGCAGGAAACAGATTTCAAGAGGTACGTTGGAATCGCCTTTAAGGCACAGGAAGAGGGGCACAACTTAGACAATGATGCACTTGGCTAAAAAGGGCGTATGCGTTTTCTCCTGAATATATTCAGGAGAAAACGCATACGCCCTTTTTGGCCAAGCAAGCAAGCGGGCAATGCAAATCTGCACTACAAAGAAGTATCACTTCCCACCGGTCAAAAGGGACATCCACAAAATGTGTAAGAACAAGAAAGGCAAGACAGGCCCTGGAGAACAGGGAGCCTTGTTATGCTGATGGGCGGGATGTAAATTGCCAACTGCCTCTCTGGAGGAGTGCATTCTGTTCCCTAAAACAAGTAAAGAACAGAGCTACAGAGCCAAGGGCACTACCAGTCTAGGGAATATACCTTGGGAAAACTGAAAATCAATAAGACAGAGCCATCCCAAAATTTAGGGCTGCACTGCATGCAAGGACCTCAACTTGGATACACCTTAAGTATCCCATAAAATATAAACATGGTTCAAAAAATTGTGGTACTTACGTACGATGGAATATCCCTCAGCCATGAAATCAATGTCATAAGACCAGTAGCAGCAAAATGGGTGGATTCAGGTACGATGATTCTAAGTGAAATAAGTCACACAGAAAAAGAAATTTATCATAAGATATCACTTATGAAGATCCTGTAAACATGGCTACACTTGAACTGAGTTAGGAAAGAGAACAGTGTCTCACATTTAGAAAACACTCTTATACCTGCTTAAGGGGGAAGGAGAGGTGGGGTGATGCATAAAACCAGAGTTTGATATAAGCACAGGTACCGTTCCAAAAACCAACTATGGAATAGACAAGACCTACACCGTCCTCAGCGAAAGGGACTCAAAACCCCATATTTCCCGCAGAGGAAAATATCTGACTAGTAAGAATCTTAAAACCTATGTATTGATATGTCTCCATAAGGGAATCAAGTGTGTCTAGACTGGCATAAACATGGCAGCGAGAATCAGCTCAAACCCACTATAAAAAGGAATTTCAAAAACAAAACAAAAAAACTGGGAAATTCTTTACAATTCCTTCAGGGTCTCTGATGAAAGCTGGAATGACCCTATCTACAACGACAGCTGGATGTGGCATAAGGAGGGACACTTGGGACTGAGACGATTGGTGAGATTGGGGGAGCAAATGCAGACCCTTTAAAGCAATAATGCATGGCACCCATTCCATGGGTCCGATCTCTCCAGGTTGAAGGGAATATTACTACAGCTATAACATGTGCGGGAAACCTAGAGAACGGACACACTGTGAATACGAAAGGTTTCTAAAACTCAACGAATAGTCCCTCTCCTGGTGCTCCGGTTTGACTTTCCGTCTGCTTTACTATCAACCTCCCAACTTGGAGAGACAGCCCCTTTAACCTCTTGGTTCGCACAGGTTGCCAATTTGGCAGAGGATGAAAGGGAAGAGGGAGAACCAATGAGAGAGTAGCTGTTAGGCATTTGGACGGGCACATATCACTGTAATTTCCCGGCAGGAAGAAGAATTAACCAAATTCTCAGCCACCCACCGGGAACCAGTATAGGTCCTGAACCAAAATTTTGGACTTGCGGTCAGCTCACCAAAAACGAGTTGAAAAATGGAGCTCAGGGGCACAGCAATTCACAAACTGGCCGAGTAATAAAGGACAACTATCGTCCAAAAATCTGTTGAGGGAAGGCAACGAGGCAGACTTGAAAGCGAGGCAGAATAGCAGGAAACAGATTTCAAGAGGTACGTTGGAATCGCCTTTAAAGCACAGGAAGAGGGGCACAACTTCGACAATGACGCACTTGGCCAAAAAGGGCGTATGCGTTTTCTCCTGAATATATTCAGGAGAAAACGCATACGCCCTTTTTGGCCAAGCAAGCAAGCGGGCAATGCAAATCTGCACTAGAAAGACGTATCACTTCCCACCGGTCAAAAGGGACATCCACAAAATGTGTAAGAACAAGAAAGGCAAGACAGGCCCTGGAGAACAGGGAGCCTTGTTATGCTGATGGGCGGGATGTAAATTGCCAACTGCCTCTCTGGAGGAGTGCATTCTGTTCCCTAAAACAAGTAAAGAACAGAGCTACAGAGCCAAGGGCACTACCAGTCTAGGGAATATACCTTGGGAAAACTGAAAATCAATAAGACAGAGCCACCCCAAAATTTAGGGCTGCACTGCATACAAGGACCTCAACTTGGATACACCTTAAGTATCCCAGAAAATATAAACATGGTTCAAAAAATTGTGGTACTTACGTACGATGGAATATCCCTCAGCCATGAAATCAATGTCATAAGACCAGTAGCAGCAAAATGGGTGGATTCTGGTACGATGATTCTAAGTGAAATAAGTCACACAGAAAAAGAAACTTATCATAAGATATCACTTATGAAGATCCTGTAAACATGGCTACACTTGAACTGAGTTAGGAAAGAGAACAGTGTCTCACATTTAGAAAACACTCTTATACCTGCTTAAGGGGGAAGGAGAGGTGGGGTGATGCATAAAACCAGAGTTTGATATAAGCACAGGTACCGTTCCAAAAACCAACTATGGAATAGACAAGACCTACACCTTCCTCAGTGAAAGGGACTCAAAACCCCATATTTCCCGCAGAGGAAAATATCTGACTAGTAAGAATCTTAAAACCTATGTATTGATATGTCTCCGTAAGGGAATCAAGTGTGTCTAGACTGGCATAAACATGGCAGCGAGAATCAGCTCAAACCCACTATAAAAAGGAATTTCAAAAACAAAACAAAAAAACTGGGAAATTCTTTACAATTCCTTCAGGGTCTCTGATGAAAGCTGGAATAGCCCTATCTACAACGACAGCTGGATGTGGCATAAGGAGGGACACTTGGGACTGAGACGATTGGTGAGATTGGGTGAGCAAATGCAGACCCTTTAAAGCAATAATGCATGGCACCCATTCCATGGGTCCGAACTCTCCAGGTTGAAGGGAATATTACTACAGCTATAACATGTGCGGGAAACCTAGAGAACGGACACACTGTGAATACGAAAGGTTTCTAAAACTCAACGAATAGTCCCTCTCCTGGTGCTCCGGTTTGACTTTCCGTCTGCTTTACTATCAACCTCCCAACTTGGAGAGACAGCCCCTTTAACCTCTTGGTTCGCACAGGTTGCCAATTTGGCAGAGGATGAAAGGGAAGAGGGAGAACCAATGAGAGAGTAGCTGTTAGGCATTTGGACAGGCACATATCACTGTAATTTCCCGGGAGGAAGAAGAATTAACCAAATTCTCAGCCACCCACCGGGAACCAGTATAGGTCCTGAACCAAAATTTTGGACTTGCGGTCAGCTCACCAAAAACGAGTTGAAAAATGGAGCTCAGGGGCACAGCAATTCACAAACTGGCCGAGTAATAAAGGACACCTATCGTCCAAAAATCTGTTGAGGGAAGGCAACGAGGCGGACTTGAAAGCGAGGCAGAATAGCAGGAAACAGATTTCAAGAGGTACGTTGGAATCGCCTTTAAGGCACAGGAAGAGGGGCACAACTTAGACAATGATGCACTTGGCTAAAAAGGGCGTATGCGTTTTCTCCTGAATATATTCAGGAGAAAACGCATACGCCCTTTTTGGCCAAGCAAGCAAGCGGGCAATGCAAATCTGCACTACAAAGAAGTATCACTTCCCACCGGTCAAAAGGGACATCCACAAAATGTGTAAGAACAAGAAAGGCAAGACAGGCCCTGGAGAACAGGGAGCCTTGTTATGCTGATGGGCGGGATGTAAATTGCCAACTGCCTCTCTGGAGGAGTGCATTCTGTTCCCTAAAACAAGTAAAGAACAGAGCTACAGAGCCAAGGGCACTACCAGTCTAGGGAATATACCTTGGGAAAACTGAAAATCAATAAGACAGAGCCATCCCAAAATTTAGGGCTGCACTGCATGCAAGGACCTCAACTTGGATACACCTTAAGTATCCCATAAAATATAAACATGGTTCAAAAAATTGTGGTACTTACGTACGATGGAATATCCCTCAGCCATGAAATCAATGTCATAAGACCAGTAGCAGCAAAATGGGTGGATTCAGGTACGATGATTCTAAGTGAAATAAGTCACACAGAAAAAGAAATTTATCATAAGATATCACTTATGAAGATCCTGTAAACATGGCTACACTTGAACTGAGTTAGGAAAGAGAACAGTGTCTCACATTTAGAAAACACTCTTATACCTGCTTAAGGGGGAAGGAGAGGTGGGGTGATGCATAAAACCAGAGTTTGATATAAGCACAGGTACCGTTCCAAAAACCAACTATGGAATAGACAAGACCTACACCGTCCTCAGCGAAAGGGACTCAAAACCCCATATTTCCCGCAGAGGAAAATATCTGACTAGTAAGAATCTTAAAACCTATGTATTGATATGTCTCCATAAGGGAATCAAGTGTGTCTAGACTGGCATAAACATGGCAGCGAGAATCAGCTCAAACCCACTATAAAAAGGAATTTCAAAAACAAAACAAAAAAACTGGGAAATTCTTTACAATTCCTTCAGGGTCTCTGATGAAAGCTGGAATGACCCTATCTACAACGACAGCTGGATGTGGCATAAGGAGGGACACTTGGGACTGAGACGATTGGTGAGATTGGGGGAGCAAATGCAGACCCTTTAAAGCAATAATGCATGGCACCCATTCCATGGGTCCGAACTCTCCAGGTTGAAGGGAATATTACTACAGCTATAACATGTGCGGGAAACCTAGAGAACGGACACACTGTGAATACGAAAGGTTTCTAAAACTCAACGAATAGTCCCTCTCCTGGTGCTCCGGTTTGACTTTCCGTCTGCTTTACTATCAACCTCCCAACTTGGAGAGACAGCCCCTTTAACCTCTTGGTTCGCACAGGTTGCCAATTTGGCAGAGGATGAAAGGGAAGAGGGAGAACCAATGAGAGAGTAGCTGTTAGGCATTTGGACGGGCACATATCACTGTAATTTCCCGGCAGGAAGAAGAATTAACCAAATTCTCAGCCACCCACCGGGAACCAGTATAGGTCCTGAACCAAAATTTTGGACTTGCGGTCAGCTCACCAAAAACGAGTTGAAAAATGGAGCTCAGGGGCACAGCAATTCACAAACTGGCCGAGTAATAAAGGACAACTATCGTCCAAAAATCTGTTGAGGGAAGGCAACGAGGCAGACTTGAAAGCGAGGCAGAATAGCAGGAAACAGATTTCAAGAGGTACGTTGGAATCGCCTTTAAAGCACAGGAAGAGGGGCACAACTTCGACAATGACGCACTTGGCCAAAAAGGGCGTATGCGTTTTCTCCTGAATATATTCAGGAGAAAACGCATACGCCCTTTTTGGCCAAGCAAGCAAGCGGGCAATGCAAATCTGCACTAGAAAGACGTATCACTTCCCACCGGTCAAAAGGGACATCCACAAAATGTGTAAGAACAAGAAAGGCAAGACAGGCCCTGGAGAACAGGGAGCCTTGTTATGCTGATGGGCGGGATGTAAATTGCCAACTGCCTCTCTGGAGGAGTGCATTCTGTTCCCTAAAACAAGTAAAGAACAGAGCTACAGAGCCAAGGGCACTACCAGTCTAGGGAATATACCTTGGGAAAACTGAAAATCAATAAGACAGAGCCACCCCAAAATTTAGGGCTGCACTGCATACAAGGACCTCAACTTGGATACACCTTAAGTATCCCAGAAAATATAAACATGGTTCAAAAAATTGTGGTACTTACGTACGATGGAATATCCCTCAGCCATGAAATCAATGTCATAAGACCAGTAGCAGCAAAATGGGTGGATTCTGGTACGATGATTCTAAGTGAAATAAGTCACACAGAAAAAGAAACTTATCATAAGATATCACTTATGAAGATCCTGTAAACATGGCTACACTTGAACTGAGTTAGGAAAGAGAACAGTGTCTCACATTTAGAAAACACTCTTATACCTGCTTAAGGGGGAAGGAGAGGTGGGGTGATGCATAAAACCAGAGTTTGATATAAGCACAGGTACCGTTCCAAAAACCAACTATGGAATAGACAAGACCTACACCTTCCTCAGTGAAAGGGACTCAAAACCCCATATTTCCCGCAGAGGAAAATATCTGACTAGTAAGAATCTTAAAACCTATGTATTGATATGTCTCCGTAAGGGAATCAAGTGTGTCTAGACTGGCATAAACATGGCAGCGAGAATCAGCTCAAACCCACTATAAAAAGGAATTTCAAAAACAAAACAAAAAAACTGGGAAATTCTTTACAATTCCTTCAGGGTCTCTGATGAAAGCTGGAATGACCCTATCTACAACGACAGCTGGATGTGGCATAAGGAGAGACACTTGGGACTGAGACGATTGGTGAGATTGGGTGAGCAAATGCAGACCCTTTAAAGCAATAATGCATGGCACACATTCCATGGGTCCCAACTCTCCAGGTTGAAGGGAATATTACTACAGCTATAACATGTGCGGGAAACCTAGAGAACGGACACACTGTGAATACGAAAGGTTTCTAAAACTCAAAGAATAAACCCTCTCCTGGTGCTCCGGTTTGACTTTCCCTCTGCTTTACTATCAACCTCCCAACTTGGAGAGACAGCCCCTTTAACCTCTTGGTTCGCACAGGTTGCCAATTTGGCAGAGGATGAAAGGGAAGAGGGAGAACCAATGAGAGAGTAGCTGTTAGGCATTTGGACGGGCACATATCACTGTAATTTCCCGGCAGGAAGAAGAATTAACCAAATTCTCAGCAACCCGCCGGGAACCAGTATAGGTCCTGAACCAAAATTTTGGACTTGCGGTCAGCTCACCAAAAACGAGTTGAAAAATGGAGCTCAGGGACACAGCAATTCACAAACAGGCCGAGTAATAAAGGACATCTATCGTCCAAAAATCTGTTGACGGAAGGCAACGAGGCGGACTTGAAAGCGAGGCAGAATAGCAGGAAACAGATTTCAAGAGGTACGTTGGAATCGCCTTTAAAGCACAGGAAGAGGGGCACAACTTCGACAATGATGCACTTGGCCAAAAAGGGCGTATGCGTTTTCTCCTGAATATATTCAGGAGAAAACGCATACGCCCTTTTTGGCCAAGCAAGCAAGCGGGCAATGCACATCTGCACTACAAAGAAGTATCACTTCCCACCGGTCAAAAGGGACATCCACAAAATGTGTAAGAACAAGAAAGGCAAGACAGGCCCTGGAGAACAGGGAGCCTTGTTATGCTGATGGGCGGGATGTAAATTGCCAACTGCCTCTCTGGAGGAGTGCATTCTGTTCCCTAAAACAAGTAAAGAACAGAGCTACAGAGCCAAGGGCACTACCAGTCTAGGGAATATACCTTGGGAAAACTGAAAATCAATAAGACAGAGCCACCCCAAAATTTAGGGCTGCACTGCATACAAGGACCTCAACTTGGATACACCTTAAGTATCCCAGAAAATATAAACATGGTTCAAAAAATTGTGGTACTTACGTACGATGGAATATCCCTCAGCCATGAAATCAATGTCATAAGACCAGTAGCAGCAAAATGGGTGGATTCCGGTACGATGATTCTAAGTGAAATAAGTCACACAGAAAAAGAAACTTATCATAAGATATCACTTATGAAGATCCTGTAAACATGGCTACACTTGAACTGAGTTAGGAAAGAGAACAGTGTCTCACATTTAGAAAACACTCTTATACCTGCTTAAGGGGGAAGGAGAGGTGGGGTGATGCATAAAACCAGAGTTTGATATAAGCACAGGTACCGTTCCAAAAACCAACTATGGAATAGACAAGACCTACACCTTCCTCAGTGATAGGGACTCAAAACCCCATATTTCCCGCAGAGGAAAATATCTGACTAGTAAGAATCTTAAAACCTATGTATTGATATGTCTCCGTAAGGAAATAAAGTGTGTCTAGACTGGCATAAACATGGCAGCGAGAATCAGCTCAAACCCACTATAAAAAGGAATTTCAAAAACAAAACAAAAAAAACTGGGAAATTCTTTACAATTCCTTCAGAGTCTCTGATGAAAGCTGGAATGACCCTATCTACAACGACAGCTGGATGTGGCATAAAGACGGACACTTGGGACTGAGAGGATTCTTGAGATTGGGTGAGCAAATGCAGACCCTTTAAAGCAATAATGCATGGCACCCATTCCATGGGTCCGAACTCTCTAGGTTGAAGGGAATATTACTACAGCTATAACATGTGCGGGAAACCTAGAGAACGGACACACTGTGAATACGAAAGGTTTCTAAAACTCAACGAATAGTCCCTCTCCTGGTGCTCTGGTTTGACTTTCCGTCTGCTTTACTATCAACCTCCCAACTTGTATAGACAGCCCCTTTAACCTCTTGGTTCGCACAGGTTGCCAATTTGGCAGAGGATGAAAGGGAAGAGGGAGAACCAATGAGAGAGTAGCTGTTAGGCATTTGGACGGGCACATATCACTGTAATTTCCCGGCAGGAAGAAGAATTAACCAAATTCTCAGCCACCCACCGGGAACCAGTATAGGTCCTGAACCAAAATTTTGGACTTGCGGTCAGCTCACCAAAAACGAGTTGAAAAATGGAGCTCAGGGGCACAGCAATTCACAAACTGGCCGAGTAATAAAGGACAACTATCGTCCAAAAATCTGTTGAGGGAAGGCAACGAGGCGGACTTGAAAGTGAGGCAGAATAGCAGGAAACAGATTTCAAGAGGTACGTTGGAATCGCCTTTAAAGCACAGGAAGAGGGGCACAACTTCGACAATGACGCACTTGGCCAAAAAGGGCGTATGCGTTTTCTCCTGAATATATTCAGGAGAAAACGCATACGCCCTTTTTGGCCAAGCAAGCAAGCGGGCAATGCAAATCTGCACTACAAAGAAGTATCACTTCCCACCGGTCAAAAGGGACATCCACAAAATGTGTAAGAACAAGAAAGGCAAGACAGGACCTGGAGAACAGGGAGCCTTGTTATGCTGATGGGCGGGATGTAAATTGCCAACTGCCTCTCTGGAGGAGTGCATTCTGTTCCCTAAAACAAGTAAAGAACAGAGCTACAGAGCCAAGGGCACTACCAGTCTAGGGAATATACCTTGGGAAAACTGAAAATCAATAAGACAGAGCCACCCCAAAATTTAGGGCTGCACTGCATACAAGGACCTCAACTTGGATACACCTTAAGTATCCCAGAAAATATAAACATGGTTCAAAAAATTGTGGTACTTACGTACGATGGAATATCCCTCAGCCATGAAATCAATGTCATAAGACCAGTAGCAGCAAAATGGGTGGATTCAGGTACGATGATTCTAAGTGAAATAAGTCACACAGAAAAAGAAACTTATCATAAGATATCACTTATGAAGATCCTGTAAACATGGCTACACTTGAACTGAGTTAGGAAAGAGAACAGTGTCTCACATTTAGAAAACACTCTTATACCTGCTTAAGGGGGAAGGAGAGGTGGGGTGATGCATAAAACCAGAGTTTGATATAAGCACAGGTACCGTTCCAAAAACCAACTATGGAATAGACAAGACCTACACCTTCCTCAGTGAAAGGGACTCAAAACCCCATATTTCCCGCAGAGGAAAATATCTGACTAGTAAGAATCTTAAAACCTATGTATTGATATGTCTCTGTAAGGGAATCAAGTGTGTCTAGACTGGCATAAACATGGCAGCGAGAATCAGCTCAAACCCACTATAAAAAGGAATTTCAAAAACAAAACAAAAAAACTGGGAAATTCTTTACAATTCCTTCGGGGTGTCTGATGAAAGCTGGAATGACCCTATCTACAACGACAGCTGGATGTGGCATAAGGAGGGACACTTGGGACTGAGACGATTGGTGAGATTGGGTGAGCAAATGCAGACCCTTTAAAGCAATAATGCATGGCACCCATTCCATGGGTCCGAACTCTCCAGGTTGAAGGGAATATTACTACAGCTATAACATGTGCGGGAAACCTAGAGAACGGACACACTGTGAATACGAAAGGTTTCTAAAACTCAACGAATAGTCCCTCTCCTGGTGCTCCGGTTTGACTTTCCGTCTGCTTTACTATCAACCTCCCAACTTGGAGAGACAGCCCCTTTAACCTCTTGGTTCGCACAGGTTGCCAATTTGGCAGAGGATGAAAGGGAAGAGGGAGAACCAATGAGAGAGTAGCTGTTAGGCATTTGGATGGGCACATATCACTGTAATTTCCTGGCAGGAAGAAGAATTAACCAAATTCTCAGCCACCCACCGGGAACCAGTATAGGTCCTGAACCAAAATTTGGACTTGCGGTCAGCTCACCAAAAACGAGTTGAAAAATGGAGCTCAGGGGCACAGCAATTCACAAACTGGCCGAGTAATAAAGGACAACTATCGTCCAAAAATCTGTTGAGGGAAGGCAACGAGGCGGACTTGAAAGTGAGGCAGAATAGCAGGAAACAGATTTCAAGAGTTACGTTGGAATCGCCTTTAAAGCACAGGAAGAGGGGCACAACTTCGACAATGACGCACTTGGCCAAAAAGGGCGTATGCGTTTTCTCCTGAATATATTCAGGAGAAAACGCATACGCCCTTTTTGGCCAAGCAAGCAAGCGGGCAATGCAAATCTGCACTACAAAGAAGTATCACTTCCCACCAGTCAAAAGGGACATCCACGAAATGTGTAAGAACAAGAAAGGCAAGACAGGCCCTGGAGAACAGGGAGCCTTGTTATGCTGATGGGCGGGATGTAAATTGCCAACTGCCTCTCTGGAGGAGTGCATTCTGTTCCCTAAAACAAGTAAAGAACAGAGCTACAGAGCCAAGGGCACTACCAGTCTAGGGAATATACCTTGGGAAAACTGAAAATCAATAAGACAGAGCCACCCCAAAATTTAGGGCTGCACTGCATACAAGGACCTCAACTTGGATACACCTTAAGTATCCCAGAAAATATAAACATGGTTCAAAAAATTGTGGTACTTACGTACGATGGAATATCCCTCAGCCATGAAATCAATGTCATAAGACCAGTAGCAGCAAAATGGGTGGATTCAGGTACGATGATTCTAAGTGAAATAAGTCACACAGAAAAAGAAACTTATCATAAGATATCACTTATGAAGATCCTGTAAACATGGCTACACTTGAACTGAGTTAGGAAAGAGAACAGTGTCTCACATTTAGAAAACACTCTTATACCTGCTTAAGGGGGAAGGAGAGGTGGGGTGATGCATAAAACCAGAGTTTGATATAAGCACAGGTACCGTTCCAAAAACCAACTATGGAATAGACAAGACCTACACCTTCCTCAGTGATAGGGACTCAAAACCCCATATTTCCCGCAGAGGAAAATATCTGACTAGTAAGAATCTTAAAACCTATGTATTGATATGTCTCCGTAAGGAAATAAAGTGTGTCTAGACTGGCATAAACATGGCAGCGAGAATCAGCTCAAACCCACTATAAAAAGGAATTTCAAAAACAAAACAAAAAAAACTGGGAAATTCTTTACAATTCCTTCAGAGTCTCTGATGAAAGCTGGAATGACCCTATCTACAACGACAGCTGGATGTGGCATAAGGACGGACACTTGGGACTGAGAGGATTCTTGAGATTGGGTGAGCAAATGCAGACCCTTTAAAGCAATAATGCATGGCACCCATTCCATGGGTCCGAACTCTCCAGGTTGAAGGGAATATTACTACAGCTATAACATGTGCGGGAAACCTAGAGAACGGACACACTGTGAATACGAAAGGTTTCTAAAACTCAACGAATAGTCCCTCTCCTGGTGCTCTGGTTTGACTTTCCGTCTGCTTTACTATCAACCTCCCAACTTGGATAGACAGCCCCTTTAACCTCTTGGTTCGCACAGGTTGCCAATTTGGCAGAGGATGAAAGGGAAGAGGGAGAACCAATGAGAGAGTAGCTGTTAGGCATTTGGACGGGCACATATCACTGTAATTTCCCGGCAGGAAGAAGAATTAACCAAATTCTCAGCCACCCACCGGGAACCAGTATAGGTCCTGAACCAAAATTTTGGACTTGCGGTCAGCTCACCAAAAACGAGTTGAAAAATGGAGCTCAGGGGCACAGCAATTCACAAACTGGCCGAGTAATAAAGGACAACTATCGTCCAAAAATCTGTTGAGGGAAGGCAACGAGGCGGACTTGAAAGTGAGGCAGAATAGCAGGAAACAGATTTCAAGAGGTACGTTGGAATCGCCTTTAAAGCACAGGAAGAGGGGCACAACTTCGACAATGACGCACTTGGCCAAAAAGGGAGTATGCGTTTTCTCCTGAATATATTCAGGAGAAAACGCATACGCCCTTTTTGGCCAAGCAAGCAAGCGGGCAATGCAAATCTGCACTACAAAGAAGTATCACTTCCCACCGGTCAAAAGGGACATCCACAAAATGTGTAAGAACAAGAAAGTCAAGACAGGACCTGGAGAACAGGGAGCCTTGTTATGCTGATGGGCGGGATGTAAATTGCCAACTGCCTCTCTGGAGGAGTGCATTCTGTTCCCTAAAACAAGTAAAGAACAGAGCTACAGAGCCAAGGGCACTACCAGTCTAGGGAATATACCTTGGGAAAACTGAAAATCAATAAGACAGAGCCACCCCAAAATTTAGGGCTGCACTGCATACAAGGACCTCAACTTGGATACACCTTAAGTATCCCAGAAAATATAAACATGGTTCAAAAAATTGTGGTACTTACGTACGATGGAATATCCCTCAGCCATGAAATCAATGTCATAAGACCAGTAGCAGCAAAATGGGTGGATTCAGGTACGATGATTCTAAGTGAAATAAGTCACACAGAAAAAGAAACTTATCATAAGATATCACTTATGAAGATCCTGTAAACATGGCTACACTTGAACTGAGTTAGGAAAGAGAACAGTGTCTCACATTTAGAAAACACTCTTATACCTGCTTAAGGGGGAAGGAGAGGTGGGGTGATGCATAAAACCAGAGTTTGATATAAGCACAGGTACCGTTCCAAAAACCAACTATGGAATAGACAAGACCTACACCTTCCTCAGTGAAAGGGACTCAAAACCCCATATTTCCCGCAGAGGAAAATATCTGACTAGTAAGAATCTTAAAACCTATGTATTGATATGTCTCTGTAAGGGAATCAAGTGTGTCTAGACTGGCATAAACATGGCAGCGAGAATCAGCTCAAACCCACTATAAAAAGGAATTTCAAAAACAAAACAAAAAAACTGGGAAATTCTTTACAATTCCTTCGGGGTGTCTGATGAAAGCTGGAATGACCCTATCTACAACGACAGCTGGATGTGGCATAAGGAGGGACACTTGGGACTGAGACGATTGGTGAGATTGGGTGAGCAAATGCAGACCCTTTAAAGCAATAATGCATGGCACCCATTCCATGGGTCCGAACTCTCCAGGTTGAAGGGAATATTACTACAGCTATAACATGTGCGGGAAACATAGAGAACGGACACACTGTGAATACGAAAGGTTTCTAAAACTCAACGAATAGTCCCTCTCCTGGTGCTCCGGTTTGACTTTCCGTCTGCTTTACTATCAACCTCCCAACTTGGAGAGACAGCCCCTTTAACCTCTTGGTTCGCACAGGTTGCCAATTTGGCAGAGGATGAAAGGGAAGAGGGAGAACCAATGAGAGAGTAGCTGTTAGGCATTTGGATGGGCACATATCACTGTAATTTCCCGGCAGGAAGAAGAATTAACCAAATTCTCAGACACCCACCGGGAACCAGTATAGGTCCTGAACCAAAATTTGGACTTGCGGTCAGCTCACAAAAAACGAGTTTAAAAATGGAGCTCAGGGGCACAGCAATTCACAAACTGGCCGAGTAATAAAGGACAACTATCGTCCAAAAATCTGTTGAGGGAAGGCAACGAGGCGGACTTGAAAGTGAGGCAGAATAGCAGGAAACAGATTTCAAGAGGTACGTTGGAATCGCCTTTAAAGCACAGGAAGAGGGGCACAACTTCGACAATGACGCACTTGGCCAAAAAGGGCGTATGCGTTTTCTCCTGAATATATTCAGGAGAAAACGCATACGCCCTTTTTGGCCAAGCAAGCAAGCGGGCAATGCAAATCTGCACTACAAAGAAGTATCACTTCCCACCGGTCAAAAGGGACATCCACAAAATGTGTAAGAACAAGAAAGGCAAGACAGGCCCTGGAGAACAGGGAGCCTTGTTATGCTGATGGGCGGGATGTAAATTGCCAACTGCCTCTCTGGAGGAGTGCATTCTGTTCCCTAAAACAAGTAAAGAACAGAGCTACAGAGCCAAGGGCACTACCAGTCTAGGGAATATACCTTGGGAAAACTGAAAATCAATAAGACAGAGCCACCCCAAAATTTAGGGCTGCACTGCATACAAGGACCTCAACTTGGATACACCTTAAGTATCCCAGAAAATATAAACATGGTTCAAAAAATTGTGGTACTTACGTACGATGGAATATCCCTCAGCCATGAAATCAATGTCATAAGACCAGTAGCAGCAAAATGGGTGGATTCAGGTACGATGATTCTAAGTGAAATAAGTCACACAGAAAAAGAAATTTATCATAAGATATCACTTATGAAGATCCTGTAAACATGGCTACACTTGAACTGAGTTAGGAAAGAGAACAGTGTCTCACATTTAGAAAACACTCTTATGCCTGCTTAAGGGGGAAGGAGAGGTGGGGTGATGCATAAAACCAGAGTTTGGTATAAGCACAGGTACCGTTCCAAAAACCAACTATGGAATAGACAAGACCTACACCTTCCTCAGTGAAAGGGACTCAAAACCCCATATTTCCCGCAGAGGAATATATCTGACTAGTAAGAAACTTAAAACCTATGTATTGATATGTCTCCGTAAGAGAATCATCTGTGTCTAGACTGGCATAAACAGGGCAGCGAGAATCAGCTCAAACCCACTATAAAAAGGAATTTCAAAAACAAAACAAAAAACTGGGAAATTCTTAACAATTCCTTCAGGGTCTCTGATGAAACCTGGAAAGACCCTATCTACAACGACAGCTGGATGTGGCATAAGGCTGGACACTTGGGACTGAGAGGATTGGTGAGATTGTGTGAGCAAATGCAGACCCTTTAAAGCACAAATGCCTGGCACCCATTCCATGGGTCCCAAATCTCCAGGTTGAAAGGAATATTACTACAGCTAAACATGTACGGGAAACATAGAGAACGAACAGACTGTGAATACGAAAATTTTCTAAAACTCACGAATAGTCCCTACCCTGGTGCTCCAGTTTGACTTTCCATCTGCTTTACTATCAATCTCCCAAATTGGAAAGACAGCCCCTTTAACCTCCTGGTTCGCATAGGTTTCCAATTTGGCAGAGGATGAAAGGGAAGAGGGAGAACCAATGAGAGAGTAGCTGTTAGGCATTTGGACGGGCACATATCACTGTAATTTCCCGGCAGGAAGAAGAATTAACCAAATTCTCAGCCACCCACCGGGAACCAGTATAGGTCCTGAACCAAAATTTTGGACTTGCGGTCAGCTCACCAAAAACGAGTTGAAAAATGGAGCTCAGGGGCACAGCCATTCACAAACTGGCCGAGTAATAAAGGACAACTATCGTCCAAAAATCTGTTGAGGGAAGGCAACGAGGCGGACTTGAAAGCGAGGCAGAATAGCAGGAAACAGATTTCAAGAGGTACGTTGGAATTGCCTTTAAAGCACAGGAAGAGGGGCCCAACTTCGACAATGATGCACTTGGCCAAAAAGGGCGTATGCGTTTTCTCCTGAATATATTCAGGAGAAAACGCATACGCCCTTTTTGGCCAAGCAAGCAAGCGGGCAATGCAAATCTGCACTACAAAGAAGTATCACTTCCCACCGGTCAAAAGGGACATCCACAAAATGTGTAAGAACAAGAAAGGCAAGACAGGCCCTGGAGAACAGGGAGCCTTGTTATGCTGATGGGCGGGATGTAAATTGCCAACTGCCTCTCTGGAGGAGTGCATTCTGTTCCCTAAAACAAGTAAAGAACAGAGCTACAGAGCCAAGGGCACTACCAGTCTAGGGAATATACCTTGGGAAAACTGAAAATCAATAAGACAGAGCCACCCCAAAATTTAGGGCTGCACTGCATACAAGGACCTCAACTTGGATACACCTTAAGTATCCCAGAAAATATAAACATGGTTCAAAAAATTGTGGTACTTACGTACGATGGAATATCCCTCAGCCATGAAATCAATGTCATAAGACCAGTAGCAGCAAAATGGGTGGATTCAGGTACGATGATTCTAAGTGAAATAAGTCACACAGAAAAAGAAACTTATCATAAGATATCACTTATGAAGATCCTGTAAACATGGCTACACTTGAACTGAGTTAGGAAAGAGAACAGTGTCTCACATTTAGAAAACACTCTTATACCTGCTTAAGGGGGAAGGAGAGGTGGGGTGATGCATAAAACCAGAGTTTGATATAAGCACAGGTACCGTTCCAAAAACCAACTATGGAATAGACAAGACCTACACCGTCCTCAGCGAAAGGGACTCAAAACCCCATATTTCCCGCAGAGGAAAATATCTGACTAGTAAGAATCTTAAAACCTATGTATTGATATGTCTCCATAAGGGAATCAAGTGTGTCTAGACTGGCATAAACATGGCAGCGAGAATCAGCTCAAACCCACTATAAAAAGGAATTTCAAAAACAAAACAAAAAAACTGGGAAATTCTTTACAATTCCTTCAGGGTCTCTGATGAAGGCTGGAATGACCCTATCTACAACGACAGCTGGATGTGGCATAAGGAAGGACACTTGGGACTGAGACGATTGGTGAGATTGGGTGAGCAAATGCAGACCCTTTAAAGCAATAATGCATGGCACCCATTCCATGGGTCCGAACTCTCCAGGTTGAAGGGAATATTAGTACAGCTATAACATGTGCGGGAAACCTAGAGAACGGACACACTGTGAATACGAAAGGTTTCTAAAACTCAACGCATAGTCCCTCTCCTGGTGCTCCGGTTTGACTTTCCGTCTGCTTTACTATCAACCTCCCAACTTGGAGAGACAGCCCCTTTAACCTCTTGGTTCGCACAGGTTGCCAATTTGGCAGAGGATGAAAGGGAAGAGGGAGAACCAATGAGAGAGTAGCTGTTAGGCATTTGGACGGGCACATATCACTGTAATTTCCCGGCAGGAAGAAGAATTAACCAAATTCTCAGCCACCCACCGGGAACCAGTATAGGTCCTGAACCAAAATTTTGGACTTGCGGTCAGCTCACCAAATACGACTTGAAAAATGGAGCTCAGGGGCACAGCAATTCACAAACTGGCCGAGTAATAAAGGACAACTATCGTCCAAAAATCTGTTGAGGGAAGGCAACGAGGCGGACTTGAAAGCGAGGCAGAATAGCAGGAAACAGATTTCAAGAGGTACGTTGGAATCGCCTTTAAAGCACAGGAAGAGGGGCACAACTTCGACAATGATGCACTTGGCCAAAAAGGGCGTATGCGTTTTCTCCTGAATATATTCAGGAGAAAACGCATACGCCCTTTTTGGCCAAGCAAGCAAGCGGGCAATGCAAATCTGCACTACAAAGAAGTATCACTTCCCACTGGTCAAAAGGGACATCCACAAAATGTGTAAGAACAAGAAAGGGAAGACAGGCCCTGGAGAACAGGGAGCCTTGTTATGCTGATGGGCGGGATGTAAATTGCCAACTGCCTCTCTGGAGGAGTGCATTCTGTTCCCTAAAACAAGTAAAGAACAGAGCTACAGAGCCAAGGGCACTACCAGTCTAGGGAATATACCTTGGGAAAACTGAAAATCAATAAGACAGAGCCACCCCAAAGTTTAGGGCTGCACTGCATACAAGGACCTCAACTTGGATACACCTTAAGTATCCCAGAAAATATAAACATGGTTCAAAAAATTGTGGTACTTACGTACGATGGAATATCCCTCAGCCATGAAATCAATGTCATAAGACCAGTAGCAGCAAAATGGGTGGATTCAGGTACGATGATTCTAAGTGAAATAAGTCACACAGAAAAAGAAACTTATCATAAGATATCACTTATGAAGATCCTGTAAACATGGCTACACTTGAACTGAGTTAGGAAAGAGAACAGTGTCTCACATTTAGAAAACACTCTTATACCTGCTTAAGGGGGAAGGAGAGGTGGGGTGATGCATAAAACCAGAGTTTGATATAAGCACAGGTACCGTTCCAAAAACCAACTATGGAATAGACAAGACCTACACCGTCCTCAGCGAAAGGGACTCAAAACCCCATATTTCCCGCAGAGGAAAATATCTGACTAGTAATAATCTTAAAACCTATGTATTGATATGTCTCCATAAGGGAATCAAGTGTGTCTAGACTGGCATAAACATGGCAGCGAGAATCAGCTCAAACCCACTATAAAAAGGAATTTCAAAAACAAAACAAAAAAACTGGGAAATTCTTTACAATTCCTTCAGGGTCTCTGATGAAAGCTGGAATGACCCTATCTACAACGACAGCTGGATGTGGCATAAGGAGGGACACTTGGGACTGAGACGATTGGTGAGATTGGGGGAGCAAATGCATACCCTTTAAAGCAATAATGCATGGCACCCATTCCATGGGTCCGAACTCTCCAGGTTGAAGGGAATATTACTACAGCTATAACATGTGCGGGAAACCTAGAGAACGGACACACTGTGAATACGAAAGGTTTCTAAAACTCAACGAATAGTCCCTCTCCTGGTGCTCCGGTTTGACTTTCCGTCTGCTTTACTATCAACCTCCCAACTTGGAGAGACAGCCCCTTTAACCTCTTGGTTCGCACAGGTTGCCAATTTGGCAGAGGATGAAAGGGAAGAGGGAGAACCAATGAGAGAGTAGCTGTTAGGCATTTGGACGGGCACATATCACAGTAATTTCCCGGCAGGAAGAAGAATTAACCAAATTCTCAGCCACCCACCGGGAACCAGTATAGGTCCTGAACCAAAATTTTGGACTTGCGGTCAGCTCACCAGAAACGAGTTGAAAAATGGAGCTCAGGGGCACAGCAATTCACAAACTGGCCGAGTAATAAAGGACAACTATCGTCCAAAAATCTGTTGAGGGAAGGCAACGAGGCAGACTTGAAAGCGAGGCAGAATAGCAGGAAACAGATTTCAAGAGGTACGTTGGAATCGCATTTAAAGCACAGGAAGAGGGGCACAACTTCGACAATGACGCACTTGGCCAAAAAGGGCATATGCGTTTTCTCCTGAATATATTCAGGAGAAAACGCATACGCCCTTTTTGGCCAAGCAAGCAAGCGGGCAATGCAAATCTGCACTAGAAAGAAGTATCACTTCCCACCGGTCAAAAGGGACATCCACAAAATGTGTAAGAACAAGAAAGGCAAGACAGGCCCTGGAGAACAGGGAGCCTTGTTATGCTGATGGGCGGGATGTAAATTGCCAACTGCCTCTCTGGAGGAGTGCATTCTGTTCCCTAAAACAAGTAAAGAACAGAGCTACAGAGCCAAGGGCACTACCAGTCTAGGGAATATACCTTGGGAAAACTGAAAATCAATAAGACAGAGCCACCCCATAATTTAGGGCTGCACTGCATACAAGGACCTCAACTTGGATACACCTTAAGTATCCAAGAAAATATAAACATGGTTCAAAAAATTGTGGTACTTACGTACGATGGAATATCCCTCAGCCATGAAATCAATGTCATAAGACCAGTAGCAGCAAAATGGGTGGATTCAGGTACGATGATTCTAAGTGAAATAAGTCACACAGAAAAAGAAACTTATCATAAGATATCACTTATGAAGATCCTGTAAACATGGCTACACTTGAACTGAGTTAGGAAAGAGAACAGTGTCTCACATTTAGAAAACACTCTTATACCTGCTTAAGGGGGAAGGAGAGGTGGGGTGATGCATAAAACCAGAGTTTGATATAAGCACAGGTACCGTTCCAAAAACCAACTATGGAATAGACAAGACCTACACCTTCCTCAGTGAAAGGGACTCAAAACCCCATATTTCCCGCAGAGGAAAATATCTGACTAGTAAGAATCTTAAAACCTATGTATTGATATGTCTCCATAAGGGAATCAAGTGTGTCTAGACTGGCATAAACATGGCAGCGAGAATCAGCTCAAACCCACTATAAAAAGGAATTTCAAAAACAAAACAAAAAAACTGGGAAATTCTTTACAATTCCTTCAGGGTCTCTGATGAAAGCTGGAATGACCCTATCTACAACGACAGCTGGATGTGGCATAAGGAGGGACACTTGGGACTGAGACGATTGGTGAGATTGGGTGAGCAAATGCAGACCCTTTAAAGCAATAATGCATGGCACCCATTCCATGGGTCCGAACTCTCCAGGTTGAAGGGAATATTACTACACCTATAACATGTGCGGGAAACCTAGAGAACGGACACACAGTGAATACGGAAGGTTTCTAAAACTCAAAGAATAAACCCTCTCCTGGTGATCCGGTTTGACTTTCCGTCTGCTTTACTATCAACCTCCCAACTTGGAGAGACAGCCCCTTTAACCTCTTGGTTCGCACAGGTTGCCAATTTGGCAGAGGATGAAAGGGAAGAGGGAGAACCAATGAGAGAGTAGCTGTTAGGCATTTGGACGGGCACATATCACTGTAATTTCCCGGCAGGAAGAAGAATTAACCAAATTCTCAGCCACCCACCGGGAACCAGTATAGGTCCTGAACCAAAATTTTGGACTTGCGTTCAGCTCACCAAAAACGAGTTGAAAAATGGAGCTCAGGGACACAGCAATTCACAAACTGGCCGAGTAATAAAGGACAACTATCGTCCAAAAATCTGTTGACGGAAGGCAACGAGGCGGACTTGAAAGCGAGGCAGAATAGCAGGAAACAGATTTCAAGAGGTACGTTGGAATCGCCTTTAAAGCACAGGAAGAGGGGCACAACTTCGACAATGATGCACTTGGCCAAAAAGGGCGTATGCGTTTTCTCCTGAATATATTCAGGAGAAATCGCATACGCCCTTTTTGGCCAAGCAAGCAAGCGGGCAATGCAAATCTGCACTACAAAGAAGTATCACTTCCCACCGGTCAAAAGGGACATCCACAAAATGTGTAAGAACAAGAAAGGCAAGACAGGCCCTGGAGAACAGGGAGCCTTGTTATGCTGATGGGCGGGATGTAAATTGCCAACTGCCTCTCTGGAGGAGTGCATTCTGTTCCCTAAAACAAGTAAAGAACAGAGCTACAGAGCCAAGGGCACTACCAGTCTAGGGAATATACCTTGGGAAAACTGAAAATCAATAAGACAGAGCCACCCCAAAATTTAGGGCTGCACTGCATACAAGGACCTCAACTTGGATACACCTTAAGTATCCCAGAAAATATAAAAATGGTTCAAAAAATTGTGGTACTTACGTACGATGGAATATCCCTCAGCCATGAAATCAATGTCATAAGACCAGTAGCAGCAAAATGGGTGGATTCAGGTACGATGATTCTAAGTGAAATAAGTCACACAGAAAAAGAAACTTATCATAAGATATCACTTATGAAGATCCTGTAAACATGGCTACACTTGAATTGAGTTAGGAAAGAGAACAGTGTCTCACATTTAGAAAACACTCTTATACCTGCTTAAGGGGGAAGGAGAGGTGGGGTGATGCATAAAACCAGAGTTTGATATAAGCACAGGTACCGTTCCAAAAACCAACTATGGAATAGACAAGACCTACACCTTCCTCAGTGATAGGGACTCAAAACCCCATATTTCCCGCAGAGGAAAATATCTGACTAGTAAGAATCTTAAAACCTATGTATTGATATGTCTCCGTAAGGAAATCAAGTGTGTCTAGACTGGCATAAACATGGCAGCGAGAATCAGCTCAAACCCACTATAAAAAGGAATTTCAAAAACAAAACAAAAAAAACTGGGAAATTCTTTACAATTCCTTCAGAGTCTCTGATGAAAGCTGGAATGACCCTATCTACAACGACAGCTGGATGTGGCATAAGGACGGACACTTGGGACTGAGACGATTGGTGAGATTGGGTGAGCAAATGCAGACCCTTTAAAGCAATAATGCATGGCACCCATTCCATGGGTCCGAACTCTCCAGGTTGAAGGGAATATTACTACAGCTATAACATGTGCGGGAAACCTAGAGAACGGACACACTGTGAATACGAAAGGTTTCTAAAACTCAACGAATAGTCCCTCTCCTGGTGCTCTGGTTTGACTTTCCGTCTGCTTTACTATCAACCTCCCAACTTGGATAGACAGCCCCTTTAACCTCTTGGTTCGCACAGGTTGCCAATTTGGCAGAGGATGAAAGGGAAGAGGGAGAACCAATGAGAGAGTAGCTGTTAGGCATTTGGACGGGCACATATCACTGTAATTTCCCGGCAGGAAGAAGAATTAACCAAATTCTCAGCCACCCACCGGGAACCAGTATAGGTCCTGAACCAAAATTTTGGACTTGCGGTCAGCTCACCAAAAACGAGTTGAAAAATGGAGCTCAGGGGCACAGCAATTCACAAACTGGCCGAGTAATAAAGGACAACTATCGTCCAAAAATCTGTTGAGGGAAGGCAACGAGGCGGACTTGAATGTGAGGCAGAATAGCAGGAAACAGATTTCAAGAGGTACGTTGGAATCGCCTTTAAAGCACAGGAAGAGGGGCACAACTTCGACAATGACACACTTGGCCAAAAAGGGCGTATGCGTTTTCTCCTGAATATATTCAGGAGAAAACACATACGCCCTTTTTGGCCAAGCAAGCAAGCGGGCAATGCAAATCTGCACTACAAAGAAGTATCACTTCCCACCGGTCAAAAGGGACATCCACAAAATGTGTAAGAACAAGAAAGGCAAGACAGGACCTGGAGAACAGGGAGCCTTGTTATGCTGATGGGCGGGATGTAAATTGCCAACTGCCTCTCTGGAGGAGTGCATTCTGTTCCCTAAAACAAGTAAAGAACAGAGCTACAGAGCCAAGGGCACTACCAGTCTAGGGAATATACCTTGGGAAAACTGAAAATCAATAAGACAGAGCCATCCCAAAATTTAGGGCTGCACTGCATACAAGGACCTCAACTTGGATACACCTTAAGTATCCCAGAAAATATAAACATGGTTCAAAAAATTGTGGTACTTACGTACGATGGAATATCCCTCAGCCATGAAATCAATGTCATAAGACCAGTAGCAGCAAAATGGGTGGATTCAGGTACGATGATTCTAAGTGAAATAAGTCACACAGAAAAAGAAACTTATCATAAGATATCACTTATGAAGATCCTGTAAACATGGCTACACTTGAACTGAGTTAGGAAAGAGAACAGTGTCTCACATTTAGAAAACACTCTTATACCTGCTTAAGGGGGAAGGAGAGGTGGGGTGATGCATAAAACCAGAGTTTGATATAAGCACAGGTACCGTTCCAAAAACCAACTATGGAATAGACAAGACCTACACCTTCCTCAGTGAAAGGGACTCAAAACCCCATATTTCCCGCAGAGGAAAATATCTGACTAGTAAGAATCTTAAAACCTATGTATTGATATGTCTCCATAAGGGAATCAAGTGTGTCTAGACTGGCATAAACATGGCAGCGAGAATCAGCTCAAACCCACTATAAAAAGGAATTTCAAAAACAAAACAAAAAACTGGGAAATTCTTTACAATTCCTTCGGGGTGTCTGATGAAAGCTGGAATGACCCTATCTACAACGACAGCTGGATGTGGCATAAGGAGGGACACTTGGGACTGAGACAATTGGTGAGATTGGGTGAGCAAATGCAGACCCTTTAAAGCAATAATGCATGGCACCCATTCCATGGGTCCGAACTCTCCAGGTTGAAGGGAATATTACTACAGCTATAACATGTGCGGGAAACCTAGAGAACGGACACACTGTGAATACGAAAGGTTTCTAAAACTCAACGAATAGTCCCTCTCCTGGTGCTCCGGTTTGACTTTCCGGCTGCTTTACTATCAACCTCCCAACTTGGAGAGACAGCCCCTTTAACCTCTTGGTTCGCACAGGTTGCCAATTTGGCAGAGGATGAAAGGGAAGAGGGAGAACCAATGAGAGAGTAGCTGTTAGGCATTTGGATGGGCACATATCACTGTAATTTCCCGGCAGGAAGAAGAATTAACCAAATTCTCAGCCACCCACCGGGAACCAGTATAGGACCTGAACCAAAATTTTGGACTTGCGGTCAGCTCTCCAAAAACGAGTTGAAAAATGGAGCTCAGGGTCAAAGCAATTCACAAACTGGCCGAGTAATAAAGGACAACTATCGTCCAAAAATCTGTTGACGGAAGGCAACGAGGCGGACTTGAAAGCGAGGCAGAATAGCAGGAAACAGATTTCAAGAGGTACGTTGGAATCGCCTTTAAAGCACAGGAAGAGGGGCACAACTTCGACAATGATGCACTTGGTCAAAAAGGGCGTATGCGTTTTCTCCTGAATATATTCAGGAGAAAACGCATACGCCCTTTTTGGCCAAGCAAGCAAGCGGGCAATGCAAATCTGCACTACAAAGAAGTATCACTTCCCACCGGTCAAAAGGGACATCCACAAAATGTGTAAGAACAAGAAAGGCAAGACAGGCCCTGGAGAACAGGGAGCCTTGTTATGCTGATGGGCGGGATGTAAATTGCCAACTGCCTCTCTGGAGGAGTGCATTCTGTTCCCTACAACAAGTAAAGAACAGAGCTACAGAGCCAAGGGCACTACCAGTCTAGGGAATATACCTTGGGAAAACTGAAAATCAATAAGACAGAGCCACCCCAAAATTTAGGGCTGCACTGCTTACAAGGACCTCAACTTGGGTACACCTTAAATATCCCAGGAAATATAAACATGGTTCAGAAAATTGTGGTACTTACGTACGATGGAATATCCCTCAGCCATGAAATCAATGTCATAAGACCAGTAGCAGCAAAATGGGTGGATTCCGGTACGATGATCCTAAGTGAAATAAGTCACACAGAAAAAGAAACTTATCATAAGGTATCACTTATGAAGATCCTGTAAACATGGCTACACTTGAACTGAGTTAGGAAATAGAACAGTGTCTCACATTTAGAAAACACTCTTATGCCTGCTTAAGGGGGAAGGAGAGGTGGGGTGCTGCATAAAACCAGAGTTTAATATAAGCACAGGTACTGTTCCAAAAACCAACTATGGAAGAGACAAGACCTACACCTTCCTCAGTGAAAGGGACTCAAAACCCCATATTTCCCACAGAGGAATATATCTGACTAATAAGAATCTTAAAACCTATGTATTGATATGTCTCCGTAAGGGAATCAAGTGTGTCTAGACTGGCATAAACATGGCAGCGAGAATCAGCTCAAACCCACTATAAAAAGGAGTTTCAAAAACAAAACAAAAAACTGGGAAATTCTTTACAATTCCTTCAGGGTCTCTGATGAAACCTGGAATGACCCTATCTACAATGACAGCTGGATGTGGCATAACGAGGGACACTTGGGACTGAGACGATTGGTGAGATTGGGTGAGCAAATGCAGACCTTTTAAAGCACAAATGCCTGGCACCCATTCCATGGGTCCCATCTCTCCAGGTTGAAGGGAATATTACTACAGCTATAACATGTACGGGAAACCTAGAGAACGGACACACTGTGAATACGAAAGGTTTCTAAAACTCAACGAATACTCCCTCTCCTGGTGCTCCGGTTTGACTTTCCATCTGCTTTACTATCAACCTCCCAACTTGGAGAGACAGCCCATTTAACCTCCTGGTTCGCACAGGTTGCCAATTTGGCATAGGATGAAAGGGAAGAGGGAGAACCAATGAGAGAGTAGCTGTTAGGCATTTCGACGGGCACATATCACTGTAATTTCCTGGCAGGAAGAAGAATTAACCAAAGTCTCTGCCCCCCACCGGGAACCAGTATAGGTCCTGAACCAAAATTTTGACTTGCGGTCTGCTCACAAAAAACGAGTTGAAAAATGGAGCTCAGGGGCACAGCAATTCCCAAACTGGCCGAGTAATAAAGGACAACTATCGTCCAAAAATCTGTTGAGGGAAGGCAACGAGGCGGACTTGAAAGCGAGGCAGAATAGCAGGAAACAGATTTCAAGAGGTACGTTGGAATCGCCTTTAAAGCACAGGAAGAGGGGCACAACTTCGACAATGATGCACTTGGCCAAAATGGGCGTATGCGTTTTCTCCTGAATATATTAAGGAGAAAACGCATACGCCCTTTTTGGAGAAGCAAGCATGCGGGCAATGCAAATCTGCACTAAAAAGAAGTACCACTTCCCACTGGTCAAAAGGGACATCCACAAATTGTGTAAAAACCAGAAAGGCAAGACAGGCCCTGGAGAACAAGGAACCTTGTTATGCTGATGGGCGGGATGTAAATTGCCAACTGCCTCTCTGGAAGAGTGCATTGTGTTCCCTAAAACAAGTAAACAACAGAGCTACAGAGCCAAGGGCACTTCCAGTCTAGGGAATATACCTTGGGAAAACTGAAAATCAATAAGACAAACCCACCCCAAAATTAGGGCTGCACTGCTTACAAGGACCTCAACTTGGTTACACCTTAAATATCCCAGGAAATATAAAAATGGTTCAAAAAATTGTGGTACTTACGTACGATGGAATATCCCTCAGCCGTGAAGTCAATGTCATAAGACCAGTAGCAGCAAAATGGGTGGATTCAGGTACGATGATTCTAAGTGAAATAAGTCACACAGAAAAAGAAACTTATCATAAGATATCACTTATGAAGATCCTGTAAACATGGCTACACTTGAACTGAGTTAGGAAAGAGAAAAGTGTCTCACATTTAGAAAACACTCTTATACCTGCTTAAGGGGGAAGGAGAGGTGGGGTGATGCATAAAACCAGAGTTTGATATAAGCACAGGTACCGTTCCAAAAACCAACTATGGAATAGACAAGACCTACACCTTCCTCAGTGAAAGGGACTCAAAACCCCATATTTCCCGCAGAGGAAAATATCTGACTAGTAAGAATCTTAAAACCTATGTATTGATATGTCTCCATAAGGGAATCAAGTGTGTCTAGACTGGCATAAACATGGCAGCGAGAATCAGCTCAAACCCACTATAAAAAGGAATTTCAAAAACAAAACAAAAAAACTGGGAAATTCTTTACAATTCCTTCAGGGTCTCTGATGAAAGCTGGAATGACCCTATCTACAATGACAGCTGGATGTGGCATAAGGAGGGACACTTGGGACTGAGACGATTGGTGAGATTGGGTGAGCAAATGCAGACCCTTTAAAGCAATAATGCATGGCACCCATTCCATGGGTCCGAACTCTCCAAGTTGAAGGGAATATTACTACAGCTATAACATGTGCGGGAAACCTAGGGAACGGACACACTGTGAATACGAAAGGTTTCTAAAACTCAACGCATAGTCCCTCTCCTGGTGCTCCGGTTTGACTTTCCATCTGCTTTACTATCAACCTCCCAACTTGGAGAGACAGCCCCTTTAACCTCTTGGTTCGCACAGGTTGCCAATTTGGCAGAGGATGAAAGGGAAGAGGGAGAACCAATGAGAGAGTAGCTGTTAGGCATTTGGACGGGCACATATCACTGTAATTTCCCGGCAGGAAGAAGAATTAACCAAATTCTCAGCCACCCACCGGGAACCAGTATAGGTCCTGAACCAAAATTTTGGACTTGCGGTCAGCTCACAAAAAACGAGTTTAAAAATGGAGCTCAGGGGCACAGCAATTCACAAACTGGCCGAGTAATAAAGGACAACTATCGTCCAAAAATCTGTTGACGGAAGGCAACGAGGCGGACTTGAAAGCGAGGCAGAATAGCAGGAAACAGATTTCAAGAGGTACGTTGAAATCACCTTTAAAGCACAGGAAGAGGGGCACAACTTCGACAATGACGCACTTGGCCAAAAAGGGCGTATGCGTTTTCTCCTGAATATATTCAGGAGAAAACGCATACGCCCTTTTTGGCCAAGCAAGCAAGCGGGCAATGCAAATCTGCACTACAAAGAAGTATCACTTCCCACCGGTCAAAAGGGACATCCACAAAATGTGTAAGAACAAGAAAGGCAAGACAGGCCCTGGAGAACAGGGAGCCTTGTTATGCTGATGGGCGGGATGTAAATTGCCAACTGCCTCTCTGGAGGAGTGCATTCTGTTCCCTAAAACAAGTAAAGAACAGAGCTACAGAGCCAAGGGCACTACCAGTCTAGGGAATATACCTTGGGAAAACTGAAAATCAATAAGACAGAGCCACCCCATAATTTAGGGCTGCACTGCATACAAGGACCTCAACTTGGATACACCTTAAGTATCCCAGAAAATATAAACATGGTTCAAAAAATTGTGGTACTTACGTACGATGGAATATCCCTCAGCCATGAAATCAATGTCATAAGACCAGTAGCAGCAAAATGGGTGGATTCAGGTACGATGATTCTAAGTGAAATAAGTCACACAGAAAAAGAAACTTATCATAAGATATCACTTATGAAGATCCTGTAAACATGGCTACACTTGAACTGAGTTAGGAAAGAGAACAGTGTCTCACATTTAGAAAACACTCTTATACCTGCTTAAGGGGGAAGGAGAGGTGGGGTGATGCATAAAACCAGAGTTTGATATAAGCACAGGTACCGTTCCAAAAACCAACTATGGAATAGACAAGACCTACACCGTCCTCAGTGAAAGGGACTCAAAACCCCATATTTCCCGCAGAGGAAAATATCTGACTAGTAATAATCTTAAAACCTATGTATTGATATGTCTCTGTAAGGGAATCAAGTGTGTCTAGACTGGCATAAACATGGCAGCGAGAATCAGCTCAAACCCACTATAAAAAGGAATTTCAAAAACAAAACAAAAAAACTGGGAAGTTCTTTACAATTCCTTCGGGGTGTCTGATGAAAGCTGGAATGACCCTATCTACAACGACAGCTGGATGTGGCATAAGGAGGGACACTTGGGACTGAGACGATTGGTGAGATTGGGTGAGCAAATGCAGACCCTTTAAAGCAATAATGCATGGCACCCATTCCATGGGTCCGAACTCTCCAGGTTGAAGGGAATATTACTACAGCTATAACATGTGCGGGAAACCTAGAGAACGGACACACTGTGAATACGAAAGGTTTCTAAAACTCAACGAATAGTCCCTCTCCTGGTGCTCCGGTTTGACTTTCCGTCTGCTTTACTATCAACCTCCCAACTTGGAGAGACAGCCCCTTTAACCTCTTGGTTCGCACAGGTTGCCAATTTGGCAGAGGATGAAAGGGAAGAGGGAGAACCAATGAGAGAGTAGCTGTTAGGCATTTGGATGGGCACATATCACTGTAATTTCCCGGCAGGAAGAAGAATTAACCAAATTCTCAGCCACCCACCGGGAACCAGTATAGGTCCTGAACCAAAATTTTGGACTTGCGGTCAGCTCACCAAAAACGAGTTGAAAAATGGAGCTCAGGGGCACAGCAATTCACAAACTGGCCGAGTAATAAAGGACAACTATCGTCCAAAAATCTGTTGAGGGAAGGCAACGAGGCGGACTTCAAAGTGAGGCAGAATAGCAGGAAACAGATTTCAAGAGGTACGTTGGAATCGCCTTTAAAGCACAGGAAGAGGGGCACAACTTCGACAATGACGCACTTGGCCAAAAAGGGCGTATGCGTTTTCTCCTGAATATATTCAGGAGAAAACGCATACGCCCTTTTTGGCCAAGCAAGCAAGCGGGCAATGCAAATCTGCACTACAAAGAAGTATCACTTCCCACCGGTCAAAAGGGACATCCACAAAATGTGTAAGAACAAGAAAGCCAAGACAGGCCCTGGAGAACAGGGAGCCTTGTTATGCTGATGGGCGGGATGTAAATTGCCAACTGCCTCTCTGGAGGAGTGCATTCTGTTCCCTACAACAAGTAAAGAACAGAGCTACAGAGCCAAGGGCACTACCAGTCTAGGGAATATACCTTGGGAAAACTGAAAATCAATAAGACAGAGCCACCCCAAAATTTAGGGCTGCACTGCTTACAAGGACCTCAACTTGGGTACACCTTAAATATCCCAGGATATATAAAAATGGTTCAAAAAATTGTGGTACTTACGTACGATGGAATATCCCTCAGCCATGAAGTCAATGTCATAAGACCAGTAGCAGCAAAATGGGTGGATTCAGGTACGATGATTCTAAGTGAAATAAGTCACACAGAAAAAGAAACTTATCATAAGATATCACTTATGAAGATCCTGTAAACATGGCTACACTTGAACTGAGTTAGGAAAGAGAACAGTGTCTCACATTTAGAAAACACTCTTATGCCTGCTTAAGGGGGAAGGAGAGGTGGGGTGCTGCATAAAACCAGAGTTTAATATAAGCACAGGTACTGTTCCAAAAACCAACTATGGAAGAGACAAGACCTACACCTTCCTCAGTGAAAGGGACTCAAAACCCCATATTTCCCACAGAGGAATATATCTGACTAATAAGAATCTTAAAACCTATGTATTGATATGTCTCCGTAAGGGAATCAAGTGTGTCTAGACTGGCATAAACATGGCAGCGAGAATCAGCTCAAACCCACTATAAAAAGGAGTTTCAAAAACAAAACAAAAAACTGGGAAATTCTTTACAATTCCTTCAGGGTCTAATGAAACCTGGAATGACCCTATCTACAATGACAGCTGGATGTGGCATAACGAGGGACACTTGGGACTGAGACGATTGGTGAGATTGGGTGAGCAAATGCAGACCCTTTAAAGCACAAATGCCTGGCACCCATTCCATGGGTCCCATCTCTCCAGGTTGAAGGGAATATTACTACAGATATAACATGTACGGGAAACCTAGAGAACGGACACACTGTGAATACGAAAGGTTTCTAAAACTCAACGAATAGTCCCTCTCCTGGTGCTCTGGTTTGACTTTCCATCTGCTTTACTATCAACCTCCCAACTTGGAGAGACAGCCCCTTTAACCTCCTGGTTCGCACAGGTTGCCAATTTGGCAGAGGATGAAAGGGAAGAGGGAGAACCAATGAGAGAGTAGCTGTTAGGCATTTCGACGGGCACATATCACTGTAATTTCCTGGCAGGAAGAAGAATTAACCAAAGTCTCAGCCCCCCACCGGGAACCAGTATAGGTCCTGAACCAAAATTTTGACTTGCGGTCTGCTCACAAAAAACGAGTTGAAAAATGGAGCTCAGGGGCACAGCAATTCCCAAACTGGCCGAGTAATAAAGGACAACTATCGTCCAAAAATCTGTTGAGGGAAGGCAACGAGGCGCACTTGAAAGCGAGGCAGAATAGCAGGAAACAGATTTCAAGAGGTACGTTGGAATCGCCTTTAAAGCACAGGAAGAGGGGCACAACTTCGACAATGATGCACTTGGCCAAAATGGGCGTATGCGTTTTCTCCTGAATATATTAAGGAGAAAACGCATACGCCCTTTTTGGCCAAGCAAGCAAGCGGGCAATGCAAATCTGCACTAAAAAGAAGTACCACTTCCCACTGGTCAAAAGGGACATCCACAAATTGTGTAAAAACCAGAAAGGCAAGACAGGCCCTGGAGAACAAGGAGCCTTGTTATGCTGATGGGCGGGATGTAAATTGCCAACTGCCTCTCTGGAAGAGTGCATTGTGTTCCCTAAAACAAGTAAACAACAGAGCTACAGAGCCAAGGGCACTTCCAGTCTAGGGAATATACCTTGGGAAAACTGAAAATCAATAAGACAAACCCACCCCAAAATTAGGGCTGCACTGCTTACAAGGACCTCAACTTGGTTACACCTTAAATATCCCAGGAAATATAAAAATGGTTCAAAAAATTGTGGTACTTACGTACGATGGAATATCCCTCAGCCATGAAGTCAATGTCATAAGACCAGTAGCAGCAAAATGGGTGGATTCAGGTACGATGATTCTAAGTGAAATAAGTCACACAGAAAAAGAAACTTATCATAAGATATCACTTATGAAGATCCTGTAAACATGGCTACACTTGAACTGAGTTAGGAAAGAGAACAGTGTCTCACATTTAGAAAACACTCTTATACCTGCTTAAGGGGGAAGGAGAGGTGGGGTGATGCATAAAACCAGAGTTTGATATAAGCACAGGTACCGTTCCAAAAACCAACTATGGAATAGACAAGACCTACACCTTCCTCAGTGAAAGGGACTCAAAACCCCATATTTCCCGCAGAGGAAAATATCTGACTAGTAAGAATCTTAAAACCTATGAATTGATATGTCTCCATATGGGAATCAAGTGTGTCTAGACTGGCATAAACATGGCAGCGAGAATCAGCTCAAACCCACTATAAAAAGGAATTTCAAAAACAAAACAAAAAAACTGGGAAATTCTTTACAATTCCTTCAGGGTCTCTGATGAAAGCTGGAATGACCCTATCTACAATGACAGCTGGATGTGGCATAAGGAGGGACACTTGGGACTGAGACGATTGGTGAGATTGGGTGAGCAAATGCAGACCCTTTAAAGCAATAATACATGACACCCATTCCATGGGTCCGAACTCTCCAGGTTGAAGGGAATATTACTACAATTATAACATGTGCGGGAAACCTAGAGAACGGACACACTGTGAATACGAAAGGTTTCTAAAACTCAAAGAATAAACCCTCTCCTGGTGCTCCGGTTTGACTTTCCGTCTGCTTTACTATCAACCTCCCAACTTGGAGAGACAGCCCCTTTAACCTCTTGGTTCGCACAGGTTGCCAATTTGGCAGAGGATGAAAGGGAAGTGGGAGAACCAATGAGAGAGTAGCTGTTAGGCATTTGGATGGGCACATATCACTGTAATTTCCCGGCAGGAAGAAGAATTAACCAAATTCTCAGCCACCCACCGGGAACCAGTATAGGTCCTGAACCAAAATTTTGGACTTGCGGTCAGCTCACCAAAAACGAGTTGAAAAATGGAGCTCAGGGGCACAGCAATTCACAAACTGGCCGAGTAATAAAGGACAACTATCGTCCAAAAATCTGTTGAGGGAAGGCAACGAGGCGGACTTGAAAGTGAGGCAGAATAGCAGGAAACAGATTTCAAGAGGTACGTTGGAATCGCCTTTAAAGCACAGGAAGAGGGGCACAACTTCGACAATGATGCACTTGGCCAAAAAGGGCGTATGCGTTTTCTCCTGAATATATTCAGGAGAAAACGCATACGCCCTTTTTGGCCAAGCAAGCAAGCGGGCAATGCAAATCTGCACTACAAAGAAGTATCACTTCCCACCGGTCAAAAGGGACATCCACAAAATGTGTAAGAACAAGAAAGGCAAGACAGGCCCTGGAGAACAGGGAGCCTTGTTATGCTGATGGGCGGGATGTAAATTGCCAACTGCCTCTCTGGAGGAGTGCATTCTGTTCCCTAAAACAAGTAAAGAACAGAGCTACAGAGCCAAGGGCACTACCAGTCTAGGGAATATACCTTGGGAAAACTGAAAATCAATAAGACAGAGCCACCCCAAAATTTAGGGCTGCACTGCATACAAGGACCTCAACTTGGATACACCTTAAGTATCCCAGAAAATATAAACATGGTTCAAAAAATTGTGGTACTTACGTACGATGGAATATCCCTCAGCCATGAAATCAATGTCATAAGACCAGTAGCAGCAAAATGGGTGGATTCAGGTACGATGATTCTAAGTGAAATAAGTCACACAGAAAAAGAAACTTATCATAAGATATCACTTATGAAGATCCTGTAAACATGGCTACACTTGAACTGAGTTAGGAAAGAGAACAGTGTCTCACATTTAGAAAACACTCTTATACCTGCTTAAGGGGGAAGGAGAGGTGGGGTGATGCATAAAACCAGAGTTTGATATAAGCACAGGTACCGTTCCAAAAACCAACTATGGAATAGACAAGACCTACACCTTCCTCAGTGAAAGGGACTCAAAACCCCATATTTCCCGCAGAGGAAAATATCTGACTAGTAAGAATCTTAAAACCTATGTATTGATATGTCTCCATAAGGGAATCAAGTGTGTCTAGACTGGCATAAACATGGCAGCGAGAATCAGCTCAAACCCACTATAAAAAGGAATTTCAAAAACAAAACAAAAAACTGGGAAATTCTTTACAATTCCTTCGGGGTGTCTGATGAAAGCTGGAATGACCCTATCTACAACGACAGCTGGATGTGGCATAAGGAGGGACACTTGGGACTGAGACGATTGGTGAGATTGGGTGAGCAAATGCAGACCCTTTAAAGCAATAATGCATGGCACCCATTCCATGGGTCCGAACTCTCCAGGTTGAAGGGAATATTACTACAGCTATAACATGTGCGGGAAACCTAGAGAACGGACACACTGTGAATACGAAAGGTTTCTAAAACTCAACGAATAGTCCCTCTCCTGGTGCTCCGGTTTGACTTTCCGGCTGCTTTACTATCAACCTCCCAACTTGGAGAGACAGCCCCTTTAACCTCTTGGTTCGCACAGGTTGCCAATTTGGCAGAGGATGAAAGGGAAGAGGGAGAACCAATGAGAGAGTAGCTGTTAGGCATTTGGATGGGCACATATCACTGTAATTTCCCGGCAAGAAGAAGAATTAACCAAATTCTCAGCCACCCACCGGGAACCAGTATAGGACCTGAACCAAAATTTTGGACTTGCGGTCAGCTCTCCAAAAACGAGTTGAAAAATGGAGCTCAGGGTCACAGCAATTCACAAACTGGCCGAGTAATAAAGGACAACTATCGTCCAAAAATCTGTTGAGGGAAGGCAACGAGGCGGACTTGAAAGCGAGGCAGAATAGCAGGAAACAGATTTCAAGAGGTACGTTGGAATCGCCTTTAAAGCACAGGAAGAGGGGCACAACTTCGACAATGATGCACTTGGCCAAAAAGGGCGTATGCGTTTTCTCCTGAATATATTCAGGAGAAAACGCATACGCCCTTTTTGGCCAAGCAAGCAAGCGGGCAATGCAAATCTGCACTACAAAGAAGTATCACTTCCCACCGGTCAAAAGGGACATCCACAAAATGTGTAAGAACAAGAAAGCCAAGACACGCCCTGGAGAACAGGGAGCCTTGTTATGCTGATGGGCGGGATGTAAATTGCCAACTGCCTCTCTGGAGGAGTGCATTCTGTTCCCTACAACAAGTAAAGAACAGAGCTACAGAGCCAAGGGCACTACCAGTCTAGGGAATATACCTTGGGAAAACTGAAAATCAATAATACAGAGCCACCCCAAAATTTAGGGCTGCACTGCTTACAAGGACCTCAACTTGGGTACACCTTAAATATCCCAGGAAATATAAACATGGTTCAGAAAATTGTGGTACTTACGTACGATGGAATATCCCTCAGCCATGAAATCAATGTCATAAGACCAGTAGCAGCAAAATGGGTGGATTCCGGTACGATGATCCTAAGTGAAATAAGTCACACAGAAAAAGAAACTTATCATAAGGTATCACTTATGAAGATCCTGTAAACATGGCTACACTTGAACTGAGTTAGGAAAGAGAACAGTGTCTCACATTTAGAAAACACTCTTATGCCTGCTTAAGGGGGAAGGAGAGGTGGGGTGCTGCATAAAACCAGAGTTTAATATAAGCACAGGTACTGTTCCAAAAACCAACTATGGAAGAGAAAAGACCTACACCTTCCTCAGTGAAAGGGACTCAAAACCCCATATTTCCCACAGAGGAATATATCTGACTAATAAGAATCTTAAAACCTATGTATTGATATGTCTCCGTAAGGGAATCAAGTGTGTCTAGACTGGCATAAACATGGCAGCGAGAATCAGCTCAAACCCACTATAAAAAGGAGTTTCAAAAACAAAACAAAAAACTGGGAAATTCTTTACAATTCCTTCAGGGTCTCTGATGAAACCTGGAATGACCCTATCTACAATGACAGCTGGATGTGGCATAACGAGGGACACTTGGGACTGAGACGATTGGTGAGATTGGGTGAGCAAATGCAGACCCTTTAAAGCACAAATGCCTGGCACCCATTCCATGGGTCCCATCTCTCCAGGTTGAAGGGAATATTACTACAGCTATAACATGTACGGGAAACCTAGAGAACGGACACACTGTGAATACGAAAGGTTTCTAAATCTCAACGAATAGTCCCTCTCCTGGTGCTCCGGTTTGACTTTCCATCTGCTTTACTATCAACCTCCCAATTTGGAGAGACAGCCCCTTTAACCTCCTGGTTCGCACAGGTTGCCAATTTGGCAGAGGATGAAAGGGAAGAGGGAGAACCAATGAGAGAGTAGCTGTTAGGCATTTCGACGGGCACATATCACTGTAATTTCCTGGCAGGAAGAAGAATTAACCAAAGTCTCAGCCCCCCACCGGGAACCAGTATAGGTCCTGAACCAAAATTTTGACTTGCGGTCTGCTCACAAAAAACGAGTTGAAAAATGGAGCTCAGGGGCACAGCAATTCCCAAACTGGCCGAGTAATAAAGGACAACTATCGTCCAAAAATCTGTTGAGGGAAGGCAACGAGGCGGACTTGAAAGCGAGGCAGAATAGCAGGAAACAGATTTCAAGAGGTACGTTGGAATCACCTTTAAAGCACAGGAAGAGGGGCACAACTTCGACAATGACGCACTTGGCCAAAAAGGGCTTATGCGTTTTCTCCTGAATATATTCAGGAGAAAACGCATACGCCCTTTTTGGCCAAGCAAGCAAGCGGGCAATGCAAATCTGCACTACAAAGAAGTATCACTTCCCACCGGTCAAAAGGGACATCCACAAAATGTGTAAGAACAAGAAAGGCAAGACAGGCCCTGGAGAACAGGGAGCCTTGTTATGCTGATGGGCGGGATGTAAATTGCCAACTGCCTCTCTGGAGGAGTGCATTCTGTTCCCTAAAACAAGTAAAGAACAGAGCTACAGAGCCAAGGGCACTACCAGTCTAGGGAATATACCTTGGGAAAACTGAAAATCAATAAGACAGAGCCACCCCAAAATTTAGGGCTGCACTGCATACAAGGACCTCAACTTGGATACACCTTAAGTATCCCAGAAAATATAAACATGGTTCAAAAAATTGTGGTACTTACGTACGATGGAATATCCCTCAGCCATGAAATCAATGTCATAAGACCAGTAGCAGCAAAATGGGTGGATTCAGGTACGATGATTCTAAGTGAAATAAGTCACACAGAAAAAGAAACTTATCATAAGATATCACTTATGAAGATCCTGTAAACATGGCTACACTTGAACTGAGTTAGGAAAGAGAACAGTGTCTCACATTTAGAAAACACACTTATACCTGCTTAAGGGGGAAGGAGCGGTGGGGTGATGCATAAAACCAGAGTTTGATATAAGCACAGGTACCGTTCCAAAAACCAACTATGGAATAGACAAGACCTACACCGTCCTCAGTGAAAGGGACTCAAAACCCCATATTTCCCGCAGAGGAAAATATCTGACTAGTAAGAATCTTAAAACCTATGTATTGATATGTCTCCGTAAGGGAATCAAGTGTGTCTAGACTGGCATAAACATGGCAGCGAGAATCAGCTCAAACCCACTATAAAAAGGAATTTCAAAAACAAAACAAAAAAACTGGGAAATTCTTTACAATTCCTTCGGGGTGTCTGATGAAAGCTGGAATGACCCTATCTACAACGACAGCTGGATGTGGCATAAGGAGGGACACTTGGGACTGAGACGATTGGTGAGATTGGGTGAGCAAATGCAGACGCTTTAAAGCAATAATGCATGTCACCCATTCCATGGGTCCGAACTCTCCAGGTTGAAGGGAATATTACTACAGCTATAACATGTGCGGGAAACCTAGAGAACGGACACACTGTGAATACGAAAGGTTTCTAAAACTCAACGAATAGTCCCTCTCCTGGTGCTCTGGTTTGACTTTCCGTCTGCTTTACTATCAACCTCCCAACTTGGAGAGACAGCCCCTTTAACCTCTTGGTTCGCACAGGTTGCCAATTTGGCAGAGGATGAAAGGGAAGAGGGAGAACCAATGAGAGAGTAGCTGTTAGGCATTTGGATGGGCACATATCACTGTAATTTCCCGGCAGGAAGAAGAATTAACCAAATTCTCAGCCACCCACCGGGAACCAGTATAGGTCCTGAACCAAAATTTGGACTTGCGGTCAGCTCACAAAAAACGAGTTTAAAAATGGAGCTCAGGGGCACAGCAATTCACAAACTGGCCGAGTAATAAAGGACAACTATCGTCCAAAAATCTGTTGAGGGAAGGCAACGAGGCGGACTTGAAAGTGAGGCAGAATAGCAGGAAACAGATTTCAAGAGGTACGTTGGAATCGCCTTTAAAGCACAGGAAGAGGGGCACAACTTCGACAATGACGCACTTGGCCAAAAAGGGCGTATGCGTTTTCTCCTGAATATATTCAGGAGAAAACGCATACGCCCTTTTTGGCCAAGCAAGCAAGCGGGCAATGCAAATCTGCACTACAAAGAAGTATCACTTCCCACCGGTCAAAAGGGACATCCACAAAATGTGTAAGAACAAGAAAGGCAAGACAGGCCCTGGAGAACAGGGAGCCTTGTTATGCTGATGGGCGGGATGTAAATTGCCAACTGCCTCTCTGGAGGAGTGCATTCTGTTCCCTAAAACAAGTAAAGAACAGAGCTACAGAGCCAAGGGCACTACCAGTCTAGGGAATATACCTTGGGAAAACTGAAAATCAATAAGACAGAGCCACCCCAAAATTTAGGGCTGCACTGCATACAAGGACCTCAACTTGGATACACCTTAAGTATCCCAGAAAATATAAACATGGTTCAAAAAATTGTGGTACTTACGTACGATGGAATATCCCTCAGCCATGAAATCAATGTCATAAGACCAGTAGCAGCAAAATGGGTGGATTCAGGTACGATGATTCTAAGTGAAATAAGGCACACAGAAAAAGAAACTTATCATAAGATATCACTTATGAAGATCCTGTAAACATGGCTACACTTGAACTGAGTTAGGAAAGAGAACAGTGTCTCACATTTAGAAAACACTCTTATACCTGCATAAGGTTGAAGGACAGGTGGGGTGATGCATAAAACCAGAGTTTGATATAAGCACAGGTACCGTTCCAAAAACCAACTATGGAATAGACAAGACCTACACCGTCCTCAGTGAAAGGGACTCAAAACCCCATATTTCCCGCAGAGGAAAATATCTGACTAGTAAGAATCTTAAAACCTATGTATTGATATGTCTCCGTAAGGGAATCAAGTGTGTCTAGACTGGCATAAACATGGCAGCGAGAATCAGCTCAAACCCACTATAAAAAGGAATTTCAAAAACAAAACAAAAAAACTGGGAAATTCTTTACAATTCCTTCAGGGTCTCTGATGAAAGCTGGAATGACCCTATCTACAACGACAGCTGGATGTGGCATAAGGAGGGACACTTGGGACTGAGACGATTGGTGAGATTGGGTGAGCAAATGCAGACGCTTTAAAGCAATAATGCATGGCACCCATTCCATGGGTCCGAACTCTCCAGGTTGAAGGGAATATTACTACAGCTATAACATGTGCGGGAAACCTAGAGAACGGACACACTGTGAATACGAAAGGTTTCTAAAACTCAACGAATAGTCCCTCTCCTGGTGCTCCAGTTTGACTTTCCGTCTGCTTTACTATCAACCTCCCAACTTGGAGAGACAGCCCCTTTAACCTCTTGGTTCGCACAGGTTGCCAATTTGGCAGAGGATGAAAGGGAAGAGGGAGAACCAATGAGAGAGTAGCTGTTAGGCATTTGGATGGGCACATATCACTGTAATTTCCCGGCAGGAAGAAGAATTAACCAAATTCTCAGCCACCCACCGGGAACCAGTATAGGTCCTGAACCAAAATTTGGACTTGCGGTCAGCTCACAAAAAACGAGTTTAAAAATGGAGCTCAGGGGCACAGCAATTCACAAACTGGCCGAGTAATAAAGGACAACTATCGTCCAACAATCTGTTGAGGGAAGGCAACGAGGCGGACTTGAAAGTGAGGCAGAATAGCAGGAAACAGATTTCAAGAGGTACGTTGGAATCGCCTTTAAAGCACAGGAAGAGGGGCACAACTTCGACAATGACGCACTTGGCCAAAAAGGGCGTATGCGTTTTCTCCTGAATATATTCAGGAGAAAACGCATACGCCCTTTTTGGCCAAGCAAGCAAGCGGGCAATGCAAATCTGCACTACAAAGAAGTATCACTTCCCACCGGTCAAAAGGGACATCCACAAAATGTGTAAGAACAAGAAAGGCAAGACAGGCCCTGGAGAACAGGGAGCCTTGTTATGCTGATGGGCGGGATGTAAATTGCCAACTGCCTCTCTGGAGGAGTGCATTCTGTTCCCTAAAACAAGTAAAGAACAGAGCTACAGAGCCAAGGGCACTACCAGTCTAGGGAATATACCTTGGGAAAACTGAAAATCAATAAGACAGAGCCACCCCAAAATTTAGGGCTGCACTGCATACAAGGACCTCAACTTGGATACACCTTAAGTATCCCAGAAAATATAAACATGGTTCAAAAAATTGTGGTACTTACGTACGATGGAATATCCCTCAGCCATGAAATCAATGTCATAAGACCAGTAGCAGCAAAATGGGTGGATTCAGGTACGATGATTCTAAGTGAAATAAGTCACACAGAAAAAGAAACTTATCATAAGATATCACTTATGAAGATCCTGTAAACATGGCTACACTTGAACTGAGTTAGGAAAGAGAACAGTGTCTCACATTTAGAAAACACTCTTATACCTGCTTAAGGGGGAAGGAGAGGTGGGGTGATGCATAAAACCAGAGTTTGATATAAGCACAGGTACCGTTCCAAAAACCAACTATGGAATAGACAAGACCTACACCTTCCTCAGTGAAAGGGACTCAAAACCCCATATTTCCCGCAGAGGAAAATATCTGACTAGTAAGAATCTTAAAACCTATGTATTGATATGTCTCCGTAAGGGAATCAAGTGTGTCTAGACTGGCATAAACATGGCAGCGAGAATCAGCTCAAACCCACTATAAAAAGGAATTTCAAAAACAAAACAAAAAAACTGGGAAATTCTTTACAATTCCTTCAGGGTCTCTGATGAAAGCTGGAATGACCCTATCTACAATGACAGCTGGATGTGGCATAAGGAGGGACACTTGGGACTGAGACGATTGGTGAGATTGGGTGAGCAAATGCAGACCCTTTAAAGCAATAATGCATGGCACCCATTCCATGGGTCCGAACTCTCCAGGTTGAAGGGAATATTACTACAGCTATAACATGTGCGGGAAACCTAGAGAACGGACACACTGTGAATACGAAAGGTTTCTAAAACTGAACGAATAGTCCCTCTCCTGGTGCTCCGGTTTGACTTTCCGTCTGCTTTACTATCAACCTCCCAACTTGGAGAGACAGCCCCTTTAACCTCTTGGTTCGCACACGTTGCCAATTTGGCAGAGGATGAAAGGGAAGTGGGAGAACCAATGAGAGAGTAGCTGTTAGGCATCTGGACGGGCACATATCACTGTAATTTCCCAGCAGGAAGAAGAATTAACCAAATTCTCAGCCACCCACCGGGAACCAGTATAGGTCCTGAACCAAAATTTTGGACTTGCGGTCAGCTCACCAAAAACGAGTTGAAAAATGGAGCTCAGGGGCACAGCAATTCACAAACTGGCCGAGTAATAAAGGACAACTATCGTCCAAAAATCTGTTGAGGGAAGGCAACGAGGCGGACTTGAAAGTGAGGCAGAATAGCAGGAAACAGATTTCAAGAGGTACGTTGGAATCGCCTTTAAAGCACAGGAAGAGGGGCACAACTTCGACAATGACGCACTTGGCCAAAAAGGGCATATGCGTTTTCTCCTGAATATATTCAGGAGAAAACGCATACGCCCTTTTTGGCCAAGCCAGCAAGCGGGCAATGCAAATCTGCACTACAAAGAAGTATCACTTCCCACCGGTCAAAAGGGACATCCACAATATGTGTAAGAACAAGAAAGGCAAGACAGGCCCTGGAGAACAGGGAGCCTTGTTATGCTGATGGGCGGGATGTAAATTGCCAACTGCCTCTCTGGAGGAGTGCATTCTGTTCCCTAAAACAAGTAAAGAACAGAGCTACAGAGCCAAGGGCACTACCAGTCTAGGGAATATACCTTGGGAAAACTGAAAATCAATAAGACAGAGCCACCCCAAAATTTAGGGCTGCACTGCATACAAGGACCTCAACTTGGATACACCTTAAGTATCCCAGAAAATATAAACATGGTTCAAAAAATTGTGGTACTTACGTACGATGGAATATCCCTCAGCCATGAAATCAATGTCATAAGACCAGTAGCAGCAAAATGGGTGGATTCAGGTACGATGATTCTAAGTGAAATAAGTCACACAGAAAAAGAAACTTATCATAAGATATCACTTATGAAGATCCTGTAAACATGGCTACACTTGAACTGAGTTAGGAAAGAGAACAGTGTCTCACATTTAGAAAACACTCTTATACCTGCTTAAGGTTGAAGGAGAGGTGGGGTGATGCATAAAACCAGAGTTTGATATAAGCACAGGTACCGTTCCAAAAACCAACTATGGAATAGCCAAGACCTACACCGTCCTCAGTGAAAGGGACTCAAAACCCCATATTTCCCGCAGAGGAAAATATCTGACTAGTAAGAATCTTAAAACCTATGTATTGATATGTCTCCGTAAGGGAATCAAGTGTGTCTAGACTGGCATAAACATGGCAGCGAGAATCAGCTCAAACCCACTATAAAAAGGAATTTCAAAAACAAAACAAAAAAACTGGGAAATTCTTTACAATTCCTTCAGGGTCTCTGATGAAAGCTGGAATGACCCTATCTACAACGACAGCTGGATGTGGCATAAGGAGGAACACTTGGGACTGAGACGATTGGTGAGATTGGGTGAGCAAATGCAGACGCTTTAAAGCAATAATGCATGGCACCCATTCCATGGGTCCGAACTCTCCAGGTTGAAGGGAATATTACTACAGCTATAACATGTGCGGGAAACCTAGAGAACGGACACACTGTGAATACGAAAGGTTTCTAAAACTCAAAGAATAAACCCTCTCCTGGTGCTCCGGTTTGACTTTCCGGCTGCTTTACTATCAACCTCCCAACTTGGAGAGACAGCCCCTTTAACCTCTTGGTTCGCACAGGTTGCCAATTTGGCAGAGGATGAAAGGGAAGAGGGAGAACCAATGAGAGAGTAGCTGTTAGGCATTTGGACGGGCACATATCACTGTAATTTCCCGGCAGGAAGAAGAATTAACCAAATTCTCAGCCACCCACCGGGAACCAGTATAGGTCCTGAACCAAAATTTTGGACTTGCGGTCAGCTCACCAAAAACGAGTTGAAAAATGGAGCTCAGGGGCACAGCAATTCACAAACTGGCCGAATAATAAAGGACAACTATCGTCCAAAAATCTGTTGACGGAAGGCAACGAGGCGGACTTGAAAGCGAGGCAGAATAGCAGGAAACAGATTTCAAGAGGTACGTTGGAATCGCCTTTAAAGCACAGGAAGAGGGGCACAACTTCGACAATGACGCACTTGGCCAAAAAGGGCGTATGCGTTTTCTCCTGAATATATTCAGGAGAAAACGCATACGCCCTTTTTGGCCAAGCAAGCAAGCGGGCAATGCAAATCTGCACTACAAAGAAGTATCACTTCCCATCGGTCAAAAGGGACATCCACAAAATGTGTAAGAACAAGAAAGGCAAGACAGGCCCTGGAGAACAGGGAGCCTTGTTATGCTGATGGGCGGGATGTAAATTGCCAACTGCCTCTCTGGAGGAGTGCATTCTGTTCCCTAAAACAAGTAAAGAACAGAGCTACAGAGCCAAGGGCACTACCAGTCTAGGGAATATACCTTGGGAAAACTGAAAATCAATAAGACAGAGCCACCCCATAATTTAGGGCTGCACTGCATACAAGGACCTCAACTTGGATACACCTTAAGTATCCAAGAAAATATAAACATGGTTCAAAAAATTGTGGTACTTACGTACGATGGAATATCCCTCAGCCATGAAATCAATGTCATAAGACCAGTAGCAGCAAAATGGGTGGATTCAGGTACGATGATTCTAAGTGAAATAAGTCACACAGAAAAAGAAACTTATCATAAGATATCACTTATGAAGATCCTGTAAACATGGCTACACTTGAACTGAGTTAGGAAAGAGAACAGTGTCTCACATTTAGAAAACACTCTTATACCTGCTTAAGGGGGAAGGAGAGGTGGGGTGATGCATAAAACCAGAGTTTGATATAAGCACAGGTACCGTTCCAAAAACCAACTATGGAATAGACAAGACCTACACCGTCCTCAGTGAAAGGGACTCAAAACCCCATATTTCCCGCAGAGGAAAATATCTGACTAGTAAGAATCTTAAAACCTATGTATTGATATGTCTCTGTAAGGGAATCAAGTGTGTCTAGACTGGCATAAACATGGCAGCGAGAATCAGCTCAAACCCACTATAAAAAGGAATTTCAAAAACAAAACAAAAAAACTGGGAAGTTCTTTACAATTCCTTCGGGGTGTCTGATGAAAGCTGGAATGACCCTATCTACAACGACAGCTGGATGTGGCATAAGGAGGGACACTTGGGACTGAGACGATTGGTGAGATTGGGTGAGCAAATGCAGACCCTTTAAAGCAATAATGCATGGCACCCATTCCATGGGTCCGAACTCTCCAGGTTGAAGGGAATATTACTACAGCTATAACATGTGCGGGAAACCTAGAGAACGGACACACTGTGAATACGAAAGGTTTCTAAAACTCAACGAATAGTCCCTCTCCTGGTGCTCCGGTTTGACTTTCCGTCTGCTTTACTATCAACCTCCCAACTTGGAGAGACAGCCCCTTTAACCTCTTGGTTCGCACAGGTTGCCAATTTGGCAGAGGATGAAAGGGAAGAGGGAGAACCAATGAGAGAGTAGCTGTTAGGCATTTGGATGGGCACATATCACTGTAATTTCCCGGCAGGAAGAAGAATTAACCAAATTCTCAGCCACCCACCGGGAACCAGTATAGGTCCTGAACCAAAATTTTGGACTTGCGGTCAGCTCACCAAAAACGAGTTGAAAAATGGAGCTCAGGGGCACAGCAATTCACAAACTGGCCGAGTAATAAAGGACAACTATCGTCCAAAAATCTGTTGAGGGAAGGCAACGAGGCGGACTTGAATGTGAGGCAGAATAGCAGGAAACAGATTTCAAGAGGTACGTTGGAATCGCCTTTAAAGCACAGGAAGAGGGGCACAACTTCGACAATGACGCACTTGGCCAAAAAGGGCGTATGCGTTTTCTCCTGAATATATTCAGGAGAAAACGCATACGCCCTTTTTGGCCAAGCAAGCAAGCGGGCAATGCAAATCTGCACTACAAAGAAGTATCACTTCCCACCGGTCAAAAGGGACATCCACAAAATGTGTAAGAACAAGAAAGCCAAGACAGGCCCTGGAGAACAGGGAGCCTTGTTATGCTGATGGGCGGGATGTAAATTGCCAACTGCCTCTCTGGAGGAGTGCATTCTGTTCCCTACAACAAGTAAAGAACAGAGCTACAGAGCCAAGGGCACTACCAGTCTAGGGAATATACCTTGGGAAAACTGAAAATCAATAAGACAGAGCCACCCCAAAATTTAGGGCTGCACTGCTTACAAGGACCTCAACTTGGGTACACCTTAAATATCCCAGGAAATATAAACATGGTTCAGAAAATTGTGGTACTTACGTACGATGGAATATCCCTCAGCCATGAAATCAATGTCATAAGACCAGTAGCAGCAAAATGGGTGGATTCCGGTACGATGATCCTAAGTGAAATAAGTCACACAGAAAAAGCAACTTATCATAAGGTATCACTTATGAAGATCCTGTAAACATGGCTACACTTGAACTGAGTTAGGAAAGAGAACAGTGTCTCACATTTAGAAAACACTCTTATGCCTGCTTAAGGGGGAAGGAGAGGTGGGGTGCTGCATAAAACCAGAGTTTAATATAAGCACAGGTACTGTTCCAAAAACCAACTATGGAAGAGACAAGACCTACACCTTCCTCAGTGAAAGGGACTCAAAACCCCATATTTCCCACAGAGGAATATATCTGACTAATAAGAATCTTAAAACCTATGTATTGATATGTCTCCGTAAGGGAATCAAGTGTGTCTAGACTGGCATAAACATGGCAGAGAGAATCAGCTCAAACCCACTATAAAAAGGAATTTCAAAAACAAAACAAAAAAACTGGGAAATTCTTTACAATTCCTTCGGGGTGTCTGATGAAAGCTGGAATGACCCTATCTACAACGACAGCTGGATGTGGCATAAGGAGGGACACTTGGGACTGAGACGATTGGTGAGATTGGGTGAGCAAATGCAGACCCTTTAAAGCACAAATGCCTGGCACCCATTCCATGGGTCCCATCTCTCCAGGTTGAAGGGAATATTACTACAGATATAACATGTACGGGAAACCTAGAGAACGGACACACTGTGAATACGAAAGGTTTCTAAAACTCAACGAATAGTCCCTCTCCTGGTGCTCTGGTTTGACTTTCCATCAGCTTTACTATCAACCTCCCAACTTGGAGAGACAGCCCCTTTAACCTCCTGGTTCGCACAGGTTGCCAATTTGGCAGAGGATGAAAGGGAAGAGGGAGAACCAATGAGAGAGTAGCTGTTAGGCATTTCGACGGGCACATATCACTGTAATTTCCTGGCAGGAAGAAGAATTAACCAAAGTCTCAGCCCCCCACCGGGAACCAGTATAGGTCCTGAACCAAAATTTTGACTTGCGGTCTGCTCACAAAAAACGAGTTGAAAAATGGAGCTCAGGGGCACAGCAATTCCCAAACTGGCCGAGTAATAAAGGACAACTATCGTCCAAAAATCTGTTGAGGGAAGGCAACGAGGCGCACTTGAAAGCGAGGCAGAATAGCAGGAAACAGATTTCAAGAGGTACGTTGGAATCGCCTGTAAAGCACAGGAAGAGGGGCACAACTTCGACAATGATGCACTTGGCCAAAATGGGCGTATGCGTTTTCTCCTGAATATATTAAGGAGAAAACGCATACGCCCTTTTTGGAGAAGCAAGCATGCGGGCAATGCAAATCTGCACTAAAAAGAAGTACCACTTCCCACTGGTCAAAAGGGACATCCACAAATTGTGTAAAAACCAGAAAGGCAAGACAGGCCCTGGAGAACAAGGAGCCTTGTTATGCTGATGGGCGGGATGTAAATTGCCAACTGCCTCTCTGGAAGAGTGCATTGTGTTCCCTAAAACAAGTAAACAACAGAGCTACAGAGCCAAGGGCACTTCCAGTCTAGGGAATATACCTTGGGAAAACTGAAAATCAATAAGACAAACCCACCCCAAAATTAGGGCTGCACTGCTTACAAGGACCTCAACTTGGTTACACCTTAAATATCCCAGGAAATATAAAAATGGTTCAAAAAATTGTGGTACTTACGTACGATGGAATATCCCTCAGCCATGAAGTCAATGTCATAAGACCAGTAGCAGCAAAATGGGTGGATTCAGGTACGATGATTCTAAGTGAAATAAGTCACACAGAAAAAGAAACTTATCATAAGATATCACTTATGAAGATCCTGTAAACATGGCTACACTTGAACTGAGTTAGGAAAGAGAACAGTGTCTCACATTTAGAAAACACTCTTATACCTGCTTAAGGGGGAAGGAGAGGTGGGGTGATGCATAAAACCAGAGTTTGATATAAGCACAGGTACCGTTCCAAAAACCAACTATGGAATAGACAAGACCTACACCTTCCTCAGTGAAAGGGACTCAAAACCCCATATTTCCCGCAGAGGAAAATATCTGACTAGTAAGAATCTTAAAACCTATGAATTGATATGTCTCCATATGGGAATCAAGTGTGTCTAGACTGGCATAAACATGGCAGCGAGAATCAGCTCAAACCCACTATAAAAAGGAATTTCAAAAACAAAACAAAAAAACTGGGAAATTCTTTACAATTCCTTCAGGGTCTCTGATGAAAGCTGGAATGACCCTATCTACAATGACAGCTGGATGTGGCATAAGGAGGGACACTTGGGACTGAGACGATTGGTGAGATTGGGTGAGCAAATGCAGACCCTTTAAAGCAATAATACATGACACCAATTCCATGGGTCCGAACTCTCCAGGTTGAAGGGAATATTACTACAATTATAACATGTGCGGGAAACCTAGAGAACGGACACACTGTGAATACGAAAGGTTTCTAAAACTCAAAGAATAAACCTCCTGGTGCTCCGGTTTGACTTTCCATCTGCTTTATTATCAACCTCCCAACTTGGAGAGACAGCCCCTTTAACCTCCTGGTTCGCACAGGTTGCCAATTTGGCAGAGGATGAAAGGGAAGAGGGAGAACCAATGAGAGAGTAGCTGTTAGGCATTTGGACGGGCACATATCACTGTAATTTCCCGGCAGGAAGAAGAATTAACCAAAGTCTCAGCCACCCACCGGGAATCAGTATAGATCCTGAACCAAAATTTTGGACTTGCGGTCAGCTCACCAAAAACGAGTTGAAAAATGGAGCTCAGGGGCACAGCAATTCACAAACTGGCCGAGTAATAAAGGACAACTATCGTCCAAAAATCTGTTGAGGGAAGGCAATGAGGCGGACTTGAAAGCGAGGCAGAATAGCAGGAAACAGATTTCAAGAGGTACGTTGGAATCGCCTTTAAAGCACAGGAAGAGGGGCACAACTTCGACAATGATGCACTTGGCCAAAAAGGGCGTATGCGTTTTCTCCTGAATATATTCAGGAGAAAACGCATACGCCCTTTTTGGCCAAGCAAGCAAGCGGGCAATGCAAATCTGCACTACAAAGAAGTATCACTTCCCACCGGTCAAAAGGGACATCCACAAAATGTGTAAAAACCAGAAAGGCAAGACAGGCCCTGGAGAACAGGGAGCCTTGTTATGCTGATGGGCGGGATGTAAATTGCCAACTGCCTCTCTGGAGGAGTGCATTGTGTTCCCTAAAACAAGTAAACAACAGAGCTACAGAGCCAAGGGCACTTCCAGTCTAGGGAATATACCTTGGGAAAACTGAAAATCAAAAAGACACAGCCACCCCAAAATTTAGGGCTGCACTGCTTACAAGGACCTCAACTTGGGTACACCTTAAATATCCCAGGAAATATAAAAATGGTTCAAAAAATTGTGGTACTTACGTACGATGGAATATCCCTCAGCCATGAAATCAATGTCATAAGACCAGTAGCAGCAAAATGGGTGGATTCAGGTACGATGATTCTAAGTGAAATAAGTCACACAGAAAAAGAAACTTATCATAAGATATCACTTATGAAGATCCTGTAAACATGGCTACACTTGAACTGAGTTAGGAAAGAGAACAGTGTCTCACATTTAGAAAACACTCTTATGCCTGCTTAAGGGGGAAGGAGAGGTGGGGTGATGCATAAAACCAGAGTTTGATATAAGCACAGGTACCGTTCCAAAAACCAACTATGGAATAGACAAGACCTACACCTTCCTCAGTGAAAGGGACTCAAAACCCCATATTTCCCGCAGAGGAATATATCTGACTAGTAAGAATCTTAAAACCTATGTATTGATATGTCTCCGTAAGGGAATCAAGTGTGTCTAGACTGGGATAAATATGGCAGCGAGAATCAGCTCAAACCCACTATAAAAAGGAATTTCAAAAATAAAACAAAAAAACTGGGAAATTCTTTACAATTCCTTCAGGGTCTCTGATGAAACCTGAAATGACCCTATCTACAATGACAGCTGGATGTGGCATAAGGCTGGACACTTGGGACTGAGAGGATTGGTGAGATTGGGTGAGCAAATGCAGACCCTTTAAAGCAATAATGCATGGCACACATTCCATGGGTCCCAACTCTCCAGGTTGAAGGGAATATTACTACAGATATAACATGTACGGGAATCCTAGAGAACGGACACACTGTGAATACGAAAGGTTTCTAAAACTCAACGAATAGTCCCTCTCCTGGTGCTCCGGTTTGACTTTCCATCTGCTTTATTATCAACCTCCCAACTTGGAGAGACAGCCCCTTTAACCTCCTGGTTCGCACAGGTTGCCAATTTGGCAGAGGATGAAAGGGAAGAGGGAGAACCAATGAGAGAGTAGCTGTTAGGCATTTGGACGGGCACATATCACTGTAATTTCCCGGCAGGAAGAAGAATTAACCAAAGTCTCAGCCACCCACCGGGAATCAGTATAGATCCTGAACCAAAATTTTGGACTTGCGGTCAGCTCACCAAAAACGAGTTGAAAAATGGAGCTCAGGGGCACAGCAATTCACAAACTGGCCGAGTAATAAAGGACAACTATCGTCCAAAAATCTGTTGAGGGAAGGCAACGAGGCGGACTTGAAAGCGAGGCAGAATAGCAGGAAACAGATTTCCAGAGGTACGTTGGAATCGCCTTTAAAGCACAGGAAGAGGGGCACAACTTCGACAATGATGCACTTGGCCAAAAAGGGCGTATGCGTTTTCTCCTGAATATATTCAGGAGAAAACGCATACGCCCTTTTTGGCCAAGCAAGCAAGCGGGCAATGCAAATCTGCACTACAAAGAAGTATCACTTCCCACCGGTCAAAAGGGACATCCACAAAATGTGTAAAAACCAGAAAGGCAAGACAGGCCCTGGAGAACAGGGAGCCTTGTTATGCTGATGGGCGGGATGTAAATTGCCAACTGCCTCTCTGGAGGAGTGCATTGTGTTCCCTAAAACAAGTAAACAACAGAGCTACAGAGCCAAGGGCACTTCCAGTCTAGGGAATATACCTTGGGAAAACTGAAAATCAAAAAGACACAGCCACCCCAAAATTTAGGGCTGCACTGCTTACAAGGACCTCAACTTGGGTACACCTTAAATATCCCAGGAAATATAAAAATGGTTCAAAAAATTGTGGTACTTACGTACGATGGAATATCCCTCAGCCATGAAATCAATGTCATAAGACCAGTAGCAGCAAAATGGGTGGATTCAGGTACGATGATTCTAAGTGAAATAAGTCACAGAGAAAAAGAAACTTATCATAAGATATCACTTATGAAGATCCTGTAAACATGGCTACACTTGAACTGAGTTAGGAAAGAGAACAGTGTCTCACATTTAGAAAACACTCTTATGCCTGCTTAAGGGGGAAGGAGAGGTGGGGTGATGCATAAAACCAGAGTTTGATATAAGCACAGGTACCGTTCCAAAAACCAACTATGGAATAGACAAGACCTACACCTTCCTCAGTGAAAGGGACTCAAAACCCCATATTTCCCGCAGAGGAATATATCTGACTAGTAAGAATCTTAAAACCTATGTATTGATATGTCTCCGTAAGGGAATCAAGTGTGTCTAGACTGGGATAAATATGGCAGCGAGAATCAGCTCAAACCCACTATACAAAGGAATTTCAAAAATAAAACAAAAAAACTGGGAAATTCTTTACAATTCCTTCAGGGTCTCGGATGAAACCTGAAATGACCCTATCTACAATGACAGCTGGATGTGGCATAAGGCTGGACACTTGGGACTGAGAGGATTGGTGAGATTGGGTGAGCAAATGCAGACCCTTTAAAGAAATAATGCATGGCACATTTTCCATGGGTCCCAACTCTCCAGGTTGAAGGGAATATTACTACAGATATAACATGTACGGGAATCCTAGAGAACGGACACACTGTGAATACGAAAGGTTTCTAAAACTCAACGAATAGTCCCTCTCCTGGTGCTCCAGTTTGACTTTCCATCTGCTTTATTATCAACCTCCCAACTTGGAGAGACAGCCCCTTTAACCTCCTGGTTCGCACAGGTTGCCAATTTGGCAGAGGATGAAAGGGAAGAGGGAGAACCAATGAGAGAGTAGCTGTTAGGCATTTGGACGGGCACATATCACTGTAATTTCCCGGCAGGAAGAAGAATTAACCAAAGTCTCAGCCACCCACCGGGAATCAGTATAGATCCTGAACCAAAATTTTGGACTTGCGGTCAGCTCACCAAAAACGAGTTGAAAAATGGAGCTCAGGGGCACAGCAATTCACAAACTGGCCGAGTAATAAAGGACAACTATCGTCCAAAAATCTGTTGAGGGAAGGCAACGAGGCGGACTTGAAAGCGAGGCAGAATAGCAGGAAACAGATTTCAAGAGGTACGTTGGAATCGCCTTTAAAGCACAGGAAGAGGGGCACAACTTCGACAATGATGCACTTGGCCAAAAAGGGCGTATGCGTTTTCTCCTGAATATATTCAGGAGAAAACGCATACGCCCTTTTTGGCCAAGCAAGCAAGCGGGCAATGCAAATCTGCACTACAAAGAAGTATCACTTCCCACCGGACAAAAGGGACATCCACAAAATGTGTAAAAACCAGAAAGGCAAGACAGGCCCTGGAGAACAGGGAGCCTTGTTATGCTGATGGGCGGGATGTAAATTGCCAACTGCCTCTCTGGAGGAGTGCATTGTGTTCCCTAAAACAAGTAAACAACAGAGCTACAGAGCCAAGGGAATTTCCAGTCTAGGGAATATACCTTGGGAAAACTGAAAATCAAAAAGACACAGCCACCCCAAAATTTAGGGCTGCACTGCTTACAAGGACCTCAACTTGGGTACACCTTAAATATCCCAGGAAATATAAAAATGGTTCAAAAAATTGTGGTACTTACGTACGATGGAATATCCCTCAGCCATGAAATCAATGTCATAAGACCAGTAGCAGCAAAATGGGTGGATTCAGGTACGATGATTCTAAGTGAAATAAGTCACAGGGAAAAAGAAACTTATCATAAGATATCACTTATGAAGATCCTGTAAACATGGCTACACTTGAACTGAGTTAGGAAAGAGAACAGTGTCTCACATTTAGAAAACACTCTTATGCCTGCTTAAGGGGGAAGGAGAGGTGGGGTGATGCATAAAACCAGAGTTTGATATAAGCACAGGTACCGTTCCAAAAACCAACTATGGAATAGACAAGACCTACACCTTCCTCAGTGAAAGGGACTCAAAACCCCATATTTCCCGCAGAGGAATATATCTGACTAGTAAGAATCTTAAAACCTATGTATTGATATGTCTCCGTAAGGGAATCAAGTGTGTCTAGACTGGGATAAATATGGCAGCGAGAATCAGCTCAAACCCACTATAAAAAGGAATTTCAAAAATAAAACAAAAAAACTGGGAAATTCTTTACAATTCCTTCAGGGTCTCTGATGAAACCTGAAATGACCCTATCTACAATGACAGCTGGATGTGGCATAAGGCTGGACACTTGGGACTGAGAGGATTGGTGAGATTGGGTGAGCAAATGCAGACCCTTTAAAGCAATAATGCATGGCACACATTCCATGGGTCCCAACTCTCCAGGTTGAAGGGAATATTACTACAGATATAACATGTACGGGAATCCTAGAGAACGGACACACTGTGAATACGAAAGGTTTCTAAAACTCAACGAATAGTCCCTCTCCTGGTGCTCCGGTTTGACTTTCCATCTGCTTTATTATCAACCTCCCAACTTGGAGAGACAGCCCCTTTAACCTCCTGGTTCGCACAGGTTGCCAATTTGGCAGAGGATGAAAGGGAAGAGGGAGAACCAATGAGAGAGTAGCTGTTAGGCATTTGGACGGGCACATATCACTGTAATTTCCCGGCAGGAAGAAGAATTAACCAAAGTCTCAGCCACCCACCGGGAATCAGTATAGATCCTGAACCAAAATTTTGGACTTGCGGTCAGCTCACCAAAAACGAGTTGAAAAATGGAGCTCAGGGGCACAGCAATTCACAAACTGGCCGAGTAATAAAGGACAACTATCGTCCAAAAATCTGTTGAGGGAAGGCAACGAGGCGGACTTGAAAGCGAGGCAGAATAGCAGGAAACAGATTTCCAGAGGTACGTTGGAATCGCCTTTAAAGCACAGGAAGAGGGCCACAACTTCGACAATGATGCACTTGGCCAAAAAGGGCGTATGCGTTTTCTCCTGAATATATTCAGGAGAAAACGCATACGCCCTTTTTGGCCAAGCAAGCAAGCGGGCAATGCAAATCTGCACTACAAAGAAGTATCACTTCCCACCGGTCAAAAGGGACATCCACAAAATGTGTAAAAACCAGAAAGGCAAGACAGGCCCTGGAGAACAGGGAGCCTTGTTATGCTGATGGGCGGGATGTAAATTGCCAACTGCCTCTCTGGAGGAGTGCATTGTGTTCCCTAAAACAAGTAAACAACAGAGCTACAGAGCCAAGGGCACTTCCAGTCTAGGGAATATACCTTGGGAAAACTGAAAATCAAAAAGACACAGCCACCCCAAAATTTAGGGCTGCACTGCTTACAAGGACCTCAACTTGGGTACACCTTAAATATCCCAGGAAATATAAAAATGGTTCAAAAAATTGTGGTACTTACGTACGATGGAATATCCCTCAGCCATGAAATCAATGTCATAAGACCAGTAGCAGCAAAATGGGTGGATTCAGGTACGATGATTCTAAGTGAAATAAGTCACAGAGAAAAAGAAACTTATCATAAGATATCACTTATGAAGATCCTGTAAACATGGCTACACTTGAACTGAGTTAGGAAAGAGAACAGTGTCTCACATTTAGAAAACACTCTTATGCCTGCTTAAGGGGGAAGGAGAGGTGGGGTGATGCATAAAACCAGAGTTTGATATAAGCACAGGTACCGTTCCAAAAACCAACTATGGAATAGACAAGACCTACACCTTCCTCAGTGAAAGGGACTCAAAACCCCATATTTCCCGCAGAGGAATATATCTGACTAGTAAGAATCTTAAAACCTATGTATTGATATGTCTCTGTAAGGGAATCAAGTGTGTCTAGACTGGGATAAATATGGCAGCGAGAATCAGCTCAAACCCACTATAAAAAGGAATTTCAAAAATAAAACAAAAAAACTGGGAAATTCTTTACAATTCCTTCAGGGTCTCTGATGAAACCTGAAATGACCCTATCTACAATGACAGCTGGATGTGGCATAAGGCTGGACACTTGGGACTGAGAGGATTGGTGAGATTGGGTGAGCAAATGCAGACCCTTTAAAGCAATAATGCATGGCACACATTCCATGGGTCCCAACTCTCCAGGTTGAAGGGAATATTACTACAGATATAACATGTACGGGAATCCTAGAGAACGGACACACTGTGAATACGAAAGGTTTCTAAAACTCAACGAATAGTCCCTCTCCTGGTGCTCCGGTTTGACTTTCCATCTGCTTTATTATCAACCTCCCAACTTGGAGAGACAGCCCCTTTAACCTCCTGGTTCGCACAGGTTGCCAATTTGGCAGAGGATGAAAGGGAAGAGGGAGAACCAATGAGAGAGTAGCTGTTAGGCATTTGGACGGGCACATATCACTGTAATTTCCCGGCAGGAAGAAGAATTAACCAAATTCTCAGCCACCCACCGGGAACCAGTATAGGTCCTGAACCAAAATTTTGGACTTGCGGTCAGCTCACCAAAAACGAGTTGAAAAATGGAGCTCAGGGGCACAGCAATTCACAAACTGGCCGAAAAATAAAGGACAACTATCGTCCAAAAATCTGTTGACGGAAGGCAACGAGGCGGACTTGAAAGCGAGGCAGAATAGCAGGAAACAGATTTCAAGAGGTACGTTGGAATCGCCTTTAAAGCACAGGAAGAGGGGCACAACTTCGACAATGACGCACTTGGCCAAAAAGGGCGTATGCGTTTTCTCCTGAATATATTCAGGAGAAAACGCATACGCCCTTTTTGGCCAAGCAAGCAAGCGGGCAATGCAAATCTGCACTACAAAGAAGTATCACTTCCCACCGGTCAAAAGGGACATCCACAAAATGTGTAAGAACAAGAAAGGCAAGACAGGCCCTGGAGAACAGGGAGCCTTGTTATGCTGATGGGCGGGATGTAAATTGCCAACTGCCTCTCTGGAGGAGTGCATTCTGTTCCCTAAAACAAGTAAAGAACAGAGCTACAGAGCCAAGGGCACTACCAGTCTAGGGAATATACCTTGGGAAAACTGAAAATCAATAAGACAGAGCCACCCCAAAATTTAGGGCTGCACTGCATACAAGGACCTCAACTTGGATACACCTTAAGTATCCCAGAAAATATAAACATGGTTCAAAAAATTGTGGTACTTACGTACGATGGAATATCCCTCAGCCATGAAATCAATGTCATAAGACCAGTAGCAGCAAAATGGGTGGATTCAGGTACGATGATTCTAAGTGAAATAAGTCACACAGAAAAAGAAACTTATCATAAGATATCACTTATGAAGATCCTGTAAACATGGCTACACTTGAACTGAGTTAGGAAAGAGAACAGTGTCTCACATTTAGAAAACACTCTTATACCTGCTTAAGGTTGAAGGAGAGGTGGGGTGATGCATAAAACCAGAGTTTGATATAAGCACAGGTACCGTTCCAAAAACCAACTATGGAATAGACAAGACCTACACCGTCCTCAGTGAAAGGGACTCAAAACCCCATATTTCCCGCAGAGGAAAATATCTGACTAGTAAGAATCTTAAAACCTATGTATTGATATGTCTCCGTAAGGGAATCAAGTGTGTCTAGACTGGCATAAACATGGCAGCGAGAATCAGCTCAAACCCACTATAAAAAGGAATTTCAAAAACAAAACAAAAAAACTGGGAAATTCTTTACAATTCCTTCAGGGTCTCTGATGAAAGCTGGAATGACCCTATCTACAACGACAGCTGGATGTGGCATAAGGAGGGACACTTGGGACTGAGACGATTGGTGAGATTGGGTGAGCAAATGCAGACGCTTTAAAGCAATAATGCATGGCACCCATTCCATGGGTCCGAACTCTCCAGGTTGAAGGGAATATTACTACAGCTATAACATGTGCGGGAAACCTAGAGAACGGACACACTGTGAATACGAAAGGTTTCTAAAACTCAAAGAATAAACCCTCTCCTGGTGCTCCGGTTTGACTTTCCGGCTGCTTTACTATCAACCTCCCAACTTGGAGAGACAGCCCCTTTAACCTCTTGGTTCGCACAGGTTGCCAATTTGGCAGAGGATGAAAGGGAAGAGGGAGAACCAATGAGAGAGTAGCTGTTAGGCATTTGGACGGGCACATATCACTGTAATTTCCCGGCAGGAAGAAGAATTAACCAAATTCTCAGCCACCCACCGGGAACCAGTATAGGTCCTGAACCAAAATTTTGGACTTGCGGTCAGCTCACCAAAAACGAGTTGAAAAATGGAGCTCAGGGGCACAGCAATTCACAAACTGGCCGAATAATAAAGGACAACTATCGTCCAAAAATCTGTTGACGGAAGGCAACGAGGCGGACTTGAAAGCGAGGCAGAATAGCAGGAAACAGATTTCAAGAGGTACGTTGGAATCGCCTTTAAAGCACAGGTAGAGGGGCACAACTTCGACAATGACGCACTTGGCCAAAAAGGGCGTATGCGTTTTCTCCTGAATATATTCAGGAGAAAACGCATACGCCCTTTTTGGCCAAGCAAGCAAGCGGGCAATGCAAATCTGCACTACAAAGAAGTATCACTTCCCACCGGTCAAAAGGGACATCCACAAAATGTGTAAGAACAAGAAAGGCAAGACAGGCCCTGGAGAACAGGGAGCCTTGTTATGCTGATGGGCGGGATGTAAATTGCCAACTGCCTCTCTGGAGGAGTGCATTCTGTTCCCTAAAACAAGTAAAGAACAGAGCTACAGAGCCAAGGGCACTACCAGTCTAGGGAATATACCTTGGGAAAACTGAAAATCAATAAGACAGAGCCACCCCAAAATTTAGGGCTGCACTGCATACAAGGACCTCAACTTGGATACACCTTAAGTATCCCAGAAAATATAAACATGGTTCAAAAAATTGTGGTACTTACGTACGATGGAATATCCCTCAGCCATGAAATCAATGTCATAAGACCAGTAGCAGCAAAATGGGTGGATTCAGGTACGATGATTCTAAGTGAAATAAGTCACACAGAAAAAGAAACTTATCATAAGATATCACTTATGAAGATCCTGTAAACATGGCTACACTTGAACTGAGTTAGGAAAGAGAACAGTGTCTCACATTTAGAAAACACTCTTATACCTGCTTAAGGTTGAAGGAGAGGTGGGGTGATGCATAAAACCAGAGTTTGATATAAGCACAGGTACCGTTCCAAAAACCAACTATGGAATAGACAAGACCTACACCGTCCTCAGTGAAAGGGACTCAAAACCCCATATTTCCCGCAGAGGAAAATATCTGACTAGTAAGAATCTTAAAACCTATGTATTGATATGTCTCCGTAAGGGAATCAAGTGTGTCTAGACTGGCATAAACATGGCAGCGAGAATCAGCTCAAACCCACTATAAAAAGGAATTTCAAAAACAAAACAAAAAAACTGGGAAATTCTTTACAATTCCTTCAGGGTCTCTGATGAAAGCTGGAATGACCCTATCTACAACGACAGCTGGATGTGGCATAAGGAGGGACACTTGGGACTGAGACGATTGGTGAGATTGGGTGAGCAAATGCAGACGCTTTAAAGCAATAATGCATGGCACCCATTCCATGGGTCCGAACTCTCCAGGTTGAAGGGAATATTACTACAGCTATAACATGTGCGGGAAACCTAGAGAACGGACACACTGTGAATACGAAAGGTTTCTAAAACTCAAAGAATAAACCCTCTCCTGGTGCTCCGGTTTGACTTTCCGGCTGCTTTACTATCAACCTCCCAACTTGGAGAGACAGCCCCTTTAACCTCTTGGTTCGCACAGGTTGCCAATTTGGCAGAGGATGAAAGGGAAGAGGGAGAACCAATGAGAGAGTAGCTGTTAGGCATTTGGACGGGCACATATCACTGTAATTTCCCGGCAGGAAGAAGAATTAACCAAATTCTCAGCCACCCACCGGGAACCAGTATAGGTCCTGAACCAAAATTTTGGACTTGCGGTCAGCTCACCAAAAACGAGTTGAAAAATGGAGCTCAGGGGCACAGCAATTCACAAACTGGCCGAATAATAAAGGACAACTATCGTCCAAAAATCTGTTGAGGGAAGGCAACGAGGCGGACTTGAAAGCGAGGCAGAATAGCAGGAAACAGATTTCCAGAGGTACGTTGGAATCGCCTTTAAAGCACAGGAAGAGGGCCACAACTTCGACAATGATGCACTTGGCCAAAAAGGGCGTATGCGTTTTCTCCTGAATATATTCAGGAGAAAACGCATAAGCCCTTTTTGGCCAAGCAAGCAAGCGGGCAATGCAAATCTGCAATACAAAGAACTATCACTTCCCACCGGTCAAAAGGGACATCCACAAAATGTGTAAAAACCAGAAAGGCAAGACAGGCCCTGGAGAACAGGGAGCCTTGTTATGCTGATGCGCGGGATGTAAATTGCCAACTGCCTCTCTGGAGGAGTGCATTGTGTTCCCTAAAACAAGTAAACAACAGAGCTACAGAGCCAAGGGCACTTCCAGTCTAGGGAATATACCTTGGGAAAACTGAAAATCAAAAAGACACAGCCACCCCAAAATTTAGGGCTGCACTGCTTACAAGGACCTCAACTTGGGTACACCTTAAATATCCCAGGAAATATAAAAATGGTTCAAAAAATTGTGGTACTTACGTACGATGGAATATCCCTCAGCCATGAAATCAATGTCATAAGACCAGTAGCAGCAAAATGGGTGGATTCAGGTACGATGATTCTAAGTGAAATAAGTCACACAGAAAAAGAAACTTATCATAAGATATCACTTATGAAGATCCTGTAAACATGGCTACACTTGAACTGAGTTAGGAAAGAGAACAGTGTCTCACATTTAGAAAACACTCTTATGCCTGCTTAAGGGGGAAGGAGAGGTGGGGTGATGCATAAAACCAGAGTTTGATATAAGCACAGGTACCGTTCCAAAAACCAACTATGGAATAGACAAGACCTACACCTTCCTCAGTGAAAGGGACTCAAAACCCCATATTTCCCGCAGAGGAATATATCTGACTAGTAAGAATCTTAAAACCTATGTATTGATATGTCTCCGTAAGGGAATCAAGTGTGTCTAGACTGGGATAAATATGGCAGCGAGAATCAGCTCAAACCCACTATAAAAAGGAATTTCAAAAATAAAACAAAAAAACTGGGAAATTCTTTACAATTCCTTCAGGGTCTCTGATGAAACCTGAAATGACCCTATCTACAATGACAGCTGGATGTGGCATAAGGCTGGACACTTGGGACTGAGAGGATTGGTGAGATTGGGTGAGCAAATGCAGACCCTTTAAAGCAATAATGCATGGCACACATTCCATGGGTCCCAACTCTCCAGGTTGAAGGGAATATTACTACAGATATAACATGTACGGGAATCCTAGAGAACGGACACACTGTGAATACGAAAGGTTTCTAAAACTCAACGAATAGTCCCCTCTCCTGGTGCTCCGGTTTGACTTTCCATCTGCTTTATTATCAACCTCCCAACTTGGAGAGACAGCCCCTTTAACCTCCTGGTTCGCACAGGTTGCCAATTTGGCAGAGGATGAAAGGGAAGAGGGAGAACCAATGAGAGAGTAGCTGTTAGGCATTTGGACGGGCACATATCACTGTAATTTCCCGGCAGGAAGAAGAATTAACCAAAGTCTCAGCCACCCACCGGGAATCAGTATAGATCCTGAACCAAAATTTTGGACTTGCGGTCAGCTCACCAAAAACGAGTTGAAAAATGGAGCTCAGGGGCACAGCAATTCACAAACTGGCCGAGTAATAAAGGACAACTATCGTCCAAAAATCTGTTGAGGGAAGGCAATGAGGCGGACTTGAAAGCGAGGCAGAATAGCAGGAAACAGATTTCAAGAGGTACGTTGGAATCGCCTTTAAAGCACAGGAAGAGGGGCACAACTTCGACAATGATGCACTTGGCCAAAAAGGGCGTATGCGTTTTCTCCTGAATATATTCAGGAGAAAACGCATACGCCCTTTTTGGCCAAGCAAGCAAGCGGGCAATGCAAATCTGCACTACAAAGAAGTATCACTTCCACCGGTCAAAAGGGACATCCACAAAATGTGTAAAAACCAGAAAGGCAAGACAGGCCCTGGAGAACAGGGAGCCTTGTTATGCTGATGGGCGGGATGTAAATTGCCAACTGCCTCTCTGGAGGAGTGCATTGTGTTCCCTAAAACAAGTAAACAACAGAGCTACAGAGCCAAGGGCACTTCCAGTCTAGGGAATATACCTTGGGAAAACTGAAAATCAAAAAGACACAGCCACCCCAAAATTTAGGGCTGCACTGCTTACAAGGACCTCAACTTGGGTACACCTTAAATATCCCAGGAAATATAAAAATGGTTCAAAAAATTGTGGTACTTACGTACGATGGAATATCCCTCAGCCATGAAATCAATGTCATAAGACCAGTAGCAGCAAAATGGGTGGATTCAGGTACGATGATTCTAAGTGAAATAAGTCACACAGAAAAAGAAACTTATCATAAGATATCACTTATGAAGATCCTGTAAACATGGCTACACTTGAACTGAGTTAGGAAAGAGAACAGTGTCTCACATTTAGAAAACACTCTTATGCCTGCTTAAGGGGGAAGGAGAGGTGGGGTGATGCATAAAACCAGAGTTTGATATAAGCACAGGTACCGTTCCAAAAACCAACTATGGAATAGACAAGACCTACACCTTCCTCAGTGAAAGGGACTCAAAACCCCATATTTCCCGCAGAGGAATATATCTGACTAGTAAGAATCTTAAAACCTATGTATTGATATGTCTCCGTAAGGGAATCAAGTGTGTCTAGACTGGGATAAATATGGCAGCGAGAATCAGCTCAAACCCACTATAAAAAGGAATTTCAAAAATAAAACAAAAAAACTGGGAAATTCTTTACAATTCCTTCAGGGTCTCTGATGAAACCTGAAATGACCCTATCTACAATGACAGCTGGATGTGGCATAAGGCTGGACACTTGGGACTGAGAGGATTGGTGAGATTGGGTGAGCAAATGCAGACCCTTTAAAGCAATAATGCATGGCACACATTCCATGGGTCCCAACTCTCCAGGTTGAAGGGAATATTACTACAGATATAACATGTACGGGAATCCTAGAGAACGGACACACTGTGAATACGAAAGGTTTCTAAAACTCAACGAATAGTCCCTCTCCTGGTGCTCCGGTTTGACTTTCCATCTGCTTTATTATCAACCTCCCAACTTGGAGAGACAGCCCCTTTAACCTCCTGGTTCGCACAGGTTGCCAATTTGGCAGAGGATGAAAGGGAAGAGGGAGAACCAATGAGAGAGTAGCTGTTAGGCATTTGGACGGGCACATATCACTGTAATTTCCCGGCAGGAAGAAGAATTAACCAAAGTCTCAGCCACCCACCGGGAATCAGTATAGATCCTGAACCAAAATTTTGGACTTGCGGTCAGCTCACCAAAAACGAGTTGAAAAATGGAGCTCAGGGGCACAGCAATTCACAAACTGGCCGAGTAATAAAGGACAACTATCGTCCAAAAATCTGTTGAGGGAAGGCAACGAGGCGGACTTGAAAGCGAGGCAGAATAGCAGGAAACAGATTTCCAGAGGTACGTTGGAATCGCCTTTAAAGCACAGGAAGAGGGGCACAACTTCGACAATGATGCACTTGGCCAAAAAGGGCGTATGCGTTTTCTCCTGAATATATTCAGGAGAAAACGCATACGCCCTTTTTGGCCAAGCAAGCAAGCGGGCAATGCAAATCTGCACTACAAAGAAGTATCACTTCCCACCGGTCAAAAGGGACATCCACAAAATGTGTAAAAACCAGAAAGGCAAGACAGGCCCTGGAGAACAGGGAGCCTTGTTATGCTGATGGGCGGGATGTAAATTGCCAACTGCCTCTCTGGAGGAGTGCATTGTGTTCCCTAAAACAAGTAAACAACAGAGCTACAGAGCCAAGGGCACTTCCAGTCTAGGGAATATACCTTGGGAAAACTGAAAATCAAAAAGACACAGCCACCCCAAAATTTAGGGCTGCACTGCTTACAAGGACCTCAACTTGGGTACACCTTAAATATCCCAGGAAATATAAAAATGGTTCAAAAAATTGTGGTACTTACGTACGATGGAATATCCCTCAGCCATGAAATCAATGTCATAAGACCAGTAGCAGCAAAATGGGTGGATTCAGGTACGATGATTCTAAGTGAAATAAGTCACAGAGAAAAAGAAACTTATCATAAGATATCACTTATGAAGATCCTGTAAACATGGCTACACTTGAACTGAGTTAGGAAAGAGAACAGTGTCTCACATTTAGAAAACACTCTTATGCCTGCTTAAGGGGGAAGGAGAGGTGGGGTGATGCATAAAACCAGAGTTTGATATAAGCACAGGTACCGTTCCAAAAACCAACTATGGAATAGACAAGACCTACACCTTCCTCAGTGAAAGGGACTCAAAACCCCATATTTCCCGCAGAGGAATATATCTGACTAGTAAGAATCTTAAAACCTATGTATTGATATGTCTCCGTAAGGGAATCAAGTGTGTCTAGACTGGGATAAATATGGCAGCGAGAATCAGCTCAAACCCACTATAAAAAGGAATTTCAAAAATAAAACAAAAAAACTGGGAAATTCTTTACAATTCCTTCAGGGTCTCGGATGAAACCTGAAATGACCCTATCTACAATGACAGCTGGATGTGGCATAAGGAGGGACACTTGGGACTGAGACGATTGGTGAGATTGGGTGAGCAAATGCAGACCCTTTAAAGAAATAATGCATGGCACATTTTCCATGGGTCCCAACTCTCCAGGTTGAAGGGAATATTACTACAGATATAACATGTACGGGAATCCTAGAGAACGGACACACTGTGAATACGAAAGGTTTCTAAAACTCAACGAATAGTCCCTCTCCTGGTGCTCCAGTTTGACTTTCCATCTGCTTTATTATCAACCTCCCAACTTGGAGAGACAGCCCCTTTAACCTCCTGGTTCGCACAGGTTGCCAATTTGGCAGAGGATGAAAGGGAAGAGGGAGAACCAATGAGAGAGTAGCTGTTAGGCATTTGGACGGGCACATATCACTGTAATTTCCCGGCAGGAAGAAGAATTAACCAAAGTCTCAGCCACCCACCGGGAATCAGTATAGATCCTGAACCAAAATTTTGGACTTGCGGTCAGCTCACCAAAAACGAGTTGAAAAATGGAGCTCAGGGGCACAGCAATTCACAAACTGGCCGAGTAATAAAGGACAACTATCGTCCAAAAATCTGTTGAGGGAAGGCAACGAGGCGGACTTGAAAGCGAGGCAGAATAGCAGGAAACAGATTTCAAGAGGTACGTTGGAATCGCCTTTAAAGCACAGGAAGAGGGGCACAACTTCGACAATGATGCACTTGGCCAAAAAGGGCGTATGCGTTTTCTCCTGAATATATTCAGGAGAAAACGCATACGCCCTTTTTGGCCAAGCAAGCAAGCGGGCAATGCAAATCTGCACTACAAAGAAGTATCACTTCCCACCGGACAAAAGGGACATCCACAAAATGTGTAAAAACCAGAAAGGCAAGACAGGCCCTGGAGAACAGGGAGCCTTGTTATGCTGATGGGCGGGATGTAAATTGCCAACTGCCTCTCTGGAGGAGTGCATTGTGTTCCCTAAAACAAGTAAACAACAGAGCTACAGAGCCAAGGGAATTTCCAGTCTAGGGAATATACCTTGGGAAAACTGAAAATCAAAAAGACACAGCCACCCCAAAATTTAGGGCTGCACTGCTTACAAGGACCTCAACTTGGGTACACCTTAAATATCCCAGGAAATATAAAAATGGTTCAAAAAATTGTGGTACTTACGTACGATGGAATATCCCTCAGCCATGAAATCAATGTCATAAGACCAGTAGCAGCAAAATGGGTGGATTCAGGTACGATGATTCTAAGTGAAATAAGTCACAGGGAAAAAGAAACTTATCATAAGATATCACTTATGAAGATCCTGTAAACATGGCTACACTTGAACTGAGTTAGGAAAGAGAACAGTGTCTCACATTTAGAAAACACTCTTATGCCTGCTTAAGGGGGAAGGAGAGGTGGGGTGATGCATAAAACCAGAGTTTGATATAAGCACAGGTACCGTTCCAAAAACCAACTATGGAATAGACAAGACCTACACCTTCCTCAGTGAAAGGGACTCAAAACCCCATATTTCCCGCAGAGGAATATATCTGACTAGTAAGAATCTTAAAACCTATGTATTGATATGTCTCCGTAAGGGAATCAAGTGTGTCTAGACTGGGATAAATATGGCAGCGAGAATCAGCTCAAACCCACTATAAAAAGGAATTTCAAAAATAAAACAAAAAAACTGGGAAATTCTTTACAATTCCTTCAGGGTCTCTGATGAAACCTGAAATGACCCTATCTACAATGACAGCTGGATGTGGCATAAGGCTGGACACTTGGGACTGAGAGGATTGGTGAGATTGGGTGAGCAAATGCAGACCCTTTAAAGCAATAATGCATGGCACACATTCCATGGGTCCCAACTCTCCAGGTTGAAGGGAATATTACTACAGATATAACATGTACGGGAATCCTAGAGAACGGACACACTGTGAATACGAAAGGTTTCTAAAACTCAACGAATAGTCCCTCTCCTGGTGCTCCGGTTTGACTTTCCATCTGCTTTATTATCAACCTCCCAACTTGGAGAGACAGCCCCTTTAACCTCCTGGTTCGCACAGGTTGCCAATTTGGCAGAGGATGAAAGGGAAGAGGGAGAACCAATGAGAGAGTAGCTGTTAGGCATTTGGACGGGCACATATCACTGTAATTTCCCGGCAGGAAGAAGAATTAACCAAAGTCTCAGCCACCCACCGGGAATCAGTATAGATCCTGAACCAAAATTTTGGACTTGCGGTCAGCTCACCAAAAACGAGTTGAAAAATGGAGCTCAGGGGCACAGCAATTCACAAACTGGCCGAGTAATAAAGGACAACTATCGTCCAAAAATCTGTTGAGGGAAGGCAACGAGGCGGACTTGAAAGCGAGGCAGAATAGCAGGAAACAGATTTCCAGAGGTACGTTGGAATCGCCTTTAAAGCACAGGAAGAGGGGCACAACTTCGACAATGATGCACTTGGCCAAAAAGGGCGTATGCGTTTTCTCCTGAATATATTCAGGAGAAAACGCATACGCCCTTTTTGGCCAAGCAAGCAAGCGGGCAATGCAAATCTGCACTACAAAGAAGTATCACTTCCCACCGGTCAAAAGGGACATCCACAAAATGTGTAAAAACCAGAAAGGCAAGACAGGCCCTGGAGAACAGGGAGCCTTGTTATGCTGATGGGCGGGATGTAAATTGCCAACTGCCTCTCTGGAGGAGTGCATTGTGTTCCCTAAAACAAGTAAACAACAGAGCTACAGAGCCAAGGGCACTTCCAGTCTAGGGAATATACATTGGGAAAACTGAAAATCAAAAAGACACAGCCACCCCAAAATTTAGGGCTGCACTGCTTACAAGGACCTCAACTTGGGTACACCTTAAATATCCCAGGAAATATAAAAATGGTTCAAAAAATTGTGGTACTTACGTACAATGGAATATCCCTCAGCCATGAAATCAATGTCATAAGACCAGTAGCAGCAAAATGGGTGGATTCAGGTACGATGATTCTAAGTGAAATAAGTCACAGAGAAAAAGAAACTTATCATAAGATATCACTTATGAAGATCCTGTAAACATGGCTACACTTGAACTGAGTTAGGAAAGAGAACAGTGTCTCACATTTAGAAAACACTCTTATGCCTGCTTAAGGGGGAAGGAGAGGTGGGGTGATGCATAAAACCAGAGTTTGATATAAGCACAGGTACCGTTCCAAAAACCAACTATGGAATAGACAAGACCTACACCTTCCTCAGTGAAAGGGACTCAAAACACCATATTTCCCGCAGAGGAATATATCTGACTAGTAAGAATCTTAAAACCTATGTATTGATATGTCTCCGTAAGGGAATCAAGTGTGTCTAGACTGGGATAAATATGGCAGCGAGAATCAGCTCAAACCCACTATAAAAAGGAATTTCAAAAATAAAACAAAAAAACTGGGAAATTCTTTACAATTCCTTCAGGGTCTCGGATGAAACCTGAAATGACCCTATCTACAATGACAGCTGGATGTGGCATAAGGCTGGACACTTGGGACTGAGACGATTGGTGAGATTGGGTGAGCAAATGCAGACCCTTTAAAGAAATAATGCATGGCACATTTTCCATGGGTCCCAACTCTCCAGGTTGAAGGGAATATTACTACAGATATAACATGTACGGGAATCCTAGAGAACGGACACACTGTGAATACGAAAGGTTTCTAAAACTCAACGAATAGTCCCTCTCCTGGTGCTCCAGTTTGACTTTCCATCTGCTTTATTATCAACCTCCCAACTTGGAGAGACAGCCCCTTTAACCTCCTGGTTCGCACAGGTTGCCAATTTGGCAGAGGATGAAAGGGAAGAGGGAGAACCAATGAGAGAGTAGCTGTTAGGCATTTGGACGGGCACATATCACTGTAATTTCCCGGCAGGAAGAAGAATTAACCAAAGTCTCAGCCACCCACCGGGAATCAGTATAGATCCTGAACCAAAATTTTGGACTTGCGGTCAGCTCACCAAAAACGAGTTGAAAAATGGAGCTCAGGGGCACAGCAATTCACAAACTGGCCGAGTAATAAAGGACAACTATCGTCCAAAAATCTGTTGAGGGAAGGCAACGAGGCGGACTTGAAAGCGAGGCAGAATAGCAGGAAACAGATTTCAAGAGGTACGTTGGAATCGCCTTTAAAGCACAGGAAGAGGGGCACAACTTCGACAATGATGCACTTGGCCAAAAAGGGCGTATGCGTTTTCTCCTGAATATATTCAGGAGAAAACGCATACGCCCTTTTTGGCCAAGCAAGCAAGCGGGCAATGCAAATCTGCACTACAAAGAAGTATCACTTCCCACCGGACAAAAGGGACATCCACAAAATGTGTAAAAACCAGAAAGGCAAGACAGGCCCTGGAGAACAGGGAGCCTTGTTATGCTGATGGGCGGGATGTAAATTGCCAACTGCCTCTCTGGAGGAGTGCATTGTGTTCCCTAAAACAAGTAAACAACAGAGCTACAGAGCCAAGGGAATTTCCAGTCTAGGGAATATACCTTGGGAAAACTGAAAATCAAAAAGACACAGCCACCCCAAAATTTAGGGCTGCACTGCTTACAAGGACCTCAACTTGGGTACACCTTAAATATCCCAGGAAATATAAAAATGGTTCAAAAAATTGTGGTACTTACGTACGATGGAATATCCCTCAGCCATGAAATCAATGTCATAAGACCAGTAGCAGCAAAATGGGTGGATTCAGGTACGATGATTCTAAGTGAAATAAGTCACAGGGAAAAAGAAACTTATCATAAGATATCACTTATGAAGATCCTGTAAACATGGCTACACTTGAACTGAGTTAGGAAAGAGAACAGTGTCTCACATTTAGAAAACACTCTTATGCCTGCTTAAGGGGGAAGGAGAGGTGGGGTGATGCATAAAACCAGAGTTTGATATAAGCACAGGTACCGTTCCAAAAACCAACTATGGAATAGACAAGACCTACACCTTCCTCAGTGAAAGGGACTCAAAACCCCATATTTCCCGCAGAGGAATATATCTGACTAGTAAGAATCTTAAAACCTATGTATTGATATGTCTCCGTAAGGGAATCAAGTGTGTCTAGACTGGGATAAATATGGCAGCGAGAATCAGCTCAAACCCACTATAAAAAGGAATTTCAAAAATAAAACAAAAAAACTGGGAAATTCTTTACAATTCCTTCAGGGTCTCTGATGAAACCTGAAATGACCCTATCTACAATGACAGCTGGATGTGGCATAAGGCTGGACACTTGGGACTGAGAGGATTGGTGAGATTGGGTGAGCAAATGCAGACCCTTTAAAGCAATAATGCATGGCACACATTCCATGGGTCCCAACTCTCCAGGTTGAAGGGAATATTACTACAGATATAACATGTACGGGAATCCTAGAGAACGGACACACTGTGAATACGAAAGGTTTCTAAAACTCAACGAATAGTCCCTCTCCTGGTGCTCCGGTTTGACTTTCCATCTGCTTTATTATCAACCTCCCAACTTGGAGAGACAGCCCCTTTAACCTCCTGGTTCGCACAGGTTGCCAATTTGGCAGAGGATGAAAGGGAAGAGGGAGAACCAATGAGAGAGTAGCTGTTAGGCATTTGGACGGGCACATATCACTGTAATTTCCCGGCAGGAAGAAGAATTAACCAAAGTCTCAGCCACCCACCGGGAATCAGTATAGATCCTGAACCAAAATTTTGGACTTGCGGTCAGCTCACCAAAAACGAGTTGAAAAATGGAGCTCAGGGGCACAGCAATTCACAAACTGGCCGAGTAATAAAGGACAACTATCGTCCAAAAATCTGTTGAGGGAAGGCAACGAGGCGGACTTGAAAGCGAGGCAGAATAGCAGGAAACAGATTTCCAGAGGTACGTTGGAATCGCCTTTAAAGCACAGGAAGAGGGGCACAACTTCGACAATGATGCACTTGGCCAAAAAGGGCGTATGCGTTTTCTCCTGAATATATTCAGGAGAAAACGCATACGCCCTTTTTGGCCAAGCAAGCAAGCGGGCAATGCAAATCTGCACTACAAAGAAGTATCACTTCCCACCGGTCAAAAGGGACATCCACAAAATGTGTAAAAACCAGAAAGGCAAGACAGGCCCTGGAGAACAGGGAGCCTTGTTATGCTGATGGGCGGGATGTAAATTGCCAACTGCCTCTCTGGAGGAGTGCATTGTGTTCCCTAAAACAAGTAAACAACAGAGCTACAGAGCCAAGGGCACTTCCAGTCTAGGGAATATACATTGGGAAAACTGAAAATCAAAAAGACACAGCCACCCCAAAATTTAGGGCTGCACTGCTTACAAGGACCTCAACTTGGGTACACCTTAAATATCCCAGGAAATATAAAAATGGTTCAAAAAATTGTGGTACTTACGTACAATGGAATATCCCTCAGCCATGAAATCAATGTCATAAGACCAGTAGCAGCAAAATGGGTGGATTCAGGTACGATGATTCTAAGTGAAATAAGTCACAGAGAAAAAGAAACTTATCATAAGATATCACTTATGAAGATCCTGTAAACATGGCTACACTTGAACTGAGTTAGGAAAGAGAACAGTGTCTCACATTTAGAAAACACTCTTATGCCTGCTTAAGGGGGAAGGAGAGGTGGGGTGATGCATAAAACCAGAGTTTGATATAAGCACAGGTACCGTTCCAAAAACCAACTATGGAATAGACAAGACCTACACCTTCCTCAGTGAAAGGGACTCAAAACACCATATTTCCCGCAGAGGAATATATCTGACTAGTAAGAATCTTAAAACCTATGTATTGATATGTCTCTGTAAGGGAATCAAGTGTGTCTAGACTGGGATAAATATGGCAGCGAGAATCAGCTCAAACCCACTATAAAAAGGAATTTCAAAAATAAAACAAAAAAACTGGGAAATTCTTTACAATTCCTTCAGGGTCTCTGATGAAACCTGAAATGACCCTATCTACAATGACAGCTGGATGTGGCATAAGGCTGGACACTTGGGACTGAGAGGATTGGTGAGATTGGGTGAGCAAATGCAGACCCTTTAAAGCAATAATGCATGGCACACATTCCATGGGTCCCAACTCTCCAGGTTGAAGGGAATATTACTACAGATATAACATGTACGGGAATCCTAGAGAACGGACACACTGTGAATACGAAAGGTTTCTAAAACTCAACGAATAGTCCCTCTCCTGGTGCTCCGGTTTGACTTTCCATCTGCTTTATTATCAACCTCCCAACTTGGAGAGACAGCCCCTTTAACCTCCTGGTTCGCACAGGTTGCCAATTTGGCAGAGGATGAAAGGGAAGAGGGAGAACCAATGAGAGAGTAGCTGTTAGGCATTTGGACGGGCACATATCACTGTAATTTCCCGGCAGGAAGAAGAATTAACCAAATTCTCAGCCACCCACCGGGAACCAGTATAGGTCCTGAACCAAAATTTTGGACTTGCGGTCAGCTCACCAAAAACGAGTTGAAAAATGGAGCTCAGGGGCACAGCAATTCACAAACTGGCCGAATAATAAAGGACAACTATCGTCCAAAAATCTGTTGACGGAAGGCAACGAGGCGGACTTGAAAGCGAGGCAGAATAGCAGGAAACAGATTTCAAGAGGTACGTTGGAATCGCCTTTAAAGCACAGGAAGAGGGGCACAACTTCGACAATGACGCACTTGGCCAAAAAGGGCGTATGCGTTTTCTCCTGAATATATTCAGGAGAAAACGCATACGCCCTTTTTGGCCAAGCAAGCAAGCGGGCAATGCAAATCTGCACTACAAAGAAGTATCACTTCCCACCGGTCAAAAGGGACATCCACAAAATGTGTAAGAACAAGAAAGGCAAGACAGGCCCTGGAGAACAGGGAGCCTTGTTATGCTGATGGGCGGGATGTAAATTGCCAACTGCCTCTCTGGAGGAGTGCATTCTGTTCCCTAAAACAAGTAAAGAACAGAGCTACAGAGCCAAGGGCACTACCAGTCTAGGGAATATACCTTGGGAAAACTGAAAATCAATAAGACAGAGCCACCCCAAAATTTAGGGCTGCACTGCATACAAGGACCTCAACTTGGATACACCTTAAGTATCCCAGAAAATATAAACATGGTTCAAAAAATTGTGGTACTTACGTACGATGGAATATCCCTCAGCCATGAAATCAATGTCATAAGACCAGTAGCAGCAAAATGGGTGGATTCAGGTACGATGATTCTAAGTGAAATAAGTCACACAGAAAAAGAAACTTATCATAAGATATCACTTATGAAGATCCTGTAAACATGGCTACACTTGAACTGAGTTAGGAAAGAGAACAGTGTCTCACATTTAGAAAACACTCTTATACCTGCTTAAGGGGGAAGGAGAGGTGGGGTGATGCATAAAACCAGAGTTTGATATAAGCACAGGTACCGTTCCAAAAACCAACTATGGAATAGACAAGACCTACACCTTCCTCAGTGAAAGGGACTCAAAACCCCATATTTCCCGCAGAGGAAAATATCTGACTAGTAAGAATCTTAAAACCTATGTATTGATATGTCTCCGTAAGGGAATCAAGTGTGTCTAGACTGGCATAAACATGGCAGCGAGAATCAGCTCAAACCCACTATAAAAAGGAATTTCAAAAACAAAACAAAAAAACTGGGAAATTCTTTACAATTCCTTCAGGGTCTCTGATGAAAGCTGGAATGACCCTATCTACAATGACAGCTGGATGTGGCATAATGAGGGACACTTGGGACTGAGACGATTGGTGAGATTGGGTGAGCAAATGCAGACCCTTTAAAGCAATAATGCATGGCACCCATTCCATGGGTCCGAACTCTCCAGGTTGAAGGGAATATTACTACAGCTATAACATGTGCGGGAAACCTAGAGAACGGACACACTGTGAATACGAAAGGTTTCTAAAACTGAACGAATAGTCCCTCTCCTGGTGCTCCGGTTTGACTTTCCGTCTGCTTTACTATCAACCTCCCAACTTGGAGAGACAGCCCCTTTAACCTCTTGGTTCGCACACGTTGCCAATTTGGCAGAGGATGAAAGGGAAGTGGGAGAACCAATGAGAGAGTAGCTGTTAGGCATCTGGACGGGCACATATCACTGTAATTTCCCGGCAGGAAGAAGAATTAACCAAATTCTCAGCCACCCACCGGGAACCAGTATAGGTCCTGAACCAAAATTTTGGACTTGCGGTCAGCTCACCAAAAACGAGTTGAAAAATGGAGCTCAGGGGCACAGCAATTCACAAACTGGCCGAGTAATAAAGGACAACTATCGTCCAAAAATCTGTTGAGGGAAGGCAACGAGGCGGACTTGAAAGTGAGGCAGAATAGCAGGAAACAGATTTCAAGAGGTACGTTGGAATCGCCTTTAAAGCACAGGAAGAGGGGCACAACTTCGACAATGACGCACTTGGCCAAAAAGGGCATATGCGTTTTCTCCTGAATATATTCAGGAGAAAACGCATACGCCCTTTTTGGCCAAGCCAGCAAGCGGGCAATGCAAATCTGCACTACAAAGAAGTATCACTTCCCACCGGTCAAAAGGGACATCCACAAAATGTGTAAGAACAAGAAAGGCAAGACAGGCCCTGGAGAACAGGGAGCCTTGTTATGCTGATGGGCGTGATGTAAATTGCCAACTGCCTCTCTGGAGGAGTGCATTCTGTTCCCTAAAACAAGTAAAGAACAGAGCTACAGAGCCAAGGGCACTACCAGTCTAGGGAATATACCTTGGGAAAACTGAAAATCAATAAGACAGAGCCACCCCAAAATTTAGGGCTGCACTGCATACAAGGACCTCAACTTGGATACACCTTAAGTATCCCAGAAAATATAAACATGGTTCAAAAAATTGTGGTACTTACGTACGATGGAATATCCCTCAGCCATGAAATCAATGTCATAAGACCAGTAGCAGCAAAATGGGTGGATTCAGGTACGATGATTCTAAGTGAAATAAGTCACACAGAAAAAGAAACTTATCATAAGATATCACTTATGAAGATCCTGTAAACATGGCTACACTTGAACTGAGTTAGGAAAGAGAACAGTGTCTCACATTTAGAAAACACTCTTATACCTGCTTAAGGTTGAAGGAGAGGTGGGGTGATGCATAAAACCAGAGTTTGATATAAGCACAGGTACCGTTCCAAAAACCAACTATGGAATAGACAAGACCTACACCGTCCTCAGTGAAAGGGACTCAAAACCCCATATTTCCCGCAGAGGAAAATATCTGACTAGTAAGAATCTTAAAACCTATGTATTGATATGTCTCCGTAAGGGAATCAAGTGTGTCTAGACTGGCATAAACATGGCAGCGAGAATCAGCTCAAACCCACTATAAAAAGGAATTTCAAAAACAAAACAAAAAATCTGGGAAATTCTTTACAATTCCTTCAGGGTCTCTGATGAAACCTGGAATGACCCTATCTACAACGACAGCTGGATGTGGCATAAGGAGGGACACTTGGGACTGAGACGATTGGTGAGATTGGGTGAGCAAATGCAGACGCTTTAAAGCAATAATGCATGGCACCCATTCCATGGGTCCGAACTCTCCAGGTTGAAGGGAATATTACTACAGCTATAACATGTGCGGGAAACCTAGAGAACGGACACACTGTGAATACGAAAGGTTTCTAAAACTCAAAGAATAAACCCTCTCCTGGTGCTCCGGTTTGACTTTCCGGCTGCTTTACTATCAACCTCCCAACTTGGAGAGACAGCCCCTTTAACCTCTTGGTTCGCACAGGTTGCCAATTTGGCAGAGGATGAAAGGGAAGAGGGAGAACCAATGAGAGAGTAGCTGTTAGGCATTTGGACGGGCACATATCACTGTAATTTCCCGGCAGGAAGAAGAATTAACCAAATTCTCAGCCACCCACCGGGAACCAGTATAGGTCCTGAACCAAAATTTTGGACTTGCGGTCAGCTCACCAAAAACGAGTTGAAAAATGGAGCTCAGGGGCACAGCAATTCACAAACTGGCCGAATAATAAAGGACAACTATCGTCCAAAAATCTGTTGACGGAAGGCAACGAGGCGGACTTGAAAGCGAGGCAGAATAGCAGGAAACAGATTTCAAGAGGTACGTTGGAATCGCCTTTAAAGCACAGGTAGAGGGGCACAACTTCGACAATGACGCACTTGGCCAAAAAGGGCGTATGCGTTTTCTCCTGAATATATTCAGGAGAAAACGCATACGCCCTTTTTGGCCAAGCAAGCAAGCGGGCAATGCAAATCTGCACTACAAAGAAGTATCACTTCCCACCGGTCAAAAGGGACATCCACAAAATGTGTAAGAACAAGAAAGGCAAGACAGGCCCTGGAGAACAGGGAGCCTTGTTATGCTGATGGGCGGGATGTAAATTGCCAACTGCCTCTCTGGAGGAGTGCATTCTGTTCCCTAAAACAAGTAAAGAACAGAGCTACAGAGCCAAGGGCACTACCAGTCTAGGGAATATACCTTGGGAAAACTGAAAATCAATAAGACAGAGCCACCCCAAAATTTAGGGCTGCACTGCATACAAGGACCTCAACTTGGATACACCTTAAGTATCCCAGAAAATATAAACATGGTTCAAAAAATTGTGGTACTTACGTACGATGGAATATCCCTCAGCCATGAAATCAATGTCATAAGACCAGTAGCAGCAAAATGGGTGGATTCAGGTACGATGATTCTAAGTGAAATAAGTCACACAGAAAAAGAAACTTATCATAAGATATCACTTATGAAGATCCTGTAAACATGGCTACACTTGAACTGAGTTAGGAAAGAGAACAGTGTCTCACATTTAGAAAACACTCTTATACCTGCTTAAGGTTGAAGGAGAGGTGGGGTGATGCATAAAACCAGAGTTTGATATAAGCACAGGTACCGTTCCAAAAACCAACTATGGAATAGACAAGACCTACACCGTCCTCAGTGAAAGGGACTCAAAACCCCATATTTCCCGCAGAGGAAAATATCTGACTAGTAAGAATCTTAAAACCTATGTATTGATATGTCTCCGTAAGGGAATCAAGTGTGTCTAGACTGGCATAAACATGGCAGCGAGAATCAGCTCAAACCCACTATAAAAAGGAATTTCAAAAACAAAACAAAAAAACTGGGAAATTCTTTACAATTCCTTCAGGGTCTCTGATGAAAGCTGGAATGACCCTATCTACAACGACAGCTGGATGTGGCATAAGGAGGGACACTTGGGACTGAGACGATTGGTGAGATTGGGTGAGCAAATGCAGACGCTTTAAAGCAATAATGCATGGCACCCATTCCATGGGTCCGAACTCTCCAGGTTGAAGGGAATATTACTACAGCTATAACATGTGCGGGAAACCTAGAGAACGGACACACTGTGAATACGAAAGGTTTCTAAAACTCAAAGAATAAACCCTCTCCTGGTGCTCCGGTTTGACTTTCCGGCTGCTTTACTATCAACCTCCCAACTTGGAGAGACAGCCCCTTTAACCTCTTGGTTCGCACAGGTTGCCAATTTGGCAGAGGATGAAAGGGAAGAGGGAGAACCAATGAGAGAGTAGCTGTTAGGCATTTGGACAGGCACATATCACTGTAATTTCCCGGCAGGAAGAAGAATTAACCAAATTCTCAGCCACCCACCGGGAACCAGTATAGGTCCTGAACCAAAATTTTGGACTTGCGGTCAGCTCACCAAAAACGAGTTGAAAAATGGAGCTCAGGGGCACAGCAATTCACAAACAGGCCGAATAATAAAGGACAACTATCGTCCAAAAATCTGTTGAGGGAAGGCAACGAGGCGGACTTGAAAGCGAGGCAGAATAGCAGGAAACAGATTTCAAGAGGTACGTTGGAATCACCTTTAAAGCACAGGAAGAGGGGCACAACTTCGACAATGACGCACTTGGCCAAAAAGGGCGTATGCGTTTTCTCCTGAATATATTCAGGAGAAAACGCATACGCCCTTTTTGGCCAAGCAAGCAAGCGGGCAATGCAAATCTGCACTACAAAGAAGTAACACTTCCCACCGGTCAAAAGGGACATCCACAAAATGTGTAAGAACAAGAAAGGCAAGACAGGCCCTGGAGAACAGGGAGCCTTGTTATGCTGATGGGCGGGATGTAAATTGACAACTGCCTCTCTGGAGGAGTGCATTCTGTTCCCTAAAACAAGTAAAGAACAGAGCTACAGAGCCAAGTGCACTACCAGTCTAGGGAATATACCTTGGGAAAACTGAAAATCAATAAGACAGAGCCACCCCAAAATTTAGGGCTGCACTGCATACAAGGACCTCAACTTGGATACACCTTAAGTATCCCAGAAAATATAAACATGGTTCAAAAAATTGTGGTACTTACGTACGATGGAATATCCCTCAGCCATGAAATCAATGTCATAAGACCAGTAGCAGCAAAATGGGTGGATTCAGGTACGATGATTCTAAGTGAAATAAGTCACACAGAAAAAGAAACTTATCATAAGATATCACTTATGAAGATCCTGTAAACATGGCTACACTTTAACTGAGTTAGGAAAGAGAACAGTGTCTCACATTTAGAAAACACTCTTATACCTGCTTAAGGGGGAAGGAGAGGTGGGGTGATGCATAAAACCAGAGTTTGATATAAGCACAGGTACCGTTCCAAAAACCAACTATGGAATAGACAAGAACTACACCTTCCTCAGTGAAAGGGACTCAAAACCCCATATTTCCCGCAGAGGAAAATATCTGACTAGTAAGAATCTTAAAACCTATGTATTGATATGTCTCCGTAAGGGAATCAAGTGTGTCTAGACTGGCATAAACATGGCAGCGAGAATCAGCTCAAACCCACTATAAAAAGGAATTTCAAAAACAAAACAAAAAAACTGGGAAATTCTTTACAATTCCTTCAGGGTCTCTGATGAAAGCTGGAATGACCCTATCTACAACGACAGCTGGATGTGGCATAAGGAGGGACACTTGGGACTGAGACGATTGGTGAGATTGGGTGAGCAAATGCAGACGCTTTAAAGCAATAATGCATGGCACCCATTCCATGGGTCCGAACTCTCCAGGTTGAAGGGAATATTACTACAGCTATAACATGTGCGGGAAACCTAGAGAACGGACACACTGTGAATACGAAAGGTTCCTAAAACTCAAAGAATAAACCCTCTCCTGGTGCTCCGGTTTGACTTTCCGGCTGCTTTACTATCAACCTCCCAACTTGGAGAGACAGCCCCTTTAACCTCTTGGTTCGCACAGGTTGCCAATTTGGCAGAGGATGAAAGGGAAGAGGGAGAACCAATGAGAGAGCAGCTGTTAGGCATTTGGATGGGCACATATCACTGTAATTTCCCGGCAGGAAGAAGAATTAACCAAATTCTCAGCCACCCACCGGGAACCATTATAGAACCTGAACCAAAATTTTGGACTTGCGGTCAGCTCTCCAAAAACGAGTTGAAAAATGGAGCTCAGGGACACAGCAATTCACAAACTGGCCGAGTAATAAAGGACAACTATCGTCCAAAAATCTGTTGACGGAAGGCAACGAGGCGGACTTGAAAGCGAGGCAGAATAGCAGGAAACAGATTTCAAGAGGTACGTTGGAATCGCATTTCAAGCACAGGAAGAGGGGCACAACTTCGACAATGATGCACTTGGCCAAAAAGGGCGTATGCGTTTTCTCCTGAATATATTCAGGAGAAAACGCATACGCCCTTTTTGGCCAAGCAAGCAAGCGGGCAATGCAAATCTGCACTACAAAGAAGTATCACTTCCCACCGGTCAAAAGGGACATCCACAAAATGTGTAAGAACAAGAAAGGCAAGACAGGCCCTGGAGAACAGGGAGCCTTGTTATGCTGATGGGCGGGATGTAAATTGCCAACTGCCTCTCTGGAGGAGTGCATTCTGTTCCCTAAAACAAGTAAAGAACAGAGCTACAGAGCCAAGGGCACTACCAGTCTAGGGAATATACCTTGGGAAAACTGAAAATCAATAAGACAGAGCCACCCCAAAATTTAGGGCTGCACTGCATACAAGGACCTCAACTTGGATACACCTTAAGTATCCCAGAAAATATAAACATGGTTCAAAAAATTGTGGTACTTACGTACGATGGAATATCCCTCAGCCATGAAATCAATGTCATAAGACCAGTAGCAGCAAAATGGGTGGATTCAGGTACGATGATTCTAAGTGAAATAAGTCACACAGAAAAAGAAACTTATCATAAGATATCACTTATGAAGATCCTGTAAACATGGCTACACTTGAACTGAGTTAGGAAAGAGAACAGTGTCTCACATTTAGAAAACACTCTTATACCTGCTTAAGGGGGAAGGAGAGGTGGGGTGATGCATAAAACCAGAGTTTGATATAAGCACAGGTACCGTTCCAAAAACCAACTATGGAATAGACAAGACCTACACCTTCCTCAGTGAAAGGGACTCAAAACCCCATATTTCCCGCAGAGGAAAATATCTGACTAGTAAGAATCTTAAAACCTATGTATTGATATGTCTCCGTAAGGGAATCAAGTGTGTCTAGACTGGCATAAACATGGCAGCGAGAATCAGCTCAAACCCACTATAAAAAGGAATTTCAAAAACAAAACAAAAAATCTGGGAAATTCTTTACAATTCCTTCAGGGTCTCTGATGAAACCTGGAATGACCCTATCTACAACGACAGCTGGATGTGGCATAAGGAGGGACACTTGGGACTGAGACGATTGGTGAGATTGGGTGAGCAAATGCAGACGCTTTAAAGCAATAATGCATGGCACCCATTCCATGGGTCCGAACTCTCCAGGTTGAAGGGAATATTACTACAGCTATAACATGTGCGGGAAACCTAGAGAACGGACACACTGTGAATACGAAAGGTTTCTAAAACTCAAAGAATAAACCCTCTCCTGGTGCTCCGGTTTGACTTTCCGGCTGCTTTACTATCAACCTCCCAACTTGGAGAGACAGCCCCTTTAACCTCTTGGTTCGCACAGGTTGCCAATTTGGCAGAGGATGAAAGGGAAGAGGGAGAACCAATGAGAGAGTAGCTGTTAGGCATTTGGACGGGCACATATCACTGTAATTTCCCGGCAGGAAGAAGAATTAACCAAATTCTCAGCCACCCACCGGGAACCAGTATAGGTCCTGAACCAAAATTTTGGACTTGCGGTCAGCTCACCAAAAACGAGTTGAAAAATGGAGCTCAGGGGCACAGCAATTCACAAACTGGCCGAATAATAAAGGACAACTATCGTCCAAAAATCTGTTGACGGAAGGCAACGAGGCGGACTTGAAAGCGAGGCAGAATAGCAGGAAACAGATTTCAAGAGGTACGTTGGAATCGCCTTTAAAGCACAGGTAGAGGGGCACAACTTCGACAATGACGCACTTGGCCAAAAAGGGCGTATGCGTTTTCTCCTGAATATATTCAGGAGAAAACGCATACGCCCTTTTTGGCCAAGCAAGCAAGCGGGCAATGCAAATCTGCACTACAAAGAAGTATCACTTCCCACCGGTCAAAAGGGACATCCACAAAATGTGTAAGAACAAGAAAGGCAAGACAGGCCCTGGAGAACAGGGAGCCTTGTTATGCTGATGGGCGGGATGTAAATTGCCAACTGCCTCTCTGGAGGAGTGCATTCTGTTCCCTAAAACAAGTAAAGAACAGAGCTACAGAGCCAAGGGCACTACCAGTCTAGGGAATATACCTTGGGAAAACTGAAAATCAATAAGACAGAGCCACCCCAAAATTTAGGGCTGCACTGCATACAAGGACCTCAACTTGGATACACCTTAAGTATCCCAGAAAATATAAACATGGTTCAAAAAATTGTGGTACTTACGTACGATGGAATATCCCTCAGCCATGAAATCAATGTCATAAGACCAGTAGCAGCAAAATGGGTGGATTCAGGTACGATGATTCTAAGTGAAATAAGTCACACAGAAAAAGAAACTTATCATAAGATATCACTTATGAAGATCCTGTAAACATGGCTACACTTGAACTGAGTTAGGAAAGAGAACAGTGTCTCACATTTAGAAAACACTCTTATACCTGCTTAAGGTTGAAGGAGAGGTGGGGTGATGCATAAAACCAGAGTTTGATATAAGCACAGGTACCGTTCCAAAAACCAACTATGGAATAGACAAGACCTACACCGTCCTCAGTGAAAGGGACTCAAAACCCCATATTTCCCGCAGAGGAAAATATCTGACTAGTAAGAATCTTAAAACCTATGTATTGATATGTCTCCGTAAGGGAATCAAGTGTGTCTAGACTGGCATAAACATGGCAGCGAGAATCAGCTCAAACCCACTATAAAAAGGAATTTCAAAAACAAAACAAAAAAACTGGGAAATTCTTTACAATTCCTTCAGGGTCTCTGATGAAAGCTGGAATGACCCTATCTACAACGACAGCTGGATGTGGCATAAGGAGGGACACTTGGGACTGAGACGATTGGTGAGATTGGGTGAGCAAATGCAGACGCTTTAAAGCAATAATGCATGGCACCCATTCCATGGGTCCGAACTCTCCAGGTTGAAGGGAATATTACTACAGCTATAACATGTGCGGGAAACCTAGAGAACGGACACACTGTGAATACGAAAGGTTTCTAAAACTCAAAGAATAAACCCTCTCCTGGTGCTCCGGTTTGACTTTCCGGCTGCTTTACTATCAACCTCCCAACTTGGAGAGACAGCCCCTTTAACCTCTTGGTTCGCACAGGTTGCCAATTTGGCAGAGGATGAAAGGGAAGAGGGAGAACCAATGAGAGAGTAGCTGTTAGGCATTTGGACAGGCACATATCACTGTAATTTCCCGGCAGGAAGAAGAATTAACCAAATTCTCAGCCACCCACCGGGAACCAGTATAGGTCCTGAACCAAAATTTTGGACTTGCGGTCAGCTCACCAAAAACGAGTTGAAAAATGGAGCTCAGGGGCACAGCAATTCACAAACAGGCCGAATAATAAAGGACAACTATCGTCCAAAAATCTGTTGAGGGAAGGCAACGAGGCGGACTTGAAAGCGAGGCAGAATAGCAGGAAACAGATTTCAAGAGGTACGTTGGAATCACCTTTAAAGCACAGGAAGAGGGGCACAACTTCGACAATGACGCACTTGGCCAAAAAGGGCGTATGCGTTTTCTCCTGAATATATTCAGGAGAAAACGCATACGCCCTTTTTGGCCAAGCAAGCAAGCGGGCAATGCAAATCTGCACTACAAAGAAGTAACACTTCCCACCGGTCAAAAGGGACATCCACAAAATGTGTAAGAACAAGAAAGGCAAGACAGGCCCTGGAGAACAGGGAGCCTTGTTATGCTGATGGGCGGGATGTAAATTGACAACTGCCTCTCTGGAGGAGTGCATTCTGTTCCCTAAAACAAGTAAAGAACAGAGCTACAGAGCCAAGTGCACTACCAGTCTAGGGAATATACCTTGGGAAAACTGAAAATCAATAAGACAGAGCCACCCCAAAATTTAGGGCTGCACTGCATACAAGGACCTCAACTTGGATACACCTTAAGTATCCCAGAAAATATAAACATGGTTCAAAAAATTGTGGTACTTACGTACGATGGAATATCCCTCAGCCATGAAATCAATGTCATAAGACCAGTAGCAGCAAAATGGGTGGATTCAGGTACGATGATTCTAAGTGAAATAAGTCACACAGAAAAAGAAACTTATCATAAGATATCACTTATGAAGATCCTGTAAACATGGCTACACTTTAACTGAGTTAGGAAAGAGAACAGTGTCTCACATTTAGAAAACACTCTTATACCTGCTTAAGGGGGAAGGAGAGGTGGGGTGATGCATAAAACCAGAGTTTGATATAAGCACAGGTACCGTTCCAAAAACCAACTATGGAATAGACAAGAACTACACCTTCCTCAGTGAAAGGGACTCAAAACCCCATATTTCCCGCAGAGGAAAATATCTGACTAGTAAGAATCTTAAAACCTATGTATTGATATGTCTCCGTAAGGGAATCAAGTGTGTCTAGACTGGCATAAACATGGCAGCGAGAATCAGCTCAAACCCACTATAAAAAGGAATTTCAAAAACAAAACAAAAAAACTGGGAAATTCTTTACAATTCCTTCAGGGTCTCTGATGAAAGCTGGAATGACCCTATCTACAACGACAGCTGGATGTGGCATAAGGAGGGACACTTGGGACTGAGACGATTGGTGAGATTGGGTGAGCAAATGCAGACGCTTTAAAGCAATAATGCATGGCACCCATTCCATGGGTCCGAACTCTCCAGGTTGAAGGGAATATTACTACAGCTATAACATGTGCGGGAAACCTAGAGAACGGACACACTGTGAATACGAAAGGTTCCTAAAACTCAAAGAATAAACCCTCTCCTGGTGCTCCGGTTTGACTTTCCGGCTGCTTTACTATCAACCTCCCAACTTGGAGAGACAGCCCCTTTAACCTCTTGGTTCGCACAGGTTGCCAATTTGGCAGAGGATGAAAGGGAAGAGGGAGAACCAATGAGAGAGCAGCTGTTAGGCATTTGGATGGGCACATATCACTGTAATTTCCCGGCAGGAAGAAGAATTAACCAAATTCTCAGCCACCCACCGGGAACCATTATAGAACCTGAACCAAAATTTTGGACTTGCGGTCAGCTCTCCAAAAACGAGTTGAAAAATGGAGCTCAGGGACACAGCAATTCACAAACTGGCCGAGTAATAAAGGACAACTATCGTCCAAAAATCTGTTGACGGAAGGCAACGAGGCGGACTTGAAAGCGAGGCAGAATAGCAGGAAACAGATTTCAAGAGGTACGTTGGAATCGCATTTCAAGCACAGGAAGAGGGGCACAACTTCGACAATGATGCACTTGGCCAAAAAGGGCGTATGCGTTTTCTCCTGAATATATTCAGGAGAAAACGCATACGCCCTTTTTGGCCAAGCAAGCAAGCGGGCAATGCAAATCTGCACTACAAAGAAGTATCACTTCCCACCGGTCAAAAGGGACATCCACAAAATGTGTAAGAACAAGAAAGGCAAGACAGGCCCTGGAGAACAGGGAGCCTTGTTATGCTGATGGGCGGGATGTAAATTGCCAACTGCCTCTCTGGAGGAGTGCATTCTGTTCCCTAAAACAAGTAAAGAACAGAGCTACAGAGCCAAGGGCACTACCAGTCTAGGGAATATACCTTGGGAAAACTGAAAATCAATAAGACAGAGCCACCCCAAAATTTAGGGCTGCACTGCATACAAGGACCTCAACTTGGATACACCTTAAGTATCCCAGAAAATATAAACATGGTTCAAAAAATTGTGGTACTTACGTACGATGGAATATCCCTCAGCCATGAAATCAATGTCATAAGACCAGTAGCAGCAAAATGGGTGGATTCAGGTACGATGATTCTAAGTGAAATAAGTCACACAGAAAAAGAAACTTATCATAAGATATCACTTATGAAGATCCTGTAAACATGGCTACACTTGAACTGAGTTAGGAAAGAGAACAGTGTCTCACATTTAGAAAACACTCTTATACCTGCTTAAGGGGGAAGGAGAGGTGGGGTGATGCATAAAACCAGAGTTTGATATAAGCACAGGTACCGTTCCAAAAACCAACTATGGAATAGACAAGACCTACACCTTCCTCAGTGAAAGGGACTCAAAACCCCATATTTCCCGCAGAGGAAAATATCTGACTAGTAAGAATCTTAAAACCTATGTATTGATATGTCTCCGTAAGGGAATCAAGTGTGTCTAGACTGGCATAAACATGGCAGCGAGAATCAGCTCAAACCCACTATAAAAAGGAATTTCAAAAACAAAACAAAAAAACTGGGAAATTCTTTACAATTCCTTCAGGGTCTCTGATGAAAGCTGGAATGACCCTATCTACAACGACAGCTGGATGTGGCATAAGGAGGGACACTTGGGACTGAGACGATTGGTGAGATTGGGTGAGCAAATGCAGACCCTTTAAAGCAATAATGCATGGCACCCATTCCATGGGTCCGAACTCTCCAGGTTGAAGGGAATATTACTACAGCTATAACATGTGCGGGAAACCTAGAGAACGGAAACACTGTGAATACGAAAGGTTTCTAAAACTCAAAGAATAAACCCTCTCCTGGTGCTCCGGTTTGACTTTCCGGCTGCTTTACTATCAACCTCCCAACTTGGAGAGACAGCCCCTTTAACCTCTTGGTTCGCACAGGTTGCCAATTTGGCAGAGGATGAAAGGGAAGAGGGAGAACCAATGAGAGAGTAGCTGTTAGGCATTTGGATGGGCACATATCACTGTAATTTCCCGGCAGGAAGAAGAATTAACCAAATTCTCAGCCACCCACCGGGAACCAGTATAGGTCCTGAACCAAAATTTTGGACTTGCGGTCAGCTCTCCAAAAACGAGTTGAAAAATGGAGCTCAGGGACACAGCAATTCACAAACTGGCCGAGTAATAAAGGACAACTATCGTCCAAAAATCTGTTGACGGAAGGCAACGAGGCGGACTTGAAAGCGAGACAGAATAGCAGGAAACAGATTTCAAGAGGTACGTTGGAATCGCCTTTAAAGCACAGGAAGAGGGGCACAACTTCGACAATGATGCACTTGGCCAAAAAGGGCGTATGCGTTTTCTCCTGAATATATTCAGGAGAAAACGCATACGCCCTTTTTGGCCAAGCAAGCAAGCGGGCAATGCAAATCTGCACTACAAAGAAGTATCACTTCCCACCGGTCAAAAGGGACATCCACAAAATGTGTAAGAACAAGAAAGGCAAGACAGGCCCTGGAGAACAGGGAGCCTTGTTATGCTGATGGGCGGGATGTAAATTGCCAACTGCCTCTCTGGAGGAGTGCATTCTGTTCCCTAAAACAAGTAAAGAACAGAGCTACAGAGCCAAGGGCACTACCAGTCTAGGGAATATACCTTGGGAAAACTGAAAATCAATAAGACAGAGCCACCCCAAAATTTAGGGCTGCACTGCATACAAGGACCTCAACTTGGATACACCTTAAGTATCCCAGAAAATATAAACATGGTTCAAAAAATTGTGGTACTTACGTACGATGGAATATCCCTCAGCCATGAAATCAATGTCATAAGACCAGTAGCAGCAAAATGGGTGGATTCAGGTACGATGATTCTAAGTGAAATAAGTCACACAGAAAAAGAAACTTATCATAAGATATCACTTATGAAGATCCTGTAAACATGGCTACACTTGAACTGAGTTAGGAAAGAGAACAGTGTCTCACATTTAGAAAACACTCTTATACCTGCTTAAGGGGGAAGGAGAGGTGGGGTGATGCATAAAACCAGAGTTTGATATAAGCACAGGTACCGTTCCAAAAACCAACTATGGAATAGACAAGACCTACACCTTCCTCAGTGAAAGGGACTCAAAACCCCATATTTCCCGCAGAGGAAAATATCTGACTAGTAAGAATCTTAAAACCTATGTATTGATATGTCTCCGTAAGGGAATCAAGTGTGTCTAGACTGGCATAAACATGGCAGCGAGAATCAGCTCAAACCCACTATAAAAAGGAATTTCAAAAACAAAACAAAAAAACTGGGAAATTCTTTACAATTCCTTCAGGGTCTCTGATGAAAGCTGGAATGACCCTATCTACAACGACAGCTGGATGTGGCATAAGGAGGGACACTTGGGACTGAGACGATTGGTGAGATTGGGTGAGCAAATGCAGACGCTTTAAAGCAATAATGCATGGCACCCATTCCATGGGTCCGAACTCTCCAGGTTGAAGGGAATATTACTAGAGCTATAACATGTGCGGGAAACCTAGAGAACGGACACACTGTGAATACGAAAGGTTTCTAAAACTCAAAGAATAAACCCTCTCCTGGTGTTCCGGTTTGACTTTCCGGCTGCTTTACTATCAACCTCCCAACTTGGAGAGACAGCCCCTTTAACCTCTTGGTTCGCACAGGTTGCCAATTGGGCAGAGGATGAAAGGGAAGAGGGAGAACCAATGAGAGAGTAGCTGTTAGGCATTTGGATGGGCACATATCACTGTAATTTCCCGGCAGGAAGAAGAATTAACCAAATTCTCAGCCACCCACCGGGAACCAGTATAGGTCCGGAACCAAAATTTTGGACTTGCGGTCAGCTCTCCAAAAACAAGTTGAAAAATGGAGCTCAGGGACACAGCAATTCACAAACTGGCCGAGTAATAAAGGACAACTATCGTCCAAAAATCTGTTGACGGAAGGCAACGAGGCGGACTTGAAAGCGAGGCAGAATAGCAGGAAACAGATTTCAAGAGGTACGTTGGAATCGCCTTTAAAGCACAGGAAGAGGGGCACAACTTCGACAATGATGCACTTGGCCAAAAAGGGCGTATGCGTTTTCTCCTGAATATATTCAGGAGAAAACGCATACGCCCTTTTTGGCCAAGCAAGCAAGCGGGCAATGCAAATCTGCACTACAAAGAAGTATCACTTCCCACCGGTCAAAAGGGACATACACAAAATGTGTAAGAACAAGAAAGGCAAGACAGGCCCTGGAGAACAGGGAGCCTTGTTATGCTGATGGGCGGGATGTAAATTGCCAACTGCCTCTCTGGAGGAGTGCATTCTGTTCCCTAAAACAAGTAAAGAACAGAGCTACAGAGCCAAGGGCACTACCAGTCTAGGGAATATACCTTGGGAAAACTGAAAATCGATAAGACAGAGCCACCCCAAAATTTAGGGCTGCACTGCATACAAGGACCTCAACTTGGATACACCTTAAGTATCCCAGAAAATATAAACATGGTTCAAAAAATTGTGGTACTTACGTACGATGGAATATCCCTCAGCCATGAAATCAATGTCATAAGACCAGTAGCAGCAAAATGGGTGGATTCTGGTACGATGATTCTAAGTGAAATAAGTCACACAGAAAAAGAAACTTATCATAAGATATCACTTATGAAGATCCTGTAAACATGGCTACACTTGAACTGAGTTAGGAAAGAGAACAGTGTCTCACATTTAGAAAACACTCTTATACCTGCTTAAGGGGGAAGGAGAGGTGGGGTGATGCATAAAACCAGAGTTTGATATAAGCACAGGTACCGTTCCAAAAACCAACTATGGAATAGACAAGAACTACACCTTCCTCAGTGAAAGGGACTCAAAACCCCATATTTCCCGCAGAGGAAAATATCTGACTAGTAAGAATCTTAAAACCTATGTATTGATATGTCTCCGTAAGGGAATCAAGTGTGTCTAGACTGGCATAAACATGGCAGCGAGAATCAGCTCAAACCCACTATAAAAAGGAATTTCAAAAACAAAACAAAAAAACTGGGAAATTCTTTACAATTCCTTCAGGGTCTCTGATGAAAGCTGGAATGACCCTATCTACAACGACAGCTGGATGTGGCATAAGGAGGGACACTTGGGACTGAGACGATTGGTGAGATTGGGTGAGCAAATGCAGACCCTTTAAAGCAATAATGCATGGCACCCATTCCATGGGTCCGAACTCTCCAGGTTGAAGGGAATATTACTACAGCTATAACATGTGCGGGAAACCTAGAGAACGGACACACTGTGAATACGAAAGGTTTCTAAAACTCAACGAATAGTCCCTCTCCTGGTGCTCCGGTTTGACTTTCCGTCTGCTTTACTATCAACCTCCCAACTTGGAGAGACAGCCCCTTTAACCTCTTGGTTCGCACAGGTTGCCAATTTGGCAGAGGATGAAAGGGAAGAGGGAGAACCAATGAGAGAGTAGCTGTTAGGCATTTGGATGGGCACATATCACTGTAATTTCCCGGCAGGAAGAAGAATTAACCAAATTCTCAGCCACCCACCGGGAACCAGTATAGGTCCTGAACCAAAATTTTGGACTTGCGGTCAGCTCTCCAAAAACGAGTTGAAAAATGGAGCTCAGGGACACAGCAATTCACAAACTGGCCGAGTAATAAAGGACAACTATCGTCCAAAAATCTGTTGACGGAAGGCAACGAGGCGGACTTGAAAGCGAGACAGAATAGCAGGAAGCAGATTTCAAGAGGTACGTTGGAATCGCATTTAAAGCACAGGAAGAGGGGCACAACTTCGACAATGATGCACTTGGCCAAAAAGGGCGTATGCGTTTTCTCCTGAATATATTCAGGAGAAAACGCATACGCCCTTTTTGGCCAAGCAAGCAAGCGGGCAATGCAAATCTGCACTACAAAGAAGTATCACTTCCCACCGGTCAAAAGGGACATCCACAAAATGTGTAAGAACAAGAAAGGCAAGACAGGCCCTGGAGAACAGGGAGCCTTGTTATGCTGATGGGCGGGATGTAAATTGCCAACTGCCTCTCTGGAGGAGTGCATTCTGTTCCCTAAAACAAGTAAAGAACAGAGCTACAGAGCCAAGGGCACTACCAGTCTAGGGAATATACCTTGGGAAAACTGAAAATCAATAAGACAGAGCCACCCCAAAATTTAGGGCTGCACTGCATACAAGGACCTCAACTTGGATACACCTTAAGTATCCCAGAAAATATAAACATGGTTCAAAAAATTGTGGTACTTACGTACGATGGAATATCCCTCAGCCATGAAATCAATGTCATAAGACCAGTAGCAGCAAAATGGGTGGATTCAGGTACGATGATTCTAAGTGAAATAAGTCACACAGAAAAAGAAACTTATCATAAGATATCACTTATGAAGATCCTGTAAACATGGCTACACTTGAACTGAGTTAGGAAAGAGAACAGTGTCTCACATTTAGAAAACACTCTTATACCTGCTTAAGGGGGAAGGAGAGGTGGGGTGATGCATAAAACCAGAGTTTGATATAAGCACAGGTACCGTTCCAAAAACCAACTATGGAATAGACAAGACCTACACCGTCCTCAGTGAAAGGGACTCAAAACCCCATATTTCCCGCAGAGGAAAATATCTGACTAGTAAGAATCTTAAAACCTATTTATTGATATGTCTCCGTAAGGGAATCAAGTGTGTCTAGACTGGCATAAACATGGCAGCGAGAATCAGCTCAAACCCACTATAAAAAGGAATTTCAAAAACAAAACAAAAAAACTGGGAAATTCTTTACAATTCCTTCAGGGTCTCTGATGAAAGCTGGAATGACCCTATCTACAACGACAGCTGGATGTGGCATAAGGAGGGACACTTGGGACTGAGACGATTGGTGAGATTGGGTGAGCAAATGCAGACGCTTTAAAGCAATAATGCATGGCACCCATTCCATGGGTCCGAACTGTCCAGGTTGAAGGGAATATTACTACAGCTATAACATGTGCGGGAAACCTAGAGAACGGACACACTGTGAATACGAAAGGTTTCTAAAACTCAAAGAATAAACCCTCTCCTGGTGCTCCGGTTTGACTTTCCGTCTGCTTTACTATCAACCTCCCAACTTGGAGAGACAGCCCCTTTAACCTCTTGGTTCGCACAGGTTGCCAATTTGGCAGAGGATGAAAGGGAAGAGGGAGAACCAATGAGAGAGTAGCTGTTAGGCATTTGGATGGGCACATATCACTGTAATTTCCCGGCAGGAAGAAGAATTAACCAAATTCTCAGCCACCCACCGGGAACCAGTATAGGTCCGGAACCAAAATTTTGGACTTGCGGTCAGCTCTCCAAAAACGAGTTGAAAAATGGAGCTCAGGGACACAGCAATTCACAAACTGGCCGAGTAATAAAGGACAACTATCGTCCAAAAATCTGTTGAGGGAAGGCAACGAGGCGGACTTGAAAGCGAGGCAGAATAGCAGGAAACAGATTTCAAGAGGTACGTTGGAATCGCCTTTAAAGCACAGGAAGAGGGGCACAACTTCGACAATGACGCACTTGGCCAAAAAGGGCGTATGCGTTTTCTCCTGAATATATTCAGGAGAAAACGCATACGCCCTTTTTGGCCAAGCAAGCAAGCGGGCAATGCAAATCTGCACTACAAAGAAGTATCACTTCCCACCGGTCAAAAGGGACATCCACAAAATGTGTAAGAACAAGAAAGGCAAGACAGGCCCTGGAGAACAGGGAGCCTTGTTATGCTGATGGGCGGGATGTAAATTGCCAACTGCCTCTCTGGAGGAGTGAATTCTGTTCGCTAAAACAAGTAAAGAACAGAGCTACAGAGCCAAGGGCACTACCAGTCTAGGGAATATACCTTGGGAAAACTGAAAATCAATAAGACAGAGCCACCCCAAAATTTAGGGCTGCACTGCATACAAGGACCTCAACTTGGATACACCTTAAGTATCCCAGAAAATATAAACATGGTTCAAAAAATTGTGGTACTTACGTACGATGGAATATCCCTCAGCCATGAAATCAATGTCATAAGACCAGTAGCAGCAAAATGGGTGGATTCAGGTACGATGATTCTAAGTGAAATAAGTCACACAGAAAAAGAAACTTATCATAAGATATCACTTATGAAGATCCTGTAAACATGGCTACACTTGAACTGAGTTAGGAAAGAGAACAGTGTCTCACATTTAGAAAACACTCTTATACCTGCTTAAGGGGGAAGGAGAGGTGGGGTGATGCATAAAACCAGAGTTTGATATAAGCACAGGTACCGTTCCAAAAACCAACTATGGAATAAACAGGACCTACACCGTCCTCAGTGAAAGGGACTCAAAACCCCATATTTCCCGCAGAGGAAAATATCTGACTAGTAAGAATCTTAAAACCTATTTATTGATATGTCTCCGTAAGGGAATCAAGTGTGTCTAGACTGGCATTAACATGGCAGCGAGAATCAGCTCAAACCCACTATAAAAAGGAATTTCAAAAACAAAACAAAAAAACTGGGAAATTCTTTACAATTCCTTCAGGGTCTCTGATGAAAGCTGGAATGACCCTATCTACAACGACAGCTGGATGTGGCATAAGGAGGGACACGTGGGACTGAGACGATTGGTGAGATTGGGTGAGCAAATGCAGACCCTTTAAAGCAATAATGCATGGCACCCATTCCATGGGTCCGAACTCTCCAGGTTGAAGGGAATATTACTACAGCTATAACATGTGCGGGAAACCTAGAGAACGGACACACTGTGAATACGAAAGGTTTCTAAAACTCAACGAATAGTCCCTCTCCTGGTGCTCCGGTTTGACTTTCCGTCTGCTTTACTATCAACCTCCCAACTTGGAGAGACAGCCCCTTTAACCTCTTGGTTCGCACAGGTTGCCAATTTGGCAGAGGATGAAAGGGAAGAGGGAGAACCAATGAGAGAGTAGCTGTTAGGCATTTGGACGGGCACATATCACTGTAATTTCCCGGCAGGAAGAAGAATTAACCAAATTCTCAGCCACCCACCGGGAACCAGTATAGGTCCTGAACCAAAATTTTGGACTTGCGGTCAGCTCACCAAAAACGAGTTGAAAAATGGAGCTCAGGGGCACAGCAATTCACAAACTGGCCGAGTAATAAAGGACAACTATCGTCCAAAAATCTGTTGAGGGAAGGCAATGAGGCGGACTTGAAAGCGAGGCAGAATAGCAGGAAACAGATTTCAAGAGGTACGTTGGAATCGCCTTTAAAGCACAGGAAGAGGGGCACAACTTCGACAATGACGCACTTGGCCAAAAAGGGCGTATGCGTTTTCTCCTGAATATATTCAGGAGAAAACGCATACGCCCTTTTTGGCCAAGCAAGCAAGCGGGCAATGCAAATCTGCACTACAAAGAAGTATCACTTCCCACCGGTCAAAACGGACATCCACAAAATGTGTAAGAACAAGAAAGGCAAGACAGGCCCTGGAGAACTGGGAGCCTTGTTATGCTGATGGGCGGGATGTAAATTGCCAACTGCCTCTCTGGAGGAGTGCATTCTGTTCCCTAAAACAAGTAAAGAAGAGAGCTACAGAGCCAAGGGCACTACCAGTCTAGGGAATATACCTTGGAAAAACTGAAAATCAATAAGACAGAGCCACCCCAAAATTTAGGGCTGCACTGCATACAAGGACCTCAACTTGGATACACCTTAAGTATCCCAGAAAATATAAACATGGTTCAAAAAATTGTGGTACTTACGTACGATGGAATATCCCTCAGCCATGAAATCAATGTCATAAGACCAGTAGCAGCAAAATGGGTGGATTCTGGTACGATGATTCTAAGTGAAATAAGTCACACAGAAAAAGAAACTTATCATAAGATATCACTTATGAAGATCCTGTAAACATGGCTACACTTGAACTGAGTTAGGAAAGAGAACAGTGTCTCACATTTAGAAAACACTCTTATACCTGCTTAAGGGGGAAGGAGAGGTGGGGTGATGCATAAAACCAGAGTTTGATATAAGCACAGGTACCGTTCCAAAAACCAACTATGGAATAGACAAGACCTACACCTTCCTCAGTGAAAGGGACTCAAAACCCCATATTTTCCACAGAGGAAAATATCTGACTAGTAAGAATCTTAAAACCTATGTATTGATATGTCTCCATAAGGGAATCAAGTGTGTCTAGACTGGCATAAACATGGCAGCGAGAATCAGCTCAAACCCACTATAAAAAGGAATTTCAAAAACAAAACAAAAAAACTGGGAAATTCTTTACAATTCCTTCAGGGTCTCTGATGAAAGCTGGAATGGCCCTATCTACAACGACAGCTGGATGTGTCATAAGGAGGGACACTTGGGACTGAGACGATTGGTGAGATTGGGTGAGCAAATGCAGACCCTTTAAAGCAATAATGCATGGCACCCATTCCATGGGTCCGAACTCTCCAGGTTGAAGGGAATATTACTACAGCTATAACATGTGCGGGAAACCTAGAGAACGGACACACTGTGAGTACGAAAGGTTTATAAAACTCAACGAATAGTCCCTCTCCTGGTGCTCCGGTTTGACTTTCCGTCTGCTTTACTATCAACCTCCCAACTTGGAGAGACAGCCCCTTTAACCTCTTGGTTCGCACAGGTTGCCAATTTGGCAGAGGATGAAAGGGAAGAGGGAGAACCAATGAGAGAGTAGCTGTTAGGCATTTGGACGGGCACATATCACTGTAATTTCCCGGCAGGAATAAGAATTAACCAAATTCTCAGCCACCCACCGGGAACCAGTATAGGTCCTGAACCAAAATTTTGGACTTGCGGTCAGCTCACAAAAAACGAGTTTAAAAATGGAGCTCAGGGGCACAGCAATTCACAAACTGGCCGAGTAATAAAGGACAACTATCGTCCAAAAATCTGTTGAGGGAAGGCAACGAGGCGGACTTGAAAGTGAGGCAGAATAGCAGGAAACAGATTTCAAGAGGTACGTTGGAATCGCCTTTAAAGCACAGGAAGAGGGGCACAACTTCGACAATGACGCACTTGGCCAAAAAGGGCGTATGCGTTTTCTCCTGAATATATTCAGGAGAAAACGCATACGCCCTTTTTGGCCAAGCAAGCAAGCGGGCAATGCAAATCTGCACTACAAAGAAGTATCACTTCCCACCGGTCAAAAGGGACATCCACAAAATGTGTAAGAACAAGAAAGGCAAGACAGGCCCTGAAGAACAGGGAGCCTTGTTATGCTGATGGGCGGGATGTAAATTGCCAACTGCCTCTCTGGAGGAGTGCATTCTGTTCCCTAAAACAAGTAAAGAACAGAGCTACAGAGCCAAGGGCACTACCAGTCTAGGGAATATACCTTGGGAAAACTGAAAATCGATAAGACAGAGCCACCCCAAAATTTAGGGCTGCACTGCATACAAGGACCTCAACTTGGATACACCTTAAGTATCCCAGAAAATATAAACATGGTTCAAAAAATTGTGGTACTTACGTACGATGGAATATCCCTCAGCCATGAAATCAATGTCATGAGACCAGTAGCAGCAAAATGGGTGGATTCTGGTACGATGATTCTAAGTGAAATAAGTCACACAGAAAAAGAAACTTATCATAAGATATCACTTATGAAGATCCTGTAAACATGGCTACACTTGAACTGAGTTAGGAAAGAGAACAGTGTCTCACATTTAGAAAACACTCTTATACCTGCTTAAGGGGGAAGGAGAGGTGGGGTGATGCATAAAACCAGAGTTTGATATAAGCACAGGTACCGTTCCAAAAACCAACTATGGAATAGACAAGACCTACACCGTCCTCAGTGAAAGGGACTCAAAACCCCATATTTCCCGCAGAGGAAAATATCTGACTAGTAAGAATCTTAAAACCTATTTATTGATATGTCTCCGTAAGGGAATCAAGTGTGTCTAGACTGGCATAAACATGGCAGCGAGAATCAGCTCAAACCCACTATAAAAAGGAATTTCAAAAACAAAACAAAAAAACTGGGAAATTCTTTACAATTCCTTCAGGGTCTCTGATGAAAGCTGGAATGACCCTATCTACAACGACAGCTGGATGTGGCATAAGGAGGGACACGTGGGACTGAGACGATTGGTGAGATTGGGTGAGCAAATGCAGACCCTTTAAAGCAATAATGCATGGCACCCATTCCATGGGTCCGAACTCTCCAGGTTGAAGGGAATATTACTACAGCTATAACATGTGCGGGAAACCTAGAGAACGGACACACTGTGAATACGAAAGGTTTCTAAAACTCAACGAATAGTCCCTCTCCTGGTGCTCCGGTTTGACTTTCCGTCTGCTTTACTATCAACCTCCCAACTTGGAGAGACAGCCCCTTTAACCTCTTGGTTCGCACAGGTTGCCAATTTGGCAGAGGATGAAAGGGAAGAGGGAGAACCAATGAGAGAGTAGCTGTTAGGCATTTGGATGGGCACATATCACTGTAATTTCCCGGCAGGAAGAAGAATTAACCAAATTCTCAGCCACCCACCGGGAACCAGTATAGGTCCGGAACCAAAATTTTGGACTTGCGGTCAGCTCTCCAAAAACGAGTTGAAAAATGGAGCTCAGGGACACAGCAATTCACAAACTGGCCGAGTAATAAAGGACAACTATCGTCCAAAAATCTGTTGAGGGAAGGCAACGAGGCGGACTTGAAAGCGAGGCAGAATAGCAGGAAACAGATTTCAAGAGGTACGTTGGAATCGCCTTTAAAGCACAGGAAGAGGGGCACAACTTCGACAATGACGCACTTGGCCAAAAAGGGCGTATGCGTTTTCTCCTGAATATATTCAGGAGAAAACGCATACGCCCTTTTTGGCCAAGCAAGCAAGCGGGCAATGCAAATCTGCACTACAAAGAAGTATCACTTCCCACCGGTCAAAAGGGACATCCACAAAATGTGTAAGAACAAGAAAGGCAAGACAGGCCCTGGAGAACAGGGAGCCTTGTTATGCTGATGGGCGGGATGTAAATTGCCAACTGCCTCTCTGGAGGAGTGAATTCTGTTCGCTAAAACAAGTAAAGAACAGAGCTACAGAGCCAAGGGCACTACCAGTCTAGGGAATATACCTTGGGAAAACTGAAAATCAATAAGACAGAGCCACCCCAAAATTTAGGGCTGCACTGCATACAAGGACCTCAACTTGGATACACCTTAAGTATCCCAGAAAATATAAACATGGTTCAAAAAATTGTGGTACTTACATACGATGGAATATCCCTCAGCCATGAAATCAATGTCATAAGACCAGTAGCAGCAAAATGGGTGGATTCAGGTACGATGATTCTAAGTGAAATAAGTCACACAGAAAAAGAAACTTATCATAAGATATCACTTATGAAGATCCTGTAAACATGGCTACACTTGAACTGAGTTAGGAAAGAGAACAGTGTCTCACATTTAGAAAACACTCTTATACCTGCTTAAGGGGGAAGGAGAGGTGGGGTGATGCATAAAACCAGAGTTTGATATAAGCACAGGTACCGTTCCAAAAACCAACTATGGAATAGACAAGACCTACACCTTCCTCAGTGAAAGGGACTCAAAACCCCATATTTCCCGCAGAGGAAAATATCTGACTAGTAAGAATCTTACAACCTATGTATTGATATGTCTCCGTAAGGGAATCAAGTGTGTCTAGACTGGCATAAACATGGCAGCGAGAATCAGCTCAAACCCACTATAAAAAGGAATTTCAAAAACAAAATAAAAAAACTGGGAAATTCTTTACAATTCCTTCAGGGTCTCTGATGAAAGCTGGAATGACCCTATCTACAACGACAGCTGGATGTGGCATAAGGAGGGACACTTGGGACTGAGACGATTGGTGAGATTGGGTGAGCAAATGCAGACCCTTTAAAGCAATAATGCATGGCACCCATTCCATGGGTCCGAACTCTCCAGGTTGAAGGGAATATTACTACAGCTATAACATGTGCGGGAAACCTAGAGAACGGACACACTGTGAATACGAAAGGTTTCTAAAACTCAAAGAATAAACCCTCTCCTGGTGCTCCGGTTTGACTTTCCGGCTGCTTTACTATCAACCTCCCAACTTGGAGAGACAGCCCCTTTAACCTCTTGGTGCGCACAGGTTGCCAATTTGGCAGAGGATGAAAGGGAAGAGGGAGAACCAATGAGAGAGTAGCTGTTAGGCATTTGGATGGGCACATATCACTGTAATTTCCCGGCAGGAAGAAGAATTAACCAAATTCTCAGCCACCCACCGGGAACCAGTATAGGTCCGGAACCAAAATTTTGGACTTGCGGTCAGCTCTCCAAAAACGAGTTGAAAAATGGAGCTCAGGGACACAGCAATTCACAAACTGGCCGAGTAATAAAGGACAACTATCGTCCAAAAATCTGTTGACGGAAGGCAACGAGGCGGACTTGAAAGCGAGGCAGAATAGCAGGAAACAGATTTCAAGAGGTACGTTGGAATCGCCTTTAAAGCACAGGAAGAGGGGCACAACTTCGACAATGATGCACTTGGCCAAAAAGGGCGTATGCGTTTTCTCCTGAATATATTCAGGAGAAAACGCATACGCCCTTTTTGGCCAAGCAAGCAAGCGGGCAATGCAAATCTGCACTACAAAGAAGTATCACTTCCCACCGGTCAAAAGGGACATCCACAAAATGTGTAAGAACAAGAAAGGCAAGACAGGCCCTGGAGAACAGGGAGCCTTGTTATGCTGATGGGCGGGATGTAAATTGCCAACTGCCTCTCTGGAGGAGTGCATTCTGTTCCCTAAAACAAGTAAAGAACAGAGCTACAGAGCCAAGAGCACTACCAGTCTAGGGAATATTCCTTGGGAAAACTGAAAATCAATAAGACAGAGCCACCCCAAAATTTAGGGCTGCACTGCATACAAGGACCTCAACTTGGATACACCTTAAGTATCCCAGAAAATATAAACATGGTTCAAAAAATTGTGGTACTTACGTACGATGGAATATCCCTCAGCCATGAAATCAATGTCATAAGACCAGTAGCAGCAAAATGGGTGGATTCAGGTACGATGATTCTAAGTGAAATAAGTCACACAGAAAAAGAAACTTATCATAAGATATCACTTATGAAGATCCTGTAAACATGGCTACACTTGAACTGAGTTAGGAAAGAGAACAGTGTCTCACATTTAGAAAACACTCTTATACCTGCTTAAGGGGGAAGGAGAGGTGGGGTGATGCATAAAACCAGAGTTTGATATAAGCACAGGTACCGTTCCAAAAACCAACTATGGAATAAACAGGACCTACACCGTCCTCAGTGAAAGGGACTCAAAACCCCATATTTCCCGCAGAGGAAAATATCTGACTAGTAAGAATCTTAAAACCTATTTATTGATATGTCTCCGTAAGGGAATCAAGTGTGTCTAGACTGGCATTAACATGGCAGCGAGAATCAGCTCAAACCCACTATAAAAAGGAATTTCAAAAACAAAACAAAAAAACTGGGAAATTCTTTACAATTCCTTCAGGGTCTCTGATGAAAGCTGGAATGACCCTATCTACAACGACAGCTGGATGTGGCATAAGGAGGGACACGTGGGACTGAGACGATTGGTGAGATTGGGTGAGCAAATGCAGACCCTTTAAAGCAATAATGCATGGCACCCATTCCATGGGTCCGAACTCTCCAGGTTGAAGGGAATATTACTACAGCTATAACATGTGCGGGAAACCTAGAGAACGGACACACTGTGAATACGAAAGGTTTCTAAAACTCAACGAATAGTCCCTCTCCTGGTGCTCCGGTTTGACTTTCCGTCTGCTTTACTATCAACCTCCCAACTTGGAGAGACAGCCCCTTTAACCTCTTGGTTCGCACAGGTTGCCAATTTGGCAGAGGATGAAAGGGAAGAGGGAGAACCAATGAGAGAGTAGCTGTTAGGCATTTGGACGGGCACATATCACTGTAATTTCCCGGCAGGAAGAAGAATTAACCAAATTCTCAGCCACCCACCGGGAACCAGTATAGGTCCTGAACCAAAATTTTGGACTTGCGGTCAGCTCACCAAAAACGAGTTGAAAAATGGAGCTCAGGGGCACAGCAATTCACAAACTGGCCGAGTAATAAAGGACAACTATCGTCCAAAAATCTGTTGAGGGAAGGCAATGAGGCGGACTTGAAAGCGAGGCAGAATAGCAGGAAACAGATTTCAAGAGGTACGTTGGAATCGCCTTTAAAGCACAGGAAGAGGGGCACAACTTCGACAATGACGCACTTGGCCAAAAAGGGCGTATGCGTTTTCTCCTGAATATATTCAGGAGAAAACGCATACGCCCTTTTTGGCCAAGCAAGCAAGCGGGCAATGCAAATCTGCACTACAAAGAAGTATCACTTCCCACCGGTCAAAAGGGACATCCACAAAATGTGTAAGAACAAGAAAGGCAAGACAGGCCCTGGAGAACTGGGAGCCTTGTTATGCTGATGGGCGGGATGTAAATTGCCAACTGCCTCTCTGGAGGAGTGCATTCTGTTCCCTAAAACAAGTAAAGAAGAGAGCTACAGAGCCAAGGGCACTACCAGTCTAGGGAATATACCTTGGAAAAACTGAAAATCAATAAGACAGAGCCACCCCAAAATTTAGGGCTGCACTGCATACAAGGACCTCAACTTGGATACACCTTAAGTATCCCAGAAAATATAAACATGGTTCAAAAAATTGTGGTACTTACGTACGATGGAATATCCCTCAGCCATGAAATCAATGTCATAAGACCAGTAGCAGCAAAATGGGTGGATTCTGGTACGATGATTCTAAGTGAAATAAGTCACACAGAAAAAGAAACTTATCATAAGATATCACTTATGAAGATCCTGTAAACATGGCTACACTTGAACTGAGTTAGGAAAGAGAACAGTGTCTCACATTTAGAAAACACTCTTATACCTGCTTAAGGGGGAAGGAGAGGTGGGGTGATGCATAAAACCAGAGTTTGATATAAGCACAGGTACCGTTCCAAAAACCAACTATGGAATAGACAAGACCTACACCTTCCTCAGTGAAAGGGACTCAAAACCCCATATTTTCCACAGAGGAAAATATCTGACTAGTAAGAATCTTAAAACCTATGTATTGATATGTCTCCATAAGGGAATCAAGTGTGTCTAGACTGGCATAAACATGGCAGCGAGAATCAGCTCAAACCCACTATAAAAAGGAATTTCAAAAACAAAACAAAAAAACTGGGAAATTCTTTACAATTCCTTCAGGGTCTCTGATGAAAGCTGGAATGGCCCTATCTACAACGACAGCTGGATGTGTCATAAGGAGGGACACTTGGGACTGAGACGATTGGTGAGATTGGGTGAGCAAATGCAGACCCTTTAAAGCAATAATGCATGGCACCCATTCCATGGGTCCGAACTCTCCAGGTTGAAGGGAATATTACTACAGCTATAACATGTGCGGGAAACCTAGAGAACGGACACACTGTGAGTACGAAAGGTTTATAAAACTCAACGAATAGTCCCTCTCCTGGTGCTCCGGTTTGACTTTCCGTCTGCTTTACTATCAACCTCCCAACTTGGAGAGACAGCCCCTTTAACCTCTTGGTTCGCACAGGTTGCCAATTTGGCAGAGGATGAAAGGGAAGAGGGAGAACCAATGAGAGAGTAGCTGTTAGGCATTTGGACGGGCACATATCACTGTAATTTCCCGGCAGGAATAAGAATTAACCAAATTCTCAGCCACCCACCGGGAACCAGTATAGGTCCTGAATCAAAATTTTGGACTTGCGGTCAGCTCACAAAAAACGAGTTTAAAAATGGAGCTCAGGGGCACAGCAATTCACAAACTGGCCGAGTAATAAAGGACAACTATCGTCCAAAAATCTGTTGAGGGAAGGCAACGAGGCGGACTTGAAAGTGAGGCAGAATAGCAGGAAACAGATTTCAAGAGGTACGTTGGAATCGCCTTTAAAGCACAGGAAGAGGGGCACAACTTCGACAATGACGCACTTGGCCAAAAAGGGCGTATGCGTTTTCTCCTGAATATATTCAGGAGAAAACGCATACGCCCTTTTTGGCCAAGCAAGCAAGCGGGCAATGCAAATCTGCACTACAAAGAAGTATCACTTCCCACCGGTCAAAAGGGACATCCACAAAATGTGTAAGAACAAGAAAGGCAAGACAGGCCCTGAAGAACAGGGAGCCTTGTTATGCTGATGGGCGGGATGTAAATTGCCAACTGCCTCTCTGGAGGAGTGCATTCTGTTCCCTAAAACAAGTAAAGAACAGAGCTACAGAGCCAAGGGCACTACCAGTCTAGGGAATATACCTTGGGAAAACTGAAAATCGATAAGACAGAGCCACCCCAAAATTTAGGGCTGCACTGCATACAAGGACCTCAACTTGGATACACCTTAAGTATCCCAGAAAATATAAACATGGTTCAAAAAATTGTGGTACTTACGTACGATGGAATATCCCTCAGCCATGAAATCAATGTCATGAGACCAGTAGCAGCAAAATGGGTGGATTCTGGTACGATGATTCTAAGTGAAATAAGTCACACAGAAAAAGAAACTTATCATAAGATATCACTTATGAAGATCCTGTAAACATGGCTACACTTGAACTGAGTTAGGAAAGAGAACAGTGTCTCACATTTAGAAAACACTCTTATACCTGCTTAAGGGGGAAGGAGAGGTGGGGTGATGCATAAAACCAGAGTTTGATATAAGCACAGGTACCGTTCCAAAAACCAACTATGGAATAGACAAGACCTACACCGTCCTCAGTGAAAGGGACTCAAAACCCCATATTTCCCGCAGAGGAAAATATCTGACTAGTAAGAATCTTAAAACCTATTTATTGATATGTCTCCGTAAGGGAATCAAGTGTGTCTAGACTGGCATAAACATGGCAGCGAGAATCAGCTCAAACCCACTATAAAAAGGAATTTCAAAAACAAAACAAAAAAACTGGGAAATTCTTTACAATTCCTTCAGGGTCTCTGATGAAAGCTGGAATGACCCTATCTACAACGACAGCTGGATGTGGCATAAGGAGGGACACTTGGGACTGAGACGATTGGTGAGATTGGGTGAGCAAATGCAGACGCTTTAAAGCAATAATGCATGGCACCCATTCCATGGGTCCGAACTGTCCAGGTTGAAGGGAATATTACTACAGCTATAACATGTGCGGGAAACCTAGAGAACGGACACACTGTGAATACGAAAGGTTTCTAAAACTCAAAGAATAAACCCTCTCCTGGTGCTCCGGTTTGACTTTCCGTCTGCTTTACTATCAACCTCCCAACTTGGAGAGACAGCCCCTTTAACCTCTTGGTTCGCACAGGTTGCCAATTTGGCAGAGGATGAAAGGGAAGAGGGAGAACCAATGAGAGAGTAGCTGTTAGGCATTTGGATGGGCACATATCACTGTAATTTCCCGGCAGGAAGAAGAATTAACCAAATTCTCAGCCACCCACCGGGAACCAGTATAGGTCCGGAACCAAAATTTTGGACTTGCGGTCAGCTCTCCAAAAACGAGTTGAAAAATGGAGCTCAGGGACACAGCAATTCACAAACTGGCCGAGTAATAAAGGACAACTATCGTCCAAAAATCTGTTGAGGGAAGGCAACGAGGCGGACTTGAAAGCGAGGCAGAATAGCAGGAAACAGATTTCAAGAGGTACGTTGGAATCGCCTTTAAAGCACAGGAAGAGGGGCACAACTTCGACAATGACGCACTTGGCCAAAAAGGGCGTATGCGTTTTCTCCTGAATATATTCAGGAGAAAACGCATACGCCCTTTTTGGCCAAGCAAGCAAGCGGGCAATGCAAATCTGCACTACAAAGAAGTATCACTTCCCACCGGTCAAAAGGGACATCCACAAAATGTGTAAGAACAAGAAAGGCAAGACAGGCCCTGGAGAACAGGGAGCCTTGTTATGCTGATGGGCGGGATGTAAATTGCCAACTGCCTCTCTGGAGGAGTGAATTCTGTTCGCTAAAACAAGTAAAGAACAGAGCTACAGAGCCAAGGGCACTACCAGTCTAGGGAATATACCTTGGGAAAACTGAAAATCAATAAGACAGAGCCACCCCAAAATTTAGGGCTGCACTGCATACAAGGACCTCAACTTGGATACACCTTAAGTATCCCAGAAAATATAAACATGGTTCAAAAAATTGTGGTACTTACATACGATGGAATATCCCTCAGCCATGAAATCAATGTCATAAGACCAGTAGCAGCAAAATGGGTGGATTCAGGTACGATGATTCTAAGTGAAATAAGTCACACAGAAAAAGAAACTTATCATAAGATATCACTTATGAAGATCCTGTAAACATGGCTACACTTGAACTGAGTTAGGAAAGAGATCAGTGTCTCACATTTAGAAAACACTCTTATACCTGCTTAAGGGGGAAGGAGAGGTGGGGTGATGCATAAAACCAGAGTTTGATATAAGCACAGGTACCGTTCCAAAAACCAACTATGGAATAGACAAGACCTACACCTTCCTCAGTGAAAGGGACTCAAAACCCCATATTTCCCGCAGAGGAAAATATCTGACTAGTAAGAATCTTAAAACCTATGTATTGATATGTATCCGTAAGGGAATCAAGTGTGTCTAGACTGGCATAAACATGGCAGCGAGAATCAGCTCAAACCCACTATAAAAAGGAATTTCAAAAACAAAACAAAAAAACTGGGAAATTCTTTACAATTCCTTCAGGGTCTCTGATGAAAGCTGGAATGACCCTATCTACAACGACAGCTGGATGTGGCATAAGGAGGGACACTTGGGACTGAGACGATTGGTGAGATTGGGTGAGCAAATGCAGACCCTTTAAAGCAATAATGCATGGCACCCATTCCATGGGTCCGAACTCTCCAGGTTGAAGGGAATATTACTACAGCTATAACATGTGCGGGAAACCTAGAGAACGGACACACTGTGAATACGAAAGGTTTCTAAAACTCAAAGAATAAACCCTCTCCTGGTGCTCCGGTTTGACTTTCCGGCTGCTTTACTATCAACCTCCCAACATGGAGAGACAGCCCCTTTAACCTCTTGGTTCGCACAGGTTGCCAATTTGGCAGAGGATGAAAGGGAAGAGGGAGAACCAATGAGAGAGTAGCTGTTAGGCATTTGGATGGGCACATATCACTGTAATTTCCCGGCAGGAAGAAGAATTAACCAAATTCTCAGCCACCCACCGGGAACCATTATAGGTCCGGAACCAAAATTTTGGACTTGCGGTCAGCTCTCCAAAAACGAGTTGAAAAATGGAGCTCAGGGACACAGCAATTCACAAACTGGCCGAGTAATAAAGGACAACTATCGTCCAAAAATCTGTTGACGGAAGGCAACGAGGCGGACTTGAAAGCGAGGCAGAATAGCAGGAAACAGATTTCAAGAGGTACGTTGGAATCGCCTTTAAAGCACAGGAAGAGGGGCACAACTTCGACAATGATGCACTTGGCCAAAAAGGGCGTATGCGTTTTCTCCTGAATATATTCAGGAGAAAACGCATACGCCCTTTTTGGCCAAGCAAGCAAGCGGGCAATGCAAATCTGCACTACAAAGAAGTATCACTTCCCACCGGTCAAAAGGGACATCCACAAAATGTGTAAGAACAAGAAAGGCAAGACAGGCCCTGGAGAACAGGGAGCCTTGTTATGCTGATGGGCGGGATGTAAATTGCCAACTGCCTCTCTGGAGGAGTGCATTCTGTTCCCTAAAACAAGTAAAGAACAGAGCTACAGAGCCAAGGGCACTACCAGTCTAGGGAATATACCTTGGGAAAACTGAAAATCAATAAGACAGAGCCACCCCAAAATTTAGGGCTGCACTGCATACAAGGACCTCAACTTGGATACACCTTAAGTATCCCAGAAAATATAAACATGGTTCAAAAAATTGTGGTACTTACGTACGATGGAATATCACTCAGCCATGAAATCAATGTCATAAGACCAGTAGCAGCAAAATGGGTGGATTCAGGTACGATGATTCTAAGTGAAATAAGTCACACAGAAAAAGAAACTTATCATAAGATATCACTTATGAAGATCCTGTAAACATGGCTACACTTGAACTGAGTTAGGAAAGAGAACAGTGTCTCACATTTAGAAAACACTCTTATACCTGCTTAAGGGGGAAGGAGAGGTGGGGTGATGCATAAAACCAGAGTTTGATATAAGCACAGGTACCGTTCCAAAAACCAACTATGGAATAGACAAGACCTACACCGTCCTCAGTGAAAGGGACTCAAAACCCCATATTTCCCGCAGAGGAAAATATCTGACTAGTAAGAATCTTAAAACCTATGGATTGATATGTCTCCGTAAGGGAATCAAGTGTGTCTAGACTGCCATAAACATGGCAGCGAGAATCAGCTCAAACCCACTATAAAAAGGAATTTCAAAAACAAAACAAAAAAACTGGGAAATTCTTTACAATTCCTTCAGGGTCTCTGATGAAAGCTGGAATGACCCTATCTACAACGACAGCTGGATGTGGCATAAGGAGGGACACTTGGGACTGAGACGATTGGTGAGATTGGGTGAGCAAATGCAGACCCTTTAAAGCAATAATGCATGGCACCCATTCCATGGGTCCGAACTCTCCAGGTTGAAGGGAATATTACTACAGCTATAACATGTGCGGGAAACCTAGAGAACGGACACACTGTGAATACGAAAGGTTTCTAAAACTCAACGAATAGTCCCTCTCCTGGTGCTCCGGTTTGACTTTCCGTCTGCTTTACTATCAACCTCCCAACTTGGAGAGACAGCCCCTTTAACCTCTTGGTTCGCACAGGTTGCCAATTTGGCAGAGGATGAAAGGGAAGAGGGAGAACCAATGAGAGAGTAGCTGTTAGGCATTTGGACGGGCACATATCACTGTAATTTCCCGGCAGGAAGAAGAATTAACCAAATTCTCAGCCACCCACCGGGAACCAGTATAAGTCCTGAACCAAAATTTTGGACTTGCGGTCAGCTCACCAAAAACGAGTTGAAAAATGGAGCTCAGGGGCACAGCAATTCACAAACTGGCCGAGTAATAAAGGACAACTATCGTCCAAAAATCTGTTGACGGAAGGCAACGAGGCGGACTTGAAAGCGAGGCAGAATAGCAGGAAACAGATTTCAAGAGGTACGTTGGAATCACCTTTAAAGCACAGGAAGAGGGGCACAACTTCGACAATGACGCACTTGGCCAAAAAGGGCGTATGCGTTTTCTCCTGAATATATTCAGGAGAAAACGCATACGCCCTTTTTGGCCAAGCAAGCAAGCGGGCAATGCAAATCTGCACTACAAAGAAGTATCACTTCCCACCGGTCAAAAGGGACATCCACAAAATGTGTAAGAACAAGAAAGGCAAGACAGGCCCTGGAGAACAGGGAGCCTTGTTATGCTGATGGGCGGGATGTAAATTGCCAACTGCCTCTCTGGAGGAGTGCATTCTGTTCCCTAAAACAAGTAAAGAACAGAGCTACAGAGCCAAGGGCACTACCAGTCTAGGGAATATACCTTGGGAAAACTGAAAATCAATAAGACAGAGCCACCCCAAAATTTAGGGCTGCACTGCATACAAGGACCTCAACTTGGATACACCTTAAGTATCCCAGAAAATATAAACATGGTTCAAAAAATTGTGGTACTTACATACGATGGAATATCCCTCAGCCATGAAATCAATGTCATAAGACCAGTAGCAGCAAAATGGGTGGATTCAGGTACGATGATTCTAAGTGAAATAAGTCACACAGAAAAAGAAACTTATCATAAGATATCACTTATGAAGATCCTGTAAACATGGCTACACTTGAACTGAGTTAGGAAAGAGAACAGTGTCTCACATTTAGAAAACACTCTTATACCTGCTTAAGGGGGAAGGAGAGGTGGGGTGATGCATAAAACCAGAGTTTGATATAAGCACAGGTACCGTTCCAAAAACCAACTATGGAATAGACAAGACCTACACCGTCCTCAGTGAAAGGGACTCAAAACCCCATATTTCCCGCAGAGGAAAATATCTGACTAGTAAGAATCTTAAAACCTATGTATTGATATGTCTCTGTAAGGGAATCAAGTGTGTCTAGACTGGCATAAACATGGCAGCGAGAATCAGCTCAAACCCACTATAAAAAGGAATTTCAAAAACAAAACAAAAAAACTGGGAAATTCTTTACAATTCCTTCAGGGTCTCTGATGAAAGCTGGAATGACCCTATCTACAACGACAGCTGGATGTGGCATAAGGAGGGACACTTGGGACTGAGACGATTGGTGAGATTGGGTGAGCAAATGCAGACCCTTTAAAGCAATAATGCATGGCACCCATTCCATGGGTCCGAACTCTCCAGGTTGAAGGGAATATTACTACAGCTATAACATGTGCGGGAAACCTAGAGAACGGACACACTGTGAATACGAAAGGTTTCTAAAACTCAACGAATAGTCCCTCTCCTGGTGCTCCGGTTTGACTTTCCGTCTGCTTTACTATCAACCTCCCAACTTGGAGAGACAGCTCCTTTAACCTCTTGGTTCGCACAGGTTGCCAATTTGGCAGAGGATGAAAGGGAAGAGGGAGAACCAATGAGAGAGTAGCTGTTAGGCATTTGGATGGGCACATATCACTGTAATTTCCCGGCAGGAAGAAGAATTAACCAAATTCTCAGCCACCCACCGGGATCCAGTATAGGTCCGGAACCAAAATTTTGGACTTGCGGTCAGCTCTCCAAAAACGAGTTGAAAAATGGAGCTCAGGGACACAGCAATTCACAAACTGGCCGAGTAATAAAGGACACCTATCGTCCAAAAATCTGTTGACGGAAGGCAACGAGGCGGACTTGAAAGCGAGGCAGAATAGCAGGAAACAGATTTCAAGAGGTACGTTGGAATCGCCTTTAAAGCACAGGAATAGGGGCACAACTTCGACAATGATGCACTTGGCCAAAAAGGGTGTATGCGTTTTCTCCTGAATATATTCAGAAGAAAACGCATACGCCCTTTTTGGCCAAGCAAGCAAGCGGGCAATGCAAATCTGCACTACAAAGAAGTATCACTTCCCACCGGTCAAAAGGGACATCCACAAAATGTGTAAGAACAAGAAAGGCAAGACAGGCCCTGGAGAACAGGGAGCCTTGTTATGCTGATGGGCGGGATGTAAATTGCCAACTGCCTCTCTGGAGGAGTGCATTCTGTTCCCTAAAACAAGTAAAGAACAGAGCTACAGAGCCAAGGGCACTACCAGTCTAGGGAATATACCTTGGGAAAACTGAAAATCAATAAGACAGAGCCACCCCAAAATTTAGGGCTGCACTGCATACAAGGACCTCAACTTGGATACACCTTAAGTATCCCAGAAAATATAAACATGGTTCAAAAAATTGTGGTACTTACGTACGATGGAATATCCCTCAGCCATGAAATCAATGTCATAAGACCAGTAGCAGCAAAATGGGTGGATTCAGGTACGATGATTCTAAGTGAAATAAGTCACACAGAAAAAGAAACTTATCATAAGATATCACTTATGAAGATCCTGTAAACATGGCTACACTTGAACTGAGTTAGGAAAGAGAACAGTGTCTCACATTTAGAAAACACTCTTATACCTGCTTAAGGGGGAAGGAGAGGTGGGGTGATGCATAAAACCAGAGTTTGACATAATCACAGGTACCGTTCCAAAAACCAACTATGGAATAGACAAGACCTACACCTTCCTCAGTGAAAGGGACTCAAAACCCCATATTTCCCGCAGGGGAAAATATCTGACTAGTAAGAATCTTAAAACCTATGTATTGATATGTCTCCGTAAGGGAATCAAGTGTGTCTAGACTGCCATAAACATGGCAGCGAGAATCAGCTCAAACCCACTATAAAAAGGAATTTCAAAAACAAAACAAAAAAACTGGGAAATTCTTTACAATTCCTTCAGGGTCTCTGATGAAAGCTGGAATGACCCTATCTACAACGACAGCTGGATGTGGCATAAGGAGGGACACTTGGGACTGAGACGATTGGTGAGATTGGGTGAGCAAATGCAGACCCTTTAAAGCAATAATGCATGGCACCCATTCCATGGGTCCGAACTCTCCAGGTTGAAGGGAATATTACTACAGCTATAACATGTGCGGGAAACCTAGAGAACGGACACACTGTGAATACGAAAGGTTTCTAAAACTCAACGAATAGTCCCTCTCCTGGTGCTCCGGTTTGACTTTCCGTCTGCTTTACTATCAACCTCCCAACATGGAGAGACAGCCCCTTTAACCTCTTGGTTCGCACAGGTTGCCAATTTGGCAGAGGATGAAAGGGAAGAGGGAGAACCAATGAGAGACTAGCTGTTAGGCATTTGGACGGGCACATATCACTGTAATTTCCCGGCAGGAAGAAGAATTAACCAAATTCTCAGCCACCCACCGGGAACCAGTATAGGTCCTGAACCAAAATTTTGGACTTGCGGTCAGCTCACCAAAAACGAGTTGAAAAATGGAGCTCAGGGGCACAGCAATTCACAAACTGGCCGAGTAATAAAGGACACCTATCGTCCAAAAATCTGTTGAGGGAAGGCAACGAGGCGGACTTGAAAGCGAGGCAGAATAGCAGGAAACAGATTTCAAGAGGTACGTTGGAATCGCCTTTAAAGCACAGGAAGAGGGGCACAACTTCGACAATGATGCACTTGGCCAAAAAGGGCGTATGCGTTTTCTCCTGAATATATTCAGGAGAAAACGCATACGCCCTTTTTGGCCAAGCAAGCAAGCGGGTAATGCAAATCTGCACTACAAAGAAGTATCACTTCCCACCGGTCAAAAGGGACATCCACATAATGTGTAAGAACAAGAAAGCCAAGACAGGCCCTGGAGAACAGGGAGCCTTGTTATGCTGATGGGCGGGATGTAAATTGCCAACTGCCTCTCTGGAGGAGTGCATTCTGTTCCCTAAAACAAGTAAAGAACAGAGCTACAGAGCCAAGGGCACTACCAGTCTAGGGAATATACCTTGGGAAAACTGAAAATCAATAAGACAGAGCCACCCCAAAATTTAGGGCTGCACTGCATACAAGGACCTCAACTTGGATACACCTTAAGTATCCCAGAAAATATAAACATGGTTCAAAAAATTGTGGTACTTACGTACGATGGAATATCCCTCAGCCATGAAATCAATGTCATAAGACCAGTAGCAGCAAAATGGGTGGATTCAGGTACGATGATTCTAAGTGAAATAAGTCACACAGAAAAAGAAACTTATCATAAGATATCACTTATGAAGATCCTGTAAACATGGCTACACTTGAACTGAGTTAGGAAAGAGAACAGTGTCTCACATTTAGAAAACACTCTTATACCTGCTTAAGGGGGAAGGAGAGGTGGGGTGATGCATAAAACCAGAGTTTGATATAAGCACAGGTACCGTTCCAAAAACCAACTATGGAATAGACAAGACCTACACCGTCCTCAGTGAAAGGGACTCAAAATCCCATATTTCCCGCAGAGGAAAATATCTGACTAGTAAGAATCTTAAAACCTATGTATTGATATGTCTCCGTAAGGGAATCAAGTGTGTCTAGACTGGCATAAACATGGCAGCGAGAATCAGCTCAAACCCACTATAAAAAGGAATTTCAAAAACAAAACAAAAAAACTGGGAAATTCTTTACAATTCCTTCAGGGTCTCTGATGAAAGCTGGAATGACCCTATCTACAACGACAGCTGGATGTGGCATAAGGAGGGACACTTGGGACTGAGATGATTGGTGAGATTGGGTGAGCAAATGCAGACCCTTTAAAGCAATAATGCATGGCACCCATTCCATGGGTCCGAACTCTCCAGGTTGAAGGGAATATTACTACAGCTATAACATGTGCGGGAAACCTAGAGAACGGACACACTGTGAATACGAAAGGTTTCTAAAACTCAACGAATAGTCCCTCTCCTGGTGCTCCGGTTTGACTTTCCGTCTGCTTTACTATCAACCTCCCAACTTGGAGAGACAGCCCCTTTAACCTCTTGGTTCGCACAGGTTGCCAATTTGGCAGAGGATGAAAGGGAAGAGGGAGAACCAATGAGAGAGTAGCTGTTAGGCATTTGGACGGGCACATATCACTGTAATTTCCCGGCAGGAAGAAGAATTAACCAAATTCTCAGCCACCCACCGGGAACCAGTATAGGTCCTGAACCAAAATTTTGGACTTGCGGTCAGCTCACCAAAAACGAGTTGAAAAATGGAGCTCAGGGGCACAGCAATTCACAAACTGGCCTAGTAATAAAGGACACCTATCGTCCAAAAATCTGTTGAGGGAAGGCAACGAGGCGGACTTGAAAGCGAGGCAGAATAGCAGGAAACAGATTTCAAGAGGTACGTTGGAATCGCCTTTAAAGCACAGGAAGAGGGGCACAACTTCGACAATGATGCACTTGGCCAAAAAGGGCGTATGCGTTTTCTCCTGAATATATTCAGGAGAAAACGCATACGCCCTTTTTGGCCAAGCAAGCAAGCGGGCAATGCAAATCTGCACTACAAAGAAGTATCACTTCCCACCGGTCAAAAGGGACATCCACAAAATGTGTAAGAACAAGAAAGGCAAGACAGGCCCTGGAGAACAGGGAGCCTTGTTATGCTGATGGGCGGGATGTAAATTGCCAACTGCCTCTCTGGAGGAGTGCATTCTGTTCCCTAAAACAAGTAAAGAACAGAGCTACAGAGCCAAGGGCACTACCAGTCTAGGGAATATACCTTGGGAAAACTGAAAATCAATAAGACAGAGCCACCCCAAAATTTAGGGCTGCACTGCATACAAGGACCTCAACTTGGATACACCTTAAGTATCCCAGAAAATATAAACATGGTTCAAAAAATTGTGGTACTTACGTACGATGGAATATCCCTCAGCCATGAAATCAATGTCATAAGACCAGTAGCAGCAAAATGGGTGGATTCAGGTACGATGATTCTAAGTGAAATAAGTCACACAGAAAAAGAAACTTATCATAAGATATCACTTATGAAGATCCTGTAAACATGGCTACACTTGAACTGAGTTAGGAAAGAGAACAGTGTCTCACATTTAGAAAACACTCTTATACCTGCTTAAGGGGGAAGGAGAGGTGGGGGGATGCATAAAACCAGAGTTTGATATAAGCACAGGTACCGTTCCAAAAACCAACTATGGAATAGACAAGACCTACACCTTCCTCAGTGAAAGGGACTCAAAACCCCATATTTCCCGCAGAGGAAAATATCTGACTAGTAAGAATCTTAAAACCTATGTATTGATATGTCTCCGTAAGGGAATCAAGTGTGTCTAGACTGGCATAAACATGGCAGCGAGAATCAGCTCAAACCCACTATAAAAAGGAATTTCAAAAACAAAACAAAAAAACTGGGAAATTCTTTACAATTCCTTCAGGGTCTCTGATGAAAGCTGGAATGACCCTATCTACAATGACAGCTGGATGTGGCATAAGTAGGGACACTTGGGACTGAGACGATTGGTGATATTGGGTGAGCAAATGCAGACCCTTTAAAGCAATAATGCATGGCACCCATTCCATGGGTCCGAACTCTCCAGGTTGAAGGGAATATTACTACAGCTATAACATGTGCGGGAAACCTAGGGAACGGACACACTGTGAATACGAAAGGTTTCTAAAACTCAACGAATAGTCCCTCTCCTGGTGCTCCGGTTTGACTTTCCGTCTGCTTTACTATCAACCTCCCAACTTGGAGAGACAGCCCCTTTAACCTCTTGGTTCGCACAGGTTGCCAATTTGGCAGAGGATGAAAGGGAAGAGGGAGAACCAATGAGAGAGTAGCTGTTAGGCATTTGGACGGGCACATATCACTGTAATTTCCCGGCAGGAAGAAGAATTAACCAAATTCTCAGCCACCCTCCGGGAACCAGTATAGGTCCTGAACCAAAATTTTGGACTTGCGGTCAGCTCACAAAAAACGAGTTTAAAAATGGAGCTCAGGGGCACAGCAATTCACAAACTGGCCGAGTAATAAAGGACAACTATCGTCCAAAAATCTGTTGAGGGAAGGCAACGAGGCGGACTTGAAAGTGAGGCAGAATAGCAGGAAACAGATTTCAAGAGGTACGTTGGAATCGCCTTTAAAGCACAGGAAGAGGGGCACAACTTCGACAATGATGCACTTGGCCAAAAAGGGCGTATGCGTTTTCCCCTGAATATATTCAGGAGAAAACGCATACGCCCTTTTTGGCCAAGCAAGCAAGCGGGCAATGCAAATCTGCACTACAAAGAAGTATCACTTCCCACCGGTCAAAAGGGACATCCACAAAATGTGTAAGAACAAGAAAGGCAAGACAGGCCCTGGAGAACAGGGAGCCTTGTTATGCTGATGGGCGGGATGTAAATTGCCAACTGCCTCTCTGGAGGAGTGCATTCTGTTCCCTAAAACAAGTAAAGAACAGAGCTACAGAGCCAAGGGCACTACCAGTCTAGGGAATATACCTTGGGAAAACTGAAAATCAATAAGACAGAGCCACCCCAAAATTTAGGGCTGCACTGCATACAAGGACCTCAACTTGGATACACCTTAAGTATCCCAGAAAATATAAACATGGTTCAAAAAATTGTGGTACTTACGTACGATGGAATATCCCTCAGCCATGAAATCAATGTCATAAGACCAGTAGCAGCAAAATGGGTGGATTCAGGTACGATGATTCTAAGTGAAATAAGTCACACAGAAAAAGAAACTTATCATAAGATATCACTTATGAAGATCCTGTAAACATGGCTACACTTGAACTGAGTTAGGAAAGAGAACAGTGTCTCACATTTAGAAAACACTCTTATACCTGCTTAAGGGGGAAGGAGAGGTGGGGGGATGCATAAAACCAGAGTTTGATATAAGCACAGGTACCGTTCCAAAAACCAACTATGGAATAGACAAGACCTACACCTTCCTCAGTGAAAGGGACTCAAAACCCCATATTTCCCGCAGAGGAAAATATCTGACTAGTAAGAATCTTAAAACCTATGTATTGATATGTCTCCGTAAGGGAATCAAGTGTGTCTAGACTGGCATAAACATGGCAGCGAGAATCAGCTCAAACCCACTATAAAAAGGAATTTCAAAAACAAAACAAAAAAACTGGGAAATTCTTTACAATTCCTTCAGGGTCTCTGATGAAAGCTGGAATGACCCTATCTACAATGACAGCTGGATGTGGCATAAGGAGGGACACTTGGGACTGAGACGATTGGTGAGATTGGGTGAGCAAATGCAGACCCTTTAAAGCAATAATGCATGGCACCCATTCCATGGGTCCGAACTCTCCAGGTTGAAGGGAATATTACTACAGCTATAACATGTGCGGGAAACCTAGAGAACGGACACACTGTGAATACGAAAGGTTTCTAAAACTCAACGAATAGTCCCTCTCCTGGTGCTCCGGTTTGACTTTCCGTCTGCTTTACTATCAACCTCCCAACTTGGAGAGACAGCCCCTTTAACCTCTTGGTTCGCACAGGTTGCCAATTTGGCAGAGGATGAAAGGGAAGAGGGAGAACCAATGAGAGAGTAGCTGTTAGGCATTTGGACGGGCACATATCACTGTAATTTCCCGGCAGGAATAAGAATTAACCAAATTCTCAGCCACCCACCGGGAACCAGTATAGGTCCTGAACCAAAATTTTGGACTTGCGGTCAGCTCACCAAAAACGAGTTGAAAAATGGAGCTCAGGGGCACAGCAATTCACAAACTGGCCGAGTAATAAAGGACAACTATCGTCCAAAAATCTGTTGAGGGAAGGCAACGAGGCGGACTTGAAAGTGAGGCAGAATAGCAGGAAACAGATTTCAAGAGGTACGTTGGAATCGCCTTTAAAGCACAGGAAGAGGGGCACAACTTCGACAATGACGCACTTGGCCAAAAAGGGCGTATGCGTTTTCTCCTGAATATATTCAGGAGAAAACGCATACGCCCTTTTTGGCCAAGCAAGCAAGCGGGCAATGCAAATCTGCACTACAAAGAAGTATCACTTCCCACCGGTCAAAAGGGACATCCACAAAATGTGTAAGAACAAGAAAGGCAAGACAGGCCCTGGAGAACAGGGAGCCTTGTTATGCTGATGGGCGGGATGTAAATTGCCAACTGCCTCTCTGGAGGAGTGCATTCTGTTCCCTAAAACAAGTAAAGAACAGAGCTACAGAGCCAAGGGCACTACCAGTCTAGGGAATATACCTTGGGAAAACTGAAAATCAATAAGACAGAGCCACCCCAAAATTTAAGGCTGCACTGCATACAAGGACCTCAACTTGGATACACCTTAAGTATCCCAGAAAATATAAACATGGTTCAAAAAATTGTGGTACTTACGTACGATGGAATATCCCTCAGCCATGAAATCAATGTCATAAGACCAGTAGCAGCAAAATGGGTGGATTCAGGTACGATGATTCTAAGTGAAATAAGTCACACAGAAAAAGAAACTTATCATAAGATATCACTTATGAAGATCCTGTAAACATGGCTACACTTGAACTGAGTTAGGAAAGAGAACAGTGTCTCACATTTAGAAAACACTCTTATACCTGCTTAAGGGGGAAGGAGAGGTGGGGTGATGCATAAAACCAGAGTTTGATATAAGCACAGGTACCGTTCCAAAAACCAACTATGGAATAGACAAGACCTACACCTTCCTCAGTGAAAGGGACTCAAAACCCCATATTTCCCGCACAGGAAAATATCTGACTAGTAAGAATCTTAAAACCTATGTATTGATATGTCTCCATAAGGGAATCAAGTGTGTCTAGACTGGCATAAACATGGCAGCGAGAATCAGCTCAAACCCACTATAAAAAGGAATTTCAAAAACAAAACAAAAAAACTGGGAAATTCTTTACAATTCCTTCAGGGTCTCTGATGAAAGCTGGAATGACCCTATCTACAACGACAGCTGGATGTGGCATAAGGAGGGACACTTGGGACTGAGACGATTGGTGAGATTTGGCGAGCAAATGCAGTCCCTTTAAAGCAATAATGCATGGCACCCATTCCATGGGTCCGAACTCTCCAGGTTGAAGGGAATATTACTACAGCTATAACATGTGCGGGAAACCTAGAGAACGGACACACTGTGAATACGAAAGGTTTCTAAAACTCAACGCATAGTCCCTCTCCTGGTGCTCCGGTTTGACTTTCCATCTGCTTTACTATCAACCTCCCAACTTGGATAGACAGCCCCTTTAACCTCTTGGTTCGCACAGGTTGCCAATTGGGCAGAGAATGAAAGGGAAGAGGGAGAACCAATGAGAGAGTAGCTGTTAGGCATTTGGACGGGCACATATCACTGTAATTTCCCGGCAGGAAGAAGAATTAACCAAATTCTCAGCCACCCACCGGGAACCAGTATAGGTCCTGAACTAAAATTTTGGACTTGCGGTCAGCTCACCAAAAACGAGTTGAAAAATGGAGCTCAGGGGCACAGCAATTCACAAACTGGCCAAGTAATAAAGGACAACTATCGTCCAAAAATCTGTTGAGGGAAGGCAACGAGGCAGACTTGAAAGCGAGGCAGAATAGCAGGAAACAGATTTCAAGAGGTACGTTGGAATCGCCTTTAAAGCACAGGAAGAGGGGCACAACTTCGACAATGATGCACTTGGCCAAAAAGGGCGTATGCGTTTTCTCCTGAATATATTCAAGAGAAAACGCATACGCCCTTTTTGGCCAAGCAAGCAAGCGGGCAATGCAAATCTGCACTACAAAGAAGTATCACTTCCCACCGGTCAAAAGGGACATCCACAAAATGTGTAAGAACAAGAAAGGCAAGACAGGCCCTGGAGAACAGGGAGCCTTGTTATGCTGATGGGCGGGATGTAAATTGCCAACTGCCTCTCTGGAGGAGTGCATTGTGTTCCCTAAAACAAGTAAAGAACAGAGCTACAGAGCCAAGGGCACTTCCAGTCTAGGGAATATACCTTGGGAAAACTGAAGATCAATAAGACAGAGCCACCCCAAAATTTAGTTCTGCACTGCTTACAAGGACCTCAACTTGGGTACACCTTAAATATCCCAGGAAATATAAAAATGGTTCAAAAAATTGTGGTACTTACGTACGATGGAATATCCCTCAGCCATGAAATCAATGTCATAAGACCAGTAGCAGCAAAATGGGTGGATTCAGGTACGATGATTCTAAGTGAAATAAGTCACAGAGAAAAAGAAACTTATCATAAAATATCACTTATGAAGATCCTGTAAACATGGCTACACTTGAACTGAGTTAGGAAAGAGAACAGTGTCTCACATTTAGAAAACACTCTTATACCTGCTTAAGGGGGAAGGAGAGGTGGGGTGATGCATAAAACCAGAGTTTGATATAAGCACAGGTACCGTTCCAAAAACCAACTATGGGATAGAGAAGACCTACACCGTCCTCAGTGAAAGGGACTCAAAACCCCATATTTCCCGCAGAGGAAAATATCTGACTAGTAAGAATATTAAAACCTATGTATTGATATGTCTCCGTAAGGGAATCAAGTGTGTCTAGACTGGCATAAACATGGCAGCGAGAATCAGCTCAAACCCACTATAAAAAGGAATTTCAAAAACAAAACAAAAAAACTGGGAAATTCTTTACAATTCCTTCAGGGTCTCTGATGAAACCTGGAATGACCCGATCTACAACGACAGCTGGATGTGGCATAAGGAGGGACACTTGGGACTGAGACGATTGTTGAGATTGGGTGAGCAAATGCAGACCCTTTAAAGCAATAATGCATGGCACCCATTCCATGGGTCCGAACTCTCCAGGTTGAAGGGAATATTACTACAGCTATAACATGTGCGGGAAACCTAGAGAACGGACACACTGTGAATACGAAAGGTTTCTAAAACTCAATGAATAGTCCTTCTCCTGGTGCTCCGGTTTGACTTCCGTCTGCTTTACTATCAACCTCCCAACTTGGAGAGACAGCCCCTTATCCTCTTGGTTCGCACAGGTTGCCAATTTGGCAGAGGATGAAAGGGAAGAGGGAGAACCAATGAGAGAGTAGCTGTTAGGCATTTGGACGGGCACATATCACTGTAATTTCCAGGCAGGAAGAAGAATTAACCAAATTCTCAGCCACCCACCGGGAACCAGTATAGGTCCTGAACCAAAATTTTGGACTTGCGGTCAGCTCACAAAAAACGAGTTGAAAAATGGAGCTCAGGGGCACAGCAATTCACAAACTGGCCGAGTAATAAAGGACAACTATCGTCCAAAAATCTGTTGAGGGAAGGCAACGAGGCGGACTTGAAAGCGAGGCAGAATAGCAGGAAACAGATTTCAAGAGGTACGTTGGAATCGCCTTTAAAGCACAGGAAGAGGGGCACAACTTCGACAATGATGCACTTGGCCAAAAAGGGCGTATGCGTTTTCTCCTGAATATATTCAGGAGAAAACGCATACGCCCTTTTTGGCCAAGCAAGCAAGCGGGCAATGCAAATCTGCACTACAAAGAAGTATCACTTCCCACGGGTCAAAAGGGACATCCACAAAATGTGTAAGAACAAGAAAGGCAAGACAGGCCCTGGAGAACAGGGAGCCTTGTTATGCTGATGGGCGGGATGTAAATTGCCAACTGCCTCTCTGGAGGAGTGCATTCTGTTCCCTAAAACAAGTAAAGAACAGAGCTACAGAGCCAAGGGCACTACCAGTCTAGGGAATATACCTTGGGAAAACTGAAAATCAATAAGACAGAGCCACCCCAAAATTTAGGGCTGCACTGCATACAAGGACCTCAACTTGGATACACCTTAAGTATCCCAGAAAATATAAACATGGTTCAAAAAATTGTGGTACTTACGTACGATGGAATATCCCTCAGCCATGAAATCAATGTCATAAGACCAGTAGCAGCAAAATGGGTGGATTCAGGTACGATGATTCTAAGTGAAATAAGTCACACAGAAAAAGAAACTTATCATAAGATATCACTTATGAAGATCCTGTAAACATGGCTACACTTGAACTGAGTTAGGAAAGAGAACAGTGTCTCACATTTAGAAAACACTCTTATACCTGCTTAAGGGGGAAGGAGAGGTGGGGTGATGCATAAAACCAGAGTTTGACATAATCACAGGTACCGTTCCAAAAACCAACTATGGAATAGACAAGACCTACACCTTCCTCAGTGAAAGGGACTCAAAACCCCATATTTCCCGCAGGGGAAAATATCTGACTAGTAAGAATCTTAAAACCTATGTATTGATATGTCTCCGTAAGGGAATCAAGTGTGTCTAGACTGCCATAAACATGGCAGCGAGAATCAGCTCAAACCCACTATAAAAAGGAATTTCAAAAACAAAACAAAAAAACTGGGAAATTCTTTACAATTCCTTCAGGGTCTCTGATGAAAGCTGGAATGACCCTATCTACAACGACAGCTGGATGTGGCATAAGGAGGGACACTTGGGACTGAGACGATTGGTGAGATTGGGTGAGCAAATGCAGACCCTTTAAAGCAATAATGCATGGCACCCATTCCATGGGTCCGAACTCTCCAGGTTGAAGGGAATATTACTACAGCTATAACATGTGCGGGAAACCTAGAGAACGGACACACTGTGAATACGAAAGGTTTCTAAAACTCAACGAATAGTCCCTCTCCTGGTGCTCCGGTTTGACTTTCCGTCTGCTTTACTATCAACCTCCCAACATGGAGAGACAGCCCCTTTAACCTCTTGGTTCGCACAGGTTGCCAATTTGGCAGAGGATGAAAGGGAAGAGGGAGAACCAATGAGAGACTAGCTGTTAGGCATTTGGACGGGCACATATCACTGTAATTTCCCGGCAGGAAGAAGAATTAACCAAATTCTCAGCCACCCACCGGGAACCAGTATAGGTCCTGAACCAAAATTTTGGACTTGCGGTCAGCTCACCAAAAACGAGTTGAAAAATGGAGCTCAGGGGCACAGCAATTCACAAACTGGCCGAGTAATAAAGGACACCTATCGTCCAAAAATCTGTTGAGGGAAGGCAACGAGGCGGACTTGAAAGCGAGGCAGAATAGCAGGAAACAGATTTCAAGAGGTACGTTGGAATCGCCTTTAAAGCACAGGAAGAGGGGCACAACTTCGACAATGATGCACTTGGCCAAAAAGGGCGTATGTGTTTTCTCCTGAATATATTCAGGAGAAAACGCATACGCCCTTTTTGGCCAAGCAAGCAAGCGGGTAATGCAAATCTGCACTACAAAGAAGTATCACTTCCCACCGGTCAAAAGGGACATCCACATAATGTGTAAGAACAAGAAAGCCAAGACAGGCCCTGGAGAACAGGGAGCCTTGTTATGCTGATGGGCGGGATGTAAATTGCCAACTGCCTCTCTGGAGGAGTGCATTCTGTTCCCTAAAACAAGTAAAGAACAGAGCTACAGAGCCAAGGGCACTACCAGTCTAGGGAATATACCTTGGGAAAACTGAAAATCAATAAGACAGAGCCACCCCAAAATTTAGGGCTGCACTGCATACAAGGACCTCAACTTGGATACACCTTAAGTATCCCAGAAAATATAAACATGGTTCAAAAAATTGTGGTACTTACGTACGATGGAATATCCCTCAGCCATGAAATCAATGTCATAAGACCAGTAGCAGCAAAATGGGTGGATTCAGGTACGATGATTCTAAGTGAAATAAGTCACACAGAAAAAGAAACTTATCATAAGATATCACTTATGAAGATCCTGTAAACATGGCTACACTTGAACTGAGTTAGGAAAGAGAACAGTGTCTCACATTTAGAAAACACTCTTATACCTGCTTAAGGGGGAAGGAGAGGTGGGGTGATGCATAAAACCAGAGTTTGATATAAGCACAGGTACCGTTCCAAAAACCAACTATGGAATAGACAAGACCTACACCGTCCTCAGTGAAAGGGACTCAAAATCCCATATTTCCCGCATAGGAAAATATCTGACTAGTAAGAATCTTAAAACCTATGTATTGATATGTCTCCGTAAGGGAATCAAGTGTGTCTAGACTGGCATAAACATGGCAGCGAGAATCAGCTCAAACCCACTATAAAAAGGAATTTCAAAAACAAAACAAAAAAACTGGGAAATTCTTTACAATTCCTTCAGGGTCTCTGATGAAAGCTGGAATGACCCTATCTACAACGACAGCTGGATGTGGCATAAGGAGGGACACTTGGGACTGAGATGATTGGTGAGATTGGGTGAGCAAATGCAGACCCTTTAAAGCAATAATGCATGGCACCCATTCCATGGGTCCGAACTCTCCAGGTTGAAGGGAATATTACTACAGCTATAACATGTGCGGGAAACCTAGAGAACGGACACACTGTGAATACGAAAGGTTTCTAAAACTCAACGAATAGTCCCTCTCCTGGTGCTCCGGTTTGACTTTCCGTCTGCTTTACTATCAACCTCCCAACTTGGAGAGACAGCCCCTTTAACCTCTTGGTTCGCACAGGTTGCCAATTTGGCAGAGGATGAAAGGGAAGAGGGAGAACCAATGAGAGAGTAGCTGTTAGGCATTTGGACGGGCACATATCACTGTAATTTCCCGGCAGGAAGAAGAATTAACCAAATTCTCAGCCACCCACCGGGAACCAGTATAGGTCCTGAACCAAAATTTTGGACTTGCGGTCAGCTCACCAAAAACGAGTTGAAAAATGGAGCTCAGGGGCACAGCAATTCACAAACTGGCCTAGTAATAAAGGACACCTATCGTCCAAAAATCTGTTGAGGGAAGGCAACGAGGCGGACTTGAAAGCGAGGCAGAATAGCAGGAAACAGATTTCAAGAGGTACGTTGGAATCGCCTTTAAAGCACAGGAAGAGGGGCACAACTTCGACAATGATGCACTTGGCCAAAAAGGGCGTATGCGTTTTCTCCTGAATATATTCAGGAGAAAACGCATACGCCCTTTTTGGCCAAGCAAGCAAGCGGGCAATGCAAATCTGCACTACAAAGAAGTATCACTTCCCACCGGTCAAAAGGGACATCCACAAAATGTGTAAGAACAAGAAAGGCAAGACAGGCCCTGGAGAACAGGGAGCCTTGTTATGCTGATGGGCGGGATGTAAATTGCCAACTGCCTCTCTGGAGGAGTGCATTCTGTTCCCTAAAACAAGTAAAGAACAGAGCTACAGAGCCAAGGGCACTACCAGTCTAGGGAATATACCTTGGGAAAACTGAAAATCAATAAGACAGAGCCACCCCAAAATTTAGGGCTGCACTGCATACAAGGACCTCAACTTGGATACACCTTAAGTATCCCAGAAAATATAAACATGGTTCAAAAAATTGTGGTACTTACGTACGATGGAATATCCCTCAGCCATGAAATCAATGTCATAAGACCAGTAGCAGCAAAATGGGTGGATTCAGGTACGATGATTCTAAGTGAAATAAGTCACACAGAAAAAGAAACTTATCATAAGATATCACTTATGAAGATCCTGTAAACATGGCTACACTTGAACTGAGTTAGGAAAGAGAACAGTGTCTCACATTTAGAAAACACTCTTATACCTGCTTAAGGGGGAAGGAGAGGTGGGGGGATGCATAAAACCAGAGTTTGATATAAGCACAGGTACCGTTCCAAAAACCAACTATGGAATAGACAAGACCTACACCTTCCTCAGTGAAAGGGACTCAAAACCCCATATTTCCCGCAGAGGAAAATATCTGACTAGTAAGAATCTTAAAACCTATGTATTGATATGTCTCCGTAAGGGAATCAAGTGTGTCTAGACTGGCATAAACATGGCAGCGAGAATCAGCTCAAACCCACTATAAAAAGGAATTTCAAAAACAAAACAAAAAAACTGGGAAATTCTTTACAATTCCTTCAGGGTCTCTGATGAAAGCTGGAATGACCCTATCTACAATGACAGCTGGATGTGGCATAAGTAGGGACACTTGGGACTGAGACGATTGGTGATATTGGGTGAGCAAATGCAGACCCTTTAAAGCAATAATGCATGGCACCCATTCCATGGGTCCGAACTCTCCAGGTTGAAGGGAATATTACTACAGCTATAACATGTGCGGGAAACCTAGGGAACGGACACACTGTGAATACGAAAGGTTTCTAAAACTCAACGAATAGTCCCTCTCCTGGTGCTCCGGTTTGACTTTCCGTCTGCTTTACTATCAACCTCCCAACTTGGAGAGACAGCCCCTTTAACCTCTTGGTTCGCACAGGTTGCCAATTTGGCAGAGGATGAAAGGGAAGAGGGACAACCAATGAGAGAGTAGCTGTTAGGCATTTGGACGGGCACATATCACTGTAATTTCCCGGCAGGAAGAAGAATTAACCAAATTCTCAGCCACCCTCCGGGAACCAGTATAGGTCCTGAACCAAAATTTTGGACTTGCGGTCAGCTCACAAAAAACGAGTTTAAAAATGGAGCTCAGGGGCACAGCAATTCACAAACTGGCCGAGTAATAAAGGACAACTATCGTCCAAAAATCTGTTGAGGGAAGGCAACGAGGCGGACTTGAAAGTGAGGCAGAATAGCAGGAAACAGATTTCAAGAGGTACGTTGGAATCGCCTTTAAAGCACAGGAAGAGGGGCACAACTTCGACAATGATGCACTTGGCCAAAAAGGGTGTATGCGTTTTCCCCTGAATATATTCAGGAGAAAACGCATACGCCCTTTTTGGCCAAGCAAGCAAGCGGGCAATGCAAATCTGCACTACAAAGAAGTATCACTTCCCACCGGTCAAAAGGGACATCCACAAAATGTGTAAGAACAAGAAAGGCAAGACAGGCCCTGGAGAACAGGGAGCCTTGTTATGCTGATGGGCGGGATGTAAATTGCCAACTGCCTCTCTGGAGGAGTGCATTCTGTTCCCTAAAACAAGTAAAGAACAGAGCTACAGAGCCAAGGGCACTACCAGTCTAGGGAATATACCTTGGGAAAACTGAAAATCAATAAGACAGAGCCACCCCAAAATTTAGGGCTGCACTGCATACAAGGACCTCAACTTGGATACACCTTAAGTATCCCAGAAAATATAAACATGGTTCAAAAAATTGTGGTACTTACGTACGATGGAATATCCCTCAGCCATGAAATCAATGTCATAAGACCAGTAGCAGCAAAATGGGTGGATTCAGGTACGATGATTCTAAGTGAAATAAGTCACACAGAAAAAGAAACTTATCATAAGATATCACTTATGAAGATCCTGTAAACATGGCTACACTTGAACTGAGTTAGGAAAGAGAACAGTGTCTCACATTTAGAAAACACTCTTATACCTGCTTAAGGGGGAAGGAGAGGTGGGGGGATGCATAAAACCAGAGTTTGATATAAGCACAGGTACCGTTCCAAAAACCAACTATGGAATAGACAAGACCTACACCTTCCTCAGTGAAAGGGACTCAAAACCCCATATTTCCCGCAGAGGAAAATATCTGACTAGTAAGAATCTTAAAACCTATGTATTGATATGTCTCCGTAAGGGAATCAAGTGTGTCTAGACTGGCATAAACATGGCAGCGAGAATCAGCTCAAACCCACTATAAAAAGGAATTTCAAAAACAAAACAAAAAAACTGGGAAATTCTTTACAATTCCTTCAGGGTCTCTGATGAAAGCTGGAATGACCCTATCTACAATGACAGCTGGATGTGGCATAAGGAGGGACACTTGGGACTGAGACGATTGGTGAGATTGGGTGAGCAAATGCAGACCCTTTAAAGCAATAATGCATGGCACCCATTCCATGGGTCCGAACTCTCCAGGTTGAAGGGAATATTACTACAGCTATAACATGTGCGGGAAACCTAGAGAACGGACACACTGTGAATACGAAAGGTTTCTAAAACTCAACGAATAGTCCCTCTCCTGGTGCTCCGGTTTGACTTTCCGTCTGCTTTACTATCAACCTCCCAACTTGGAGAGACAGCCCCTTTAACCTCTTGGTTCGCACAGGTTGCCAATTTGGCAGAGGATGAAAGGGAAGAGGGAGAACCAATGAGAGAGTAGCTGTTAGGCATTTGGACGGGCACATATCACTGTAATTTCCCGGCAGGAATAAGAATTAACCAAATTCTCAGCCACCCACCGGGAACCAGTATAGGTCCTGAACCAAAATTTTGGACTTGCGGTCAGCTCACCAAAAACGAGTTGAAAAATGGAGCTCAGGGGCACAGCAATTCACAAACTGGCCGAGTAATAAAGGACAACTATCGTCCAAAAATCTGTTGAGGGAAGGCAACGAGGCGGACTTGAAAGTGAGGCAGAATAGCAGGAAACAGATTTCAAGAGGTACGTTGGAATCGCCTTTAAAGCACAGGAAGAGGGGCACAACTTCGACAATGACGCACTTGGCCAAAAAGGGCGTATGCGTTTTCTCCTGAATATATTCAGGAGAAAACGCATACGCCCTTTTTGGCCAAGCAAGCAAGCGGGCAATGCAAATCTGCACTACAAAGAAGTATCACTTCCCACCGGTCAAAAGGGACATCCACAAAATGTGTAAGAACAAGAAAGGCAAGACAGGCCCTGGAGAACAGGGAGCCTTGTTATGCTGATGGGCGGGATGTAAATTGCCAACTGCCTCTCTGGAGGAGTGCATTCTGTTCCCTAAAACAAGTAAAGAACAGAGCTACAGAGCCAAGGGCACTACCAGTCTAGGGAATATACCTTGGGAAAACTGAAAATCAATAAGACAGAGCCACCCCAAAATTTAAGGCTGCACTGCATACAAGGACCTCAACTTGGATACACCTTAAGTATCCCAGAAAATATAAACATGGTTCAAAAAATTGTGGTACTTACGTACGATGGAATATCCCTCAGCCATGAAATCAATGTCATAAGACCAGTAGCAGCAAAATGGGTGGATTCAGGTACGATGATTCTAAGTGAAATAAGTCACACAGAAAAAGAAACTTATCATAAGATATCACTTATGAAGATCCTGTAAACATGGCTACACTTGAACTGAGTTAGGAAAGAGAACAGTGTCTCACATTTAGAAAACACTCTTATACCTGCTTAAGGGGGAAGGAGAGGTGGGGTGATGCATAAAACCAGAGTTTGATATAAGCACAGGTACCGTTCCAAAAACCAACTATGGAATAGACAAGACCTACACCTTCCTCAGTGAAAGGGACTCAAAACCCCATATTTCCCGCACAGGAAAATATCTGACTAGTAAGAATCTTAAAACCTATGTATTGATATGTCTCCATAAGGGAATCAAGTGTGTCTAGACTGGCATAAACATGGCAGCGAGAATCAGCTCAAACCCACTATAAAAAGGAATTTCAAAAACAAAACAAAAAAACTGGGAAATTCTTTACAATTCCTTCAGGGTCTCTGATGAAAGCTGGAATGACCCTATCTACAACGACAGCTGGATGTGGCATAAGGAGGGACACTTGGGACTGAGACGATTGGTGAGATTTGGCGAGCAAATGCAGTCCCTTTAAAGCAATAATGCATGGCACCCATTCCATGGGTCCGAACTCTCCAGGTTGAAGGGAATATTACTACAGCTATAACATGTGCGGGAAACCTAGAGAACGGACACACTGTGAATACGAAAGGTTTCTAAAACTCAACGCATAGTCCCTCTCCTGGTGCTCCGGTTTGACTTTCCATCTGCTTTACTATCAACCTCCCAACTTGGATAGACAGCCCCTTTAACCTCTTGGTTCGCACAGGTTGCCAATTGGGCAGAGAATGAAAGGGAAGAGGGAGAACCAATGAGAGAGTAGCTGTTAGGCATTTGGACGGGCACATATCACTGTAATTTCCCGGCAGGAAGAAGAATTAACCAAATTCTCAGCCACCCACCGGGAACCAGTATAGGTCCTGAACTAAAATTTTGGACTTGCGGTCAGCTCACCAAAAACGAGTTGAAAAATGGAGCTCAGGGGCACAGCAATTCACAAACTGGCCAAGTAATAAAGGACAACTATCGTCCAAAAATCTGTTGAGGGAAGGCAACGAGGCAGACTTGAAAGCGAGGCAGAATAGCAGGAAACAGATTTCAAGAGGTACGTTGGAATCGCCTTTAAAGCACAGGAAGAGGGGCACAACTTCGACAATGATGCACTTGGCCAAAAAGGGCGTATGCGTTTTCTCCTGAATATATTCAAGAGAAAACGCATACGCCCTTTTTGGCCAAGCAAGCAAGCGGGCAATGCAAATCTGCACTACAAAGAAGTATCACTTCCCACCGGTCAAAAGGGACATCCACAAAATGTGTAAGAACAAGAAAGGCAAGACAGGCCCTGGAGAACAGGGAGCCTTGTTATGCTGATGGGCGGGATGTAAATTGCCAACTGCCTCTCTGGAGGAGTGCATTGTGTTCCCTAAAACAAGTAAAGAACAGAGCTACAGAGCCAAGGGCACTTCCAGTCTAGGGAATATACCTTGGGAAAACTGAAGATCAATAAGACAGAGCCACCCCAAAATTTAGTTCTGCACTGCTTACAAGGACCTCAACTTGGGTACACCTTAAATATCCCAGGAAATATAAAAATGGTTCAAAAAATTGTGGTACTTACGTACGATGGAATATCCCTCAGCCATGAAATCAATGTCATAAGACCAGTAGCAGCAAAATGGGTGGATTCAGGTACGATGATTCTAAGTGAAATAAGTCACAGAGAAAAAGAAACTTATCATAAAATATCACTTATGAAGATCCTGTAAACATGGCTACACTTGAACTGAGTTAGGAAAGAGAACAGTGTCTCACATTTAGAAAACACTCTTATACCTGCTTAAGGGGGAAGGAGAGGTGGGGTGATGCATAAAACCAGAGTTTGATATAAGCACAGGTACCGTTCCAAAAACCAACTATGGGATAGAGAAGACCTACACCGTCCTCAGTGAAAGGGACTCAAAACCCCATATTTCCCGCAGAGGAAAATATCTGACTAGTAAGAATATTAAAACCTATGTATTGATATGTCTCCGTAAGGGAATCAAGTGTGTCTAGACTGGCATAAACATGGCAGCGAGAATCAGCTCAAACCCACTATAAAAAGGAATTTCAAAAACAAAACAAAAAAACTGGGAAATTCTTTACAATTCCTTCAGGGTCTCTGATGAAACCTGGAATGACCCGATCTACAACGACAGCTGGATGTGGCATAAGGAGGGACACTTGGGACTGAGACGATTGTTGAGATTGGGTGAGCAAATGCAGACCCTTTAAAGCAATAATGCATGGCACCCATTCCATGGGTCCGAACTCTCCAGGTTGAAGGGAATATTACTACAGCTATAACATGTGCGGGAAACCTAGAGAACGGACACACTGTGAATACGAAAGGTTTCTAAAACTCAATGAATAGTCCTTCTCCTGGTGCTCCGGTTTGACTTCCGTCTGCTTTACTATCAACCTCCCAACTTGGAGAGACAGCCCCTTATCCTCTTGGTTCGCACAGGTTGCCAATTTGGCAGAGGATGAAAGGGAAGAGGGAGAACCAATGAGAGAGTAGCTGTTAGGCATTTGGACGGGCACATATCACTGTAATTTCCAGGCAGGAAGAAGAATTAACCAAATTCTCAGCCACCCACCGGGAACCAGTATAGGTCCTGAACCAAAATTTTGGACTTGCGGTCAGCTCACAAAAAACGAGTTGAAAAATGGAGCTCAGGGGCACAGCAATTCACAAACTGGCCGAGTAATAAAGGACAACTATCGTCCAAAAATCTGTTGAGGGAAGGCAACGAGGCGGACTTGAAAGCGAGGCAGAATAGCAGGAAACAGATTTCAAGAGGTACGTTGGAATCGCCTTTAAAGCACAGGAAGAGGGGCACAACTTCGACAATGATGCACTTGGCCAAAAAGGGCGTATGCGTTTTCTCCTGAATATATTCAGGAGAAAACGCATACGCCCTTTTTGGCCAAGCAAGCAAGCGGGCAATGCAAATCTGCACTACAAAGAAGTATCACTTCCCACGGGTCAAAAGGGACATCCACAAAATGTGTAAGAACAAGAAAGGCAAGACAGGCCCTGGAGAACAGGGAGCCTTGTTATGCTGATGGGCGGGATGTAAATTGCCAACTGCCTCTCTGGAGGAGTGCATTCTGTTCCCTAAAACAAGTAAAGAACAGAGCTACAGAGCCAAGGGCACTACCAGTCTAGGGAATATACCTTGGGAAAACTGAAAATCAATAAGACAGAGCCACCCCAAAATTTAGGGCTGCACTGCATACAAGGACCTCAACTTGGATACACCTTAAGTATGCCAGAAAATATAAACATGGTTCAAAAAATTGTGGTACTTACGTACGATGGAATACCCCTCAGCCATGAAATCAATGTCATAGACCAGTAGCAGCAAAATGGGTGGATTCTGGTACGATGATTCTAAGTGAAATAAGTCACACAGAAAAAGAAACTTATCATAAGATATCACTTATGAAGATCCTGTAAACATGGCTACACTTGAACTGAGTTAGGAAAGAGAACAGTGTCTCACATTTAGAAAACACTCTTATACCTGCTTAAGGGGGAAGGAGAGGTGGGGTGATGCATAAAACCAGAGTTTGATATAAGCACAGGTACCGTTCCAAAAACCAACTATGGAATAGACAAGACCTACACCGTCCTCAGTGAAAGGGACTCAAAACCCCATATTTCCCGCAGAGGAAAATATCTGACTAGTAAGAATCTTAAAACCTATGTATTGATATGTCTCCGTAAGGGAATCAAGTGTGTCTAGACTGGCATAAACATGGCAGCGAGAATCAGCTCAAACCCACTATAAAGAGGAATTTCAAAAACAAAACAAAAAAACTGGGAAATTCTTTACAATTCCTTCAGGGTCTCTGATGAAAGCTGGAATGACCCTATCTACAACGACAGCTGGATGTGGCATAAGGAGGGACACTTGGGACTGAGACGATTGGTGAGATTTGGCGAGCAAATGCAGTCCCTTTAAAGCAATAATGCATGGCACCCATTCCATGGGTCCGAACTCTCCAGGTTGAAGGGAATATTACTACAGCTATAACATGTGCGGGAAACCTAGAGAACGGACACACTGTGAATACGAAAGGTTTCTAAAACTCAACGAATAGTCCCTCTCCTGGTGCTCCGGTTTGACTTTCCATCTGCTTTACTATCAACCTCCCAACTTGGATAGACAGCCCCTTTAACCTCTTGGTTCGCACAGGTTGCCAATTGGGCAGAGGATGAAAGGGAAGAGGGAGAACCAATGAGAGAGTAGCTGTTAGGCATTTGGACGGGCACATATCACTGTAATTTCCCGGCAGGAAGAAGAATTAACCAAATTCTCAGCCACCCATCGGGAACCAGTATAGGTCCTGAACCAAAATTTTGGACTTGCGGTCAGCTCACCAAAAACGAGTTGAAAAATGGAGCTCAGGGGCACAGCAATTCACAAACTGGCCAAGTAATAAAGGACAACTATCGTCCAAAAATCTGTTGAGGGAAGGCAACGAGGCAGACTTGAAAGCGAGGCAGAATAGCAGGAAACAGATTTCAAGAGGTACGTTGGAATCGCCTTTAAAGCACAGGAAGAGGGGCACAACTTCGACAATGATGCACTTGGCCAAAAAGGGCGTATGCGTTTTCTCCTGAATATATTCAGGAGAAAACGCATACGCCCTTTTTGGCCAAGCAAGCAAGCGGGCAATGCAAATCTGCACTACAAAGAAGTATCACTTCCCACCGGTCAAAAGGGACATCCACAAAATGTGTAAGAACAAGAAAGGCAAGACAGGCCCTGGAGAACAGGGAGCCTTGTTATGCTGATGGGCGGGATGTAAATTGCCAACTGCCTCTCTGGAGGAGTGCATTCTGTTCCCTAAAACAAGTAAAGAACAGAGCTACAGAGCCAAGGGCACTACCAGTCTAGGGAATATACCTTGGGAAAACTGAAAATCAATAAGACAGAGCCACCCCAAAATTTAGGGCTGCACTGCATACAAGGACCTCAACTTGGATACACCTTAAGTATGCCAGAAAATATAAACATGGTTCAAAAAATTGTGGTACTTACGTACGATGGAATACCCCTCAGCCATGAAATCAATGTCATAAGACCAGTAGCAGCAAAATGGGTGGATTCTGGTACGATGATTCTAAGTGAAATAAGTCACACAGAAAAAGAAACTTATCATAAGATATCACTTATGAAGATCCTGTAAACATGGCTACACTTTAACTGAGTTAGGAAAGAGAACAGTGTCTCACATTTAGAAAACACTCTTATACCTGCTTAAGGGGGAAGGAGAGGTGGGGTGATGCATAAAACCAGAGTTTGATATAAGCACAGGTACCGTTCCAAAAACCAACTATGGAATAGACAAGACCTACACCTTCCTCAGTGAAAGGGACTCAAAACCCCATATTTCCCGCAGAGGAAAATATCTGACTAGTAAGAATCTTAAAACCTATGTATTGATATGTCTCCGTAAGGGAATCAAGTGTGTCTAGACTGGCATAAACATGGCAGCGAGAATCAGCTCAAACCCACTATAAAAAGGAATTTCAAAAACAGAACAAAAAAACTGGGAAATTCTTTACAATTCCTTCAGGGTCTCTGATGAAAGCTGGAATGACCCTATCTACAACGACAGCTGGATGTGGTATAAGGAGTGACACTTGGGACTGAGACGATTGGTGAGATTGGGTGAGCAAATGCAGACCCTTTAAAGCAATAATGCATGGCACCCATTCCATGGGTCCGAACTCTCCAGGTTGAAGGGAATATTACTACAGCTATAACATGTGCGGGAAACCTAGAGAACGGACACACTGTGAATACGAAAGGTTTCTAAAACTCAACGAATAGTCCCTCTCCTGGTGCTCCGGTTTGACTTTCCGTCTGCTTTACTATCAACCTCCCAACTTGGAGAGACAGCCCCTTTAACCTCTTGGTTCGCACAGGTTGCCAATTTGGCAGAGGATGAAAGGGAAGAGGGAGAACCAATGAGAGACTAGCTGTTAGGCATTTGGACGGGCACATATCACTGTAATTTCCCGGCAGGAAGAAGAATTAACCAAAGTCTCAGCCACCCACCGGGAACCAGTATAGGTCCTGAACCAAAATTTTGGACTTGCGGTCAGCTCACAAAAAACGAGTTGAAAAATGGAGCTCAGGGGCACAGCAATTCACAAACGGGCCGAGTAATAAAGGACAACTATCGTCCAAAAATCTGTTGAGGGAAGGCAACGAGGCGGACTTGAAAGTGAGGCAGAATAGCAGGAAACAGATTTCAAGAGGTACGTTGGAATCGCCTTTAAAGCACAGGAAGAGGGGCACAACTTCGACAATGACGCACTTGGCCAAAAAGGGCGTATGCGTTTTCTCCTGAATATATTCAGGAGAAAACGCATACGCCCTTTTTGGCCAAGCAAGCAAGCGGGCAATGCAAATCTGCACTACAAAGAAGTATCACTTCCCACCGGTCAAAAGGGACATCCACAAAATGTGTAAGAACAAGAAAGGCAAGACAGGCCCTGGAGAACAGGGAGCCTTGTTATGCTGATGGGCGGGATGTAAATTGCCAACTGCCTCTCTGGAGGAGTGCATTCTGTTCCCTAAAACAAGTAAAGAACAGAGCTACAGAGCCAAGGGCACTACCAGTCTAGGGAATATACCTTGGGAAAACTGAAAATCAATAAGACAGAGCCACCCCAAAATTTAGGGCTGCACTGCATACAAGGACCTCAACTTGGATACACCTTAAGTATCCCAGAAAATATAAACATGGTTCAAAAAATTGTGGTACTTACGTACGATGGAATATCCCTCAGCCATGAAATCAATGTCATAAGACCAGTAGCAGCAAAATGGGTGGATTCAGGTACGATGATTCTAAGTGAAATAAGTCACACAGAAAAAGAAACTTATCATAAGATATCACTTATGAAGATCCTCTAAACATGGCTACACTTGAACTGAGTTAGGAAAGAGAACAGTGTCTCACATTTAGAAAACACTCTTATACCTGCTTAAGGGGGAAGGAGAGGTGGGGTGATGCATAAAACCAGAGTTTGATATAAGCACAGGTACCGTTCCAAAAACCAACTATGGAATAGACAAGACCTACACCGTCCTCAGTGAAAGGGACTCAAAACCCCATATTTCCCGCAGAGGAAAATATCTGACTAGTAAGAATCTTAAAACCTATGTATTGATATGTCTCCGTAAGGGAATCAAGTGTGTCTAGACTGGCATAAACATGGCAGCGAGAATCAGCTCAAACCCACTATAAAAAGGAATTTCAAAAACAAAACAAAAAAACTGGGAAATTCTTTACAATTCCTTCAGGGTCTCTGATGAAAGCTGGAATGACCCTATCTACAACGACAGCTGGATGTGGCATAAGGAGGGACACTTGGGACTGAGACGATTGGTGAGATTTGGCGAGCAAATGCAGTCCCTTTAAAGCAATAATGCATGGCACCCATTCCATGGGTCCGAACTCTCCAGGTTGAAGGGAATATTACTACAGCTATAACATGTGCGGGAAACCTAGAGAACGGACACACTGTGAATACGAAAGGTTTCTAAAACTCAACGCATAGTCCCTCTCCTGGTGCTCCGGTTTGACTTTCCATCTGCTTTACTATCAACCTCCCAACTTGGATAGACAGCCCCTTTAACCTCTTGGTTCGCACAGGTTGCCAATTGGGCAGAGGATGAAAGGGAAGAGGGAGAACCAATGAGAGAGTAGCTGTTAGGCATTTGGACGGGCACATATCACTGTAATTTCCCGGCAGGAAGAAGAATTAACCAAATTCTCAGCCACCCATCGGGAACCAGTATAGGTCCTGAACCAAAATTTTGGACTTGCGGTCAGCTCACCAAAAACGAGTTGAAAAATGGAGCTCAGGGGCACAGCAATTCACAAACTGGCCAAGTAATAAAGGACAACTATCGTCCAAAAATCTGTTGAGGCAAGGCAACGAGGCAGACTTGAAAGCGAGGCAGAATAGCAGGAAACAGATTTCAAGAGGTACGTTGGAATCGCCTTTAAAGCACAGGAAGAGGGGCACAACTTCGACAATGATGCACTTGGCCAAAAAGGGCGTATGCGTTTTCTCCTGAATATATTCAGGAGAAAACGCATACGCCCTTTTTGGCCAAGCAAGCAAGCGGGCAATGCAAATCTGCACTACAAAGAAGTATCACTTCCCACCGGTCAAAAGGGACATCCACAAAATGTGTAAGAACAAGAAAGGCAAGACAGGCCCTGGAGAACAGGGAGCCTTGTTATGCTGATGGGCGGGATGTAAATTGCCAACTGCCTCTCTGGAGGAGTGCATTGTGTTCCCTAAAACAAGTAAACAACAGAGCTACAGAGCCAAGGGCACTACCAGTCTAGGGAATATACCTTGGGAAAACTGAAAATCAATAAGACAGAGCCACCCCAAAATTTAGGGCTGCACTGCATACAAGGACCTCAACTTGGATACACCTTAAGTATGCCAGAAAATATAAACATGGTTCAAAAAATTGTGGTACTTACGTACGATGGAATACCCCTCAGCCATGAAATCAATGTCATAAGACCAGTAGCAGCAAAATGGGTGGCTTCAGGTACGATGATTCTAAGTGAAATAAGTCACACAGAAAAAGAAACTTATCATAAGATATCACTTATGAAGATCCTGTAAACATGGCTACACTTGAACTGAGTTAGGAAAGAGAACAGTGTCTCACATTTAGAAAACACTCTTATACCTGCTTAAGGGGGAAGGAGAGGTGGGGTGATGCATAAAACCAGAGTTTGATATAAGCACAGGTACCGTTCCAAAAACCAACTATGGAATAGACAAGACCTACACCTTCCTCAGTGAAAGGGACTCAAAACCCCATATTTCCCGCAGAGGAAAATATCTGACTAGTAAGAATCTTAAAACCTATGTATTGATATGTCTCCGTAAGGGAATCAAGTGTGTCTAGACTGGCATAAACATGGCAGCGAGAATCAGCTCAAACCCACTATAAAAAGGAATTTCAAAAACAGAACAAAAAAACTGGGAAATTCTTTACAATTCCTTCAGGGTCTCTGATGAAAGCTGGAATGACCCTATCTACAACGACAGCTGGATGTGGTATAAGGAGTGACACTTGGGACTGAGACGATTGGTGAGATTGGGTGAGCAAATGCAGACCCTTTAAAGCAATAATGCATGGCACCCATTCCATGGGTCCGAACTCTCCAGGTTGAAGGGAATATTACTACAGCTATAACATGTGCGGGAAACCTAGAGAACGGACACACTGTGAATACGAAAGGTTTCTAAAACTCAACGAATAGTCCCTCTCCTGTTGCTCCGGTTTGACTTTCCGTCTGCTTTACTATCAACCTCCCAACTTGGAGAGACAGCCCCTTTAACCTCTTGGTTCGCACAGGTTGCCAATTTGGCAGAGGATGAAAGGGAAGAGGGAGAACCAATGAGAGACTAGCTGTTAGGCATTTGGACGGGCATATATCACTGTAATTTCCCGGCAGGAAGAAGAATTAACCAAATTCTCAGCCACCCACCGGGAACCAGTATAGGTCCTGAACCAAAATTTTGGACTTGCGGTCAGCTCACAAAAAACGAGTTTAAAAATGGAGCTCAGGGGCACAGCAATTCACAAACTGGCCGAGTAATAAAGGACAACTATCGTCCAAAAATCTGTTGAGGGAAGGCAACGAGGCGGACTTGAAAGTGAGGCAGAATAGCAGGAAACAGATTTCAAGAGGTACGTTGGAATCGCCTTTAAAGCACAGGAAGAGGGGCACAACTTCGACAATGACGCACTTGGCCAAAAAGGGCGTATGCGTTTTCTCCTGAATATATTCAGGAGAAAACGCATACGCCCTTTTTGGCCAAGCAAGCAAGCGGGCAATGCAAATCTGCACTACAAAGAAGTATCACTTCCCACCGGTCAAAAGGGACATCCACAAAATGTGTAAGAACAAGAAAGGCAAGACAGGCCCTGGAGAACAGGGAGCCTTGTTATGCTGATGGGCGGGATGTAAATTGCCAACTGCCTCTCTGGAGGAGTGCATTCTGTTCCCTAAAACAAGTAAAGAACAGAGCTACAGAGCCAAGGGCACTACCAGTCTAGGGAATATACCTTGGGAAAACTGAAAATCAATAAGACAGAGCCACCCCAAAATTTAGGGCTGCACTGCATACAAGGACCTCAACTTGGATACACCTTAAGTATCCCAGAAAATATAAACATGGTTCAAAAAATTGTGGTACTTACGTACGATGGAATATCCCTCAGCCATGAAATCAATGTCATAAGACCAGTAGCAGCAAAATGGGTGGATTCAGGTACGATGATTCTAAGTGAAATAAGTCACACAGAAAAAGAAACTTATCATAAGATATCACTTATGAAGATCCTGTAAACATGGCTACACTTGAACTGAGTTAGGAAAGAGAACAGTGTCTCACATTTAGAAAACACTCTTATACCTGCTTAAGGGGGAAGGAGAGGTGGGGTGATGCATAAAACCAGAGTTTGATATAAGCACAGGTACCGTTCCAAAAACCAACTATGGAATAGACAAGACCTACACCGTCCTCAGTGAAAGGGACTCAAAACCCCATATTTCCCGCAGAGGAAAATATCTGACTAGTAAGAATCTTAAAACCTATGTATTGATATGTCTCCGTAAGGGAATCAAGTGTGTCTAGACTGGCATAAACATGGCAGCGAGAATCAGCTCAAACCCACTATAAAAAGGAATTTCAAAAACAAAACAAAAAAACTGGGAAATTCTTTACAATTCCTTCAGGGTCTCTGATGAAAGCTGGAATGACCCTATCTACAACGACAGCTGGATGTGGCATAAGGAGGGACACTTGGGACTGAGACGATTGGTGAGATTTGGCGAGCAAATGCAGTCCCTTTAAAGCAATAATGCATGGCACCCATTCCATGGGTCCGAACTCTCCAGGTTGAAGGGAATATTACTACAGCTATAACATGTGTGGGAAACCTAGAGAACGGACACACTGTGAATACGAAAGGTTTCTAAAACTCAACGCATAGTCCCTCTCCTGGTGCTCCGGTTTGACTTTCCATCTGCTTTACTATCAACCTCCCAACTTGGATAGACAGCCCCTTTAACCTCTTGGTTCGCACAGGGTGCCAATTGGGCAGAGGATGAAAGGGAAGAGGGAGAACCAATGAGAGAGTAGCTGTTAGGCATTTGGACGGGCACATATCACTGTAATTTCCCGGCAGGAAGAAGAATTAACCAAATTCTCAGCCACCCATCGGGAACCAGTATAGGTCCTGAACCAAAATTTTGGACTTGCGGTCAGCTCACCAAAAACGAGTTGAAAAATGGAGCTCAGGGGCACAGCAATTCACAAACTGGCCAAGTAATAAAGGACAACTATCGTCCAAAAATCTGTTGAGGGAAGGCAACGAGGCAGACTTGAAAGCGAGGCAGAATAGCAGGAAACAGATTTCAAGAGGTACGTTGGAATCGCCTTTAAAGCACAGGAAGAGGGGCACAACTTCGACAATGATGCACTTGGCCAAAAAGGGCGTATGCGTTTTCTCCTGAATATATTCAGGAGAAAACGCATACGCCCTTTTTGGCCAAGCAAGCAAGCGGGCAATGCAAATCTGCACTACAAAGAAGTATCACTTCCCACCGGTCAAAAGGGACATCCACAAAATGTGTAAGAACAAGAAAGGCAAGACAGGCCCTGGAGAACAGGGAGCCTTGTTATGCTGATGGGCGGGATGTAAATTGCCAACTGCCTCTCTGGAGGAGTGCATTCTGTTCCCTAAAACAAGTAAAGAACAGAGCTACAGAGCCAAGGGCACTACCAGTCTAGGGAATATACCTTGGGAAAACTGAAAATCAATAAGACAGAGCCACCCCAAAATTTAGGGCTGCACTGCATACAAGGACCTCAACTTGGATACACCTTAAGTATGCCAGAAAATATAAACATGGTTCAAAAAATTGTGGTACTTACGTACGATGGAATATCCCTCAGCCATGAAATCAATGTCATAAGACCAGTAGCAGCAAAATGGGTGGCTTCAGGTACGATGATTCTAAGTGAAATAAGTCACACAGAAAAAGAAACTTATCATAAGATATCACTTATGAAGATCCTGTAAACATGGCTACACTTGAACTGAGTTAGGAAAGAGAACAGTGTCTCACATTTAGAAAACACTCTTATACCTGCTTAAGGGGGAAGGAGAGGTGGGGTGATGCATAAAACCAGAGTTTGATATAAGCACAGGTACCGTTCCAAAAACCAACTATGGAATAGACAAGACCTACACCTTCCTCAGTGAAAGGGACTCAAAACCCCATATTTCCCGCAGAGGAAAATATCTGACTAGTAAGAATCTTAAAACCTATGTATTGATATGTCTCCGTAAGGGAATCAAGTGTGTCTAGACTGGCATAAACATGGCAGCGAGAATCAGCTCAAACCCACTATAAAAAGGAATTTCAAAAACAGAACAAAAAAACTGGGAAATTCTTTACAATTCCTTCAGGGTCTCTGATGAAAGCTGGAATGACCCTATCTACAACGACAGCTGGATGTGGTATAAGGAGTGACACTTGGGACTGAGACGATTGGTGAGATTGGGTGAGCAAATGCAGACCCCTTAAAGCAATAATGCATGGCACCCATTCCATGGGTCCGAACTCTCCAGGTTGAAGGGAATATTACTACAGCTATAACATGTGCGGGAAACCTAGAGAACGGACACACTGTGAATACGAAAGGTTTCTAAAACTCAACGAATAGTCCCTCTCCTGGTGCTCCGGTTTGATTTTCCGTCTGCTTTACTATCAACCTCCCAACTTGGAGAGACAGCCCCTTTAACCTCTTGGTTCGCACAGGTTGCCAATTTGGCAGAGGATGAAAGGGAAGAGGGAGAACCAATGAGAGACTAGCTGTTAGGCATTTGGACGGGCACATATCACTGTAATTTCCCGGCAGGAAGAAGAATTAACCAAATTCTCAGCCACCCACCGGGAACCAGTATAGGTCCTGAACCAAAATTTTGGACTTGCGGTCAGCTCACAAAAAACGAGTTTAAAAATGGAGCTCAGGGGCACAGCAATTCACAAACTGGCCGAGTAATAAAGGACAACTATCGTCCAAAAATCTGTTGAGGGAAGGCAACGAGGCGGACTTGAAAGTGAGGCAGAATAGCAGGAAACAGATTTCAAGAGGTACGTTGGAATCGCCTTTAAAGCACAGGAAGAGGGGCACAACTTCGACAATGACGCACTTGGCCAAAAAGGGCGTATGCGTTTTCTCCTGAATATATTCAGGAGAAAACGCATACGCCCTTTTTGGCCAAGCAAGCAAGCGGGCAATGCAAATCTGCACTACAAAGAAGTATCACTTCCCACCGGTCAAAAGGGACATCCACAAAATGTGTAAGAACAAGAAAGGCAAGACAGGCCCTGGAGAACAGGGAGCCTTGTTATGCTGATGGGCGGGATGTAAATTGCCAACTGCCTCTCTGGAGGAGTGCATTCTGTTCCCTAAAACAAGTAAAGAACAGAGCTACAGAGCCAAGGGCACTACCAGTCTAGGGAATATACCTTGGGAAAACTGAAAATCAATAAGACAGAGCCACCCCAAAATTTAGGGCTGCACTGCATACAAGGACCTCAACTTGGATACACCTTAAGTATCCCAGAAAATATAAACATGGTTCAAAAAATTGTGGTACTTACGTACGATGGAATATCCCTCAGCCATGAAATCAATGTCATAAGACCAGTAGCAGCAAAATGGGTGGATTCAGGTACGATGATTCTAAGTGAAATAAGTCACACAGAAAAAGAAACTTATCATAAGATATCACTTATGAAGATCCTCTAAACATGGCTACACTTGAACTGAGTTAGGAAAGAGAACAGTGTCTCACATTTAGAAAACACTCTTATACCTGCTTAAGGGGGAAGGAGAGGTGGGGTGATGCATAAAACCAGAGTTTGATATAAGCACAGGTACCGTTCCAAAAACCAACTATGGAATAGACAAGACCTACACCGTCCTCAGTGAAAGGGACTCAAAACCCCATATTTCCCGCAGAGGAAAATATCTGACTAGTAAGAATCTTAAAACCTATGTATTGATATGTCTCCGTAAGGGAATCAAGTGTGTCTAGACTGGCATAAACATGGCAGCGAGAATCAGCTCAAACCCACTATAAAAAGGAATTTCAAAAACAAAACAAAAAAACTGGGAAATTCTTTACAATTCCTTCAGGGTCTCTGATGAAAGCTGGAATGACCCTATCTACAACGACAGCTGGATGTGGCATAAGGAGGGACACTTGGGACTGAGACGATTGGTGAGATTTGGCGAGCAAATGCAGTCCCTTTAAAGCAATAATGCATGGCACCCATTCCATGGGTCCGAACTCTCCAGGTTGAAGGGAATATTACTACAGCTATAACATGTGCGGGAAACCTAGAGAACGGACACACTGTGAATACGAAAGGTTTCTAAAACTCAACGCATAGTCCCTCTCCTGGTGCTCCGGTTTGACTTTCCATCTGCTTTACTATCAACCTCCCAACTTGGATAGACAGCCCCTTTAACCTCTTGGTTCGCACAGGTTGCCAATTGGGCAGAGGATGAAAGGGAAGAGGGAGAACCAATGAGAGAGTAGCTGTTAGGCATTTGGACGGGCACATATCACTGTAATTTCCCGGCAGGAAGAAGAATTAACCAAATTCTCAGCCACCCATCGGGAACCAGTATAGGTCCTGAACCAAAATTTTGGACTTGCGGTCAGCTCACCAAAAACGAGTTGAAAAATGGAGCTCAGGGGCACAGCAATTCACAAACTGGCCAAGTAATAAAGGACAACTATCGTCCAAAAATCTGTTGAGGGAAGGCAACGAGGCAGACTTGAAAGCGAGGCAGAATAGCAGGAAACAGATTTCAAGAGGTACGTTGGAATCGCCTTTAAAGCACAGGAAGAGGGGCACAACTTCGACAATGATGCACTTGGCCAAAAAGGGCGTATGCGTTTTCTCCTGAATATATTCAGGAGAAAACGCATACGCCCTTTTTGGCCAAGCAAGCAAGCGGGCAATGCAAATCTGCACTACAAAGAAGTATCACTTCCCACCGGTCAAAAGGGACATCCACAAAATGTGTAAGAACAAGAAAGGCAAGACAGGCCCTGGAGAACAGGGAGCCTTGTTATGCTGATGGGCGGGATGTAAATTGCCAACTGCCTCTCTGGAGGAGTGCATTGTGTTCCCTAAAACAAGTAAACAACAGAGCTACAGAGCCAAGGGCACTTCCAGTCTAGGGAATATACCTTGGGAAAACTGAAGATCAATAAGACAGAGCCACCCCAAAATTTAGTTCTGCACTGCTTACAAGGACCTCAACTTGGGTACACCTTAAATATCCCAGGAAATATAAAAATGGTTCAAAAAATTGTGGTACTTACGTACGATGGAATATCCCTCAGCCATGAAATCAATGTCATAAGACCAGGAGCAGCAAAATGGGTGGATTCAGGTACAATGATTCTAAGTGAAATAAGTCACAGAGAAAAAGAAACTTATCATAAAATATCACTTATGAAGATCCTGTAAACATGGCTACACTTGAACTGAGTTAGGAAAGAGAACAGTGTCTCACATTTAGAAAACATTCGTATGCCTGCTTAAGGGGGAAGGAGAGGTGGGGTGATGCATAAAACCAGAGTTTGATATAAGCACAGGTACTGTTCCAAAAACCAACTATGGGATAGAGAAGACCTACACCGTCCTCAGTGAAAGGGACTCAAAACCCCATATTTCCCGCAGAGGAAAATATCTGACTAGTAAGAATCTTAAAACCTATGTATTGATATGTCTCCGTAAGGGAATCAAGTGTGTCTAGACTGGCATAAACATGGCAGCGAGAATCAGCTCAAACCCACTATAAAAAGGAATTTCAAAAACAAAACAAAAAAACTGGGAAATTCTTTACAATTCCTTCAGGGTCTCTGATGAAACCTGGAATGACCCTATCTACAACGACAGCTGGATGTGGCATAAGGAGGGACACTTGGGACTGAGACGATTGGTGAGATTGGGTGAGCAAATGCAGACCCTTTAAAGCAATAATGCATGGCACCCATTCCATGGGTCCGAACTCTCCAGGTTGAAGGGAATATTACTACAGCTATAACATGTGCGGGAAACCTAGAGAACGGACACACTGTGAATACGAAAGGTTTCTAAAACTCAATGAATAGTCCCTCTCCTGGTGCTCCGGTTTGACTTCCGTCTGCTTTACTATCAACCTCCCAACTTGGAGAGACAGCCCCTTTAACCTCTTGGTTCGCACAGGTTGCCAATTTGGCAGAGGATGAAAGGGTAGAGGGGGAACCAATGAGAGAGGAGCTGTTAGGCATTTGGACGGGCACATATCACTGTAATTTCCCGGCAGGAAGAAGAATTAACCAAATTCTCAGCCACCCACCGGGAACCAGTATAGGTCCTGAACCAAAATTTTGGACTTGCGGTCAGCTCACAAAAAACGAGTTGAAAAATGGAGCTCAGGGGCACAGCAATTCACAAACTGGCCGAGTAATAAAGGACAACTATCGTCCAAAAATCTGTTGAGGGAAGGCAACGAGGCAGACTTGAAAGCGAGGCAGAATAGCAGGAAACAGATTTCAAGAGGTACGTTGGAATCGCCTTTAAAGCACAGGAAGAGGGGCACAACTTCGACAATGATGCACTTGGCCAAAAAGGGCGTATGCGTTTTCTCCTGAATATATTCAGGAGAAAACGCATACGCCCTTTTTGGCCAAGCAAGCAAGCGGGCAATGCAAATCTGCACTACAAAGAAGTATCACTTCCCACCGGTCAAAAGGGACATCCAAAAAATGTGTAAGAACAAGAAAGGCAAGACAGGCCCTGGAGAACTGGGAGCCTTGTTATGCTGATGGGCGGGATGTAAATTGCCAACTGCCTCTCTGGAGGAGTGCATTGTGTTCCCTAAAACAAGTAAACAACAGAGCTACAGAGTCAAGGGCACTTCCAGTCTAGGGAATATACCTTGGGAAAACTGAAGATCAATAAGACAGAGCCACCCCAAAATTTAGTTCTGCACTGCTTACAAGGACCTCAACTTGGGTACACATTAAATATCCCAGGAAATATAAAAATGGTTCAAAAAATTGTGGTACTTACGTACGATGGAATATCCCTCAGCCATGAAATCAATGTCATAAGACCAGTAGCAACAAAATGGGTGGATTCAGGCACGATGATTCTAAGTTAAATAAGTCACAGAGAAAAAGAAACTTATCATAAGATATCACTTATGAAGATCCTGTAAACATGGCTACACTTGAACTGAGTTAGGAAAGAGAACAGTGTCTCACATTTAGAAAACACTCGTATGCCTGCTTAAGGGGGAAGGAGAGGTGGGGTGATGCATAAAACCAGAGTTTGATATAAGCACAGGTACCGTTCCAAAAACCAACTATGGAATAGACAAGACCTACACCGTCCTCAGTGAAAGGGACTCAAAACCCCATATTTCCCGCAGAGGAAAATATCTGACTAGTAAGAATCTTAAAACCTATGTATTGATATGTCTCCATAAGGGAATCAAGTGTGTCTAGACTGGCATAAACATGGCAGCGAGAATCAGCTCAAACCCACTATAAAAAGGAATTTCAAAAACAAAACAAAAAAACTGGGAAATTCTTTACAATTCCTTCAGGGTCTCTGATGAAACCTGGAATGACCCTATCTACAACGACAGCTGGATGTGGCATAAGGAGGGACACTTGGGACTGAGACGATTGGTGAGATTGGGTGAGCAAATGCAGACCCTTTAAAGCAATAATGCATGGCACCCATTCCATGGGTCCGAACTCTCCAGGTTGAAGGGAATATTACTACAGCTATAACATGTGCGGGAAACCTAGAGAACGGACACACTGTGAATATGAAAGGTTTCTAAAACTCAATAAATAGTCCCTCTCCTGTTGCTCCGGTTTGACTTCCGTCTGCTTTACTATCAACCTCCCAACTTGGAGAGACAGCCCCTTTAACCTCTTGGTTCGCACAGGTTGCCAATTTGGCAGAGGATGAAAGGGAAGAGGGAGAACCAATGAGAGAGTAGCTGTTAAGCATTTGGACGGGCACATATCACTGTAATTTCCCGGCAGGAAGAAGAATTAACCAAATTCTCAGCCACCCACCGGGAACCAGTATAGGTCCTGAACCAAAATTTTGGACTTGCGGTCAGCTCACCAAAAACGAGTGGAAAAATGGAGCTCAGGGGCACAGCAATTCACAAACTGGCCGAGTAATAAAGGACAACTATCATCCAAAAATCTGTTGAGGGAAGGCAACGAGGCGGACTTGAAAGCGAGGCAGAATAGCAGGAAACAGATTTCAAGAGGTACGTTGGAATCGCCTTTAAAGCACAGGAAGAGGGGCACAACTTCGACAATGATGCACTTGGCCAAAAAGGGCGTATGCGTTTTCTCCTGAATATATTCAGGAGAAAACGCATACGCCCTTTTTGGCCAAGCAAGCAAGCGGGCAATGCAAATCTGCACTACAAAGAAGTATCACTTCCCACCGGTCAAAAGGGACATCCAAAAAATGTGTAAGAACAAGAAAGGCAAGACAGGCCCTGGAGAACTGGGAGCCTTGTTATGCTGATGGGCGGGATGTAAATTGCCAACTGCCTCTCTGGAGGAGTGCATTGTGTTCCCTAAAACAAGTAAACAACAGAGCTACAGAGTCAAGGGCACTTCCAGTCTAGGGAATATACCTTGGGAAAACTGAAGATCAATAAGACAGAGCCACCCCAAAATTTAGTTCTGCACTGCTTACAAGGACCTCAACTTGGGTACACATTAAATATCCCAGGAAATATAAAAATGGTTCAAAAAATTGTGGTACTTACGTACGATGGAATATCCCTCAGCCATGAAATCAATGTCATAAGACCAGTAGCAACAAAATGGGTGGATTCAGGCACGATGATTCTAAGTTAAATAAGTCACAGAGAAAAAGAAACTTATCATAAGATATCACTTATGAAGATCCTGTAAACATGGCTACACTTGAACTGAGTTAGGAAAGAGAACAGTGTCTCACATTTAGAAAACACTCGTATGCCTGCTTAAGGGGGAAGGAGAGGTGGGGTGATGCATAAAACCAGAGTTTGATATAAGCACAGGTACCGTTCCAAAAACCAACTATGGAATAGACAAGACCTACACCGTCCTCAGTGAAAGGGACTCAAAACCCCATATTTCCCGCAGAGGAAAATATCTGACTAGTAAGAATCTTAAAACCTATGTATTGATATGTCTCCATAAGGGAATCAAGTGTGTCTAGACTGGCATAAACATGGCAGCGAGAATCAGCTCAAACCCACTATAAAAAGGAATTTCAAAAACAAAACAAAAAAACTGGGAAATTCTTTACAATTCCTTCAGGGTCTCTGATGAAACCTGGAATGACCCTATCTACAACGACAGCTGGATGTGGCATAAGGAGGGACACTTGGGACTGAGACGATTGGTGAGATTGGGTGAGCAAATGCAGACCCTTTAAAGCAATAATGCATGGCACCCATTCCATGGGTCCGAACTCTCCAGGTTGAAGGGAATATTACTACAGCTATAACATGTGCGGGAAACCTAGAGAACGGACACACTGTGAATATGAAAGGTTTCTAAAACTCAATAAATAGTCCCTCTCCTGTTGCTCCGGTTTGACTTCCGTCTGCTTTACTATCAACCTCCCAACTTGGAGAGACAGCCCCTTTAACCTCTTGGTTCGCACAGGTTGCCAATTTGGCAGAGGATGAAAGGGAAGAGGGAGAACCAATGAGAGAGTAGCTGTTAAGCATTTGGACGGGCACATATCACTGTAATTTCCCGGCAGGAAGAAGAATTAACCAAATTCTCAGCCACCCACCGGGAACCAGTATAGGTCCTGAACCAAAATTTTGGACTTGCGGTCAGCTCACCAAAAACGAGTGGAAAAATGGAGCTCAGGGGCACAGCAATTCACAAACTGGCCGAGTAATAAAGGACAACTATCATCCAAAAATCTGTTGAGGGAAGGCAACGAGGCGGACTTGAAAGCGAGGCAGAATAGCAGGAAACAGATTTCAAGAGGTCCGTTGGAATCGCCTTTAAAGCACAGGAAGAGGGGCACAACTTCGACAATGATGCACTTGGCCAAAAAGGGCGTATGCGTTTTCTCCTGAATATATTCAGGAGAAAACGCATACGCCCTTTTTGGCCAAGCAAGCAAGCGGGCAATGCAAATCTGCACTACAAAGAAGTATCACTTCCCACCGGTCAAAAGGGACATCCAAAAAATGTGTAAGAACAAGAAAGGCAAGACAGGCCCTGGAGGACAGGGAGCCTTGTTATGCTGATGGGCGGGATGTAAATTGCCAACTGCCTCTCTGGAGGAGTGCATTCTGTTCCCTAAAACAAGTAAAGAACAGAGCTACAGAGCCAAGGGCACTACCAGTCTAGGGAATATACCTTGGGAAAACTGAAAATCAATAAGACAGAGCCACCCCAAAATTTAGGGCTGCACTGCATACAAGGACCTCAACTTGGATACACCTTAAGTATCCCAGAAAATATAAACATGGTTCAAAAAATTGTGGTACTTACGTACGATGGAATATCCCTCAGCCATGAAATCAATGTCATAAGACCAGTAGCAGCAAAATGGGTGGATTCAGGTACGATGATTCTAAGTGAAATAAGTCACACAGAAAAAGAAACTTATCATAAGATATCACTTATGAAGATCCTGTAAACATGGCTACACTTGAACTGAGTTAGGAAAGAGAACAGTGTCTCACATTTAGAAAACACTCTTATACCTGCTTAAGGGGGAAGGAGAGGTGGGGTGATGCATAAAACCAGAGTTTGATATAAGCACAGGTACCGTTCCAAAAACCAACTATGGAATAGACAAGACCTACACCGTCCTCAGTGAAAGGGACTCAAAACCCCATATTTCCCGCAGAGGAAAATATCTGACTAGTAAGAATCTTAAAACCTATGTATTGATATGTCTCCGTAAGGGAATCAAGTGTGTCTAGACTGGCATAAACATGGCAGCGAGAATCAGCTCAAACCCACTATAAAAAGGAATTTCAAAAACAAAACAAAAAAACTGGGAAATTCTTTACAATTCCTTCAGGGTCACTGATGAAAGCTGGAATGACCCTATCTACAACGACAGCTGGATGTGGCATAAGGAGGGACACTTGGGACTGAGACGATTGGTGAGATTGGGTGAGCAAATGCAGACCCTTTAAAGCAATAATGCATGGCACCCATTCCATGGGTCCGAACTCTCCAGGTTGAAGGGAATATTACTACAGCTATAACATGTGCGGGAAACCTACAGAACGGACACACTGTGAATACGAAAGGTTTCTAAAACTCAACGAACAGTCCCTCTCCTGGTGCTCCGGTTTGACTTTCCATCTGCTTTACTATCAACCTCCCAACTTGCAGAGACAGCCCCTTTAACCTCTTGGTTCGCACAGGTTGCCAATTTGGCAGAGGATGAAAAGGAAGAGGGAGAACCAATGAGAGAATAGCTGTTAGGCATTTGGACGGGCACATATCACTGTAATTTCCCAGCAGGAAGAAGAATTAACCAAATTCTCAGCCACCCACCGGGAACCACTATAGGTCCTGAACCAAAATTTTGGACTTGCGGTCAGCTCACCAAAAACGAGTTGAAAAATGGAGCTCAGGGGCACGGCAATTCACAAACTGGCCGAGTAATAAAGGACAACTATCGTCCAAAAATCTGTTGAGGGAAGGCAACGAGGCGGACTTGAAAGCGAGGCAGAATAGCAGGAAACAGATTTCAAGAGGTACGTTGGAATCGCCTTTAAAGCACAGGAAGAGGGGCACAGCTTCGACAATGATGCACTTGGCCAAAAAGGGCGTATGCGTTTTCTCCTGAATATATTCAGGAGAAAACGCATACGCCCTTTTTGGCCAAGCAAGCAAGCGGGCAATGCAAATCTGCACTACAAAGAAGTATCACTTCCCACCGGTCAAAAGGGACATCCAAAAAATGTGTAAGAACAAGAAAGGCAAGACAGGCCCTGGAGAACAGGGAGCCTTGTTATGCTGATGGGCGGGATGTAAATTGCCAACTGCCTCTCTGGAGGAGTGCATTGTGTTCCCTAAAACAAGTAAAGAACAGAGCTACAGAGCCAAGGGCACTACCAGTCTAGGGAATATACCTTGGGAAAACTGAAAATCAGTAAGACAGAGCCACCCCCAAATTTAGGGCTGCACTGCATACAAGGACCTCAACTTGGATACACCTTAAGTATCCCAGAAAATATAAACATGGTTCAAAAAATTGTGGTACTTACGTACGATGGAATACCCCTCAGCCATGAAATCAATGTCATAAGACCAGTAGCAGCAAAATGGGTGGATTCAGGTACGATGATTCTAAGTGAAATAAGTCACACAGAAAAAGAAACTTATCATAAGATATCACTTATGAAGATCCTGTAAACATGGCTACACTTGAACTGAGTTAGGAAAGAGAACAGTGTCTCACATTTAGAAAACACTCTTATACCTGCTTAAGGGGGAAGGAGAGGTGGGGTGATGCATAAAACCAGAGTTTGATATAAGCACAGGTACCGTTCCAAAAACCAACTATGGAATAGACAAGACCTACACCGTCCTCAGTGAAAGGGACTCAAAACCCCATATTTCCCGCAGAGGAAAATATCTGACTAGTAAGAATCTTAAAACCTATGTATTGATATGTCTCCGTAAGGGAATCAAGTGTGTCTAGACTGGCATAAACATGGCAGCGAGAATCAGCTCAAACCCACTATAAAAAGGAATTTCAAAAACAAAACAAAAAAACTGGGAAATTCTTTACAATTCCTTCAGGGTCTCTGATGAAAGCTGGAATGACCCTATCTACAACGACAGCTGGATATGGCATAAGGAGGGACACTTGGGACTGAGACGATTGGTGAGATTGGGTGAGCAAATGCAGACCCTTTAAAGCAATAATGCATGGCACCCATTCCATGGGTCCGAACTCTCCAGGTTGAAGGGAATATTACTACAGCTATAACATGTGCGGGAAACCTAGAGAACGGACACACTGTGAATACGAAAGGTTTCTAAAACTCAACGAATAGTCCCTCTCCTGGTGCTCCGGTTTGACTTTCCGTCTGCTTTACTATCAACCTCCCAACTTGGAGAGACAGCCCCTTTAACCTCTTGGTTCGCACAGGTTGCCAATTGGGCAGAGGATGAAAGGGAAGAGGGAGAACCAATGAGAGAGTAGCTGTTAGCCATTTGGACGGGCTTATATCACTGTAATTTCCCGGCAGGAAGAAGAATTAACCAAATTCTCAGCCACCCACCGGGAACCAGTATAGGTCCTGAACCAAAATTTTGGACTTGCGGTCAGCTCACCAAAAACGAGTTGAAAAATGGAGCTCAGGGGCACAGCAATTCACAAACTGGCCACGTAATAAAGGACAACTATCGTCCAAAAATCTGTTGAGGGAAGGCAACGAGGCAGACTTGAAAGCGAGGCAGAATAGCAGGAAACAGATTTCAAGAGGTACGTTGGAATCGCCTTTAAAGCACAGGAAGAGGGGCACAACTTCGACAATGATGCACTTGGCCAAAAAGGGCGTATGCGTTTTCTCCTGAATATATTCAGGAGAAAACGCATACGCCCTTTTTGGCCAAGCAAGCAAGCGGGCAATGCAAATCTGCACTACAAAGAAGTATCACTTCCCACCGGTCAAAAGGGACATCCACAAAATGTGTAAGAACAAGAAAGGCAAGACAGGCCCTGGAGAACAGGGAGCCTTGTTATGCTGATGGGCGGGATGTAAATTGCCAACTGCCTCTCTGGAGGAGTGCATTCTGTTCCCTAAAACAAGTAAAGAACAGAGCTACAGAGCCAAGGGCACTACCAGTCTAGGGAATATACCTTGGGAAAACTGAAAATCAATAAGACAGAGCCACCCCAAAATTTAGGGCTGCACTGCATACAAGGACCTCAACTTGGATACACCTTAAGTATGCCAGAAAATATAAACATGGTTCAAAAAATTGTGGTACTTACGTACGATGGAATATCCCTCAGCCATGAAATCAATGTCATAAGACCAGTAGCAGCAAAATGGGTGGCTTCAGGTACGATGATTCTAAGTGAAATAAGTCACACAGAAAAAGAAACTTATCATAAGATATCACTTATGAAGATCCTGTAAACATGGCTACACTTGAACTGAGTTAGGAAAGAGAACAGTGTCTCACATTTAGAAAACACTCTTATACCTGCTTAAGGGGGAAGGAGAGGTGGGGTGATGCATAAAACCAGAGTTTGATATAAGCACAGGTACCGTTCCAAAAACCAACTATGGAATAGACAAGACCTACACCTTCCTCAGTGAAAGGGACTCAAAACCCCATATTTCCCGCAGAGGAAAATATCTGACTAGTAAGAATCTTAAAACCTATGTATTGATATGTCTCCGTAAGGGAATCAAGTGTGTCTAGACTGGCATAAACATGGCAGCGAGAATCAGCTCAAACCCACTATAAAAAGGAATTTCAAAAACAGAACAAAAAAACTGGGAAATTCTTTACAATTCCTTCAGGGTCTCTGATGAAAGCTGGAATGACCCTATCTACAACGACAGCTGGATGTGGTATAAGGAGTGACACTTGGGACTGAGACGATTGGTGAGATTGGGTGAGCAAATGCAGACCCTTTAAAGCAATAATGCATGGCACCCATTCCATGGGTCCGAACTCTCCAGGTTGAAGGGAATATTACTACAGCTATAACATGTGCGGGAAACCTAGAGAACGGACACACTGTGAATACGAAAGGTTTCTAAAACTCAACGAATAGTCCCTCTCCTGGTGCTCCGGTTTGATTTTCCGTCTGCTTTACTATCAACCTCCCAACTTGGAGAGACAGCCCCTTTAACCTCTTGGTTCGCACAGGTTGCCAATTTGGCAGAGGATGAAAGGGAAGAGGGAGAACCAATGAGAGACTAGCTGTTAGGCATTTGGACGGGCACATATCACTGTAATTTCCCGGCAGGAAGAAGAATTAACCAAATTCTCAGCCACCCACCGGGAACCAGTATAGGTCCTGAACCAAAATTTTGGACTTGCGGTCAGCTCACAAAAAACGAGTTTAAAAATGGAGCTCAGGGGCACAGCAATTCACAAACTGGCCGAGTAATAAAGGACAACTATCGTCCAAAAATCTGTTGAGGGAAGGCAACGAGGCGGACTTGAAAGTGAGGCAGAATAGCAGGAAACAGATTTCAAGAGGTACGTTGGAATTGCCTTTAAAGCACAGGAAGAGGGGCACAACTTCGACAATGACGCACTTGGCCAAAAAGGGCGTATGCGTTTTCTCCTGAATATATTCAGGAGAAAACGCATACGCCCTTTTTGGCCAAGCAAGCAAGCGGGCAATGCAAATCTGCACTACAAAGAAGTATCACTTCCCACCGGTCAAAAGGGACATCCACAAAATGTGTAAGAACAAGAAAGGCAAGACAGGCCCTGGAGAACAGGGAGCCTTGTTATGCTGATGGGCGGGATGTAAATTGCCAACTGCCTCTCTGGAGGAGTGCATTCTGTTCCCTAAAACAAGTAAAGAACAGAGCTACAGAGCCAAGGGCACTACCAGTCTAGGGAATATACCTTGGGAAAACTGAAAATCAATAAGACAGAGCCACCCCAAAATTTAGGGCTGCACTGCATACAAGGACCTCAACTTGGATACACCTTAAGTATCCCAGAAAATATAAACATGGTTCAAAAAATTGTGGTACTTACGTACGATGGAATATCCCTCAGCCATGAAATCAATGTCATAAGACCAGTAGCAGCAAAATGGGTGGATTCAGGTACGATGATTCTAAGTGAAATAAGTCACACAGAAAAAGAAACTTATCATAAGATATCACTTATGAAGATCCTCTAAACATGGCTACACTTGAACTGAGTTAGGAAAGAGAACAGTGTCTCACATTTAGAAAACACTCTTATACCTGCTTAAGGGGGAAGGAGAGGTGGGGTGATGCATAAAACCAGAGTTTGATATAAGCACAGGTACCGTTCCAAAAACCAACTATGGAATAGACAAGACCTACACCGTCCTCAGTGAAAGGGACTCAAAACCCCATATTTCCCGCAGAGGAAAATATCTGACTAGTAAGAATCTTAAAACCTATGTATTGATATGTCTCCGTAAGGGAATCAAGTGTGTCTAGACTGGCATAAACATGGCAGCGAGAATCAGCTCAAACCCACTATAAAAAGGAATTTCAAAAACAAAACAAAAAAACTGGGAAATTCTTTACAATTCCTTCAGGGTCTCTGATGAAAGCTGGAATGACCCTATCTACAACGACAGCTGGATGTGGCATAAGGAGGGACACTTGGGACTGAGACGATTGGTGAGATTTGGCGAGCAAATGCAGTCCCTTTAAAGCAATAATGCATGGCACCCATTCCATGGGTCCGAACTCTCCAGGTTGAAGGGAATATTACTACAGCTATAACATGTGCGGGAAACCTAGAGAACGGACACACTGTGAATACGAAAGGTTTCTAAAACTCAACGCATAGTCCCTCTCCTGGTGCTCCGGTTTGACTTTCCATCTGCTTTACTATCAACCTCCCAACTTGGATAGACAGCCCCTTTAACCTCTTGGTTCGCACAGGTTGCCAATTGGGCAGAGGATGAAAGGGAAGAGGGAGAACCAATGAGAGAGTAGCTGTTAGGCATTTGGACGGGCACATATCACTGTAATTTCCCGGCAGGAAGAAGAATTAACCAAATTCTCAGCCACCCATCGGGAACCAGTATAGGTCCTGAACCAAAATTTTGGACTTGCGGTCAGCTCACCAAAAACGAGTTGAAAAATGGAGCTCAGGGGCACAGCAATTCACAAACTGGCCAAGTAATAAAGGACAACTATCGTCCAAAAATCTGTTGAGGGAAGGCAACGAGGCAGACTTGAAAGCGAGGCAGAATAGCAGGAAACAGATTTCAAGAGGTACGTTGGAATCGCCTTTAAAGCACAGGAAGAGGGGCACAACTTCGACAATGATGCACTTGGCCAAAAAGGGCGTATGCGTTTTCTCCTGAATATATTCAGGAGAAAACGCATACGCCCTTTTTGGCCAAGCAAGCAAGCGGGCAATGCAAATCTGCACTACAAAGAAGTATCACTTCCCACCGGTCAAAAGGGACATCCACAAAATGTGTAAGAACAAGAAAGGCAAGACAGGCCCTGGAGAACAGGGAGCCTTGTTATGCTGATGGGCGGGATGTAAATTGCCAACTGCCTCTCTGGAGGAGTGCATTGTGTTCCCTAAAACAAGTAAACAACAGAGCTACAGAGCCAAGGTCACTTCCAGTCTAGGGAATATACCTTGGGAAAACTGAAGATCAATAAGACAGAGCCACCCCAAAATTTAGTTCTGCACTGCTTACAAGGACCTCAACTTGGGTACACCTTAAATATCCCAGGAAATATAAAAATGGTTCAAAAAATTGTGGTACTTACGTACGATGGAATATCCCTCAGCCATGAAATCAATGTCATAAGACCAGGAGCAGCAAAATGGGTGGATTCAGGTACAATGATTCTAAGTGAAATAAGTCACAGAGAAAAAGAAACTTATCATAAAATATCACTTATGAAGATCCTGTAAACATGGCTACACTTGAACTGAGTTAGGAAAGAGAACAGTGTCTCACATTTAGAAAACATTCGTATGCCTGCTTAAGGTGGAAGGAGAGGTGGGGTGATGCATAAAACCAGAGTTTGATATAAGCACAGGTACTGTTCCAAAAACCAACTATGGGATAGAGAAGAGCTACACCGTCCTCAGTGAAAGGGACTCAAAACCCCATATTTCCCGCAGAGGAAAATATCTGACTAGTAAGAATCTTAAAACCTATGTATTGATATGTCTCCGTAAGGGAATCAAGTGTGTCTAGACTGGCATAAACATGGCAGCGAGAATCAGCTCAAACCCACTATAAAAAGGAATTTCAAAAACAAAACAAAAAAACTGGGAAATTCTTTACAATTCCTTCAGGGTCTCTGATGAAACCTGGAATGACCCTATCTACAACGACAGCTGGATGTGGCATAAGGAGGGACACTTGGGACTGAGACGATTGGTGAGATTGGGTGAGCAAATGCAGACCCTTTAAAGCAATAATGCATGGCACCCATTCCATGGGTCCGAACTCTCCAGGTTGAAGGGAATATTACTACAGCTATAACATGTGCGGGAAACCTAGAGAACGGACACACTGTGAATACGAAAGGTTTCTAAAACTCAATGAATAGTCCCTCTCCTGGTGCTCCGGTTTGACTTCCGTCTGCTTTACTATCAACCTCCCAACTTGGAGAGACAGCCCCTTTAACCTCTTGGTTCGCACAGGTTGCCAATTTGGCAGAGGATGAAAGGGTAGAGGGAGAACCAATGAGAGAGGAGCTGTTAGGCATTTGGACGGGCACATATCACTGTAATTTGCCGGCAGGAAGAAGAATTAACCAAATTCTCAGCCACCCACCGGGAACCAGTATAGGTCCTGAACCAAAATTTTGGACTTGCGGTCAGCTCACAAAAAACGAGTTGAAAAATGGAGCTCAGGGGCACGGCAATTCACAAACTGGCCGAGTAATAAAGGACAACTATCGTCCAAAAATCTGTTGAGGGAAGGCAACGAGGCGGACTTGAAAGCGAGGCAGAATAGCAGGAAACAGATTTCAAGAGGTACGTTGGAATCGCCTTTAAAGCACAGGAAGAGGGGCACAGCTTCGACAATGATGCACTTGGCCAAAAAGGGCGTATGCGTTTTCTCCTGAATATATTCAGGAGAAAACGCATACGCCCTTTTTGGCCAAGCAAGCAAGCGGGCAATGCAAATCTGCACTACAAAGAAGTATCACTTCCCACCGGTCAAAAGGGACATCCAAAAAATGTGTAAGAACAAGAAAGGCAAGACAGGCCCTGGAGAACAGGGAGCCTTGTTATGCTGATGGGCGGGATGTAAATTGCCAACTGCCTCTCTGGAGGAGTGCATTGTGTTCCCTAAAACAAGTAAAGAACAGAGCTACAGAGCCAAGGGCACTACCAGTCTAGGGAATATACCTTGGGAAAACTGAAAATCAGTAAGACAGAGCCACCCCCAAATTTAGGGCTGCACTGCATACAAGGACCTCAACTTGGATACACCTTAAGTATCCCAGAAAATATAAACATGGTTCAAAAAATTGTGGTACTTACGTACGATGGAATACCCCTCAGCCATGAAATCAATGTCATAAGACCAGTAGCAGCAAAATGGGTGGATTCAGGTACGATGATTCTAAGTGAAATAAGTCACACAGAAAAAGAAACTTATCATAAGATATCACTTATGAAGATCCTGTAAACATGGCTACACTTGAACTGAGTTAGGAAAGAGAACAGTGTCTCACATTTAGAAAACACTCTTATACCTGCTTAAGGGGGAAGGAGAGGTGGGGTGATGCATAAAACCAGAGTTTGATATAAGCACAGGTACCGTTCCAAAAACCAACTATGGAATAGACAAGACCTACACCGTCCTCAGTGAAAGGGACTCAAAACCCCATATTTCCCGCAGAGGAAAATATCTGACTAGTAAGAATCTTAAAACCTATGTATTGATATGTCTCCGTAAGGGAATCAAGTGTGTCTAGACTGGCATAAACATGGCAGCGAGAATCAGCTCAAACCCACTATAAAAAGGAATTTCAAAAACAAAACAAAAAAACTGGGAAATTCTTTACAATTCCTTCAGGGTCTCTGATGAAAGCTGGAATGACCCTATCTACAACGACAGCTGGATATGGCATAAGGAGGGACACTTGGGACTGAGACGATTGGTGAGATTGGGTGAGCAAATGCAGACCCTTTAAAGCAATAATGCATGGCACCCATTCCATGGGTCCGAACTCTCCAGGTTGAAGGGAATATTACTACAGCTATAACATGTGCGGGAAACCTAGAGAACGGACACACTGTGAATACGAAAGGTTTCTAAAACTCAACGAATAGTCCCTCTCCTGGTGCTCCGGTTTGACTTTCCGTCTGCTTTACTATCAACCTCCCAACTTGGAGAGACAGCCCCTTTAACCTCTTGGTTCGCACAGGTTGCCAATTTGGCAGAGGATGAAAGGGAAGAGGGAGAACCAATGAGAGAGTAGCTGTTAGCCATTTGGACGGGCTTATATCACTGTAATTTCCCGGCAGGAAGAAGAATTAACCAAATTCTCAGCCACCCACCGGGAACCAGTATAGGTCCTGAACCAAAATTTTGGACTTGCGGTCAGCTCACCAAAAACGAGTTGAAAAATGGAGCTCAGGGGCACAGCAATTCACAAACTGGCCACGTAATAAAGGACAACTATCGTCCAAAAATCTGTTGAGGGAAGGCAACGAGGCGGACTTGAAAGCGAGGCAGAATAGCAGGAAACAGATTTCAAGAGGTACGTTGGAATCGCCTTTAAAGCACAGGAAGAGGGGCACAACTTCGACAATGATGCACTTGGCCAAAAAGGGCGTATGCGTTTTCTCCTGAATATATTCAGGAGAAAACGCATACGCCCTTTTTGGCCAAGCAAGCAAGCGGGCAATGCAAATCTGCACTACAAAGAAGTATCACTTCCCACCGGTCAAAAGGGACATCCACAAAATGTGTAAGAACAAGAAAGGCAAGACAGGCCCTGGAGAACTGGGAGCCTTGTTATGCTGATGGGCGGGATGTAAATTGCCAACTGCCTCTCTGGAGGAGTGCATTGTGTTCCCTAAAACAAGTAAACAACAGAGCTACAGAGTCAAGGGCACTTCCAGTCTAGGGAATATACCTTGGGAAAACTGAAGATCAATAAGACAGAGCCACCCCAAAATTTAGTTCTGCACTGCTTACAAGGACCTCAACTTGGGTACACATTAAATATCCCAGGAAATATAAAAATGGTTCAAAAAATTGTGGTACTTACGTACGATGGAATATCCCTCAGCCATGAAATCAATGTCATAAGACCAGTAGCAGCAAAATGGGTGGATTCAGGTACGATGATTCTAAGTGAAATAAGTCACAGAGAAAAAGAAACTTATCATAAGATATCACTTATGAAGATCCTGTAAACATGGCTACACTTGAACTGAGTTAGGAAAGAGAACAGTGTCTCACATTTAGAAAACACTCGTATGCCTGCTTAAGGGGGAAGGAGAGGTGGGGTGATGCATAAAACCAGAGTTTGATATAAGCACAGGTACCGTTCCAAAAACCAACTATGGAATAGACAAGACATACACCGTCCTCAGTGAAAGGGACTCAAAACCCCATATTTCCCGCAGAGGAAAATATCTGACTAGTAAGAATCTTAAAACCTATGTATTGATATGTCTCCGTAAGGGAATCAAGTGTGTCTAGACTGGCATAAACATGGCAGCGAGAATCAGCTCAAACCCACTATAAAAAGGAATTTCAAAAACAAAACAAAAAAACTGGGAAAATCATTACAATTCCTTCAGGGTCTCTGATGAAAGCTGTAATGACCCTATCTACAACGACAGCTGGATGTGGCATAAGGAGGGACACTTGGGACTGAGACGATTGGTGAGATTGGGTGAGCAAATGCAGACCCTTTAAAGCAATAATGCATGGCACCCATTCCATGGGTCCGAACTCTCCAGGTTGAAGGGAATATTACTACAGCTATAACATGTGCGGGAAACCTAGAGAACGGACACACTGTGAATACGAAAGGTTTCTAAAACTCAATGAATAGTCCCTCTCCTGGTGCTCCGGTTTGACTTCCGTCTGCTTTACTATCAACCTCCCAACTTGGAGAGACAGCCCCTTTAACCTCTTGGTTCGCACAGGTTGCCAATTTGGCAGAGGATGAAAGGGAAGAGGGAGAACCAATGAGAGAGTAGCTGTTAGGCATTTGGACGGGCACATATCACTGTAATTTCCCGGCAGGAATAAGAATTAACCAAATTCTCAGCCACCCACCGGGAACCAGTATAGGTACTGAACCAAAATTTTGGACTTGCGGTCAGCTCACCAAAAACGAGTTGAAAAATGGAGCTCAGGGGCACAGCAATTCACAAACTGGCCGAGTAATAAAGGACAACTATTGTCCAAAAATCTGTTGAGGGAAGGCAACGAGGCGGACTTGAAAGCGAGGCAGAATAGCAGGAAACAGATTTCAAGAGGTACGTTGGAATCGCCTTTAAAGCACAGGAAGAGGGGCACAACTACGACAATGATGCACTTGGCCAAAAAGGGCGTATGCGTTTTCTCCTGAATATATTCAGGAGAAAACGCATACGCCCTTTTTGGCCAAGCAAGCAAGCGGGCAATGCAAATCTGCACTACAAAGAAGTATCACTTCCCACTGGTCAAAAGGGACATCCACAAAATGTGTAAGAACAAGAAAGGCAAGACAGGCCCTGGAGAACAGGGAGCCTTGTTATGCTGATGGGCGGGATGTAAATTGCCAACTGCCTCTCTGGAGGAGTTCATTCTGTTCCCTAAAACAAGTAAAGAACAGAGCTACAGAGCCAAGGGCACTACCAGTCTAGGGAATATACCTTGGGAAAACTGAAAATCAATAAGACAGAGCCACCCCAAAATTTAGGGCTGCACTGCATACAAGGACCTCAACTTGGATACACCTTAAGTATCCCAGAAAATATAAACATGGTTCAAAAAATTGTGGTACTTACGTACGATGGAATACCCCTCAGCCATGAAATCAATGTCATAAGACCAGTAGCAGCAAAATGGGTGGATTCAGGTACGATGATTCTAAGTGAAATAAGTCACACAGAAAAAGAAACTTATCATAAGATATCACTTATGAAGATCCTGTAAACATGGCTACACTTGAACTGAGTTAGGAAAGAGAACAGTGTCTCACATTTAGAAAACACTCTTATACCTGCTTAAGGGGGAAGGAGAGGTGGGGTGATGCATAAAACCAGAGTTTGATATAAGCACAGGTACCGTTCCAAAAACCAACTATGGAATAGACAAGACCTACACCGTCCTCAGTGAAAGGGACTCAAAACCCCTTATTTCCCGCAGAGGAAAATATCTGACTAGTAAGAATCTTAAAACCTATGTATTGATATGTCTCCGTAAGGGAATCAAGTGTGTCTAGACTGGCATAAACATGGCAGCGAGAATCAGCTCAAACCCACTATAAAAAGGAATTTCAAAAACAAAACAAAAAAACTGGGAAATTCTTTACAATTCCTTCAGGGTCTCTGATGAAAGTTGGAATGACCCTATCTACAATGACAGCTGGATGTGGCATAAGGAGGGACACTTGGGACTGAGACGATTGGTGAGATTGGGTGAGCAAATGCAGACCCTTTAAAGCAATAATGCATGGCACCCATTCCATGGGTCCGAACTCTCCAGGTTGAAGGGAATATTACTACAGCTATAACATGTGCGGGAAACCTAGAGAACGGACACACTGTGAATACGAAAGGTTTCTAAAACTCAATGAATAGTCCCTCTCCTGGTGCTCCGGTTTGACTTCCGTCTGCTTTACTATCAACCTCCCAACTTGGAGAGACAGCCCCTTTAACCTCTTGGTTCGCACAGGTTGCCAATTTGGCAGAGGATGAAAGGGAAGAGGGAGAACCAATGAGAGAGTAGCTGTTAGGCATTTGGACGGGCACATATCACTGTAATTTCCCGGCAGGAATAAGAATTAACCAAATTCTCAGCCACCCACCGGGAACCAGTATAGGTCCTGAACCAAAATTTTGGACTTGCGGTCAGCTCACCAAAAACGAGTTGAAAAATGGAGCTCAGGGGCACAGCAATTCACAAACTGGCCGAGTAATAAAGGACAACTATTGTCCAAAAATCTGTTGAGGGAAGGCAACGAGGCGGACTTGAAAGCGAGGCAGAATAGCAGGAAACAGATTTCAAGAGGTACGTTGGAATCGCCTTTAAAGCACAGGAAGAGGGGCACAACTACGACAATGATGCACTTGGCCAAAAAGGGCGTATGCGTTTTCTCCTGAATATATTCAGGAGAAAACGCATACGCCCTTTTTGGCCAAGCAAGCAAGCGGGCAATGCAAATCTGCACTACAAAGAAGTATCACTTCCCACCGGTCAAAAGGGACATCCACAAAATGTGTAAGAACAAGAAAGGCAAGACAGGCCCTGGAGAACTGGGAGCCTTGTTATGCTGATGGGCGGGATGTAAATTGCCAACTGCCTCTCTGGAGGAGTGCATTCTGTTCCCTAAAACAAGTAAAGAACAGAGCTACAGAGCCAAGGGCACTACCAGTCTAGGGAATATACCTTGGGAAAACTGAAAATCAATAAGACAGAGCCACCCCAAAATTTAGGGCTGCACTGCATACAAGGACCTCAACTTGGATACACCTTAAGTATCCCAGAAAATATAAACATGGTTCAAAAAATTGTGGTACTTACGTACGATGGAATACCCCTCAGCCATGAAATCAATGTCATAAGACCAGTAGCAGCAAAATGGGTGGATTCAGGTACGATGATTCTAAGTGAAATAAGTCACACAGAAAAAGAAACTTATCATAAGATATCACTTATGAAGATCCTGTAAACATGGCTACACTTGAACTGAGTTAGGAAAGAGAACAGTGTCTCACATTTAGAAAACACTCTTATACCTGCTTAAGGGGGAAGGAGAGGTGGGGTGATGCATAAAACCAGAGATTGATATAAGCACAGGTACCGTTCCAAAAATCAACTATGGAATAGACAAGACCTACACCGTCCTCAGTGAAAGGGATTCAAAACCCCATATTTCCCGCAGAGGAAAATATCTGACTAGTAAGAATCTTAAAACCTATGTATTGATATGTCTCCGTAAGGGAATCAAGTGTGTCTAGACTGGCATAAACATGGCAGCGAGAATCAGCTCAAACCCACTATAAAAAGGAATTTCAAAAACAAAACAAAAAAACTGGGAAATTCTTTACAATTCCTTCAGGGTCTCTGATGAAAGTTGGAATGACCCTATCTACAATGACAGCTGGATGTGGCATAAGGAGGGACACTTGGGACTGAGACGATTGGTGAGATTGGGTGAGCAAATGCAGACCCTTTAAAGCAATAATGCATGGCACCCATTCCATGGGTCCGAACTCTCCAGGTTGAAGGGAATATTACTACAGCTATAACATGTGCGGGAAACCTAGAGAACGGACACACTGTGAATACGAAAGGTTTCTAAAACTCAACGAATAGTCCCTCTCCTGGTGCTCCGGTTTGACTTTCCGTCTGCTTTACTATCAACCTCCCAACTTGGAGAGACAGCCCCTTTAACCTCTTGGTTCGCACAGGTTGCCAATTTGGCAGAGGATGAAAGGGAAGAGGGAGAACCAATGAGAGAGTAGCTGTTAGGCATTTGGACGGGCACATATCACTGTAATTTCCCGGCAGGAAGAAGAATTAACCAACTTCTCAGCCACCCACCGGGAACCAGTATAGGTCCTGAACCAAAATTTTGGACTTGCGGTCAGCTCACCAAAAACGAGTTGAAAAATGGAGCTCAGGGGCACAGCAATTCACAAACTGGCCGAGTAATAAAGGACAACTATCGTCCAAAAATCTGTTGAGGGAAGGCAACGAGGCGGACTTGAAAGCTAGGCAGAATAGCAGGAAACAGATTTCAAGAGGTACGTTGGAATCGCCTTTAAAGCACAGGAAGAAGGGCACAACTTGGACAATGATGCACTTGGCCATAAAGGGTGTATGCGTTTTCTCCTGAATATATTCAGGAGAAAACGCATACGCCCTTTTTGGCCAAGCAAGCAAGCGGGCAATGCAAATCTGCACTACAAAGAAGTATCACTTCCCACCGGTCAAAAGGGACATCCACAAAATGTGTAAGAACAAGAAAGGCAAGACAGGCCCTGGAGAACAGGGAGCCTTGTTATGCTGATGGGCGGGATGTAAATTGCCAACTGCCTCTCTGGAGGAGTGCATTCTGTTCCCTAAAACAAGTAAAGAACAGAGCTACAGAGCCAAGGGCACTACCAGTCTAGGGAATATACCTTGGGAAAACTGTAAATCAATAAGACAGAGCCACCCCAAAATTTAGGGCTGCACTGCATACAAGGACCTCAACTTGGATACACCTTAAGTATTCCAGAAAATATAAACATGGTTCAAAAAATTGTGGTACTTACGTACGATGGAATATCCCTCAGCCATGAAATCAATGTCATAAGACCAGTAGCAGCAAAATGGGTGGATTCAGGTACGATGATTCTAAGTGAAATAAGTCACACAGAAAAAGAAACTTATCATAAGATATCACTTATGAAGATCCTGTAAACATGGCTACACTTGAACTGAGTTAGGAAAGAGAACAGTGTCTCACATTTAGAAAACACTCTTATACCTGCTTAAGGGGGAAGGAGAGGTGGGGTGATGCATAAAACCAGAGTTTGATATAAGCACAGGTACCGTTCCAAAAACCAACTATGGAATAGGCAAGACCTACACCGTCCTCAGTTAAAGGGACTCAAAACCCCATATTTCCCGCAGAGGAATATATCTGACTAGTAAGAATCTTAAAACCTATGTATTGATATCTCTCCGTAAGGGAATCAAGTGTGTCTAGACTGACATAAGCTTGGCAGCGAGAATCAGCTCAAACACACTATAAAAAGGAATTTCAAAAACAAAACAAAAAAACTGGGAAATTCTTTACAATTCCTTCCGGGTCTCTGATGAAACCTGGAATGACCCTATCTACAACGACAGCTGGATGTGGCATAAGGCTGGACACTTGGGACTGAGAGGATTGGTGAGATTGGGTGAGGAAATGCAGACCCTTTAAAGCAATAATGCATGGCACCCATTCCATGGGTCCCAACTCTCTAGGTTGAAGGGAATATTACTACAGTTATAACATGTACGGGAAACCTAGAGAACGGACACACTGTGAATACGAAAGGTTTCTAAAACTCAACGAATAGACCCTCCCCTGGTGCTCCGGTTTGACTTTCCATCTGCTTTACTATCAATCTCCCAACTTGGAGAGACAGCCCCTTTAACCTCCTGGTTCGCACAGGTTTCCAATTTGGCAGAGGATGAAAGGGAAGAGGGAGAACCAATGAGAGAATAGCTGTTAGGCATTTGGATGGGCACATATCACTCTAACTTCCCGGCAGGAAGAAGAATTAACCAAAGTCTCAGATACCCACAGGGAACCAGTATAGGTCCTGAACCAAAATTTTGGACTTGTGGTCACCTCACCAAAAACGAGTTAAAAATGGAACTCAGGGGCACAGCAATTCACAAACTGGCTGAGTAATAAAGGACAACTATCGTCCAAAAATCTGATGAGGGAAGGCAACGAGGCGGACTTGAAAGTGAGGCAGAATAGCAGGAAACAGATTTCAAGAGGTACGTTGGAATCGCCTTTAAAGCACAGGAAGAGGGGCACAACTTCGACAATGATGCCCTTGGCCAAAAAGGGCGTATGTGTTTTCTCCTGAATATATTCAGGAGAAAACGCATACGCCCTTTTTGACCTAGCAAGCAAGCGGGCAATGCAAATCTGCAATACAAAGAAGTATCACTTCCCGCCGGTCAAAAGGGACATCCACAAAATGTGTAAAAACCAGAAAGGCAAGACAGGCCCTGGAGAACAGGGAGCCTTGTTATACTGATGGGCGGGATGTAAATTGCCAACTGCCTCTCTGGAGGAGTTCATTGTGTTCCCTAAAACAAGTAAAGAACAGAGCTACAGAGCCAAGGGCACTACCAGTCTAGGGAATATACCTTGGGAAAACTGAAAATCAATAACACAGAGCCGCCCCAAAATTTAGGGCTGCACTGCTTACAAGGACCTCAACTTGGGTACACCTTAAATATCCCAGGAAATATGAAAATGGTTCAAAAAATTGTGGTACTTACGTACGATGGAATATCCCTCAGCCATGAAATCAATGTCATAAGACCAGAAGCAGCAAAATGGGTGGTTACAAGTACGATGATTCTAAGTGAAATAAGTCACACAGAGAAAGAAACTTATCATAAGATATCACTTATGAAGATCCTGTAAACATGGCTACACTTGAACTGAGTTAGGAAAGAGAACAGTGTCTCACATTTAGAAAACACTCTTATGCGTGCTTAAGGGGGAAGGAGAGGTGGGGTGATGCATAAAACCAGAGTTTGATATAAGCACAGGTACAGTTCCAAAAACCAACTATGGAATAGACAAGACCTACACCTTCCTCAGTGAAAGGGACTCAAAACACCATATTTCCCGCAGAGGAATATATCTCACTAGTAAGAATCTTAAAACCTATGTATTGATATGTCTCCGTAAGGGAATCAAGTGTGTCTAGACTGGCATAAACATGGCAGCGAGAATCAGCTCAAACCCACTATAAAAAGGAATTTCAAAAACAAAACAAAAAAACTGGGAAATTCTTTTCAATTCCTTCATGGTCTCTGATGAAACCTGGATAGACCCTATCTACAAGGACAGCTGGATTTGGCATAAGGAGGGACACTTGGGACTGAGACGATTGGTGAGATTGGGTGAGCAAATGCAGACCCTTTAAAGCACAAAGGCCTGGCACCCATTCCATGGGTCCGAAGTCTCCAGGTTGAAGGGAATATTACTACAGCTATAACATGTATGGGAAACCTAGAGAACAGACACACTGTGAATACGAAAGGATTCTAAAACTCAACGAATTGTCCCTCTCCTGGTTCCCCGGTTTGACTTTCCATCTGCTTTACGATCAATCTCCCAACTTGGAGACACAGCCCCTTTAAACTCCTCGTTCACACAGGTTGCCAATTTGGCAGAGGTTGAGAGGGAAGAGGGAGAACCAATGAGAGAGTAGCTGTTAGGCATTTGGATGGGCACATATCACTCTAACTTCCCGGCAGGAGGAAGAATTAACCAAAGTCTCAGCCACCCACCGGGAACCAGTATAGTTCCTGAACCAAAATTTTGGACTTGCGGTCAGCTCTCCAAAAACGAGTTGAAAAATGGAGCTCAGGGGCACAGCAATTCACAAACTGGCCGAGTAATAAAGGACAACTACGGTCCAAAAATCTGTTGAGGGAAGGCAACGAGGCGGACTTGAAAGTGAGGCAGAATAGCAGGAAACAGATATCAAGAGGTACGTTGGAATCGCCTTTAAAGCACAGGAAGAGGGGCACAACTTCGACAATGATGCATTGGCCAAAAACGGCGTATGCATTTTCTCCTGAATATATTCAGGAGAAAACGCATACGCCCTTTTTGGCCAAGCAAGCAAGCGGGCAATGCAAGTCTGCACTACAAAGAAGTATCACTTCCCACCGGTCAAAAGGGACATCCACAAAATGTGTAAAAACCAGAAAGGCAAGACAGGCCCTGGAGAACAGGGAGCCTTGTTATGCTGATGGGCGGGATGTGAATTGCCAACTTCCTCTCTGGAGGAGTGAATTGTGTTCCCTAAAACAAGTAAAGAACAGAGCTACAGAGCCAAGGGCACTTCCCGTCTAGGGAATATACCTTGGGAAAACTGAAAATCAATAACACAGAGCCGCCCCAAAATTTAGGGCTGCACTGCTTACAAGGACCTCAACTTGGGTACACCTTAAATATACCAGGAAATGTAAAAACGGTTCAAAAAATTGTGGTACTTACGTACGATAGAATATCCCTCAGCCATGAAATCAATGTCATAAGACCAGTAGCAGCAAAATGGGTGGATTCAGGTACGATGATTCTAAGTGAAATAAGTCACAGAGAAAAAGGAACTTATCATAAGATATCACTTATGAAGATCCTGTAAACATGGCTACACTTGAACTGAGTTAGGAAAGAGAACAGTGTCTCACATTTAGAAAACACTCTTATGCCTGCTTAAGGGGGAAGGAGAGGTGGGGTGATGCATAAAACCAGAGTTTGATATAAGCACAGGTACCGTTCCAAAAACCAACGATGGAATAGACAAGACCTACACCGTCCTCAGTGAAAGGGACTCAAAACCCCATATTTCCCGCAGAGGAATATATCTGAGTAGTAAGAATCTTAAAACCTATGTATTGATATGTCTCTGTAAGGGAATCAAGTGTGTCTAGACTGGCATAAACATGGCAGCGAGAATCAGCTCAAACCCACTATAAAAAGGAATTTCAAAAACAAAACAAAAAAACTGGGAAATTCTTTACAATTCCTTCAGGGTCTCTGATGAAACCTGGAATGACCCTATCTACAACGACAGCTGGATGTGGCATAAGGCTGGACACTTGGGACTGAGAGGAATGGTGAGATTGGGTGAGCAAATGCCGACCCTTTAAAGCAATAATGCATGGCACCCATTCCATGGGTCCTAACTCTCCAGGTTGAAGGGAATATTACTACAGTTATAACATGTACGGGAAACCTAGAGAACGGACACACTGTGAATACGAAAGGTTTCTAAAACTCAACGAATAGTCCCTCTCCTGGTGCTCCGGTTTGACTTTCCATCTGCTTTACTATCAAGCTCCCACATTGGAGAGACAGCTCCTTTAACCTCCTGGTTCGCACAGGTTGACAATTTGGCAGAGGATGAAAGGGAAGAGGGAGAACTAATGAGAGAGTAGCTGTTAGGTATTTGGACAGGCATATATCACTGTAATTTCCCGGCAGGAAGAAGAATTAACCAAAGTCTCAGGCCCCCACCGGGAACCAGTATAGGTCCTGAAGCAAAATTTTGGACTTGCGGTCAGCTCACCTAAAACGAGTTGATAAATGGAGCTCAGGGTCACAGCAATTCACACACTGGCCCAGTAATAAAGGACAACTATCGTCCAAAAATCTGTTGAGGGAAGGCAACGAGGCGGACTTGAAAGCGAGGCAGAATAGCAGGAAACAGATTTCAACAGGTACGTTGGAATCACCTTTAAAGCACAGGAAGAGGGGCACAACTTCGACAATGACGCACTTGGCCAAAAAGTGTGTATGCCTTTTCTCCTGAATATATTCAGGAGAAAACGCATACGCCATTTTTGACCAAGCAAGCAAGCAGGCAATGCAAATCTGCACTACAAAGAAGTATCACTTCCCACCGGTCAAAAGGGACATCCACAAAATGTGTAAAAACCAGAAAGGCAAGACAGGCTCTGGAGAACAGGGAGCCTTGTTATGCTGATGGGCGGGATGTAAATTGCCAACTGCCTCTCTGGAGGAGTGCATTGTGTTCCCTAAAACAAGTAAACAACAGAGCTACAGAGCCAAGGGCACTTGCAGTTTAGGGAATATACCTTGGGAAAACAGAAAATCAAAAAGACACAGCCACCCCAAAATTTAGGGCTGCACTGCTTACAAGGACCTCAACTTGGGTACACCTTAAATATCCCAGGAAATATAAAATGGTTCAAAAAATTGTGGTACTTACGTACGATGGAATATCCCTCAGCCATGAAATCAATGTCATAAGACCAGTAGCAGCAAAATGGGTGGATTCAGGTACGATGATTCTAACTGAAATAAGTCACACAGAAAAAGAAACTTATCATAAGATATCACTTATGAAGATCCTGTAAACATGGCTACACTTGAACTGAGTTAGGAAAGAGAACAGTGTCTCACATTTAGAAAACACACTTATGCCTGCTTAAGGGGGAAGGAGAGGTGGGGTGATGCATAAAATCAGAGTTTGATATAAGCACAGGTACCGTTCCAAAAACCAACTATGGAATAGACAAGACCTACACCTTCCTCAGGGAAAGGGACTCAAAACCCCATATTTACGCAGAGGAATATATCTGACTAGTAAGAATCTTAAAACCTATGTATTGATATGTCTCCGTTAGGGAATCAAGTGTGTCTAGAATGGCATAAATATGGCATCGAGAATCAGCTCAAACCCACTATAAAAAGGAATTTCAAAAATAAAACAAAAAAACTGGGAAATTCTTTACAATTCCTTCAGGGTCTCAGATGAAACCTGAAATGACCCTATCTACAATGACAGCTGGATGTGGCATAAGGCTGGACAGTTGGGACTGAGAGAATTGGTGAGATTGGGTGAGCAAATGCAGACCCTTTAAAGCAATAATGCATGGCACACATTCCATGGGTCCCAACTCTCCAGGTTGAAGGGAATATTACTACAGATATAACATGTACGGGAAACCTAGAGAACGGACACACTGTGAATATGAAAGGTTTCTAAAACTCAACGAATAGTCCCTCTCCTGGTGCTCCGGTTTGACTTTCCATCTGCTTTACTATCAACCTCCCAACTTGGAAAGACAGCCCCTTTAACCTCCTGGTTCGCACAGGTTGCCAATTTGGCAGAGGATGAAAGGGAAGAGGGAGAACCAATGAGAGAGTAGCTGTTAGGCATTTGTACGGGCACATATCACTGTAATTTCCCGGCAGGAAGAAGAATTAACCAAAGTCTCAGCCCCCCACCGGGAATCAGTATAGGTCCTGAACCAAAATTTTGGACTTGCGGTCAGCTCACCAAAAACGAGTTGAAAAATGGAGCTCAGGGGCACAGCAATTCACAAACTGGCCAAGTAATAAAGGACAACTATCGTCCAAAAATCTGTTGAGGGAAGGCAACGAGGCGGACTTGAAAGCGAGGCAGAATAGCAGGAAACAGATTTCAAGAGGTACGTTGGAATCGCCTTTAAAGCACAGGAAGAGGGGCACAACTTCGACAATGATGCACTTGGCCAAAAAGGGCGTATGTGTTTTCTCCTGAATATATTCACGAGAAAACACATACGCCCTTTTTGGCCAAGCAAGCAAGCGGGCAATGCAAATCTGCACTACAAAGAAGTATCACTTCCCACTGGTCAAAAGGGACATCCACAAAATGTGTAAAAACCAGAAAGGCAAGACAGGCCCTGGAGAACAGGGAGCCTTGTTATGCTGATGGGCGGGATGTAAATTGCCAACTGCCTCTCTGGAGGAGTACATTGTGTTCCCTAAAACAAGTAAAGAACAGAGCTACAGAGCCAAGGGCACTTCCAGTCTAGGGAATATACTTTGGGAAAACTGAAAATCAATAAGACAGAGCCACCCCAAAATTTAGGGCTGCACTGCTTACAAGGACCTCAACTTGGGTACACCTTAAATATCCCAGGAAATATAAAAATGTTTCAAAAAATTGTGGTACTTACGTACGATGGAATATCCCTCAGCCATGAAATCAATGTCATAAGACCAGTAGCAGCAAAATGGGTGGATTCAGGTACGATGATTCTAAGTGAAATAAGTCACACAGAAAAAGAAACTTATCATAAGATATCACTTATGAAGATCCTGTAAACATGGCTACACTTGAAGTGAGTTAGGAAAGAGAACAGTGTCTCACATTTAGCAAACACTCTTATGCCTGCTTAAGGGGGAAGGTGAGGTGGAGTGATGCATAAAACCAGAGTTTGATATAAGCACAGGTACCGTTCCAAAAACCAACTATGGAATAGACAAGACCTACACCTTCCTCAGTGAAAGGGACTCAAAACCCCATATTTCCCGCAGAGGAATATATCTGACTAGTAAGAATCTTAAAACCTATGTATTGATATGTCTCCGTAAGGGAATCAAGTGTGTCTAGACTGGCATAAACATGGCAGCGAGAATCAGCTCAAACCCACTATAAAAAGGAATTTCAAAAACAAAACAAAAAAACTGGGAAATTCTTTACAATTCCTTCAGGGTCAATGATGAAACCTGGAATGACCCTATCTACAACGACAGCTGGATGTGGCATAAGGCTGGACACTTGGGACTGAGAGGATTGGTGAGATTGGGTGAGCAAATGCAGACCCTTTAAAGCAATAATGCATGGCACCCATTCCATGGGTCACAACACTCCAGGTTGAAGGGAATATTACTACAGCTATAACATGTATGCGAAACCTAGAGAACGGACCCACTGTGAATACGAAAGGTTTCTAAAACTCAACGAATAGTCCCTCTCCTGGTGCTCCTGTTTGACTTTCCATCTGCTTTACTATCAATCTCCCAACATGCAGAGACAGCCCCTTTAACCTCCTGGTTCGCACAGGTTGCCAATTTGCCAGAGGATGAAAGGGAAGAGGGAGAAGCAATGAGAGAGTAGCTGTTAGGCATTTGGACGGGCAAATATCACTCTATTTTCCCGGCAGGAAGAAGAATTAACCAAAATCTCAGCCCCCCACCGGAAACCAGCATAGTTCCTGAACCAAAATTTTGGACATGCGGTCAGCTCACAAAAAACGAGTTGAAAAATGGAGCTCAGGGGCACAGCAATTCACAAACTGGCCGAGTAATAAAGGACAACTATCGTCCAAAAATCTGTTAAGGGCAGGAAACGAGACGGACTTGAAAGCGAGGCAGAATAGCAGGAAACAGATTTCAAGAGGTACGTTGGAATCGCCTATAAAGCACAGGAAAAGGGGCACAACTTCCACAATGATGCACTTGGCCAAAAAGGGTGTATGTTTTTCTCCTGTATATATTCAGGAGAAAACGCATACACCCTTTTTGGTTAAGCAAGCAAGCAGGGAATGCAAATCTGCACTACAAAGATGTATCACTTCCCACCGGTCAAAAGGGACATCCACAAAATGTGTAAAAACCAGAAAGGCAAGACAGGCCCTGGAGAACAGGCAGCCTTGTTATGCTGATGGGCGGGATGTAAATTGCCAGCTGACTCTCTGGAGGAGTGCATTGTGTTCCCTAAAACAAGTAAACAACAGAGCTACAGAGCCAAGGGCACTTCAAGTCTAGGGAATATACCTTGGGAAAACTGAAAATCAATAAGACAGAGCCACCCCAATATTTAGGGCTGCACTGCTTACAAGAACCTCAACTTGGGTACACCATAAATATCCCAGGAAAGATAAAAATGGTTCAAAACATTGTGGTACTTACATACGACGGAATATCCCTCACCCATACAATCAATGTCACAAGAACAGTAGCAGCAAAATGAGAGGATTCAGGTACGATGATTCTAAGTGAAATACGTCACACAGAAAAAGAAACTTATCATAAGATATCACTTATGAAGATCCTGTAAACATGGCTACACTTGAACTGAGTTAGGAAAGAGAACAGAGTCTCATATTTGGAAAACACTCTTATGCCTGCTTAAGGGGGAAGGAGAGGTGGGGTGATGCATAAAACCAGAGTTTGATATAAGCACAGGTACCATTCCAAAAACCAACTAAGGAATAGACAAGACCTATACCTTCCTCAGAGAAAGGGATTCAAAACACAATATTTCCCACAGAGGAATATATCTGACTAGTAAGAATCTTAAAACCTATGTATTGATATCTCTCCGTAAGGGAATCAAGTGTGTCTAGACTGGCATAAACATGGCAGCGAGAATCAGATCAAACCCACTATGAAAAGGAATTACAAAAACAAAAGAAAACAAAAAAGGAAATTTTTCACAATTCCTTCAAGATCTCTGATGAAACCTGGAATGACCCTATCTACAGTGACAGCTGGATGTGGCATAAGGCTGGACACTTGGGAATGAGAAGATTGGTGAGATTGGGTGAGCAAATGCAGACCCTTTAAAGCAATAATGCATGGCACCCATTCCATGGGTCCCAATTCTCCAGGTTGATGGGAATATTACTACAGCTATAATATGTACGGGAAACCTAGAGAATGGACACACTGTGAATACGAAAGGTTTCTAAAACTCAACGAATAGTCCCGCTCCTGGTGCTCCCGTTTTACTTTCCTACTGCTTTACTATCAATCTCCCAACTTGGAGAGACAGCCCCTTTAACCTACTGGTTCGCACAGGATTCCAGTTTGGCTGAGGATGAAAGTGAAGAGGGAGAACCAATGAGAGATTAGCTGTTAGGCATTTGGACGGGCACATGTCTATTTAATTTCCCAGCAGGAAGAAGAATTAACCAAAGTCTCAGGCCCCCATCGGAAACCAGTATAGGTCCTGAACCAAAATTTTGGACTTGCGGTCAGCTCACAAAAAACGAGTAGAATAATGGAGCTCAGGGGCACAGCAATTCACAAACTGGCAGAGTAATAAAGGACAAATATCATCAAAAATCTGGTGAGGGAAGGCAACGAGGCGGACATGAAAGCGAGGCAGAATAGCAGGAAATAGATTTCAAGAGGTACGTTGGAATCACGTTTAAAGCACAGAAAGAGGGGCAAAATTTCAAAAATGATGCACTTGGCCAAATAGTGCATTTGCGTTTTCTCATGAATATATTCAGGAGAAAACGCATACGCCCTTTTTGGCCAAGCAAGCAGGCGGGCAATGAAAATCTGCACTACAAAGAAGTATCACTTTCCACAGGACTAAAAGGGACATCCACGAAATGTGTAAAAACCAGAAAGGCAAGACAGGCCCTGGAGAACAGGGAGTCTTGTTATGCTGATGGGCGGGATGTAAATTGCCACCTGCATCTCTGGAGGAGTGCATTGTGTTCCCAAAAACAAGTAAACAACAGAACTACGGAGCCAAGGGCACTTCCAGTCTAGGGAATATTCCTTGGGAGAACTGAATATCAATAAGACAGAGCCACCCCAAAATTTAGGGCTGCACTGATTACAAGAACCTCAACTTGGGTACACCTTAAATATTCCAGGAAATATGAAAATGGTTCAAAAAATTGTGGTACTTACGTACGATGGAATATCCCTCAGCCATGAAGTCAATGTCATAAGACCAGTAGCAGCAAAATGAGTAGATACAAGTACGATGATTCTAAGTGAAATAAGTCACACAGAAAAAGAAACTTATCATAAGATATCACTTATGAAGATCCTGTAAACATGGCTACACTTGAACTGAGTTAGGAAAGAGAACAGAGTCTCACATTTAGAAAGCACTCTTTGCCTGCTTCAGGGGGAAGGAGACGTGGGGTGATGCATAAAACCAGAGTTTGATATAAGCACAGGTACCGTTCCAAAAACCAACTATGGAATAGACAAGACCTACACCTTCCTCAGTGAAAGGGACTCAAAACCCCATATTTCCCGCAGAGGAATATATCTGACTAGTAAGAATCTTAAAACCTATTTATTGATAAGTCTGCGTAAGGTAATCAAGTGTGTCTAGACTGGCATAAACATGGCAGCGAGAACCAGCTCAAACCCACTATAAAAAGGAATTTAAAAACAGAACAAAAAAAAAATGTAAATTCTTCACAATTCCTTCAGGGTCTCTGATGAAACCTGGACTGACCCAATCTACAACGACAGCTGGATGTGGCATAAGGCTGGACACTTGGGACTGAGAGGATTGGTGAGATTCGGTGAGCAAATGCAGACCCTTTAAAGCAATAATGAATGGCACGCATTCCATTGTTCCCAACTCTCCAGCTTGAAGGGACTATTACTACAGATATAACATGTAAGGGAAAAATAGAGAATGGACAAACTGTGAATATGAAAGGTTTCTAAAACTCAACGAATAGTCCCTCTCCTGTTGCTCCGGTTTGATTTTCCAACTGCTTTTCTATCAATCTCCCAACTTGGAGAAACAGCCCCTTTAACCTCCTGGTTCGCACAGGTTGCCAATTTGGCAGAGGATGAAAGGGAAGAGGGAGAACCAGTGAGAGAGTAGCTCTAAGGCATTTGGACGGCCACATGTCACTCTAATTTCCCAGCAGGAAGAAGAATTTACCAAAGTCTCAGCCCCCCACCGGGAACCAGTATAGGTCCTGAACCACAATTTTGGACTTTCGGTCAGCTCACAAAAAACAAGTTGAAAAATGGAGCTAAGGGGCACAGCAATTCACAAACAGGCAGAGTAATAAAGACAACTATTGTCCAAAAATCTGTTGAGGGAAGGCAACGAGGTGGACTTGAAAGCTAGGCAGAATAGCAGGAAACAGATTTCAAGTGGTACGTTGGAATTGACTTTAAAGCACAGGATGAGGGGCACAACTTCAACAATGATGCACTTGAGCAAAAAGGGCATATGCGTTTTCTCCTGAATATATTCAGCAGAAAACGCATACGCCCTTTTTGGCCAAGCAAACAAGCGGGAAATGCAAATCTGCACTACAAAGAAGTATCACTTCCGACTGTTCAAAAGGGACATCCACAAAATGTGTAAAATCCAGAAAGGCAAGACCGGCCCTGGAGAACAGGGAGGCTTGTTTTGCTGATGGGCGGGTTGTAAACTGCCAACTGCATCTCTGGAGGAGTGCATTGTGTTCCCTAAAACAAGTAAACAACAGAGCTACAGAGCCAAGGGCACTTCCAGTCTAGGGAATATACCTTGGGAAACCTGAAAATCAATAAGACAGAGCCACCCCAAAATTTAGGGCTGCACTGCTTACAAGAACCTCAACTTGGGTACACCTTAAATATCCCAGGAAATATAAAAATGGTTCAAAAATTTGTGGTACTTCCGTACGATGGAATATCCCTCAGCCATGCAATCAATGGCATAAGACCAGTAGCAGCAAAATGAGTGGATTGAGGTATGATGCTTCTAAGTGAAATAAGTCACACAGAAACAGAAACTTATATTAAGATATCACTTATGAAGATCCTGTAAACATGGCTACACTGGAACTCAGTTAAGAAAGAGAACAGAGTCTCACCTTTGGAAACAATCTGATGCCTGCTTAAGGGGGAATGAGAGGTGGGGTGATGCATAAAACCAGAGTTTGATATAAGCACAGGTACCGTTCCAAACACAAACTATGGAATAGACAAGACCTACACCTTCGTCAGTGAAAGGGACCCGAGGCATCTGTGAGTAACCGTGAACCGAGCCCCAGGCCAGCTGTTGTTGAACTTTTCACACCCTTCCCAGGTAAAACACCTGAATATGTACAAGGGCTTGAAAGCCTAGAGGAAGGGGTGTGGAGCCACACCAGCGACAGCACACAGGCCAACTTGGTGCCTTTAGGCCAGCCAGTATGGTCCTGGACCTGGTCGCTCTTCTGGAAGCTTTCCATTGCCCTGCCTGAGATACCCCTCCTGTCCCGGCTCCCACTGCTTTTTTCCTTCCTCACCTCTGTCCGGAGAGAAATTCCAGTGGAAGGTATGTGTGCCACATCCTCTTCTTTACAGGTGGAAGCCTGGCAACTCCTGCAGAAAGTCCAGCAGAGACCCACTCACACCGGGCCACCCACAAAGCCATGGCCCCTCACTCCCTCCCACCAGCACAGCCCCGAGATTGCTGACGGGGCAGAGAATATGGAGTCAGCCACAGCTTCAGGGGCTATTGCTGCCTGCAGCGCTGTTTATATTGACCTCAACCCAGGCACACGTGGGGAGGGCCGGCCGGCAGGGTCAGGCTACCCAGGTCAGCTAATCCTCAGCCCTCAGGGAATCACATTGTTGAAAATGGACCTCACTAAGGCAGAATAGAAGCCAAGGAATAAAAGGACACAATGCCATTTGCAGCACCGTAGGTGTGTCTAGAGGTAATCACGTGACTTGTAGTAAGTCAGAAAGTGAAAGACACATATCATATCATATCTCTTATAGGTGTGACCGAAAAATGGATACCAGGGCAGATATTTCCACGGAGAAGGGCAATCACAGATTCATTCAACAAACTTATGGTTCACCAATGGAAAGGTGTGAGGATTGGTTTCATTATGATATTGGGGTTAACAGACATATACAAACACAGGTGACATATATAATCACCAAAGACCTACAGAATACCAAGAGAAGATTACTCAACATTCTGTCATAAGGTACATGGGAAAAGGATCCCAGGAAGAACAGACATATGTGTATGTGTAAAAGAACCACATCTTCCACACCTACAACAAGCCAAACATTGTAATCAAATTTGCTGTAATAAAAAATAAAAAATTAAATTAAAAACACGAACAAGAAGTAGTGAGACAAACTTGAGTGGCTTTCTCCTGGCACATTCCATTCTAAATTCCAATCTAGAACAGGACTTCCATTGAGGCTCTGTTGCCCCAGTAACCAGATTTGGTAAGGGAGACCTGCTGCCACCTTGTGGCCGTTTCACACAACAGCAGCTTTAATCCCAGCGCTAATGGTCAGTTGATATTCAAAATCATTGCAGGCCTGTAAATGACACCTGCCCTGAAAACAAATCCTGGGTTCATATATCGACCAAAAAATTCAAAGGACGTCCATATTTCAAAACGACAGTTTCAAAAGGCATATTTTACACACATTAGTGTTCTGCTTCTTTTTCTTTCTTTCTGTTTTTGTTAAAAAAACGGGAATGGCAAAAAGCATCCCTCAGAATGGGCGAAAATATTTGCAAACGAATCAATGGACAAAAGTTTAATCTCCAATATATATAAAGAGCTCATGCAGCTTAATATTAAAAAAACAAACAACCCAATACAAAAATGGGCAGAAGATCTAAAGAGACGTTTCTTCAAAGAAGTCACAGAGATGGCCAAGACACACATGAAAAGCTGCTCAACATCACTAATTATTAGAGAAATGCAAATCAAAACTACAATGAGGTATCACCTCACACCTGTTACAATTGGCATCATCAGAAAATCTACAAACAACGAATTCTGGGGAGGGTGTGGACAAAAGGATCCCTCTTCCACTAGTGGTGGAAATGTAAATTGATACAGTCACGATGGAGAACAGTATGGAGTTTCCTTAAAAAAACTAGAAATAGAATTACCATATGATCCAGCAATCCCACTTCTGGGCATATACCCAGATAAAACCATAAATCAAAAAGGCACATTCACCACAATGCTCATTTCAGCACTATTTACGATAGCCAGGTAATGGAAGCAACCTAAATACCCACAGACAGACGAATGGATAAAGATGTGGTACATATATAAAATGGAATATTACTCAGCCATAAGAAGGAATGAAACTGGGTCATTTGTAGAGACGTCGATGGATCTAGAGACTGTCATACAGAATGAAGTAAGTCAGAAAGAGAAAAACAAATATTGTATATTAATGCATATATGTGGAACCTAGAAAAATGGTACAGATGAACTGGTTTGCAGGGAAGAAGGAGAGACACAGAGGTAGAGAACACACGTATGGACACCAAGTGTGGGAAGCCATGGGGAGGGGGTGTTGGGGTGAGTTGGGAGATTGGGATTGACCTGTATACATGTATATGCATAAAATACATAACTAATAATAACCTGCTGTATAAAAAATAAATAAAATTAAATTTCAAATTTTTAAAAAATAAAATTTAAAAATAAAACAGAAAAAAGTTCTTCCCTTCACACAGATGTATTTATATGAATGAATTATTTCCATGCTTATATCTATAAATACATAAAAGAGGAATAAAATCTAACTTGAACCAAAAAAGAAAAAAAAAAAACCTGAACCTACGAGTTAGACAGAGGAAAACACAATCAGGGCACTTGCTCCATCGGTAAACAATTCTGAAATTGGTCAGAGGTGGGGAATCATCTCCCATAGAGCTAGCAGCCCACTCCTACGCAAGGAGCGTCCTCATTGCAAAGCGGGGGGCCATGCCGAGGCATCTGTGAGTAACCGTGAGCTGAGCCCCAGGCCAGCTGCTGTTGAACTTTTCCCACCCTTCCCAGGTAAAACACCTGAATATGTACAAGGGCTTGAAAGCCTAGAGGAAGGGCCATGGAGCCACACCAGCAACAGCACACAGGCCAACTTGGTGCCTGCAGGCCAGTCAGGATGGTCCTGGCCCTGGGCGGTCTTCTGGAAGCTTTCCATTGCCCTGCCTGAGATACCCCTCCTGTCCCGGCCCCCACTGCTTTTTTCCTTCCTCACCTCTGTCCGGAGAGAAATTCCAGCGGAAGGTATGGGTGACACATCCCCTTCTTTACAGGTGGAAGCCTGGCAACTCCTGCAGAAAGTCCAGCAGAGACCCACTCACACCGGGCCACCCACAAAGCCGTGACCCCTCACTCCCTCCCACCAGCACAGCCCCGACACTGCTGACGGGGCAGAGAATATGGAGTCAGGCACAGCTTCAGGGGCTATTGCTGCCTGCAGTGCTGTTTATATTGACCTCAACCCAGGCACACGTGGGGAGGGCCGGCCGGCAGGGTCAGGCTACCCAGGTCAGCTAATCCTCAGCCCTCAGGGAATCACATTGTTGAAAATGGACCTCGCTAAGGCAGAAGAGAATCCAAGGAATAAAAGGACACAATGCCATTTGTAGCACCGTAGGTGTGTCTAGAGGTAAGCACGTGAGTTGTTGTAAGTCAGAAAGTGAAAGACACATATCATATCATATCACTTATAGGTGTGACCGAAAAATGGATACCAGGGCAGATATTTCCACGGAGAAGGGCAATCACAGATTCATTCAACAAACTTATGGTTCACCAATGGAAAGGTGTGAGGATTGGTTTCATTATGATATTGGGGTTAACAGACATATACAAACACAGGTGACATATATAATCACCAAAGACCTACAGAATACCAAGAGAAGATTACTCAACATTCTGTCATAAGGTACATGGGAAAAGGATCCCAGGAAGAACAGACATATGTGTATGTGTTAAAGAACCACATCTTCCACACCTACAACAAGCCAAACATTGTAATCAAATTTGCTGTAATAAAAAATAAAAAATTAAATTAAAAACACGAACAAGAAGTAGTGAGACAAACTTGAGGGGCTTTCTCCTGGCACATTCCATTCTAAATTCCAATCTAGAACACGACTTCCATTGAGGCTCTGTTGCCCCAGTAACCAGATTTGGTAAGGGAGACCTGCTGCCACCTTGTGGCCGTTTCACACAACAGCAGCTTTAATCCCAGCGCTAATTGTCAGTTGATATTCAAAATCATTGCAGGCCTGTAAATGACACCTGCCCTGAAAACAAATCCTGGGTTCATATATCGACCAAAAAATTCAAAGGACGTCCATATTTCAAAACGACAGTTTCAAAAGGCATATTTTACACACATTAGTGTTCTGCTTCTTTTTCTTTCTTTCTTTTTTTGTTAAAAAAACGGGAATGGCAAACAGCATCCCTCAGAATGGGCGAAAATATTTGCAAACGAATCAATGGACAAAGGTTTAATCTCCAATATATATAAAGAGCTCATGCAGCTTAATGTTAAAAAAACAAACAACCCAATACAAAAATGGGCAGAAGATCTAAAGAGACGTTTCTTCAAAGAAGACACAGAGATGGCCAAGACGCACATGAAAAGCTGCTCAACATCACTAATTATTAGAGAAATGCAAATCAAAACTACAATGAGGTATCACCTCACACCTGTTAGAATCGGCATCATCAGAAAATCTACAAACAACGAATTCTGGGGAGGGTGTGGACAAAAGGATCCCTCTTCCACTAGTGGTGGAAATGTAAATTGATACAGTCACGGTGGAGAACAGTATGGAGTTTCCTTAGAAAAACTAGAAATAGAATTACCATATGATCCAGCAATCCCACTTCTGGGCATATACCCAGATAAAACCATAAATCAAAAAGGCACATTCACCACAGTGCTCATTTCAGCACTATTTACGATAGCCAGGTAATGGAAGCAACCTAAATACCCACAGACAGACGAATGGATAAAGATGTGGTACATATATAAAATGGAATATTACTCAGCCATAAGAAGGAATGAAACTGGGTCATTTGTAGAGACGTCGATGGATCTAGTGACAGTCATACAGAATGAAGTAAGTCAGAAAGAGAAAAACAAATATTGTATATTAATGCATATATGTGGAACCTAGAAAAATGGTACAGATGAACTGGTTTGCAGGGAAGAAATAGAGACAGAGGTAGAGAACAGACGTATGGACACCAAGTGTGGGAAGCCATGGGGTGGTGGTGGTGGGATGAGTTGGGAGATTGGGATTGACCTGTATACATGTATATGCATAAAATACATAACTAATAATAACCTGCTGTATAAAAAATTAAATAAAATTAAATTTCAAAATTTTAAAAAATAAAATTTAAAAATAAAAGAGGAAAAAGTTCTTCCCTTCACACAGATGTATTTATATGAATGAATTATTTCCATGCTTATATCTATAAATACATAAAAGAGGAATAAAATCTAACTTGAACCAAAAAAGAAAAAAAAAAAAAACTGAACCCACCAGATAGACAGAGGAAAACCCTATCAGGGCACTTGTTCCAGCGGTAAACAATTCTGAAATTGGTCAGAGGTGGGTAATCATCTCCCATAGAGCAAGCAGCCCACTCCTAATCAAGGGGCATCCTCATTGCAAAGCTGGGGGCAATGCCGAGACATCTGTGAGTAACCGTGAGCTGAGCCCCAGGCCAGCTGCTCTTGAACTTTTCCCACCCTTCCCAGGTAAAACACCTGAATATGTACAAGGGCTTGAAAGCCTAGAGGAAGGGGCGTGGAGCCACACCAGCGACAGCACTCAGGCCAACTTGGTGCCTGCAGGCCAGCCAGGATTGTCCTGGCCCTGGGCGCTCTTCTGGAAACTTCCCATTGCCCTGCCTGAGATACCCCTCCTGTCCCGGCCCCCACTGCTTTTTTCCTTCCTCACCTCTGTCCTGAGAGAAATTCCAGTGGATGGTAGAGGTGACACATCCTCTTCTTTACAGGTGGCAGCCTGGCAACTCTTGCAGAAAGTCCAGAAGAGACCCACTCACACTGGGCCACCCACAAAGCCGTGGCCCCTCACTCCCTCCCACCAGCACAGCCCCGACACTGCTGACGGGGCAGAGAATATGGAGTCAGGCACAGCTTCAGGGGCTATTGCTGCCTGCAGCGCTGTTTATATTGACCTCAACCAAGGCTCACCTGGCGAGGGCCGGCCGGCATGGTCAGGCTACCCAGGTCAGCTAATCCTCAGCCCTCAGGGAATCACATTTTTGAAAATGGACCTCGCTTAGGCAGAATAGAAGCCAAGGAATAAAAGGACACAATGCCATTTGCAGCACCGTAGGTGTGTCTAGAGGTAATCACGTGACTTTTAGTAAGTCAGAAAGTGAAAGACACATATCATATCATATTTCTTATAGGTGTGACCAAAAAATGGATATCAGGTCAGATATTTCCACGGAGAAGGGCAATCAGAGATTCATTCAACAAACTTATGGTTCAAATGGAAGGGTGTGAGGATTTGTTTTATTATTATATTGGGGTTAACAGACATATACAAACACAGGTGACATATATAATGACCAAAGACCTACAGAATACCAAGAGAAGACTACTCAACATTCTGTCATAAGGTACATGGGAAAAGGATTTCAGGAATAACAGACATATGTGTATGTGTAAAAGAGCCACATCTTCCACACCTAGAACAAGCCAAACACTGTAATCAAATTGCCTGTAATAAAAAATAAAAAATTAAATTAAAAACACGAACAAGAAGTAGTGAGACAAACTTGAGGGGCTTTCTCCTGGCACATTCCATTCTAAATTCCAATCTAGAACACGACTTCCATTGAGGCTCTGTTGCCCCAGTAACCAGATTTGGTAAGGGAGACCTGCTGCCACCTTGTGGCCGTTTCACACAACAGCAGCTTTAATCCCAGCGCTAATGGTCAGTTGATATTCAAAATCATTGCAGGCCTGTAAAAGACACCTGCCCTGAAAACAAATCCTGGGTTCATATATCGACCAAAAAATTCAAAGGACGTCCATATTTCAAAACGACAGTTTCAAAAGGCATATTTTACACACATTAGTGTTCTGCTTCTTTTTCTTTCTTTCTTTTTTTGTTAAAAAGACGGGTATGGCAAAAAGCATCCCTCAGAATGGGCGAAAATATTTGCAAACGAATCAATGGACAAAGGTTTAATCTCCAATATATATAAAGAGCTCATGCAGCTTAATATTAAAAAAACAAACAACCCAATACAAAAATGGGCAGAAGATCTAAAGAGACGTTTCTTCAAAGAAGACACAGAGATGGCCAAGACGCACATGAAAAGCTGCTCAACATCACTAATTATTAGAGAAATGCAAATCAAAACTACAATGAGGTATCACCTCACACCTGTTAGAATCGGCATCATCAGAAAATCTACAAACAACGAATTCTGGGGAGGGTGTGGACAAAAGGATCCCTCTTCCACTAGTGGTGGAAATGTAAATTGATACAGTCACGGTGGAGAACAGTATGGAGTTTCCTTAGAAAAACTAGAAATAGAATTACCATATGATCCAGCAATCCCACTTCTGGGCATATACCCAGATAAAACCATAAATCAAAAAGGCACATTCACCACAGTGCTCATTTCAGCACTATTTACGATAGCCAGGTAATGGAAGCAACCTAAATACCCACAGACAGACGAATGGATAAAGATGTGGTACATATATAAAATGGAATATTACTCAGCCATAAGAAGGAATGAAACTGGGTCATTTGTAGAGACGTCGATGGATCTAGAGACAGTCATACAGAATGAAGTAAGTCAGAAAGAGAAAAACAAATATTGTATATTAATGCATATATGTGGAACCTAGAAAAATGGTACAGATGAACTGGTTTGCAGGGAAGAAATAGAGACAGAGGTAGAGAACAGACGTATGGACACCAAGTGTGGGAAGCCATGGGGTGGTGGTGGTGGGATGAGTTGGGAGATTGGGATTGACCTGTATACATGTATATGCATAAAATACATAACTTATAATAACCTGCTGTATAAAAAATTAAATAAAATTAAATTTCAAAATTTTAAAAAATAAAATTTAAAAATAAAAGAGGAAAAAGTTCTTCCCTTCACACAGATGTATTTATATGAATGAATTATTTCCATGCTTATATCTATAAATACATAAAAGAGGAATAAAATCTAACTTGAACCAAAAAAGAAAAAAAAAACCTGAACCCATGAATTAGACAGAGGAAGACACAATCAGGGCACTTGCTCCAGCGGTAAACAATTCTGAAATTGGTCAGAGGTGGGGAATCATCTCCCATAGAGCCAGCAACCCACTCCTACACAAGGAGCGTCCTCATTGCAAAGCGGGGGGCCATGCCGAGGCATCTGTGAGTAACCGTGAGCTGAGTCCCAGGCCAGCTGCTGTTGAACTTTTCCCACCCTTCCCAGGTAAAACACCTGAATATGTACAAGGGCTTGAAAGCCTAGAGGAAGGGGCGTGGAGCCACACCAGCGACAGCACGCAGGCCAACTTGGTGCCTGCAGGCCAGTCAGGATGGTCCTGTCCCTGGGCGCTCTTCTGGAAGATTTCCATTGCCCTGCCTGAGATACCCCTCCTGTCCCGGCCCCCACTGCTTTTTTCCTTCCTCACCTCTGTCCGGAGAGAAATTCCAGCGGAAGGTATGGGTGACACATCCTCTTCATTACAGGTGGAAGCCTGGCAACTCCTGCAGAAAGTCCAGCAGAGACCCACTCACACCGGGCCACCCACAAAGCCGTGGCCCCTCACTCCCTCCCACCAGCACAGCCCCGACACTGCTGACGGGGCAGAGAATATGGAGTCAGGCACAGCTTCAGGGGCTATTGCTGCCTGCAGCGCTGTTTATATTGACCTCAACCCAGGCACACCTGTGGAGGGCTGGCAGGCAGTTTCAGGCTGCCAAAATCAGCCAATCCTCACCCCTCAGGGGCTCACAGTTGCAGAAAATGAAACTTGCTAAACGGGCCAGGCCCTAGGAACAGGTGTGGGCTCTTGAGAGTCAGGATAGACAAGGGGCTGCAGCTGCGGCTTGTTTTCTTATCATTTTATCTGGTCCATGAGTGGATAACAACTTCAAGAAGACCCTATCCTAATGAGAGGAACCCAGGAGTCAGGGAGAGGAGTGATGGTGGGTGGAGACAGAGGCCTGGTGCCCTGGCTGCAGTGGAAGTGTCTGGAAGACCAGGCAGAAAGAGCCTGCAGAGAGTGATAGCCATGGTCACAGACCTGTCAGAGCTGCTGTTTGTTAGTTCAAGTCCTGCTCTGAGGTATTCTGTGTCAGCTGTGAGCGACAGGTGAGCAGGGGGTTCTCTGCAAGGTGGGCTATGTGCACAGTTCCTGTGTGTCCAGCCCTGCTGCGGTTCCTTCCCAGGGGAGCTCCGTATCCTGGGAAGGGCCTGAGTAGGAGAGCCCCATGGGCTGCTGGGTACCTGCAGAGGTGAGCTCCATGCCCTGGGAGGGACTTGACCACGAGAGCCCCGTGGGCTGTGGGGTAGGGGTGCAGCCCAGGTGAGCTCCATATCCTGAGATTGGCCTGACCACGAGAGCCCCATGGGCTGCTGGAGACCTGGTAAAGGATATCAGGACAGTCAGTGAAGCCACCGAGGATATACATCCAGTAGCTCCTATTTCCTACTCCCTGCTGGTCATTCTACCTTCCACCAGGCCATGGCATTCTGTATTAGACTCCAATGATGCCTTCTTCTGTATTCCATTCATCTCAGAGTCACAAGAATTTTTGGCTTGTGAGTGGCAGGACACAACATGCAACAAAAGCAATAATGCTGGGCCGTCCTGCCCCAATGGTTCAAAAATCCCCACACCATCATTGGGGAAATGTCCTCTAAAGACCGAAAAGTTCAACCTCTTTAAAAGGGAACCCTCCTTCAATATGCAGATGACATTCTGATCGCCAGGCCTACTAAAGACGCCTCTGAACTACCTAGCCAAGAAAGGATAGAAGGTGTCCAAGAAAAACGCTCAAATATCCCAGGCTAAGGTGACATGCCTGGGATTCATTCTCACAGATACTCAGAGAAACGCATCCCAGGATAGGGAAGAAGCCATTTGCAGCCTTACGTCTTCTAAAACTAGAAGACAGCTTAGAGGTTCTTGGGGAGGCCAAGGTTTTCTGCATCTGGATCCCTAACTACAGTGTCATAGCTGGGCCTCTACATGAAACACTGACACGAAAAGATGATGATCCTTTTGAATAGAATCCAGAAGCAGCCTTTCAAGAATGGAAAGAGCAGTCAATACAGACCCTTGCCCAGGAACTCCCTAATTTAGCTAAACCCTTTGACCTTTACATACCCGGTCAAAGGTTAATCGCCCTTGGAGCCTTAGTGCAAAAACTGGGACCACTTGAAATGGAGCAACACAAGAATGCCCTTCAGGTATGATAAACTATGGTCACCAAGGGCTTTGCCCACCGACTCATCAGGCCAGGATACTGGGGTATCTAAAAAGCTGGAAATCAGCAGCCCGCAAGGCCAGCTCCCTCCTAAGGGAAAAGGACCCCACGTGGTGATCCTAACCACCCATCATGCCCTGAAGTTGCAGGGGTCGCTCTGTGGACACACTGACCTCGAGTGAGGAGGCCCTCCAACTCCAACCTCCAGAGAGATAAACGGGGGCAACGGGCCCCCAAGATGACTCGTGTGACCATCACTTGACCTGGAGTTTCTCTCAGAAAACGACAAGACTGTGCCCCGAAAGAGCAGACTACTGCTTGCAGGACTTACTGCACCCAGAGGGGAGCTAATAAGCTTGGCGGGGGAAACGTATATCACGCTTTCACCATAGAAAACCCTACAGACACCGCGGTGATGGTGGCCAATATGACCGGCTGGACTGCTGGCTACTTCTAAAGGCCGTTGACTCAGTGGACGTCATGGTCCTGGATCACCACTGACCCTGGACTGTCTGGGAGTTGCGCGGGCAGGGCTCTGACACATGGTGCTGTTTGTACATTAATTCAGGGACCTAATTAAAGAAAGCACAGACTACTGGTCAGAGCATCTAGTCTGGCAAAAACTGTCAGCCTAAGGTCGCCGAACATATGTGGGGTGGGGTGAAACCTGCCACCGCAGCATCCCTGCGCCTCTCTTTCCTGGACCCTTAAAGGTCATTAGAATCTGTAACACTTCCAATGCTGGTGCTCAGGCGGACGAGAAGTGAGGCAGGAGGCCTTGGGACAATCAACCTCACCAGGAGGCTGGAGGGGAGACGTTTTCCCCCTCCCCCCATGTATCAGGGCTCCCACCACAGCATGAAGCAGTTACAAAAGAGGGGTCTGCACCCTCAACACCCCAAGAATAAGGAACGGAACAAAAAGCAGAGGAGGTGTTCGTCTCCGGCAACGTTCATTAAAAATTCCTGGGAGATAAAAAGAGAATCTGGGCAATAAAATAAAGTCGAACCTGTTTTTCCTTTGTGCTTTGTCTAATTTCATGTGCTCCTAGGGTTCCGCATGCAGAGGTCCCACACCCGGCACTTCAGACCCGATTTCCTAGTGCAGAATGGCTGGGTCGACACCTCAGCTAGCGGGGTCCCATGCAGACTCCGCGGCATAGAGCCTGAGCTGCAGCCAACGCAGCCCTCGAGAGCTCCATCCCCTCCCTCCCACTGACGCTGCCCGGGACCCTACACAGCAGCCCAGCCCACAGCCCATGGGGGAGTGCACGCTCTCACCTCTCCATTCTGTTTTCAAAATAATGTTTCCTTTGCTTCTGAACCAAACTCAGTCTTGATCTGTTGGCTCCAATGACACTGGGCACGGGGACTCCTGTTGGGGTCCACTCTGGAGGATCAGTAACAGAAATTGAGAACATTGTAACTTCAATGAACAGATGTGTGAGCCAAACTGTAGTTAACATAGAGCAGTGTATAATGCTCGGGTAAAATAAGATGTTTCTAAGACTTACATTTGATATTTCCCTCACTTTCCTATAAGCAAGTTCAGTGAAGACGTCTGTCTTATTTGTCAGGTCAACATTAGAGAAATGAAGTGATTTATTTCCATGGATGTACATCGAATACTCTTGGCTGAAGCTTCAATCTTGTTTTGAATGCTTTTCCATTGAAAATGATACCTCTCTTTCAGCTCCCCCATTTCTGAGAAGTATAAAATCTTATAATTTATTATTACCAAAGGGGAAAGGTAGGAGAAGGGATAAATTAACAGTTTGGGATTAACACATACACACTGCTATGTATAAAATAGATCATCAACAAGGAACTACTGTATAGCACAGGGAACTACACTGAATATTTTGCAATAACCTATAAGGGGAAATAATCTGAAAAACAATAGATATTTTTATTGACATCATCTATCAATGACAGATAAAATGTAACCTAAGCAAGGCCGATGGTGAGTGCTTCTGACCCTGAAGATTTCAGTCATCTAAAGTTGGGGCTCTGCCTATTTCCCAAGGCCCTTAAAGGACATACGTGTAGCCGTAGCTTAAAAATTCCCCAGTTTGGGGTTCGGGGAGGCACTGATTTGGAAAAATCCCTGGTGTTCTCCTTACATGCACGGGACCCTTCCTACAGCTAAAACATGCCTGTCACACCTAGAGGATGGTACACCGTTTGATCGGAAAGAGTTTGGAAAAGGCACCTCATCTCCTCATCGCCTGGTGCTCGGGTTCAACCCTCCAGCATCTTTCCTAACAATCTCCTCACTTGGGGATATCAGCACCGTCAACATCCTGTTGCACACAGTTTGGAATTTGTCCAGAGGATGAAGCGGAAGGATGAGAAAAATTTAGAGACAAGTCTTAGGTGTTCGGACAGGCACATGCCACTCTAATTTCCAATCCAGAAGACAAATTCATCAAAGGCTAGAATTGCCCACGGAAACAGAATAGGGCTAGAGGAAAAACCGCTGTTTTGTGTCCGGTTTCCAAAAACACAAGTTGAAAAATGGAACTCAGGGGCACTAAAATTCATGAAACTGCAGAGTTGAAAATATCTATCGCCGAAAAATGTCTTGAGGTAAGTCACAGAAAAGGACTTGTAAGCAAGGGAGAGTGGCAGGAAACAGATTTGAAGAGGTAGAAAGGACTCCCCATTAAAGCACAAGAAAAGGGGCTGAACATCGCCAATGATGCAGTTGGCCAAAAAGGGTGTATGCATTTTTTCTGAATATATTCAAGTAAAGGCCAAACACACTTTTTATCCAACCAAACAGGTGGGCACTGGAAATCAATATCACAAAATGTATCACTTCACATCAGTCAGAAGGGCCATCCACATAAAGTGTAAACACCAGAAATGCAGGACAGGGCGAGGAGAAAAGGGAGCCCTGTGAGGCTGATAGTGGAAATGTAATTTGCCAACGGCCACTCTGGAGAAGTGTATTGTGTTTGCTAAAACATCTAAAAAATGAGCTACAGAGCATAGGGCACTTGCACTCATGGGCGTGTACCTTGGGAAAAACAAAAATCGACAGAAAACAGGCACCCGAACGTTTACCACCTCTCTGTTAAAAAGGGCCTCAACTTGGATATAACCTAAATGTCCCTGGAAGGATAAAATGGATAAAAGAGATGGGGTACTTATGTAGAGTGGAATATTACTCATCCAGAAATCAATGAAATAAGGCCAGTTGTAACAACTCTGGAGGAGTTACATACGATCATTCTAAGTGACATATGTCAGAAAGAAAAAGACACATATCATAAGATGTCACTTAAAGGTGGAATCAAAAATGGCTACACATGAAATAAATTACAAAACAGAAACATAGTCAAATATGTAGAAAATAGACATAAGGCTGCTAAATGGGAAAGGTGGGGAATGGTGAGGTATTATCCAGGAGGTTGAAATTAGCAAAGATACCATTCCAAGTACCAAATTGAATAACTGACAAGGCCTACACGGTACCTCAAAGAACTGCACTCAGCCCACTCAAGTTACTGGAAAATAATACATATGACTGGTAAGCATCTGAAAAAGAATTTATTGTTGTCTCACAGTACATGAATCAAGTGGATGTACAGCAGCAAAAAACAGAGCTTTGAAAATCAGCTGTAACCAATATAAAAATAAATTTAAAACTATTTATAAAAACAGTGAGACAGACAAAAATTCTTACAACTTTTGTTGAAGGGCTACGATGTAACATGGATTGAACACATGTAGACCCACAGCAGGATGATTATATAAGGCTGGAAGCTATGCACGCTAAGAGATGTTAGAGAGGCTGGGTGAGGAAATGCAGACCTTTTAAAGTAATACTGCCTGGTACCCATTCCATGGGTCCCAAATCTGCAGGTTCAAGGGAATCTTCTGACAGCGAAAACATGCCCGGGAAACCGAGATGAATGTACACCGTGTGCTCAGGAAAGGTGTCTAAAATGCACCTCATTTTTGATCTCCTGGTGCTGGGGTTCGCCATTCCAGCCACATTACTAACAATCTCCCCACTTGGAGAATCAGCACCTTTAACCTCCTGTTTCACACAGTTTGCAATTTGTGCAGAGGATAAATGGGAAGAGGGGGAACCAATGAGAGACTAGCTGTAGGACTTTTGACAGGCACATGTCACTCTAATTTCCCATTAGGAAGAAGAATTAACCAAAGGCTCAGCCTGCCTCCCCAGAACCAGAATAGGGCCAGAAGTAATCCAATGGTTTGGCGGCCAGCTCACAAAAAAAGCGAGTTGCAAAATGGAGCTCAGGAGCAGACAATTCAAAGACCTGCAAAGATATAAATGATAACCAACGTCCAAAAATATATTCAGGTAAGGCAACGAAGAGGATCTGAATGAGAGGCAGAATTGCAGGAAACAGATTTCAAAAGGTAGATTGTACTCACATTTAAAGCATATGAAAAGCAGCAGAATTTCTAAAATGAGGCGGTTGGGCAAAAGGGTGTATGCGTTTTTTTCGTGAATATCTTCAGGAAAAAAACACATGCAGAGTTTTTGGCCAACCAAGCAAGAGGGAAATGCAAATCCGCACAACAAAGAAGTCTCAATTTCCACTGCTCAGAAAGGCAATCCAAAAAATGTGTACAAACCAGAAATGCAGGAGAGGCCATGGAAAACAGGGAGCCTAGTCACGCTGATGGGTGGGGTATAAATATCCAAGAGCCACTCTGAAGAAGTGTATGCTGCTTTTAAAACATCTAAAATACAAAGCCCCGGAGAAAGGGGACTTCAACTCATGGACATATAACTTGGGAAGACTAAATGTCAATAAGACACAGGCACCCCAAAGTTTAGGGCTGCTCTGCATACAAGAACCTCAACTTTGGTACACCTAAAATATCCCAGGAAAAAGAGAAATGCATAAAGGACTTGTGGTAATTTTGTACAACGGAATATCACTCAGACATGAAATCAATGTATATAAGGCCAGTAGCAGCATAATGAGTGGATTTACGTATGATGATTTTAAGGGAAATTAGTCACACAGAAAAAAGAATCTTATCATAAGATATGACTTATAGAGGGAATGTCAATATCACAACACATGAACTGAATTAGGAAAGAGAACAGAGTCTCACATTTAGCAAAAATCTCTTATGCCTGCTTCAGGGGAAAGGAGAGGTGGGGTGATGCATAAAACCAGAGTTTGATATTAGCACAGGTACCATTCCATAAACCAAATACAGAATAGACAAGACCTACACCTTCCTCAGTGAACGGGACTCAACACCCCTATGCCCCACAGAGGAATATATCTGAGTACTAAGAATCTTAAAACCTATGTATTGATATGTCTCCGTAAGGGAATCAATTGTGTCTAGACTGGCATAAACACGTCAGTGAAAATCAGCTCAACCCCATTATAAAAATGAATTTCAAAAAACCCCCCCAAAACAGCGAAATTCTTACACAATTCCTTCAGGGGTTCTGATGAAACCTGGAATGACCCTATCTGCAAAGACAGCTGGATGAGACATAAGGCTGGACACTTGGGACTGAGAGGACTGGTGAGATTGGGAGAGAAAATGCAGACCTTTTAAAGTAGTAATGCATGCCACCATTCCATGTGTCCCAAATCTCCAGGTAGAAGGGAATATCACTACAATTATAACATGTATGGGAAACCTAGAAAATGGACACCCTGTGATGGCGAAAGTTTTCTAAAACTCTCCTAATTTTTCCTCTCCTTGTGCTCCACTTTGGCATTCCAACTGCTTTACTATCAATCTCCCAACTTAGGAGAGTCAGCCCCTATAACCTCCTGGTTCGCACAGTTTGCTAATTGTGCAGAGGATGAAAGGGAAGAGGGAGAACCAATCAGAGAGTAGATGTAGGCATTTGGACAGGCACATGTCACTCTAATTTCCTGGCAGGAAGAAGAATTAACCAAAGCCTCAGCCACCCACAGGGAACCAATATAGCCACCCCTGGAACCTGTATAGGTCCTGAAGCAAAATTGTGGATTTGCAGCCATCTCACAAAGATGGGATTTGAAAATTGGAGCTCAGGGGCACGGCAATTCACAAACGTGCAGACTTATAAAGGACTACTCACTTCCAAAAATCTGTTGAGGGAAGGAAATGAAGCGGCCTTGAAAATGACGCAGAATTTCACAAAACATATTTCAAGAGGTAAATTGGAATCGCCTTTAAAGCACAGGAAAAGCATCCCAACTTGGACAGAGATGCACTTGGCCAAAAAGGACATATGCCTTTTCTCCTGAATATATTCAGAAGAAAACGCATACACCCTTTTTGGCCAATCAAGCAAGCGCGCAATACAAATCCACACTACAAAGAATTGTCACTTACCACCGGTCAAAAGGGACATCCGAATATCTGTAAAAACCAGAAAGGCAAGAGAGAGATGGCAAGGGTATGAAGCAATGTGATCCCAATGGTCATGGAGGATTGTGATGACAAGCGCATGGAGAATTGTGATGACAAGATTATGTACCATTTTGTTGACAAAGGCAAGGAGCATTATGATGACAAGGTTCATGGAGCACTGTGATGACAAGCATCACGGAGCATAGTGATTACACGGGTCATGGAGCATTGGGATGACAAGCGCATGGATCATTGTGATGACAATGGTCATGGAGCATTTTAATGACAAGAGTCCCGGATCATTGTGTTGTCAGGGTTCATGGAGCGTTGTGATGACAGTGGTCATGGAGCATTGTGATGACAGGGGTCATGGCGCATTGTGATGAGAAGGTGATGGAGCATTGGGCTGAAAATGTCCATGGAGTACTGTGATGACAGGGGTCATGGAGCATTGTGATGACAAGGTACTGGAGCACTGTGATGAGAAGACCATGGAGCCTTGTGATGACAAGTCTCATGGAGCATTCTGATGAAAAGTGCCATGGAGCATTGTGATTACAGGGGTCTTGGAGCATTGTGATGACAAGGGCATGGAACATTGGGATGAGAAGGCCATGGAGCATTCTGATGACATGCATCATGGAGCTTTGTGATGACAAGGGCATGGAGCATTGTGATTACAGCGGTCTTGGAGCAGTGTGATGAAAAGGGCATGGATCATTGTGATGAAAAAGGCATGGAGCCTTGTCATGACAGGGTTCAAGGAGAAAACTGACAACAAGTGTCAGGGAGCATTGTGATGACAAGGGTATTGAGTATTGTGATGACAAAGGTCATGGAGCATTGTGATGAGAAGACCATGGATAATTGTGATGACGAGCGTCATGGGGCGTTGTGATGATAAGTGTTATGGAACATATTGATCACAAGGATTTGGAGCATTGTGATGACAGAGGTCATGGAGCATTTTGCTTTCATTGTGATGACAATAGCCTGAAACATTATGATGATGGGCATGGTGCATTGTGATGACAGGGTTCATGGAGCATTGAGATGAAAAGGGACATGGAGCATTGTGATTACAGGAGTCTTGGAGCATTGTGATGACAAAGGCATGGAACATCGTGAATGAGAAGGCCATGGAGCATTCTGTTGACATGCGTCATGGAGCTTTGTGATGACAAGGGCATGGAGCATTGTGATTACAGGGGTCTTGGAGCATTGTGATGACAAGGGTCATGGAGCCTTGTGATGACAAGGCTGTGGAACATTGTGATGGCAGGGGTCATGGAGCATTGTTATGACAGGGGTAATGGAGCATTGTGATGACAAGGGCATGGAGCATTGGTCTGAAAAGTTTCATGGATTATTGTGATGAGAGGGGGCAAGGAGCATTGTGATGAGAAGGGCATGGAACACTGTGATACATGGGTCATGGAGGATTGTAATGACAAGCGCATGGAGCATTGTGATAAGAATGGCATCGAGCATTGTGATGAAAAGCATCATGGAGCCTGTGATGACAAGGGCATGGAACAATGTGATGAGAGGGTTCATGGAGCATTGTGATGACAATGGCATGCAGCATTGTGATGACAAGGGTCATTGAGCTTTGTGATGACAAAGGTCATGGAGCATTTTGATGACAAGGGTGTGGTGCATTCTGTTGTGAAGGGCAGGGAGCATTGTGATGACAGGGGTTATGGAACATTGTGATTTCAGGGGAATGGAGCATTGTGATGATAAAGGCATGTAGCATTGTTGTGACAAGGGTCATGGAATATTGTGATGACAGGGGTGAGGGAGTATTGTGTTGACTAGTGATGGAACATTGTGATATCAGTGGTGAGAGAGAATTTTGATGAGAAGTGCATGGAGCAGTGTGATGACAAAGTTTATGGAGCATTGTGATGACAAAGATGTGGAGCATTGTGATGACAAGCGCATGGCACATTGTGATGCCATGGGTCAAGGAGTATTGTGCTAACAAAGGCATTGAGCATTGGGAGGACAAGGGTCACCGAGCATTGTGATGAAATGTTCATGGAGCACTGTGGTGACAAAGGTCACAGAGCCTTGTGATGACGAGGGCATGGACCATTGTGATGGCAAAGGTCATGAAGCATTGTGATGACTGTAGTCACGGAGCATTGTGATGACAGGGGTCATAGAGCATTGTGATGAAAGGGCATGGAGCATTGTGATGACAGGGGCATGTTGCATTGGTTTGACAAGTTTCAGGGATTATTGTGATGACAGTGGGCATGGCGCATTGTGATGACAAGGGCATGGAGCATTGTGATGAGAAGGTCATGGAGTATTGTGAAGAAGGGTGTCAGGGAGCATTGTGATGACATATGTCATGGTCCATTGCGATGACAATGGAATGGAGCACTGTGATGCCAAGTGTCATGGAGGATTGTGATGACAAAGGTAATGGAGCATTTTGATGACAAGCGCTTGGGGCATTGTGATGACAAGGGTCATGGAGCATTGTGATAACAAGGGCCATTGAGAATTTTGATGACATGTTCATGAAGCATTGTGATGACAATCACATGGAGCTTGCTGTGACAGGGATCATGGAGCATTGCGATGACAAGTGCATAGAGAATTGTGATGACAAAGCATGTAACACTGTGATGAAAAGCATCATGGAGCACAGTGATGCCAAGAACGTGGAGAATTGTGATGACAGGGGACATGGAGCATTGTGATGACCAGGGCATGGAGTATTGTGATGGCAAGACCGTGGAGCATTGTGATGAGAAGACCATGGATAATTGTGATGATGAGCGTCATGGAGCACTGTAATGACAAGGTGTATGGAGCATGTGATAAAAGGGGTCATGGAGCATTGTGATGACAAGGTTCATGGAGCATTCTGATGACAAGCTTGTGGAGTATTTTGATGACAATGACATGGAGCATTTTGATGAAAATGGCATTGGGCATTGTGATGAAAAAGACATGGAGCCTTTTCATGACAATTTTCAGGGAGCATTCTGACGACAAGTGTCAGGGAGCATTGTGATGACAAAGGTCATGGAGAATTTGGACGACAAGGGCATGGAGTGTTGTGATGACAAGCACATGGAGCTTGCTATGACGGGGTCATGGAGCATTGCGATGACAAATGCATAGAGAATTGTGATGACAAAGCATGTAACACTGTGATGAGAAGTGTCATGGAGCATAGTGATGCCAAGATCGTGGAGAATTGTGATGACAGAGGACATGGAGCGTTGTGATGACCAGGTCATGGAGCATTGCGATGGCAAGATCGTGGAGCATTGTGATGAGAAGACCATGGATAATTGTGATGACGAGGGTCATGGAGCACTGTAATGACAAGGGGTATAGAGCACTGTGATGACAGTGGTCATGGAGAATTGTGATGACCGGGGACATGGAGCATTGTGATGCCCAAGGCATGGAGCACTGTGATGGCAAGACCGTGGAGCATTGTGATGAGAAGACCATGGATAATTGTGATGAGGAGCGTCATGGAGCACTGTAATGACAAGTGGTATGGAGCCTTGTGATGACAGGGGTCATGGAGCATTGTTATGACAGTGGTCATGGAGCATTGTGATGACAAGTGTCATGTAGCATTTTGATGGCAAGATCGTGGAGCATTGTGATGAGAAGACCATGGACAATTGTGATTACGAGTGTCATGGAGCACTGTAATGACAAGCAGTATGGAGCATTGTGATGACAGGGGTCATGGAGCATTGTGATGACTGGGGACATGGAGCATTGTGATGACCAGAGCAAGGAGCATTGTGATGGCAAGACCGTGGAGCACTGTGATGAGAAGACCATGGATAATTGTGATGACGAACATCATGGAGCACTGTAATGACAAAGGACATGGAGCATTGTGATGACAGGGGTCATGGATCATTGAGATGACAAGTGTCACGGAGCATTCTGATGACAAGCTTGTGGAGTATTGTGATGACAATGGCATGGAGCATTGTGATGAAAAGGGCATGGATCATTGTGATGAAAAAGGCATGGAGACTTGTCATGACAGGGTTCAATGAGCATACTGATGACAAGTGTCAGGGAGCATTGTGATGACAAGTGTATTGAGAATTGTGATGACAAAGGTCATGGAGCATTGTGATGAGAAGTCCATGGATAATTGTGATGAGCAGCGTCATGGGGCGTTGTGATGACAAGTGTTATGGAACATTGTGATCACAAGGGTTTGGAGCATTGTGATGAGAGAGGTCATGGAGAATTTTGATTTCATTGTGATGACAATAGCATGAAGCATTATGATGATGGGCATGGTGCATTGTGATGACAGGGTTCATGGAGCATTGAGATGAAAAGAGTCATGGATCATTGTAATAACAAGGGTCTTGGAGCATTGTGATGACAAGGGCATGGAGCATTGGTCTGAAAAGTTTCATGGATTATTGTGATGAGAGTGAGCATGGAGCATTGTGATGGCAAGGGCACGGAACACAGTGATACATGTGTCATGGAGGATTGCAATGACAAGGGCATGGAGCATTGTGATGACAAGCGCCATGGAGCTTTGTGATGACAACGGCATGGAGCAATGTGATGAGAGGTTTCATGGAGGTTTGTGATGACAATGGCATGGAGCATTGTGATTCCAAGGGTCATGGAGCTTTGTGATGACATAGGCCATGGAGCATTTTGATGACAAGGGCGTGGTGCATTGTGATGAGAAGGGCAGGGAGCATTGTGATGACAGGGTCATGGAGCAATTGGATGAAAAGGGTCATGGAACATTTTGATGACAGTGTTTATGGAACATTGTGATGTTAGGGGTCATGGAGCATTGTGATGAAAAGGGTCATGGAGCATTGTGATGACAGGGGTTATGGAACATTGTGATGTCAGGGGTCATGGAGCATTGTGATGATAAGAGCATGTAGCATTGTTGTGACAAGGGTCATGGAACATTGGGATGACAGGGTGGAGGGAGTATTGTGTTGACTAGTGATGGAACATTGTGATATCAGTGGTGAGAGAGCATTTTGATGAGAGGTGCATGGAGCATTGTGATGACAAGGCTGTGGAGCATTGTGATGAGAAACGCAGGGCACATTGTGATGACATGGGTCATGGAACATTGTGCTGACAAACGCATGGAGCATTGTGATGACAAGGTTTATGGAGCATTGTGATGACAACGATGTTGAGCATTGTGATGACAAGCGCATGGCACATTTGATGCCATGTGTCATGGAGTAATGTGCTGACAAAGGCATGGAGCATTGTGATGACAAGTGTAACCGAGCATTGTGATGAAATGTTCATGGAGTGTTGTGGTCACAAAGGTCACAGAGCCTTGTGATGACGAGGGCATGGACCATTGTGATGACAAAGGTCATGAAGCATTGTGATGACTGTAGTCACGGAGCATTGTGATGACAGGGGTCATAGAGCATTGTGATGAAAGGGCATGGAGCATTGTGATGACAGGGGCATGTTGCATTGGTTTGACAATTTTCAGGGATTATTGTGATGACAGTGGGCATGGCGCATTGTGATGACAAGGGCATGGAGCATTGTGATGAAAAGGTCATGGAGTATTGTGAAGAAGGGTGTCAGGGAGCATTGTGATGACATATGTCATGGTCTATTGCAATGACAATGGAATGTAGCATTGTGATGCCAAGTGTCATGGAGGATTGTGATGACAAACGTAATGGAGCATTTTGATGACAAGGGCTTGGAGCATTGTGATGACAAGGGTCATGGAGCATTGTGATAACAAGGGCCATTGAGAATTTTGATGACATGTTCATGAAGCATTGTGATGACAATCACATGGAGCTTGCTATGACAGGGGTCATGGAGCATTGCGATGACAAGTGCATAGAGAATTGTGATGACAAAATATGTAACACTGTGATGAGAAGTATCATGGAGCATAGTGATGCCAAGAACGTGGAGAATTGTGATGACAGGGGACATGGAGCATTGTGATGACCAGGGCATGGAGCATTGTGATGGCAAGACCGTGGAGCACTTTGATGAGAAGACCATGGATAATTGTGATGATGAGCGTCATGGAGCACTGTAATGACAAGGGGTATGGAGCATTGTGATGACAGGGGTCATGGAGCATTGTGATGACTGGGGACATGGAGCATTGTGATAACCGGGGGCATGGAGCCTTGTGATGGCAAGATCGTGGAGCACTGTGATGAGAAGATCATGGATAATTGTGATGACGAGTGTCATGGAGCACTGTAATGACAGGGGGTAGAGAGCACTGTAATGACAGTGGTCATGGAGCATTGTGATGACCGGGGACATGGAGCATTGTGATGCCCAAGGCATGGAGCACTGTGATGGCAAGACCGTGGAGCATTGTGATGAGAAGACCATGGATAATTGTGATTAGGAGCGTCATGGAGCACTGTAATGACAAGTGGTATGGAGCCTTGTGATGACAGGGGTCATGGAGCATTGTTATGACAGTGGTCATGGAGCATTGTGATGACAATTGTCATGGAGAATTTTGATGACAAGGGCGTGGAGCATTGTGATGAGAAGACCATGGACAATTGTGATTACGAGTGTCATGGAGCACTGTAATGACAAGCGGTATGGAGCATTGTGATGACAGGGTCAAGGAGCATTGTGATGACTGGGGACATGGATCATTGTGATGACCAGGGCATGGAGCATTGTGATGGCAAGACCGTGGAGCACTGTGATGAGAAGACCATGGATAATTGTGATGACGAACATCATGGAGCACTGTAAGGACAAGGGGCTTGGAGCATTGTGTTGACAGGTGTCATGGAGCATTGTGATGACAGGGGTCATGGATCATTGAGATGACAAGGGTCAGGGAGCATTCTGATGACAAGCTTGTGGAGTATTGTGATGACAATGGCATGAAGCATTGTGATGAAAAGGGCATGGATCATTGTGATGAAAAAGGCATGGAGACTTGTCATGACAGGGTTCAATGAGCATACTGATGACAAGTGTCAGGGAGCATTGTGATGACAAGTGTATTGAGAATTGTGATGACAAAGGTCATGGAGCATTGTGATGAGAAGTCCATGGATAATTGTGATGACCAACGTCATGGGGCGTTGTGATGACAAGTGTTATGGAACATTGTGATCACAAGGGTTTGGAGCATTGTGATGAGAGAGGTCATGGAGAATTTTGATTTCATTGTGATGACAATAGCATGAAGCATTATGATGATGGGCATGGTGCATTGTGATGACAGGGTTCATGGAGCATTGAGATGAAAAGAGTCATGGATCATTGTATTAACAAGGGTCTTGGAGCATTGTGATGACAAGGGCATGGAGTATTGTGATGAGAAGGCCATGGAGCATTGTGATGACATGCGTCAGGGAGCTTTGTGATGACATGGGCATGGAGTCTTGTGATGACAACGCCGTAGAACATTGTCATGGCAGGGGTCATGGAGCATTGTTATGACAGGTGTAATGGAGCATTGGTCTGAAAAGTTTCATGGATTATTGTGATGAGAGTGAGCATGGAGCATTGTGATGGCAAGGGCACGGAACACAGTGATACATGTGTCATGGAGGATTGCAATGACAAGGGCATGGAGCATTGTGATGACAAGCGCCATGGAGCTTTGTGATGACAACGGCATGGAGCAATGTGATGAGAGGTTTCATGGAGGTTTGTGATGACAATGGCATGGAGCATTGTGATTCCAAGGGTCATGGAGCTTTGTGATGACATAGGCCATGGAGCATTTTGATGACAAGGGCGTGGTGCATTGTGATGAGAAGGGCAGGGAGCATTGTGATGACAGGGTCATGGAGCAATTGGATGAAAAGGGTCATGGAACATTTTGATGACAGTGTTTATGGAACATTGTGATGTTAGGGGTCATGGAGCATTGTGATGAAAAGGGTCATGGAGCATTGTGATGACAGGGGTTATGGAACATTGTGATGTCAGGGGTCATGGAGCATTGTGATGATAAGAGCATGTAGCATTGTTGTGACAAGGGTCATGGAACATTGGGATGACAGGGTGGAGGGAGTATTGTGTTGACTAGTGATGGAACATTGTGATATCAGTGGTGAGAGAGCATTTTGATGAGAGGTGCATGGAGCATTGTGATGACAAGGTTGTGGAGCATTGTGATGAGAAACGCAGGGCACATTGTGATGACATGGGTCATGGAACATTGTGCTGACAAACGCATGGAGCATTGTGATGACAAGGTTTATGGAGCATTGTGATGACAACGATGTGGAGCATTGTGATGACAAGTGCATGGCACATTTGAAGCCATGTGTCATGGAGTAATGTGCTGACAAAGGCATGGAGCATTGTGATGACAAGGGTCACCGAGCATTGTGATGAAATGTTCATGGAGTGTTGTGGTCACAAAGGTCACAGAGCCTTGTGATGATGAGGGCATGGACCATTGTGATGACAAAGGTCATGAAGCATTGTGATGACTGTAGTCACGGAGCATTTTGATGACAGGGGTCATAGAGCATTGTGATGAAAGGGCATGGAGCATTGTGATGACAGGGTCATGGAGCATTTTTCTGACAAGTTTCATGGATTATTGTGATGACAGTGGGCATGGCGCATTGTGATGACAAGGGCATGGAGCATTGTGATGAGAAGGTCATGGAGTATTGTGAAGAAGGGTGTCAGAGAGCATTGTGATGACATATGTCTTGGTCTATTGCAATGACAATGGAATGTAGCATTGTGATGCCAAGTGTCATGGAGGATTGTGATGACAAAGGTAATGGAGCATTTTGATGACAAGAGCTTGGAGCATTGTGATGACAAGGGTCATGGCGCATTGTGATAACAAGGGCCATTGAGAATTTTGATGACATGTTCATGAAGCATTGTGATGACAATCACATGGAGCTTGCTATGACAGGGGTCATGGAGTATTACGATGAGAAGTGCATAGAGAATTGTGATGACAAAACATGTAACACTGTGATGAGAAGTATCATGGAGCATAGTGATGCCAAGAACGTGGAGAATTGTGATGACAGGGGACATGGAGCATTGTGATGACCAGGGCATAGAGCATTGTGATGGCAAGACCGTGGAGCATTGTGATGAGAAGACCATGGATAATTGTGATGACGAGCGTCATGGAGCACTGTAATTACAAGGGGTATGGAGCATTGTGATGACAGGGGTCATGGAACATTGTGATGACTGAGGACATGGAGCATCGTGATGACCAAGGCATGGAGCATTGTGATGGCAAGACCGTGGAGCATTGTGATGAGAAGACCATGGATAATTGTGATGACGAGCGTCATGGAACACTGTAGTGACAAGGGGTATGGATCATTTTGATGACAGGGGTCATGGAGCATTCTGAAGACAATGATCAGGGAGCATTCTGATGACAAGCTTGTGGAGTTTTGTGATGACAATGACATGGAGCGTTGTGATGAAAAGGGCATGGAGCATTCTTATGAAAAAGGCATGGAGCATTTTCATGACAGTGTTCAAGGAGTATTCTGACGACAAGTGTCAGGGAGCATTGTGATGACAAGTGTATTGAGAATTGTGATGACAAAGGTCATGGAGCATTGTGACGACAAGTACATGGAGTATTGTCATGACAGTCATCATGGAGTGTTGTGATGACAAGTGTTATGGAACATTGTGATCACAAGGGGTTGGAGCATTGTGATGACAGAGGTCATGGACCATTTTGATTTCAAGGAGTATGGAGCATTGTGATGACAAGGGCATGGAGCAATGTGATCCCAAGGTTCATGGAGGATTGTGATGAAAATGGTAATGGAGTATTGTGATGACAAGCTCATGGAGCATTGTGATGACAAGGTCATGTAGGATTTTGATGACACAGGCATGGAGAATTGTGATGATAAGGGTCATGGAGCACTGTGATGACAAGCGTCACGGAGCATTGTGATTACAGGGGTCATGGAGCATTGGGATGACAAGGGCATGCATCATTGTGATGACAAGTGTCATGGAGCATTGGGCTGAAAATGTTCATGGAGTATTGTGATGACAGGGGTCATGGAGCATTGTGATGACTAGGGAATGGAGCATTGTGATGACAAGAGTCCCGGATCATTGTGTTGTCAGGGGTCATGGAGTGTTGTGATGACAGTGGTCATGGAGGATTGTGATGATATGGGTCATGGAGCATTGTGATGAGAAGGTCATGAAGCATTGGGCTGAAAATGTTCATGGAGTATTGTGATGACAGGGGTCATGGAGCATTGTAATGAGAAGGGAATTGAGCACTGTGATGACAAGGTCCTGGAGCATTGTGATGGGAAGTCCATGGAGCCTTGTGATGACAATTCTCATGGAACATTCTGATGAAAAGTGGCATGGAGCATTGTGATTACAGGGGTTTTGGAGCATTGTGATGACAAGGGCATGGAGTATTGTGATGAGAAGGCCATGGAGCATTCTGATGACATGCGTCATGGAGATTTGTGCTGACAAGGGAATGGAGTATTGTGATGAAAATGGCATGGATCATTGTTATGAAAAAGGCATGAAGCCTTGTCATGACAGGGTTCTAGGAGCATACTGACAACAAGTGTCATGGAGCATTGTGATGACAAGTGTATTGAGCATTGTGATGACAAAGTTCATGGAGCATTGTGATGAGAAGACCATGGATAATTTTGATGATGAGCGTCATGGGGTGTTGTGATGATAAGTTTTATGGAACATTGTGATCACAAGGGTTTGGAGCATTGTGATGACAGAGGTCATGGAGCATTTTGATTTCATTGTGATGACAATAGCCTGAAGCATTATGGTGATGGGCATGGTGCATTGTGATGACAGCGTTCATGGAGCATTGAGATGAAAAGAGGCATGGAGCATTGTGATTACAGGGGTCTTGGAGCATTGTGATGACAAGGGCAAGGAGCATTGTGATGAGAAGGCCATGGAGCATTCTGATGACATGCGTCATTGAGCTTTGTGATGACAAGGGCATGGAGCATTGTGATTACAGGGGTCTAGGAGCATTGTGATGACAAGGGTCATGGAGCCTTGTGATGACAATGGTGTGGAACATTGTGATGGCAGGGGTCATGGAGCATTGTTATGACAGGGGTAATGGAGCATTGTGATGAGAAGGGCATGGAGCACTGGTCTGAAAAGTTTCATGGATTATTGTGATGAGAGTGGGCATGGAGCATTGTGATGACAAGGTCACGGAACACTGTGATCCATGGGTCATGGAGGATTGTACTGACAAGGGCATGGAGCATTGTGATGAGAAGGGCATCATACATTGTTTTGACAAGCGTCATGGAGCTTTGTGATGACAAGGGCATGGAACAATGTGATGAGAGGGTTCATGGAACATTGTGATTCCAAGGGTTATGGAGCTTTGTGATGACAAAAGTCATGGAGCATTTTGATGTCAAGGGCGTGGTGCATTGTGATGAGAAGGGCAGGGAGCATTTTGATGACAGGGTCATGCAGCAATTTGATGAAAAGTGTAATGGAACATTTTGATGACAGGGGTTATAGAACATTGTGATGTCAGCGGTCATGGAGCTTTGGGATGAAAAGGGTCATGGAGCATTTTGATGACAGGGGTTATGGAACATTGTGATGTTCAGGGGTCATGGAGCTTTGGGATGAAAAGGGTCATGGAGCATTTTGATGACAGGGGTTATGGAACATTGTGATGTCAGGGGTCATGGAACATTGTGATGATAAGGGGATGTAGCATTGTGATGACAGGGGTCATGGAACATTGTGATTACAGGGGTGCGGGTGTAATGTGATGATTAGTGATGGAACATTGTGATATCTCTGTTGAGAGAGCATTTTGATGAGAAGTGCATGGAGCATTGTGAGTACAAGGTTTATGGAGCATGACGATGACAAGGTTGTGGACCGTTGTGATGAAAATCACGTGGCACATTGTGATGACAAGGGTCATGGAGCATTGTTCTGACAAAGGCATGGAGCATTGTGATGACAAGGGTCACGGAGCATTGTGATGAAAAGTTCATGGAGTATTGTGGTTACAAAGGTCACAGAGCCTTGTGATGATGTGGGCATGGACCACAGTGATGACAAATGTTATGAAGCATTGTGATGACTGGAGTCAAAGAGCATTGTGATGACAGGGGTCATGGAGCATTGTGATGACAAGGGCATGGAGCATTGTGATGACAGGGGCATGGAGCATTGGTCTGACAAGTTTAATAGATTATTGTGATGACAGTGGGCATGGGGCATTGTGATGACAAGGGCATGGGGCATTGTGATGAGAAGGTCATGGAGTATTGTGAAGACAGGTGTCAGGGAGCATTGTGATGACATATGTCATGGTCCATTGCGATGACAATGGCATGGAGCATTGTGATGCCAAATGTAATGGAGGACTGTGATGATAAATATAATGGAGCATTGTGATGACTAGGGCTTGGAGCATTATGATGACAAGGGCCATTGAAAATTTTCATGACAAGGTCGTGAAGCATTGTGATGACATGGTGCTGGAGCATTGTGATGAGAAAACAACGGAGCCTTGTGAGACAAGTCTCATGGAGCATACTGATGAAAAGGGGCATGGAGCATTGTGATTAGAGTGTCTTGGAAAATTGTGATGACAAGGGCATGGAGCATTGTGATGAGAAGGCCAAGGAGCAGTCTGATGACATGCGTCATTGAGCTTTGTGATGACAAGGGCATGGAGCATTGTAATTACAGGCGTCTTGGAGCATTGTGATGAAAAAGGCATGGATCATTGTGATGAAAAAGGCATGGAGCCTTGTAATGACAGGGTTCAAGGAGCATACAGAGAACAAGTGTCAGGGAGCATTTTGATGACAGGTGTATTGAGCATTGTGATGACAAAGGTCATGGAGCATTGTAAAGAGAAGACCATAGATAATTGTGATGACGAGCGTCATGGGGCATTGTGATGACAAGTGTTATGGAATATTCTGATCACAAGGGTTTGGAGCAGTGTTATGACAGAGGTCATGGAGCATTTTGATTTCATTGTGATGACAATAGCCTGAAGCATTATGATGATGGGCATGGTGCATTGTGATGACAGGGTTCATGGATCATTGAGATAAAAAGGGACATGGAGCATTGTGATTACAGGGGTCTTGGAGCATTGTGATGAGAAGGGTCATGGAGCCTTGTGATGACAAGGCCATGGAACATCGTGGTGGCAGGGGTCATGGAGCATTGTTATCACAGGGGTAATGGAGCATTGTGATGGCAAGGGCATGGAACATTTGTCTGAAAATTTTCATGGATTATTGTGATGAGAGTGGGCATGGAGCATTGTGATGACAAGGGCACGGAACACAGTGATACATGGGTCATGGAGGTTTGTAATGACAAGGGCATGGAGCATTGTGATGAGAAGGGCATCGAGCAGTGTGATGACAAGCACCATGGAGCTTTTTGATGACAATTGCATGGAACAATGTGATGAGAGGTTTCATGGAGTATTGTGATGACAATGGCATGGAGCATTGTGATGCCAAGGGTCATGGAGCTTTGTGATGACAAAGGTCATGGAGCATTTTGATGACAAGGGCGTGGTGCATTGTGATGAGAAGGGCAGGGAACATTGTGATGACATTGTCATGGACCAATTTGATGAAAAGTGTCATGGAACATTTTGATTAGAGGCGTTATGTAACATTGTGATGTTAGGGGTCATGGAGCATTTTGATGAAAAGGCTCATGGAGCATTTTGATGACAGGGGTTATGGAACATTGTGATGTCAGGGATCATCAAACATTGTGATGATAAGTGCATGTAGCATTGTGATGACAGGAGTCATGGAACATTGTGATGACAGGGTTGAGGAAGTATTGTGATGAATAGTGATGTAACATTGTGATATCAGTGGTGAGAGAGCATTTTGATTTGAAGTGCATGGAGCATTGTGATGACAAGGTTTATGGAGCATTGTGATGACAAGATTGTGGAGCACTGTGACAACAAGCGCATGGTGCATTGTGATGACATGGGTCATGGAGCATTGTGCTGACAAGCGCATGGAGCATTGTGATGACAAGGGTCATGGAGCATTGTGCTGAGAAAGGCATAGAGCATTGTGATGACAAGGGTCAAAGAGCATTGTGATGAAATGTTCATGAAGCATTGTGGTTAAAAAGGTCACAGAGACTGTTGATGACAAGGGCATGGACCATTGTGATGACAAAGGTCATGAAGCCTTGTGATGACTGGAGTCACGGAGCATTGTGATGACATGGGTCATGGAGCATTGTGATGACAAGGGCATGGAGCATTGTGATGACCAGGACATTCATTATTGTGAAGCCAGGTGTCAGTGAGCATTGTGATGACATATGTAATGGCCCATTGTGATGACAATGCCATGGAGCATTGTGATGCCAAGTGTCATGGAGGATTCTGATGACAAAGGTAATGGAGCATTGTGATGACAATGGCTTGGAGCATTGTGATGACAAGGGTCAGGGAGCATTGTGCTGACAAGTGCATGGAAAATTGTGATGACAAGCGACATGGAGCATTCTGATGACAAGCTTGTGGAGTATTGTGATGACAATGGCATGGAGCATTGTGATGAAAACGGCATGGTGCATTTTGATGAAAAAGGCATGGAGCCTTTTTGTGACAGGGTTCAAGGAGCATTCTGATGACAAGTGTCAGGGAGCATTGTGATGACAAGTGTATCGAGAATTGTGATGACAAAGGTCATGGAGCATTGTGATGAAAAGGGCATGGAGTATTGTGATGACAGGCATCATGGAGCATTGTGATGACAAGTGTTATGGAGCATTGTGATCACAAGGGTTTGGAGCATTGTGATGACAGAGGTCATGGAGCATAGGGCTGAAAATGTTCATGGAGCATTGTGATGACAAGGGAATGGAGCATTGTGATGACAAGAGTCCCGGATCATTGTGTTTTCAGGTGATATTGACCGTTGTGATGACTGTGGTCATGGAGCATTGTGATGATATTGGTCATGGAGCATTGTGATGAGAAGGTCATGGAGCATTGGGCTGAAAATGTTCATGGAGTATTGTGATGACAGGGGTCATGGAGCATTGTGATGATAAGGGAATGGGGCATTTTGATGAAAATGTCCTGGAGCATTGTGATGAGAAGACCATGGAGCCTTGTGATGACAAGTCTCATGGAGCATTCTGATGAAAAGGGGCATGGACCATTGTGATTACAGGGGTCTTGGAGCATTGTGATCACAAGGGCATGGAGCATTGTGATGAGAAGGCCATGGAGCATTCTGATGACATGCATCATGGAGCTTTGTGATGACAAGGGCATGGAGCATTGTGATTACAGGGGTCTTGGAGCATTGTGATGAAAATGGCATGGATCACTGTGATGAAAAAGGCATGGAGCCTTGTCATGAAAGGTTTCAGGGAGCATACTGATGGCAAGAGTCATGGAGCATTGTGATGACATGTGTATTGCGCATTGTGATGACAAATGTCATGGGGCATTGTGATGAGAAGTCCATGGATAATTGTGATGAGTAGCGTCATGGGGTATTGTGATGACAAGTGTTATGGAACATTGTGATCACAAGGGTTTGGAGCATTGTGATGACAGAGGTCATGGAGCATTTTGATTTCATTGTGATGACAAGAGCATGAAGCATTATGATGATGGGCATGGTGCATTGAGATGACAGGGTTCATGGAGCGTTGTGATGAAAGGTGGCATGGAGCTTTGGTCTGACAAGTTTCATGGATTATTTTGATGACAGTGGGCATGGCACTTTGTGATGACAAGGGCATGGAGCATTGTGATGACAAGGTCATGGAGTATTGTGAAGACAGGTGTCAGGGAGCATTGTGATGACATATGTCATGTTCCACTCTGATGACAATAGCACGGAGCATTGTGATGCCAAGTGTCATGGAGGATTGTTTTGACAAAGGTAAAGGAGCATTGTGATGATAAGCGCATGGAGCATTGAGATGACAAGGGCCATTGATAATTTTAATGTCCATGTCGTGAAACATTTTGATGACAAGCACATGGAGCTTCCTATGACAGGTTTCATGGAGCATTGCGATGACAAGTGCATGGAGTATTGTTATGACAAGAGCATATAACATTGTGATGAGAAGTGCCATGGAGCACTGTGATGACAAGGACGTGGAGAATTGTGAGGACAAGGGACATTGAGCTTTGAGATGACCAGGGCATGGAGCATTGTGATGGCAAAGCCGTGGAGCATTGTGATGAGAAGACCTTGGGTAATTGTGATGACGAGCATCATGGATCACTGTAATGACAAGGGGCATGAAGCATTGTGATGACAGGGGTCATGGAGCATTGTGATGACAAGGGCAAGGAGCATTGTGATGACAAGGGTACGGAACATTGTGATGAAAAGTGCCATTGAAAATTTTGATGATAAAGTCTTGAAGCATTGTGATGACAAACACTTGGAGCTTCCTATGACAGGGGTCATGGAACATTGCAATGACAAGTGCATGGAGAATTGTGATGAAACGAGCATGTAACTTTGTGATGAGAAGTGTCATGTAGCATTGTGATGACAAGTACGTGGAGAATTGTTATGACAAGGGACATGGAGCATTGTGATAACCAGGGAATGGAGCATTGTGATGACAGGGGTCATGGAGCATTATTATGACAAGGGCCATGGTGCATTCTGATATAAGATATCACTTATGAAGGGACTGTAAACCTGGCTACATATGAACTGAATTAGGAAAGAGAACAGAGTCTCAGATTTAGAAAACACTCTTATGCTTGCTTAAGGGGGAAGGAGAGGTGGGGAGACACACAAAACCAGAGTTTGATATTAAAACAGGTACCGTTCCATAATCCAAATACAGAAGAGACAAGCCCAACTCCTTCCTCAGTGAATGGGACTCAACACCCCTATTCCCCACAGAGAAATATATCTGACTAGTAAGGATCTTAAAACCTATGTATTGATATGTCTCCATAAGGGAACCAAGTGTGTCTAGAATGACATAAACACGGCAGTGAGAATCAGCTCAAACCCACTATAAAAAGGAATTTCAAAACAAAACAAAGAAACAGTGAAATTCTTACACAATACCTTCAGGGGTTCTGATGAAACTTGGAATGACCCTATCTACAACGACAGCTGGATGTGGCATAAGGCTGTTCACTTGGGACTGAGAGGATTGGTGAGATTGGGTGAGAAAATGCAGACCGTTTAAAGCAATAATACCTGGCACCCATTCCATGGTTCCCAACTCTCCAGGTAGAAGGGAGTATCACTACAGTTATAACATGTATGGGAAACCTAGAGAATGGACACCCTCTGATGGTGAAAGGTTTCTAAAACTCTACTAATTTTTTTCTCTCCATGTGCTCCAGCTTGACATTCCAACTGCCTTAATATCAATCTCCCAACTTGGAGAGTCAGCCCCTATAACCTCCTGGGTCGCAAAGTTGGCACATTGTGCAGAGGATATAAGGGAAGAGGGAGAACCAATGAGAGAGTAGCTGTAGGCATTTGGACGGCCACATGTCACTCTAATTTCCCGTCACGAAGAAGAATTAACCAAATTCTCAGCCTGCCCCACCCGCATAACTAGTATAGGTCCTGAAGCAAAATTGTGGGTTTGCAGTCAGCTCACAAAAACACAAGATGAAAAATGGAGCTCAGGGGCACAGCAATTCACTAACTTGCAGAGTTATACAGGACTACTCTCTTCCAAAAATCTGTTGAGGAAAAGCCATGAGGCGGACTTGAAAATGAGGGAGATTTTCACGAAACAGATTTCCAGAAGTACATTGGAATCGCCTTTAAACACAGGAAAAGCATCACAACTTCGACAATTATGGAATTGTCCATAAAGGGCGCATGCGTTTTCTCCTGAATATATTCAGGAGAAAACACATACACCCATTTTGGCCAACCAAGCAACCGCACAATGCAAATCTGAACTACAAAGAAGTATCACTTCCCACCAGTCAAAAGGGATATCCGTAAAATGTGTAAAAACCGGAAAGGCAAGAGGGTCTCTGGAGAACAGGGAGCCTTGTTATGCTGATGGGTGGGATGTAGATTGCCAACAGCCACTCTGGAGGAGTGCACTGTGTTCCCTAAAAGAATTAAACAACAGAGCTTCACAACCTAAGGCACTTCCAGTCATGGGAATATACCTTGGGAAAATTGAAAATCAATAAGACACAGCCAACCCAAAATATAGGGCAGCACTGCTTACAAGAACCTCGACTTCGGGACACCTTAAATATCCCAGGAAAGACAAAAATTGTAAAGAAATTGTGGTACATACGTACGATGGAATATCCCTCAGCCATGAAATCAATGTCATAAGGCCAGTAGCAGCATAATGAGTGGATTCATGTACGATGATTCTAACTGAAATAAGTCACACAGAAAAAGAAACTTATCATAAGATATCACTTATGAAGGTCTTGTAAACATGGCTACACATGAACTGAATTAGGAAAGAGAAGAGTCTCACATTTAGAAAACACTCTTATGCCTGCTCAAGAGGAAAGGAGAGGTGGGGTGATGCATAAAACCAGAGTTTGATATTAGCACAGGTACTGTTGCATAATCCAAATACAGAATAGACAAGACCTACTCTTTCCTCAGTGAATGGGGCTCAACACCCCTATTCCCCGCAGAGTAGTATATCTGACTAGTAAGAATCTTAAAACCTATGTATTGATATGTCTCCATAAGGTAACCAAGTGTGTCTAGAACGACATAAACACGGCAAAGAGAATCAGCTCAAACCCTCTATAAAAAGGAATTTCAAAACAAAACAAAGAAACAGTGAAATTCTTACACAATACCTTCAGGGGTTCTGATCAAACTTAGAATGACCCTATCTACAACGACAGCTGGATGTGGCATAAGGCTGGTCACTTGGGACTGAGAGGATTGGTGAGATTGGGTGAGAAAATGCAGACCCTTTAAAGCACAAATGCCTGGCACCCATTCCATGGGTCCCAGCTCTCCAGGTAGAAGGGAATATCACTACAGTTATAACATGTATGGGAAACCTAGAGAATGGACACCATCTGATGGTGAAAGGTTTCTAAAACTCTACTAATTTTTTTCTCTCCTTGTGCACCAGTTTGACATTCCAACTGCTTTAGTATCAATCTCCCAAATTGGAGAGTCAGCACCTTTAACCTCCTGGTTCAGACAGTTGGCACGTTGTGCAGAGGATATAAGGGAAGAGGGAGAAACAATTAGAGACTAGCTGTAGGCATTTGGATGGCCACATGTCACTCTAAATTCCCGTCACGAAGAAGAATTAACAAACTCTGAGCCAGCCCCCCCAATGGAACCAGTATAGGTCCTGAAGCAAAATTGTGGATTGGCAGTCAGCTCACAAAAACGCGAGTTGGAAAATGGAACTCAGGGGGACAGAAATTCACTAACTTGCAGAGTTATAAAGGACTACTCTCTTCCAAAAATCTGTTGAGATAAAGCCATGAGGCGGACTTGAAAATGAGGCAGAAGTGCACGAAACAGATTTCCAGAAGTACATTGGAATCGCCTTTAAACACAGGAAAAGCATCACAACTTCGACAATTATGGAATTGTCCATAAAGGGCGCATGCGTTTTCTCCTGAATATATTCAGGAGAAAACGCATACGCCCATTTTGGCCAACCAAGCAACCGCACAATGCAAATCTGCACTACAAAGATGTATCACTTCCAACCGGTCAAAAGGGACATCCGTAAAATGTGTAAAAACAAGAAAGGCAAGACAGGATCTGGAGAAAAGGGAGCCTTGTTATGTGGAAGGGTGGGATGTAAATTGCCAACAGCCACTCTGGAGGAGTGCATTGTGTTCCCAAAAAGAAGAAAACAACAGTGCTTCACAACCTAAGGCACTTCCAGTCACGGGAATATACCTTGGGAAAATTGAAAATCAATAAGACACAGCCACCCCAAAATTTATGGCAGCACTGCTTACAAGAACCTCGACTTCGGGACACCTTATATATCCCAGGAAAGACAAAAATGGTAAAGAAATTGTGCTACATACGTATGATGGAATATCCGTCAGCCATGAAGTCAATGTCATAAGGCCAGTAGCAGCATAATGACGGGATTCATGTACGATGATTCTAACTGAAATAAGTCACACAGAAAAAGAAACTTATCATAAGATATCACTTATGAAGGGTATATAAACATGGCTACACATGGAATGAATTAGGAAAGGGAACAGAGTCTCATATTTAGAAAACACTCTTATGCATGCTTAAGGGGAAAGCAGAGGTGGGGTGATGAATAAAACCAGAGTTTGATATTAGCACAGGTACGGTTCCATAATCCAAATACAGAATAGACAGGACCTACTACTTCCTCTGTGAACGGGACTCAAAACCCCATATTTCCCGGAGAGGAATATATCTTACTAGTAAGAATCTTAAAACCTATGTATTGATATGTCTCCATAAGGGAATCTAGTGTGTCTAGACTGGCATAAACATGGCAGCGAGAATCAGCTCAAACACACTAGAAAAGGAAATTCAAAAACAAAACAAAAGACAGGGAAATTCTTTAGAATTCCTTCAGGGTCTCTGATGAAACCTGGAATGACCCTATCAACAACGACAGCTGGATGTGGCATAAGGCTGGACACTTGGGACTGAGAGGATTGGTGAGATTGGGTGAGCAAATGCAGACAATTTAAAACAATAATATGTGGCACCCATTCCATGGGTCCCAACTCTCCAGGTTGAAGGAACTATTACTACAGCTATAACATGTACGGGAAACCTAGAGAACGGACACACTGTGTATACAAAAGGTTTCTAAAACTCAAAGAATAGTCCCTCTCCTTGTGCTCCAGTTTGATTTTCCATCTGCTTTACTATCAATCTCCCAACTTGGAGAGACAGCCCCTTTAACCTCCTGGTTCGCACAGCTTTCCAATTTGGCAGAGGATGAAAGGGAAGAGGGAGAACCAATGAGAGCGTAGCTGTTAGGCATTTGGACGGGCACATTTCACTCTAATTTCCTGGCAGGAAGAGGAATTTACCAAATTCTCAGCCACACTCCGGGAACCAGTATAGGTCCTGAACCAAAATTTTGGACTTTCGATCAGCTCACAAAAAACGAGTTGAAAAATGGAGCTCAGGGGCACAGCAATTCACAAACTGGCCGAGTAATAAAGGACAACTATCGTCCAAAAATCTGTTGAGGGAAGGCAACGAGGCGGACTTGAAAGCGAGGCAGAATAGCAGGAAACAGATTTCAAGAGGTACGTTGGAATCACCTTTAAAGCACAGGAAGAGGGGCACAACTTCGACAATGATGCACTTGGCCAAAAAGGGCGTATGTGTTTTCTCCTGAATATATTAAGGAGAAAACGCATACGCACATTTTGGCCAAGCAAGCAAGCGGGCAATGCAAATCTGCACTACAGAGAAGTAGCACTTCCCACCGGTCAAAAGGGACACCCACAAAATGTGTAAAAACCAGAAATGCAAGACAGGTCCTGGAGATCAGGGAGCCTTGTTATGCTGATGGGCGGGATGTAAATTGCCAACTGCCTCTCTGGAGGAGTGCATTGTGTTCCCTAAAACAAGTAAACAACAGAGCTACAGAGCCAAGGGCACTTCCAGTCTAGGGAATATACCTTGGGAAAACTGAAAATCAATAAGACAGAGCCACCCCAAAATTTAGGGCTGCACTGCTTACCAGGACCTCAACTTGGGTACACCTTAAATATCCCAGGAAATATAAAAATGGTTCAAAAAATTGTGGTACTTACGTACGACGGAATATCCCTCAGCCATGAAATCAATGTCATAAGACCAGTAGCAGCAAAATGGGTGGATTCAGGTACGATGATTCTAAGTGAAATAAGTCACACAGAAAAAGAAACTTATCATAAGATATCACTTATGAAGATCCTGTAAACATGGCTACACTTGAACTGAGTTAGGAAAGAGAAGAGTGTCTCACATTTAGAAAACACTCTTATGCCTGCTTAAGGGGGAAGGAGAGGTGGGGTGATGCATAAAACCAGAGTTTGATATAAGCACATGTACCGTTCCAAAAACCAACTATGGAATAGACAAGACCTACACCTTCCTCAGTGAAAGGGACTCAAAACCCCATATTTCCCGCAGAGGAATATATCTGACTAGTAAGAATCTTAAAACCTATGTATTGATATGTCTCCGTAAGGGAATCAAGTGTGTCTAGACTGGCATAAACATGGCAGCGAGAATCAGCTCAAACCCACTATAAAAAGGAATTTCAAAAACAAAATAAAAAAACTGGGAAATTCTTTACAATTCCTTCAGGGTCTCTGATGAAACCTGGAATGACCCTATCTACAATGATAGCTGGATGTGGCATAAAGCTGGACACTTGGGACTGAGAGGATTGGTGAGATTGGGTGAGCAAATGCAGACCCTCTAAAGCACAAATGCCTGGCACCCATTCCATGGGTCCCAACTCTCCAGGTTGAAGGGAATATTACTACAGCTATAACATGTACGGGAAACCTAGAGAACGGACACATTGTGAATACGAAAGGTTTCTAAAACTCAACGAATAGTCCCTCTCTTGGTGCTCCGGTTTGACTTTCCATCTGCTTTACTATCAACCTCCCAACTTGGAGAGACAGCCCCTTTAACCTCCTGGTTCACACAGGTTGCCAATTTGGCAGAGGATGAAATGGAAGAGGGAGAACCAATGAGAGAGTAGCTGTTAGGCATTTGGACGGGCACATATCACTGTAATTTCCCGGCAGGAAGAAGAATTAACCAAAGTCTCAGCCCCCCACCGGGAACCAGTATAGGTCCTGAACCAAAATTTTGGACTTGCGGTCAGCTCACCAAAAACGAGTTGAAAAATGGAGCTCAGGGGCACAGCAATTCACAGGCTGGCCGAGTAATAAAGGACAACTATCGTCCAAAAATCTGTTGAGGGATGGCAACGAGGCGGACTTGAAAGCGAGGCAGAATAGCAGGAAACTGATTTCAAGAGGTACGTTGGAATCGCCTTTAAAGCACAGGAAGAGGGGCACAACTTCGACAAAGATGCACTTGGCCAAAAAGGGCGTATGCATTTTCTCCTGAATATATACAGGAGAAAACGCATACGCCCTTTTTGGCCAAGCAAGCAAGCGGGCAATGCAAATCTGCACTACAAAGAAGTATCACTTCCCACCGATCAAAAGGGACATCCACAAAATGTGTAAAAACCAGAAAGGCAAGACAGGCCCTGGAGAACAGGGAGCCTTGTTATGCTGATGGGCGGGATGTAAATTGCCAACTGCCTCTCTGGAGGAGTGTATTGTCTTCCCTAAAACAAGTAAACAACCGAACTACAGAGCCAAGGTCATTTCCAGTCTAGGGAATATACCTTGGGAAAACTGAAAATCAATAAGACAGAGCCACCCCAAAATTTAGGGCTGCACTGCTTACAAGGACCTCAACTTGGGTACACCTTAAATATCCCAGGAAATATAAAAATGGTTCAAAAAATATTGGTACTTACGTACGATGGAATATACGTCAGCCGTGAAATCAATGTCATAAGACCAGTAGCAGCAAAATGGGTGGATTCAGGTACGATGATTCTAAGTGAAATAAGTCACACAGTAAAAGAAACTTATCATAAGATATCACTTATGAAGATCCTGTAAACATGGCTACACTTGAACTGAGTTAGGAAAGAGAACAGTGTCTCACATTTAGAAAACACTCTTATGCCTGCTTAATGGGGAAGGTGAGGTGAGATGATGCATAAAACCAGAGTTTGATATAAGCACAGGTACCGTTCCAAAAACCAACTATGGAATAGACAAGACCTACACCTTCCTCAGTGAAAGGGACTCAAAACCCCATATTTCCCGCAGAGGAATATATCTGACTAGTAAGAATCTTAAAACCTATGTATTGATATGTCTCCATAAGGGAATCAAGTGTGTCTACACTGGCATAAACATGGCAGCGAGAATCAGCTCAAACCCACTATAAAAATGAATTTCAAAAACAAAACAAAAAAAACTGGGAAATTCTTTACAATTCCTTCAGGGTCTCTGATGAAACCTGGAATGACCCTATCTACAATGACAGCTGGATGTGGCATAAGGAGGGACACTTGGGACTGAGACGATTGGTGAGATTGGGTGAGCAAATGCAGACCCTTTAAAGCAATAATGCCTGGCACCCATTCCATGGGTCCCAACTCTCCAGGTTGAAGGGAATATTACAACAGTTATAATATGTACGGGAAACCTAGAGAACGGACACACTGTGAATAAGAAAGGTTTCTAAAACTCAACGAATAGTCCCTCTCCTGGTGCTCCGGTTTGACTTTCCATCTGCTTTACTATCAATCTCCCAACTTGAAGAGACAGACCCTTGAACCTCCTGGTTCGCACAGGTTTCCAATTTGGCAGAGGATGAAAGGGAAGAGGGAGAACCAATGAGAGAGTAGCTGTTAGGCATTTGGACGGGCACATATCACTCTAACTTCCCGGCAGGAAGAAGAATTAACCAAAGTCTCAGCCCCCCACCGGGAACCAGCATAGGTCCTGAACCAAAATGTTGGACTTTCGGTCAGCTCAACAAAAACGAGTTGAAAAATGGAGCTCAGGGGCACAGCAATTCACAAACTGGCCGAGTAATAAAGGACAACTATCGTCCAAAAATCTGTTGAGGGAAGGCAACGAGGCGGACTTGAAAGCAAGGCAGAATAGCAGGAAACAGATTTCAAGAGGTACGTTGGAATCGCCTTTAAAGCACAGGAAGAGGGGCACAACTTCGTCAATGATGCACTTGGCCAAAAAGGGCGTATGCGTTTTCTCCTGAATATATTCAGGAGAAAACGCATACGCCCTTTCTGGCCAAGCAAGGAAGCGGGCAATGCAAATCTGCACTACAAAGAAGTATCACTTCCCACCGGTCAAAAGGGACATCCACAAAATGTGTAAAAACCAGAAAGGCAAGACAGGCCCTGGAGAACAGGGAGCCTTGTTATGCTGATGGGCGGGATGTAAATTGCCAACTGCCTCTCTGGAGTAGTGTATTGTGTTCCCTAAAACAAGTAAACAACAGAGCTACAGAGCCAAGGGCACTTCCAGTCTAGGGAATATACCTTGGGAAAACTGAAAATCAATAAGACAGAACCACCCCAAAATTTAGGGCTGCACTGCTTACAAGGACCTCAACTTGGTTACACCTTAAATATCCCAGGAAATATAAAAATGGTTCAAAAAATTGTGGTACTTACGTACGATGGAATATCCCTCAGCCATGAAATCAATGTCATAAGACCAGTAGCAGCAAAATGGGTGGATTCAGGTACGATGATTCTAAGTGAAATAAGTCACACAGAAAAAGAAACTTATCATAAGATATCACTTATGAAGATCCTGTAAACATGGCTACACTTGAACTGAGTTAGGAAAGAGAAGAGTGCCTCACATTTAGAAAACACTCTTATGCCTGCTTAAGGGGGAAGGAGAGGTGGGGTGATGCATAAAACCAGAGTTTGCTATAAGCACATGTACCGTTCCAAAAACCAACTATGGAATAGACAAGACCTACACCTTCCTCAGTGAAAGGGACTCAAAACCCCATATTTCCCGCAGAGGAATATATCTGACTAGTAAGAATCTTAAAACCTATGTATTGATATGTCGCCGTAAGGGAATCAAGTGTGTCTACACTGGCATAAACATGGCAGCGAGAATCAGCCCAAACCCACTGTAAAAAGGAATTTCAAAAACAAAACAAAAAAACTGGGAAATTCTTTACAATTCCTTCAGGGTCTCTGATGAAACCTGGAATGACCCTATCTACAATGACAGCTGGATGTGGCATAAGGAGGGACACTTGGGACTGAGACGATTGGTGAGATTAGGTGAGCAAATGCAGACCCTTTAAAGCAATAATGCCTGGCACCCATTCCATGGGTCCCAACTCTCCAGGTTGAAGGGAATATTACTACAGCTATAACATGTACGGGAATCCTAGAGAATGGACACACTGTGAATACGAATGGTTTCTAAAACTCAACGAATAGTCCCTCTCCTGGTGCTCCGGTTTGACTTTCCATCTGCTTTACTATCAACCCCCCAACTTGGAGAGACAGCCCCTTTAACCTCCTGGTTCGCACAGGTTTCCAATTTGCCAGAGGATGAAAGGGAAGAGGGAGAACCAATGAGAGAGTAGCTGTTAGGCATTTGGACGGGCACATATCACTGTAATTTCCAGGCAGGAAGAAGAATTAACCAAAGTCTCAACCCCCACCGGGAAACAGCAGAGGTCCTGAACCAAAATTTTGGACTTGAGGTCAGCTCACCAAAAACGAGTTGAAAAATGGAGCTCAGGGGCACAGCAATTCACAAACTGGCCGAGTAATAAAGGACAACTATCGTCCAAAAATCTGTTGAGGGAAGGCTACGAGGCGGACTTGAAAGCAAGGCAGAATAGCAGGAAACATATTTCAAGAGGTACGTTGGAATCGCCTTTAAAGCACAGGAAGAGGGGCACAACTTCGACAATGATGCACTTGGCTAAAAAGGGCGTATGCGTTTTCTCTTGAATATATTCAGGAGAAAAGGCATACGCCCTTTTTGGCCAAGCAAGCAAGCGGGCAATGCAAATCTGCACTACAAAGAAGTATCACTTCCCACCGGTCAAAAGGGACATCCACAAAATGTGTAAAAACCAGAAAGGCAAGACAGGCCCTGGAGAACTGGGAGCCTTGTTATGCTGATGGGCGGGATGTAAATTGCCACCTGCCTCTCTGGAGGAGTGTATTGTGTTCCCTAAAACAAGTAAAGAACAGAGCTACAGAGCCAAGGGCACTTCCTGTCTAGGGAATATACCTTGGGAAAACTGAAAATCAATAAGACAGAGCCACCCCAAAATTTAGGGCTGCAATGCTTACAAGGACCTCAACTTGGGTACACCTTAAATATCCCAGGAAATATAAAAATGGTTCAAAAAATATTGGTACTTACGTACGATGGAATATCCCTCAGCCATTAAATCAATGTCATAAGACCAGTAGCAGCAAAATGGGTGGATTCAGGTACGATGATTCTAAGTGAAATAAGTCACACAGAAAAAGAAACTTATCATAAGATATCACTTATGAAGATCCTGTAAACATGGCTACACTTGAACTGAGTTAGGAAAGAGAACAGTGTATCACATTTAGAAAACACTCTTTTGCCTGCTTAAGTGGGAAGGAGAGGTGGGGTGCTGCATAAAACCAGAGTTTGGTATAAGCACAGGTACCGTTCCAAAAACCAACTATGGAATAGACAAGACCTACACCTTCCTCAGTGAAAGGGACTCAAAACCCCATATTTCCCGCAGAGGAATATATCTGGCTAGTAAGAATCTTAAAACCTATGTATTGATATGTCTCCGTGAGGGAATCAAGTGTGTCTAGACTGGCATAAACTTGGCAGCGAGAATCAGCTCAAACCCACTATAAAAATGAATTTCAAAAACAAAACAAAAAAAACTGGGAAATTCTTTACAATTCCTTCAGGGTCCCTGATGAAACCTGGAATGACCATATCTACAATGACAGCTGGATGTGGCATAAGGAGGGACACTTGGGACTGAGAGGATTGGTGAGATTGGGTAGGCAAATGCAGACACTTTAAAGCACAAATACCTGGCACCCATTCCATGGGTCCAAACTCTCCAGGTTGAAGGGAATATTACTACAGCTATAACATGTACGGGAATCCTAGAGAACGGACACACTGTGAATACGAAAGGTTTCTAAAACTCAACGAATAGTCCCTCTCCTGGTGCTCCGGTTTTACTTTCCATCTGCTTTACTATCAACCTCCCAACTTGGAGAGACACACCCTTTAACCTCCTGGTTCGCACAGGTTGCCAATTTGGCGGAGGATGAAAGGGAAGAGGGAGAACCAATGAGAGAGTAGCTGTTAGGCACTTGGACGGGCACCTATCACTGTAATTTCCCAGCAGGAAGAAGAATTATCCAAAGTCTCAGCCCCCTACCGGGAACCAGTATAGGTCCTGAACCAAAATTTTGGACTTGCGGTCAGCTCACCAAAAACGAGTTGAAAAATGGAGCTCAGGGGCACAGCAATTCACAAACTGGCCGAGTAATAAAGGACAACTATCGTCCAAAAATCTGTTGAGGGAAGGCAACGAGGCGGACTTGAAAGCGAGGCAGAATAGCAGGAAACAGATTTCAAGAGGTACGTTGGAATCGCCTTTAAAGCACAGGAAGAGGGGCACAACTTCGACAATGATGCACTTGGCCAAAAAGGGCGTATGCGTTTTCTCCTGAATATATTCAGGAGAAAACGCATACGCCCTTTTTGGCCAAGCAAGCAAGCGGGCAATGCAAATCTGCACTACAAAGAAGTAGCACTTCCCACCGGTCAAAAGGGACATCCACAAAATGTGTAAAAACCAGAAAGGCAAGACAGGCCCTGGAGAACAGGGAGCCTTGTTATGCTGATGGGCGGGATGTAAATTGCCAACTGCCTCTCTGGAGGAGTGTATTGTGTTCCCTAAAACAAGTAAAGAACAGAGCTACAGAGCCAAGGGCACATCCAGTCTAGGGAATATTCCTTGGGAAAACTGAAAATCAATAAGACAGAGCCACCCCAAAATTTAGGGCTGCACTGCTTACAAGGACCTCAACTTGGGTACACCTTAAATATCCCAGGAAATATAAAAATGGTTCAAAAAATTGTGGTACTTACGTACGATGGAATATCCCTCAGCCATGAAATCAATGTCATAAGCCCAGTAGCAGCAAAATGGGTGGATTCAGGTACGATGATTCTAAGTGAAATAAGTCACACAGAAAAAGAAACTTATCATAAGATATCACTTATGAAGATGCTGTAAACATGGCTACATTTGAACTGAGTTAGGAAAGAGAACAGTGTCTCACATTTAGAAAACACTCTTATTCCTGCTTAAAGGGGAAGGAGAGGTGGGGTGATGCATAAAACCAGAGTTTGATATAAGCACAGGTACCGTTCCAAAAACCAACTATGGAATAGACAAGACCTAAACCTTCCTCAGTGAAAGGGACTCAAAACCCCATATTTCCCGCAGAGGAATATATCTGACTAGTAAGAATCTTAAAACCTATGGATTGATATGTCTCCGTGAGGGAATCAAGTGTGTCTAGACTGGCATAAACATGGCAGCGAGAATCAGCTCAAACCCACTATAAAAAGGAATTTCAAAAACAAACCAAAAAAACTGGGAAATTCTTTACAATTCCTTCAGGGTCTCTGATGAAACCTGGAATGACCCTATCTACAATGACAGCTGGATGTGGCACAAGGAGGGACACTTTGGACTGAGAGGATTTGTGAGATTGGGTGAGCAAACGCAGACACTTTAAATCACAAATACCTGGCACCCATTCCATGGGTCCCAACTCTCCAGGTTGAAGGGAATATTACTACAGCTATAACATGTACGGGAATCCTAGAGAACGGACACACTGTGAATACGAAAGGTTTCTAAAACTCAACGAATAGTCCCTCTCCTGGTGCTCCGGTTTGACTTTCCATCTGCTTTACTATCAACCTCCCAACTTGGAGAGACAGCCCCTTTAACCTCCTGGTTTGCACAGGTTTCCAATTTGGCAGAGGATGAAAGGGAAGAGGGAGAACCAATGAGAGAGTAGCTGTTAGGCATTTGGACGGGCACATATCACTGTAATTTCCCGGCAGGAAGAAGAATTAACCAAAGTCTCAGCCCCCCACCGGGAACCAGCATAGGTCCTGAACCAAAATGTTGGACTTTCGGTCAGCTCACCAAAACCGAGTTGAAAAATGGAGCTCAGGGGCACAGCAATTCACAAACTGGCCGAGTAATAAAGGACAACTATCGTCCAAAAATCTGTTGAGGGAAGGCAACGTGGCGGACTTGAGAGCGAGGCAGAATAGCAGGAAACAGATTTCAAGAGGTACGTTGGAATCGCCTTTAAAGCACAGGAAGAGGGGCACAACTTCGACAATGATGCACTTGGCCAAAAAGGGCGTATGTGTTTTCTCCTGAATATATTCAGGAGAAAACGCATACGCCCTTTTTGGCCAAGCAAGCAAGCGGGCAATGCAAATCTTCACTACAAAGAAGTATCACTTCCCACCAGTCAAAAGGGACATCCACAAAATGTGTAAAAACCAGAAAGGCAAGACAGGCCCTGGAGAACAGGGAGCCTTGTTATGCTGATGGGCGGCATGTAAATTGCCAACTGCCTCTCTGGAGGAGTACATTGTGTTACCTAAAACAAGTAAAGAACAGAGCTACAGAGCCAAGGGCACTTCCAGTCTAGGGAATATACCTTGGGAAAACTGAAAATCAATAAGACAGAGCCACCCCAAAATTTAGGGCTGCAATGCTTACAAGGACCTCAACTTGGGTACACCTTAAATATCCCAGGAAATATAAAAATGGTTCAAAAAATTGTGGTATTACGTACGATGGAATATCCCTCAGCCATGAAATCAATGTCATAAGACCAGTAGCAGCAAAATGGGTGGATTCAGGTACGATGATTCTAAGTGAAATAAGTCACACAGAGAAAGAAACTTATCATAAGATATCACTTATGAAGATCCTGTAAACATGGCTATACTTGAACTGAGTTAGGAAAGAGAACAGTGTCTCACATTTAGAAAACACTCTTATGCCTGCTTAAGGCGGAAGGAGAGGTGGGGAGATGCATAAACCCAGAGTTTGATATAAGCACAGGTACCGTTCCAAAAACCAACTATGGAATAGACAAGACCTACACCTTCCTCAGTGAAAGGGACTCAAAACCCCATATTTCCCGCAGAGGAATATATCTGACTAGTAAGAATCTTAAAACCTATGTATTGATATGTCTCCGTAAGGGAATCAAGTGTGTCTACACTGGCATAAACATGGCAGCGAGAATCAGCTCAAACCCACTATAAAAAGGAATTTCAAAACCAAAACAAAAGAAATGGGAAATTCTTTACAATTCCTTCAGGGTCTCTGATGAAACCTGGAATGAACCTATCTACAATGACAGCTGGATGTGCCAGAAGGAGGGACACTTGGGACTGAGACGATTGGTGAGATTGGGTGAGCAAATTCAGACCCTTTAAAGCACAAATGCCTGACACCCATTCCATGGGTCCCAACTCTCCAGGGGGAAGGGAATATTACTACAGCTATAACATGTACGGGAAACCTAGAGAACGGACACACTGTGAATACGAAAGGTTTATAAAACTCAACGAATAGTCCCTCTCCTGGTGCTCCGGTTTGACTTTCCATCTGCTTTACTATCAACCTCCCAACTTGGAGAGACAGCCCCTTTAACCTCCTGGTTCGCACAGGTTGCCATTTTGGCAGAGGATGAAAGGGAAAAGGGAAAACCAATGAGAGAGTAGCTGTTAGGCATTTGAACGGGCACATATCACTGTAATTTCCCGGCAGGAAGAAGAATTAACCAAAGTCTCAGCCACCCACCGGAACCAGCATAGGTCCTGAACCAACATTTTGGACTTGCGGTCAGCTCACCAAAAACGAGTTGAAAAATGGAGCTCAGGGGCACAGCAATTCACAAACTGGCCGAGTAATAGAGGGCAACTATCGTCCAAAAATCTGTTGAGGGAAGGCAACGTGGCGGACTTGAGAGCGAGGCAGAATAGCAGGAAACAGATTTCAAGAGGTACGTTGGAATCGCCTTTAAAGCACAGGAAGAGGGGCACAACTTCGACAACGATGCACTTGGCCAAAAAGGGCGTATACGTTTTCTCCTGAATATATACAGGAGAAAACGCATACGCCCTTTTTGGCAAAGCAAGCAAGCGGGCAATGCAAATCTGCACTACAAAGAAGTATCACTTCCCACCGGTCAAAAGGGACATCCACAAAATGTGTAAAAACCAGAAAGGCAAGACAGGCCCTGGAGAACAGGGAGCCTTGTTATGCTGATGGGCGGGATGTAAATTGCCAACTGCCTCTCTGGAGGAGTACATTGTGTTCCCTAAAACAAGTAAAGAACAGAGCTACAGAGCCAAGGGCACTTCCTGTCTAGGGAATATACCTTGGGAAAACTGAAAATCAATAAGACAGAGCCACCCCAAAATTTAAGGCTGCACTGCTTACAAGGACCTCAACTTGGGTACACCTTAAATATCCCAGGAAATATAAAAATGGTTCAAAATATTGTGGTACTTACGTACGATGGAATATCCCTCAGCCATGAAATCAATGTCATAAGACCAGTAGCAGCAAAATGGGTGGATTCAGGTACGATGATTCTAAGTGAAATAAGTCACACAGAAAAAGAAACTTATCATAAGATATCACTTATGAAGATCCTGTAAACATGGCTAAACTTGAACTGAGTTAGGAAAGAGAACAGTGTCTCACATTTAGAAAACACTCTTATGCCTGCTTAATGGGGAAGGAGAGGTGGGGTGATGCATAAACCGAGAGTTTGATATAAGCACAGGTACCGTTCCAAACACCAACAATGGAATAGACAAGAACTACACCTTCCTCAGTGAAAGGGACTCAAAACCCCATATTTCCCGCAGAGGAATATATCTGACTAGTAAGAATCTTAAAACCTATGTATTGATATGTCTCTGTAAGGGAGTCAAGTGTGTCTAGACTGGCATAAACATGGCAGCGAGAATCAGCTCAAACACACTATAAAAAGGAATTTCAAAAACAAAACAAAAAAACTGGGAAATTCTTTACAATTCCTTCAGGGTCTCTGATGAAACCTGGAATGACAATATCTAAAATGACAGCTGGATGTGGCATAAGGCTGGACACTTGGGACTGAGAGGATTGGTGAGATTGGGTGAGCAAATGCAGACCCTTTAAAGCAATAATGCATGGCACCCATTCCATGGGTCCCAACTCTACAGGTTGAAGGGAATATTACTACAGTTATAACATGTACGAGAAACCTAGAGAACGGACACATTGTGAATATGAAAGGTTTCTAAAACTCAACGAATAGTCCCTCTCCTGGTGCCCCGGTTTGACTTTCCATCTGCTTTACTATCAATCTCCCAACTTGGAGAGACAGCCCCTTCAACCTCCTGGTTCACACAGGTTTCCAATTTGGCAGAGGATGAAAGGGAAGAGGGAGAACCAATGAGAGAGTAGCTGTTAGGTATTTGGACGGGCACATATCACTCTAACTTCCCGGCAGGAAGAAGAATTAACCGAAGTCTCAGCCACCCACCGGGAACCAGTATAGGTCCTGAACCAAAATTTTGGACTTGCGGTCAGCTCACCAAAAACGAGTTGAAAAATTGAGCTCAGGGGCACAGCAATTCACAAACTGGCCGAGTAATAAAGGACAACTATCGTCCAAAAATCTGTTGAGGGAAGGCAACGAGGCGGACTTGAAAGCGAGGCAGAATAGCGGTAAACAGATATCAAGGGGTACGTTGGAATCACCTTTAAAGCACAGGAAGAGGGGCACAACTTCGACAATGATGCACTTGGCCAAATGGGGCGTATGCGTTTTCTCCTGAATATATTCAGGAGAAAACGCATACGCCCTTTTTGGCCAAGCAAGCAAGCGGGCAATGCAAATCTGCACTACAAAGAAGTATCACTTCCCACCGGTCAAAAGGGACATCCACAAAATGTGTAAAAACCAGAAAGGCAAGACAGGCCCTGGAGAACAGGGAGCCTTGTTATGCTGATGGGCGGGATGTAAATTGCCAACTGCCTCTCTGGAGGAGTGCATTGTGTTCCCTAAAACAAGTAAACAACAGAGCTACAGAGCCAAGGGCACTTCCAGTCTAGGGAATATACCTTGGGAAAACTGAAAATCAATAAGACAGAGCCACCCCAAAATTTAGGGCTGCACTGCTTACAAGGACCTCAACTTGGGTACACCTTAAATATCCCAGGAAATATAAAAATGGTTCAAAAAATTGTGGTACTTACGTACGATGGAATATCCCTCAGCCATGAAATCAATGTCATAAGACCAGTAGCAGCAAAATGGGTGGACTCAGCTACGATGATTCTAAGTGAAATAAGTCACAGAGAAAAAGAAACTTATTATAAGATATGACTTATGAAGATCCTGTAAACATGGCTACACTTAAACTGAGTTAGGAAAGAGAAGAATGTCTCACATTAAGAAAACACTCTTATGCCTGCTTAGGGGGAAGGAGAGGTGGGGTGATGCATAAAACCAGTGTTTGATATAAGCACAGGTACCGTTCCAAAAACCAACTATGGAATAGACAAGACCTACACCTTCCTCAGTGAAAGGGACTCAAAACCCCATATTTCCTGCAGAGGAATATATCTGACTAGTAAGAATCTTAAAACCTATGTATTGATATGTCTCCATAAGGGAATCAAGTGTGTCTAGACTGGCATAAACATGGCAGCGAGAATCAGCTCAAACCCACTATAAAAAGGAAATTCAAAAACAAAACAAAAAAACTGGGAAATTCTTTACAATTCCTTCAGGGTCTCTGATGAAACCTGGAATGACCCTATTTACAACGACAGCTGGATGTGGCATAAGGCTGGACACTTGGGACTGAGAGGATTGGTGAGATTGGGTGAGCAAATGCAGACCCTTTAAAGCAATAATGCATGGCACCCATTCCATGGGTCCCAACTCTTCAGGTTGAAGGGAATATTACTACAGTTATAACATGTACCGGAATCCTAGAGAACGGACACACTGTGAATACGAAAGGTTTCTAAAACTCAACGAATAGTCCCTCTCCTGGTGCTCTGGTTTGACTTTCCATCTGCTTTACTATCAACCTCCCAACTTGGAGAGACAGCCCCTTTAACCTCCTGGTTCGCACAAGTTGCCAATTTGGCAGAGGATGAAAGGGAAGAGGGAGAACCAATGAGAGAGTAGCTGTTAGGCATTTGAACGGGCACATATCACTGTAATTTCCCGCCAGGAAGAAGAATTAACCAAAGTCTCAGCCAGCCACCGGGAACCAGTATAGGTCCTGAACCAAAATTTTGGACTTGCGGTCAGCTCACCAAAAACGAGTTGAAAAATGGAGCTCAGGGGCACAGCAATTCACAAACTGGCCGAGTAATAAAGGACAACTATCGTCCAAAAATCTGTTGAGGAAAGGCAACGAGGCGGACTTGAAAGCGAGGCAGAATAGCAGGAAACAGATTTCAAGAGGTACGTTGGAATCGCCTTTAAAGCACAGGAAGAGGGGCACAACTTCGACAATGATGCACTTGGCCAAAAAGGGCGTATGCGTTTTCTCCTGAATATATTCAGGAGAAAACGCATACGCTCTTTTTGGCCAAGCAAGCAAGCGGGCAATGCAAATCTGCACTACAAAGAAGTATCACTTCCCACCGGTCAAAAGGGACATCCACAAAATGTGTAAAAACCAGAAAGGCAAGACAGGCCCTGGAGAACAGGGAGCCTTGTTATGCTGATGGGCGGGATGTAAATTGCCAACTGCCTCTGTGGAGGAGTGCATTGTGTTCCCTAAAACAAGTAAACAACAGAGCTACAGAGCCAAGGGCACTTCCAGTCTAGGAATATTCCTTGGGAAAACTGAAAATCAATAAGACAGAGCCACCCCAAAATTTAGGGCTGCACTGCTTACAAGGACCTCAACTTGGGTACACCTTAAATATCCCAGGAAATATAAAAATGGTTCAAAAAATTGTGGTACTTACGTACGATGGAATATCCCTCAGCCATGAAATCAATGTCATAAGACCAGTAGCAGCAAAATGGGTGGACTCAGGTACGATGATTCTAAGTGAAATAAGTCACAGAGAAAAAGAAACTTATTATAAGATATGACTTATAAAGATCCTGTAAACATGGCTACACTTGAACTGAGTTAGGAAAGAGAAGAATGTCTCACATTAAGAAAACACACTTATGCCTGCTTAAAGGGGAAGGAGAGGTGGGGTGATGCATAAAACCAGTGTTTGATATAAGCACAGGTACCGTTCCAAAAACCAACTATGGAATAGACAAGACCTACACCTTCCTCAGTGAAAGGGACTCAAAACCCCATATTTCCTGCAGAGGAATATATCTGACTAGTAAGAATCTTAAAACCTATGTATTGATATGTCTCCATAAGGGAATCAAGTGTGTCTAGACTGGCATAAACATGGCAGCGAGAATCAGCTCAAACCCACTATAAAAAGGAATTTCAAAAACAAAACAAAAAAACTGGGAAATTCTTTACAATTCCTTCAGGGTCTCTGATGAAACCTGGAATGACCCTATTTACAACGACAGCTGGATGTGGCATAAGGCTGGACACTTGGGACTGAGAGGATTGGTGAGATTTGGTGAGCAAATGCAGACCCTTTAAAGCAATAATGCATGGCACCCATTCCATGGGTCCCAACTCTCCAGGTTGAAGGGAATATTACTACAGTTATAACATGTACCGGAAACCTAGAGAACGGACACACTGTGAATACGAAAGGTTTCTAAAACTCAACGAATAATCCCTCTCCTGATGCTCCGGTTTGACATTCCATCTGCTTTACTATCAACCTCCCAACTTGGAGAGACAGCCCCTTTAACCTCCTGGTTCGCACAGGTTGCCAATTTGGAAGAGGATGAAAGGGAAGAGGGAGAACCCATGAGAGAGTAGCTGTTAGGCATTTGGACGGGCACATATCACTGTAATTTCCCGGCAAGAAGAAGAATTAACCAAAGTCTCAGCCACCCACCGGGAACCAGTATAGGTCCTGAACCAAAATTTTGGACTTGCGGTCAGCTCACCAAAAACGAGTTGAAAAATGGAGCTCAGGGGCACAGCAATTCACAAACTGGCCGAGTAATAAAGAACAACTATCGTCCAAAAATCTGTTGAGGGAAGGCAACGAGGCGGACCTGAAAGCGAGGCAGAATAGCAGGAAACAGATTTCAAGAGGTACGTTGGAATCGCCTTTAAAGCACAGGAAGAGGGGCACAACTTCGACAATGATGCACTTGGCCAAAAAGGGCGTATGCGTTTTCTCCTGAATATATTCAGGAGAAAACGCATACACCATTTTTGGCCAATCAAGCAAGCGGGCAATGCAAATCTGCACTACAAAGAAGTATCACTTCCCACCGGTTAAAAGGGACATCCACAAAATGTGTAAAAACCAGAAAGGCAAGACAGGCCCTGGAGAACAGGGAGCCTTGTTATGCTGATGGGCGGGATGTAAATTGCCACCTGCCTCTCTGGAGGAGTGCATTGTGTTCCCTAAAACAAGTAAAGAACAGAGCTACAGAGCCAAGGGCACTTCCAGTCTAGGGAATATACCTTGGGAAAACTGAAAATCAATAAGACAGAGCCACCCCAAAATTTAGGGCTGCATGCTTACAAGGACCTCAACATGGGTACACCTTAAATATCCCGGGAAATATAAAAATGGTTCAAAAAATTGTGGTACTTACGTACGATGGAATATCCCTCAGCCATGAAATCAATGTCATAAGACCAGTAGCAGTAAAATGGGTGGATTCAGGTACGATGATTTTAAGTGAAAGAAGTCGCACAAAAAAAGAGACTTATCATAAGATATCACTTATGAAGATCCTGTAAACATGGCTCCACTTGAACTGAGTTAGGAAAGAGAAGAATGTCTCACATTTAGAAAACACTCTTATGCCTGCTTAAGGGGGAAGGAGAGGTGGGGTGATGCATAAAACCAGAGTTTGATATAAGCACAGGTACCGTTCCAAAAACCAACTATGGAATAGACAAGACCTACACCTTCCTCAGTGAAAGGGACTCAAAACCCCATATTTCCCGCAGAGGAATATATCTGACTGGTAAGAATCTTAAAACCTATGTATTGATACGTCTCTGTAAGGGAATCAAGTGTGTCTAGACTGGCATAAACATGGCAGCGAGAATCAGCTCAAATCCACTATAAAAAGGAATTTCAAAAACAAAACAAGAAAAGTGGGAAATTCTTTACAATTCCTTCAGGGTCTCTGATGAAACCTGGAATGACAATATCTACAATGACAGCTGGATGTGGCATAAGGCTGGACACTTGGGACTGAGAGGATTGGTGAGATTGGGTGAGCAAATGCAGACCCTTTAAAGCAATAATGCATGGCACCCATTCCATGGGTCCCAACTCTACAGGTTGAAGGGAATATTACTACAGTTATAACATGTACGAGAAACCTAGAGAACGGACACATTGTGAATATGAAAGGTTTCTAAAACTCAACGAATAGTCCCTCTCCTGGTGCCCCGGTTTGACTTTCCATCTGCTTTACTATCAATCTCCCAACTTGGAGAGACAGCCCCTTCAACCTCCTGGTTCACACAGGTTTTCAATTTGGCAGAGGATGAAAGGGAAGAGGGAGAACCAATGAGAGAGTAGCTGTTAGGCATTTGGACGGGCACATATCACTGTAATTTCCCGGCAGGAAGAAGAATTAACCAAAGTCTCAGCCACCCACCGGGAACCAGTATAGGTCCTGAACCAAAATTTTGGACTTGCGGTCAGCTCACCAAAAACGAGTTGAAAAATGGAGCTCAGGGGCACAGCAATTCACAAACTGGCCGAGTAATAAAGGACAACTATCGTCCAAAAATCTGTTGAGGGAAGGCAACGAGGCGGACTTGAAAGCGAGGCAGAATAGCGGGAAACAGATTTCAAGGGGTACGTTGGAATCACCTTTAAAGCACAGGAAGAGGGGCACAACTTCGACAATGATGCACTTGGCCAAAAAGGGCGTATGCGTTTTCTCCTGAATATATTCAGGAGAAAACGCATACGCCCTTTTTGGCCAAGCAAGCAAGCGGGCAATGCCAATCTGCACTACAAAGAAGTATCACTTCCCACCGGTCAAAAGGGACATCCACAAAATGTGTAAAAACCAGAAAGGCAAGACAGGCCCTGGAGAACAGGGAGCCTTGTTATGCTGATGGGCGGGATGTAAATTGCCAACTGCCTCTCTGGAGGAGTGCATTGTGTTCCCTAAAACAAGTAAAGAACAGAGCTACAGAGCCAAGGGCACTTCCAGTCTAGGGAATATACCTTGGGAAAACTGAAAATCAATAAGACAGAGCCACCCCAAAATTTAGGGCTGCACTGCTTACAAGGACCTCAACTTGGGTACACCTTAAATATCCCAGGAAATATAAAAATGGTTCAAAAAATTGTGGTACTTACGTACGATGGAATATCCCTCAGCCATGAAATCAATGTCATAAGACCAGTAGCAGCAAAATGGGTGGCTTCAGGTACGATGATTCTAAGTGAAATAAGTCGCACAGAAAAAGAAACTTATCATAAGATATCACTTATGAAGATCCTGTAAACATGGCTACACATGAACTGAGTTAGGAAAGAGAAGAATGTCTCACATTTAGAAAACACTCTTATGCCTGCTTAAGGGGGAAGGAGAGGTAGGGTAATGCATAAAACCAGAGTTTGATATAAGCACAGGTACTGTTCCAAAAACCAACTATGGAATAGACAAGACCTACACCTTCCTCAGTGAAAGGGACTCAAAACCCCATATTTCCCGCAGAGGAATATATCTGACTAGTAAGAATCTTAAAACCTATGTATTGATATGTCTCCGTAAGGGAACCAAGTGTGTCTAGACTGGCATAAACATGGCACCGAGAATCATCTCAAACCCACTATAAAAAGGTATTTCAAAAACAAAACAAGAAAACTGGGAAATTCTTTACAATTCCTTCAGGGTCTCTGATGAAACCTGGAATGACCCGATGTACAATGACAGCTGGATTTGGCATGAGGCTGGACACTTGGGACTGAGAGGATTGGTGAGATTGGGTGAGCAAATGCAGACCCTTTAAAGCAATAATGCATGGCACCCATTCCATGGGTCCCAACTCTCCAGGTTGAAGGGAATATTACTACAGTTATAACATGTACGAGAAACCTAGAGAACGGACACACTGTGAATATGAAAGGTTTCTAAAACTCAACGAATAGTCCCTCTCCTGGTGCTCTGGTTTGACTTTCCATCTGCTTTACTATCAATCTCCCAACTTGGAGAGACAGCCCCTTCAACCTCCTGGTTACACAGGTTTCCAATTTGGCAGAGGATGAAAGGGAAGAGGGAGAACCAATGAGAGAGTAGCTGTTAGGTATTTGGTCAGGCACATATCACTCTAACTTCCCGGCAGGAAGAAGAATTAACCAAAGTCTCAGCCACCCACCGGGAACCAGTATAGGTCCTGAACCAAAATTTTGGACTTGCGGTCAGCTCACCAAAAACGAGTTGAAAAATGGAGCTCAGGGGCACAGCAATTCACAAACTGGCCGAGTAATAAAGGACAACTATCGTCCAAAAATCTGTTGAGGGAAGGCAACGAGTTGGACTTGAATGCGAGGCAGAATAGCAGGAAACAGATTTCAAGAGGTACGTTGGAATCGCCTTTAAAGCACAGGAAGAGGGGCACAACATCGACAATGATGCACTTGGCCAAAAAGGGCGTATGCGTTTTCTCCAGAATATATTCAGGAGAAAACGCATACACCCTTTTTGGCCAAGCAAGCAAGCGGGCAATGCAAATCTGCACTACAAAGAAGTATCACTTCCCACCGGTCAAAAGGGACATCCACAAAATGTGTAAAAACCAGAAAGGCAAGACAGGCCCTGGAGAACAGGGAGCCTTGTTATGCTGATGGGCGGGATGTAAATTGCCAACTGCCTCTGTGGAGGAGTACATTGTGTTCCCTAAAACAAGTAAACAACAGAGGTACAGAGCCAAGGGCACTTCCAGTCTAGGAATATTCCTTGGGAAAACTGAAAATCAATAAGACAGAGCCACCCCAAAATTTAGGGCTGCACTGCTTACAAGGACCTCAACTTGGGTACACCTTAAATATCCCAGGAAATATAAAAATGGTTCAAAAAATTGTGGTACTTACGTACGATGGAATATCCCTCAGCCATGAAATCAATGTCATAAGACCAGTAGCAGGAAAATGGGTGGACTCAGGTACGATGATTCTAAGTGAAATAAGTCACAGAGAAAAAGAAACTTATTATAAGATATGACTTATAAAGATCCTGTAAACATGGCTACACTTGAACTGAGTTAGGAAAGAGAAGAAGGTCTCACATTAAGAAAACACACTTATGCCTGCTTAAAGGGGAAGGAGAGGTGGGGTGATGCATAAAACCAGTGTTTGATATAAGCACAGGTACCGTTCCAAAAACCAGCTATGGAATAGACAAGACCTACACCTTCCTCAGTGAAAGGGACTCAAAACCCCATATTTCCTGCAGAGGAATATATCTGACTAGTAAGAATCTTAAAACCTATGTATTGATATGTCTCCATAAGGGAATCAAGTGTGTCTAGACTGGCATAAACATGGCAGCGAGAATCAGCTCAAACCCACTATAAAAAGGAATTTCAAAAACAAAACAAAAAAACTGGGAAATTCTTTACAATTCCTTCAGGGTCTCTGATGAAACCTGGAATGACCCTATTTACAACGACAGCTGGATGTGGCATAAGGCTGGACACTTGGGACTGAGAGGATTGGTAAGATTTGGTGAGCAAATGCAGACCCTTTAAAGCAATAATGCATGGCACCCATTCCATGGGTCCCAACTCTCCAGGTTGAAGGGAATATTACTACAGTTATAACATGTACCGGAAACCTACAGAACGGACACACTGTGAATACGAAAGGTTTCTAAAACTCAACGAATAGTCCCTCTCCTGATGCTCCGGTTTGACTTTCCATCTGCTTTACTATCAACCTCCCAACTTGGAGAGACAGCCCCTTTAACCTCCTGGTTCGCACAGGTTGCCAATTTGGAAGAGGATGAAAGGGAAGAGGGAGAACCCATGAGAGAGTAGCTGTTAGGCATTTGGACGGGCACATATCACTGTAATTTCCCGGCAAGAAGAAGAATTAACCAAAGTCTCAGCCACCCACCGGGAACCAGTATAGGTCCTGAACCAAAATTTTGGACTTGCGGTCAGCTCACCAAAAACGAGTTGAAAAATGGAGCTCAGGGGCACAGCAATTCACAAACTGGCCGAGTAATAAATGACAACTATCGTCCAAAAATCTGTTGAGGGAAGGCAACGAGGCGGACTTGAAAGCGAGGCAGAATAGCAGGAAACAGATTTCAAGAGGTACGTTGGAATCGCCTTTAAAGCACAGGAAGAGGGGCACAACTTCGACAATGATGCACTTGGCTAAAAAGGGCGTATGCGTTTTCTCCTGAATATATTCAGGAGAAAACGCATACACCATTTTTGGCCAATCAAGCAAGCGGGCAATGCAAATCTGCACTACAAAGAAGTATCACTTCCCACCGGTTAAAAGGGACATCCACAAAATGTGTAAAAACCAGAAAGGCAAGACAGGCCCTGGAGAACAGGGAGCCTTGTTATGCTGATGGGCGGGATGTAAATTGCCAACTGCCTCTCTGGAGGAGTGCATTGTGTTCCCTAAAACAAGTAAAGAACAGAGCTACAGAGCCAAGGGAACTTCCAGTCTAGGGAATATACCTTGGGAAAACTGAAAATCAATAAGACAGAGCCACCCCAAAATTTAGGGCTGCATGCTTACAAGGACCTCAACATGGGTACACCTTAAATATCCCGGGAAATATAAAAATGGTTCAAAAAATTGTGGTACTTACGTACGATGGAATATCCCTCAGCCATGAAATCAATGTCATAAGACCAGTAGCAGGAAAATGGGTGGATTCAGGTACGATGATTTTAAGTGAAAGAAGTCGCACAGAAAAAGAAACTTATCATAAGATATCACTTATGAAGATCCTGTAAACATGGCTCCACTTGAACTGAGTTAGGAAAGAGAAGAATGTCTCACATTTAGAAAACACTCTTATGCCTGCTTAAGGGGGAAGGAGAGGTGGGGTGATGCATAAAACCAGAGTTTGATATAAGCACAGGTACCGTTCCAAAAACCAACTATGGAATAGACAAGACCTACACCTTCCTCAGTGAAAGGGACTCAAAACCCCATATTTCCCGCAGAGGAATATATCTGACTGGTAAGAATCTTAAAACCTATGTATTGATATGTCTCTGTAAGGGAATCAAGTGTGTCTAGACTGGCATAAACATGGCAGCGAGAATCAGCTCAAATCCACTATAAAAAGGAATTTCAAAAACAAAACAAGAAAAGTGGGAAATTCTTTACAATTCCTTCAGGGTCTCTGATGAAACCTGGAATGACAATATCTACAATGACAGCTGGATGTGGCATAAGGCTGGACACTTGGGACTGAGAGGATTCGTGAGATTGGGTGAGCAAATGCAGACCCTTTAAAGCAATAATGCATGGCACCCTTTCCATTGGTGCCAACTCTACAGGTTGAAGGGAATATTACTACAGTTATAACATGTACGAGAAACCTAGAGAACGGACACATTGTGAATATGAAAGGTTTCTAAAACTCAACGAATAGTCCCTCTCCTGGTGCCCCGGTTTGACTTTCCATCTGCTTTACTATCAATCTCCCAACTTGGAGAGACAGCCCCTTCAACCTCCTGGTTCACACAGGTTTCCAATTTGGCAGAGGATGAAAGGGAAGAGGGAGAACCAATGAGAGAGTAGCTGTTAGGTATTTGGTCGGGCACATATCACTCTAACTTCCCGGCAGGAAGAAGAATTAACCAAAGTCTCAGCCACCCACCGGGAACCAGTATAGGTCCTGAACCAAAATTTTGGACTTGCGGTCAGCTCACCAAAAAGGAGTTGAAAAATTGAGCTCAGGGGCACAGCAATTCACAAACTGGCCGAGTAATAAAGGACAACTATCGTCCAAAAATCTGTTGAGGGAAGGCAACGAGGCGGACTTGAAAGCGAGGCAGAATAGCGGGAAACAGATTTCAAGGGGTACGTTGGAATCACCTTTAAAGCACAGGAAGAGGGGCACAACTTCGACAATGATGCACTTGGCCAAAAAGGGCGTATGCGTTTTCTCCTGAATATATTCAGGAGAAAACGCATACGCCCTTTTTGGCCAAGCAAGCAAGCGGGCAATGCAAATCTGCACTACAAAGAAGTATCACTTCCCACCGGTCAAAAGGGACATCCACAAAATGTGTAAAAACCAGAAAGGCAAGACAGGCCCTGGAGAACAGGGAGCCTTGTTATGCTGATGGGCGGGATGTAAATTGCCAACTGCCTCTCTGGAGGAGTGCATTGTGTTCCCTAAAACAAGTAAACAACAGAGCTACAGAGCCAAGGGCACTTCCAGTCTAGGGAATATACCTTGGGAAAAATGAAAATCAATAAGACAGAGCCACCCCAAAATTTAGGGCTGCACTGCTTACAAGGACCTCAACTTGGGTACACCTTAAATATCCCAGGAAATATAAAAATGGTTCAAAAAATTGTGGTACTTACGTACGATGGAATATCTCTCAGCCATGAAATCAATGTCATAAGACCAGTAGCAGCAAAATGGGTAGATTCAGTTACGATGATTCTAAGTGAAATAAGTCACAGAGAAAGAAATTTATCATAAGATATCAATTTTGAAGATCCTGTAAACATGGCTACACTTGAACTGAGTTAGGAAAGAGAACAGTGTCTCACATTTAGAAAACACTCTTATGCCTGCTTAAGGGGGAAGAAGAGGTGGGGTGATGCATAAACCCAGAGTTTGATATAAGCACAGGTACCGTTCCAAAAACCAACTATGGAATAGGCAAGACCTACACCTTCCTCAGTGAAAGGGAATCAAAACCCCATATTTCCCACAGAGGAATATATCTGACTAGTAAGAATCTTAAAACCTATGTATTGATATGTCTCCGTAAGGGAATCAAGTGTGTCTAGACTGGCATAAACATGGCAGCGAGAATCAGCTCAAACCCACTATAAAAAGGAATTTCAAAAACAAAACAAAAAAACTGGGAAATTCTTTACAATTCCTTCAGGGTCTCTGATGAACCCTGGAATGACCCTATCTACAACGACAGCTGGATGTGGCATAAGGCTGGACACTTGGGACTGAGAGAATTGGTGAGATTGGGTGAGCAAATGCAGACCCTTTAAAGCAATAATGCATGGCACCCATTCCATGGGTCCCAACTCTCCAGGTTGAAGGGAATATTACTACAGTTATAACATGTACCGGAATCCTAGAGAACGGACACACTGTGAATACGAAAGGTTTCTAAAACTCAACGAATAGTCCCTCTCCTGGTGCTCCGGTTTAACTTTCCATCTGCTTTACTATCAACCTCCCAACTTGGAGAGACAGCCCCTTTAACCTCCTGGTTCGCACAGGTTCCCAATTTGGCAGAGGATGAAAGGGAAGAGGGAGAACCAATGAGAGAGTAGCTGTTAGGCATTTGGATGGGCACATATCACTGTAATTTCCCAGCAGGAAGAAGAATTAACCAAAGTCTCAGCCACCCACCGGGAACCAGTATAGGTCCTGAACCAAAATTTTGGACTTGCGGTCAGCTCACCAAAAACGAGTTGAAAAATGGAGCTCAGGGGCACAGCAATTCACAAACTGGCCGAGTAATAAAGAACAACTATCGTCCAAAAATCTGTTGAGGGAAGGCAACGAGGCGGACTTGAAAGCGAGGCAGAATAGCAGGAAACAGATTTCAAGAGGTACGTTGGAATCGCCTTTAAAGCACAGGAAGAGGGGCACAACTTCGACAATGATGCACTTGGCCAAAAAGGGCGTATGCGTTTTCTCCTGAATATATTCAGGAGAAAACGCATACGCCCTTTTTGGCCAAGCAAGCAAGCGGGAAATGCAAATCTGCACTACAAAGAAGTATCACTTCCCACCGGTCAAAAGGTTCATCCACAAAATGTGTAAAAACCAGAAAGGCAAGACAGGCCCTGGAGAACAGGGAGCCTTGTTATGCTGATGGGCGGGATGTAAATTGCCAACTGCCTCTCTGGGGGAGTGCATTGTGTTCCCTAAAACAAGTAATGAACAGAGCTACAGAGCCAAGGGCACTTCCAGTCTAGGGAATATACCTTGGGAAAACTGAAAATCAATAAGACAGAGCCACCCCAAAATTTAGGGCTGCACTGCTTACAAGGACCTCAACTTGGGTACACCTTAAATATCCCAGGAAATATAAAAATGGTTCAAAAAATTGTGGTACTTACGTACGATGGAATATCCCTCAGCCATGAAATCAATGTCATAAGACCAGTAGCAGCAAAATGGGTGGCTTCAGGTACGATGATTCTAAGTGAAATAAGTCGCACAGAAAAAGAAACTTATCATAAGATATCACTTATGAAGATCCTGTAAACATGGCTACACATGAACTGAGTTAGGAAAGAGAAGAATGTCTCACATTTAGAAAACACTCTTATGCCTGCTTAAGGGGGAAGGAGAGGTAGGGTAATGCATAAAACCAGAGTTTGATATAAGCACAGGTACTGTTCCAAAAACCAACTATGGAATAGACAAGACCTACACCTTCCTCAGTGAAAGGGACTCAAAACCCCATATTTCCCGCAGAGGAATATATCTGACTAGTAAGAATCTTAAAACCTATGTATTGATATGTCTCCGTAAGGGAACCAAGTGTGTCTAGACTGGCATAAACATGGCACCGAGAATCATCTCAAATCCACTATAAAAAGGTATTTCAAAAACAAAACAAGAAAACTGGGAAATTCTTTACAATTCCTTCAGGGTCTCTGATGAAACCTGGAATGACCCGATGTACAATGACAGCTGGATTTGGCATGAGGCTGGACACTTGGGACTGAGAGGATTGGTGAGATTTGGTGAGCAAATGCAGACCCTTTAAAGCAATAATGCATGGCACCCATTCCATGGGTCCCAACTCTCCAGGTTGAAGGGAATATTACTACAGTTATAACATGTACGAGAAACCTAGAGAACGGACACACTGTGAATATGAAAGGTTTCTAAAACTCAACGAATAGTCCCTCTCCTGGTGCTCCGGTTTGACTTTCCATCTGCTTTACTATCAATCTCCCAACTTGGAGAGACAGCCCCTTCAACCTCCTGGTTCACACAGGTTTCCAATTTGGCAGAGGATGAAAGGGAAGAGGGAGAACCAATGAGAGAGTAGCTGTTAGGTATTTGGTCAGGCACATATCACTCTAACTTCCCGGCAGGAAGAAGAATTAACCAAAGTCTCAGCCACCCACCGGGAACCAGTATAGGTCCTGAACCAAAATTTTGGACTTGCGGTCAGCTCACCAAAAACGAGTTGAAAAATGGAGCTCAGGGGCACAGCAATTCGCAAACTGGCCGAGTAATAAAGGACAACTATCGTCCAAAAATCTGTTGAGGGAAGGCAACGAGGTGGACTTGAATGCGAGGCAGAATAGCAGGAAACAGATTTCAAGAGGTACGTTGGAATCGCCTTTAAAGCACAGGAAGAGGGGCACAACATCGACAATGATGCACTTGGCCAAAAAGGGCGTATGCGTTTTCTCCTGAATATATTCAGGAGAAAACGCATACGCCCTTTTTGGCCAAGCAAGCAAGCGGGCAATGCAAATCTGCACTACAAAGAAGTATCACTTCCCACCGGTCAAAAGGGACATCCACAAAATGTGTAAAAACCAGAAAGGCAAGACAGGCCCTGGAGAACAGGGAGCCTTGTTATGCTGATGGGCGGGATGTAAATTGCCAACTGCCTCTCTGGAGGAGTGCATTGTGTTCCCTAAAACAAGTAAAGAACAGAGCTACAGAGCCAAGGGCACTTCCAGTCTAGGGAATATACCTTGGGAAAACTGAAAATCAATAAGACAGAGCCACCCCAAAATTTAGGGCTGCACTGCTTACAAAGACCTCAACTTGGGTACACCTTAAATATCCCAGGAAATATAAAAATGGTTCAAAAAATTGTGGTACTTACGTACGATGGAATATCCCTCAGCCATGAAATCAATGTCATAAGACCAGTAGCAGCAAAATGGGTGGATTCAGGTACGATGATTCTAAGTGAACTAAGTCACAGAGAAAAAGAAACTTATCATAAGATATCACTTATGAAGATCCTGTAAACATGGCTACACTTGAACAGAGTTAGGAAAGAGAAGAATGTCTCACATTTAGAAAACACTCTTATGCCTGCTTAAGGGGGAAGTAGAGGTGGGGTAATGCATAAAACCAGAGTTTGATATAAGCACAGGTACCGTTCCAAAAACCAACTATGGAATAGACAAGACCTACACCTTCCTCAGTGAAAGGGACTCAAAACCCAATATTTCCCGCAGAGGAATATATCTGACTAGTAAGAATCTTAAATCCTATGGATTGATATGTCTCCGTAAGGGAATCAAGTGTGTCTAGACTGGCATAAACATGGCAGCGAGAATCAGCTCAAACCCACTATAAAAAGGAATTTCATAAACAAAACAAAAAAACTGGGAAATTCTTTACAATTCCTTCAGGGTCTCTGATGAACCCTGGAATGACCCTATCTACAATGACAGCTGGATGTGGCATAAGGCTGGACACTTGGGACTGAGACGTTTGGTGAGATTTGGTGAGCAAATGCAGACCCTTTAAAGTAATAATGCATGGCACCCATTCCATGGGTCCCAACTCTCCAGGTTGAAGGGAATATTACTACAGTTATAACATGAACCGGAAACCTAGAGAAAGGACACACTGTGAATACGAAAGTTTTCTAAAACTCAACGAATACTCCCTATCCTGGTGCTCCGGTTTGACTTTCCATCTGCTTTACTATCAACCTCCCAACTTGGAGAGACAGCCCCTTTAACCTCCTGGTTCGCACAGGTTGCCAATTTGGCAGAGGATGAAAGGGAAGAGGGAGAACCAATGAGAGAGTAGCTGTTAGGCATTTGGACGGGCACATATCACTGTAATTTCCCGGCAGGAAGAAGAATTAACCAAAGTCTCAGCCACCCACCGGGAACCAGTTTAGGTCCTGAACCAAAATTTTGGACTTGCGGTCAGCTCACCAAAAACGAGTTGAAAAATGGAGCTCAGGGGCACAGCAATTCACAAACTGGCCGAGTAATAAAGGACAGCTGTCGTCCAAAAATCTGTTGAGGGAAGGCTACGAGGCGGACTTGAAAGCGAGGCAGAATAGCAGGAAACAGATTTCAAGAGGTACGTTGGAATCGCCTTTAAAGCACAGGAAGAGGGGCACAACTTCGACAATGATGCACTTGGCCAAAAAGGGCGTATGCGTTTTCTCCTGAATATATTCAGGAGAAAACGCATACACCATTTTTGGCCAAGCAAGCAAGCGGGAAATGCAAATCTGCACTACAAAGAATTATCACTTCCCACCGGTCAAATGGAACATCCACAAAATGTGTAAAAACCAGAAAGGCAAGACAGGCCCTGGAGAACAGGGAGCCTTGTTATGCTGATGGGCGGGATGTAAATTGCCAACTGCCTCTCTGGGGAAGTGCCTTGTGTTCCCTAAAACAAGTAAAGAACAGAGCTACAGAGCCAAGGGCACTTCCAGTCTAGGGAATATACCTTGGGAAAAATGAAAATCAATAAGACAGAGCCACCCTAAAATTTAGGGCTGCACTGCTTACAAGGACCTCAACTTGGGTACACCTTAAATATCCCAGGAAATATAAAAATGGTTCAAAAAATTGTGGTAGTTACGTACGATGGAATAACCCTCAGCCATGAAATCAATGACATAAGACCAGTAGCAGCAAAATGGGTGGATTCAGGTACGATGATTCTAAGTGAAATAAGTCGCACAGAAAAAGAAACTTATCATAAGATATCACTTATGAAGATCCTGTAAACATGGCTACACTTGAACTGAGTTAGGAAAGAGAAGAATGTCTCACATTTAGAAAACACTCTTATGCCTGCTTAAGGGGGAAGGAGAGGTGGGGTAATGCATAAAACCAGAGTTTGATATAAGCACAGGTACCGTTCCAAAAACCAACTATGGAATAGACAAGACCTACACCTTCCTCAGTGAAAGGGACTCAAAACCCCATATTTCCCGCAGAGGAATATATCTGACTAGTAAGAATCTTAAAACCTATGTATTGATATGTCTCCGTAAGGGAATCAAGTGTGTCTAGACTGGCATAAACATGGCAGCGAGAATCAGCTCAAACCCACTATAAAAAGGAATTTCAAAAACAAAACAAAAAAACTGGGAAATTCTTTACAATTCCTTCAGGGTCTCTGATGAACCCTGCAATGACTCTATCTACAACGACAGCTGGATGTGGCATAAGGCTGGACACTTTGGACTGAGACGATTGGTGAGATTTGGTGAGCAAATGCAGACCCTTTAAAGTAATAATGCATGGCACCCATTCCATGGGTCCCAACTCTCCAGGTTGAAGGGAATATTACTACAGTTATAACATGTTCCGGAAACCTAGAGAAAGGACACACTGTGAATACGAAAGGTTTCTAAAACTCAACGAATACTCCCTATCCTGGTGCTCCGGTTTGACTTTCCATCTGCTTTACTATCAACCTCCCAACTTGGAGAGACAGCCCCTTTAACCTCCTGGTTCGCACAGGTTGCCAATTTGGCAGAGGTTGAAAGGGAAGAGGGAGAACCAATGAGAGAGTAGCTGTTAGGCATTTGGACGGGCACATATCACTGTAATTTCCCGGCAGGAAGAAGAATTAACCAAAGTCTCAGCCACCCACCGGGAACCAGTATAGGTCCTTAACCAAAATTTTGGACTTGCGGTCAGCTCACCAAAAACGAGTTGAAAAATGGAGCTCAGGGGCACAGCAATTCACAAACTGGCCGAGTAATAAAGGACAACTATCATCCAAAAATCTGTTGAGGGAAGGCAACGAGGCGGACTTGAAAGCGAGGCAGAATAGCAGGAAACAGATTTCAAGAGGTACGTTGGAATCGCCTTTAAAGCACAGGAAGAGGTGCACAACTTCGACAATGATGCACTTGGCCAAAAAGGGCGTATGCGTTTTCTCCTGAATATATTCAGGAGAAAACGCATACGCCCTTTTTGGCCAAGCAAGCAAGCGGGCAATGCAAATCTGCACTACAAAGAAGTATCACTTCCCACCGGTCAAAAGGGACATCCACAAAATGTGTAAAAACCAGAAATGCAAGACAGGCCCTGGAGAACAGGGAGCCTTGTTATGCTGATGGGTGGGATGTATATTGCCAACTGCCTCTCTGGAGGAGTGCATTGTGTCCCCTAAAACAAGTAAACAACAGAGCTACAGAGCCAAGGGCACTTCCAGTCTAGGGAATATACCTTGGGAAAACTGAAAATCAATAAGACAGAGCCACCCCAAAATTTAGGGCTGCACTGCTTACAAGGACCTCAACTTGGGTACACCTTAAATATCCCAGGAAATATAAAAATGGTTCAAAAAATTGTTGTACTTACGTACGATGGAATATCCCTCAGCCATGAAATCAATGTCATAAGACCAGTAGCAGCAAAATGGGTGGATTCAGGTACGATGATTCTAAGTGAAATAAGTCACACAGAAAAAGAAACTTATCATAAGATATCACTTATGAAGATCCTGTAAACATGGCTACACTTGAACTGAGTTAGGAAAGAGAACAGTGTCTCACATTTAGAAAACACTCTTATGCCTGCTTAAGGGGGAAGGAGAGGTGGGGTGATGCATAAAACCTGAGTTTGATATAAGCACAGGTACCGTTCCAAAAACCAACTATGGAACAGACAAGAGCTACACCTTCCTCAGTGAAAGGGACTCAAAACCCCATATTTCCCGCAGAGGAATATATCTGACTAGTAAGAATCTTAAAACCTATGTATTGATATGTCTCCGTAAGGGAATCAAGTGTGTCTAGACTGGCATAAACATGGCAGCGAGAATCAGCTCAAACCCACTATAAAAAGGAATTTCCAAAACAAAACAAAAAAACAGGGAAATTCTTTACAATTCCTTCAGGGTCTCTGATGAAACCTGGAATGACCCTACCTACAACGACAGCTGGATGTGGCATAAGGCTGGACACTTGGGACTGAGACGATTGGTGAGATTAGGTGAGCAAATGCAGACCCTTTAAAGCAATAATGCATGGCACTCATTCCATGGGTCCCAACTCTCCAGGTTGAAGGGAATATTACTACAGTTATAACATGTATCGGAATCCTAGAGAACGGACACACTGTGAATACGAAAGGTTTCTAAAACTCAAAGAATAGTCCCTCTCCTGGTGCTCCAGTTTGACTTTCCATCTGCTTTACTATCAATCTCCCAACTTGGAGACACAGCCCCTTTAACCTCCTGGTTCGCACAGTTTTCCAAATTGGCAGAGGATGAAAGGGAAGAGGGAGAACCAATGAGAGAGTAGCTGTTAGTCATTTGGACGGGCACATATCACACTAAGTTCCCGGCAGGAAGAAGTATTAACCAAAGTCTCAGCCACCCACCGGGAACCAGTATAGGTCCTGAACCAAAATTTTGGACTTGCGGTCAGCTCACCAAAAACGAGTTGAAAAATGGAGCTCAGGGGCACAGCAATTCACAAACTGGCCGTGTAATAAAGGACAACTATCGTCCAAAAATCTGTTGAGGGAAGGCAACGAGGCGGACTTGAAAGCGAGGCAGAATAGCAGGAAACAGATTTCAAGAGGTACCTTGGTATCGCCTTTAAAGCACAGGAAGAGGGGCACAACTTCGACAATGATGCACTTGGCCAAAAAGGGCGTATGCGTTTTCTCCTGAATATATTCAGGAGAAAACGCATACACCATTTTTGGCCAATCAAGCAAGCGGGCAATGCAAATCTGCACTACAAAGAAGTATCACTTCCCACCGGTCAAAAGGGACACCCACAAAATGTATAAAAACCAGAAAGGCAGGACAGGCCCTGGAGAACAGGGAGCCTTGTTATGCTGATGGGCGGGATGTAAATTGCCAACTGCCTCTCTGGAGGAGTACATTGTGTTCCCTAAAACAAGTAAAGAACAGAGCTACAGAGCCAAAGGCACTTCCAGTATAGGGAATATACCTTGGGAAAACTGAAAATCAATAAGACAGAGCCACCCCAAAATTTAGGGCTGCACTGCTTACAAGGACCTCAACTTGGGTACACCTTAAATATCCCAGGAAATATAAAAATGGTTCAAAAAATTGTGGTACTTACGTACGATGGAATATCCCTCAGCCATGAAATCAATGTCATAAGACCAGTAGCAGCAAAATGGGTGGATTCAGGTACGATGATTCTAAGTGAAATAAGTCACACAGAAAAAGAAACTTATCATAAGATATCACTTATGAAGATCCTGTAAACATGGCTACACTTGAACTGAGTTAGGAAAGAGAACAGTGTCTCACATTTAGAAAACACACTTATGCCTGCTTAAGGGGGAAGGAGAGGTGGGGTGATGTATAAAACCAGAGTTTGATATAAGCACAGGTACCGTTTCAAACACCAACTATGGTATAGACAAGACCTACACCTTCCTCAGTGAAAGGGACTCAAAACCCCATATTTCCCGCAGAGGAATATATCTGACTAGTAAGAATCTTAAAACCTATGTATTGATATGTCTCCGTACGGGAATCAAGTGTGTCTACACTGGCATAAACATGGCAGCGAGAATCAGCTCAAACCCACTATAAAAAGGAATTTCAAAAACAAAACAAAAAAACTGGGAAATTCTTTACAATTCCTTCAGGGTCTCTGATGAAACCTGGAATGACCCTATCTACAATGACAGCTGGATGTGCAATAAGGTTGGACACTTGGGACTGAGAGGATTGGTGAGATTGGGTGAGCAAATGCAGACCCTTTAAAGCAATAATGCATGGCACCCATTCCATGGGTCCCAACTCTCCAGTTTGAAGGGAATATTACTACAGTTATAACATGTACGGGAAACCTAGAGAACGGACACACTGTGAATATGAAAGGTTTCTAAAACTCAACGAATAGTCCCTCTCCTGGTGTTCCGTTTTGACTTTCTATCTGTTTTACTATCAACCTCCCAGCTTGGAGAGACAGCCCCTTTAACCCCCTGGTTCGCACACGTTGCCAATTTGGCAGAGGATGAAAGGGAAGAGGGAGAACCAATGAGAGAGTAGCTGTTAGGCATTTGGACGGGCACATATCATTGTAATTTCCCAGCAGGAAGAAGAATTAACCAAATTCTCAGCCACCCACCGGGAACCAGTATAGGTCCTGAACCAAAATGTTGGACTTGCGGTCAGCTCATCAAAAACGAGTTGAAAAATGGAGCTCAGGGGCACAGCTATTCACAAACTGGCCGAGTAATAACGGACAACTAACGTCCAAAAATCTGTTGAGGGAAGGCAACGAGGTGGACTAGAAAGCGAGGCAGAATAGCAGGAAACAGATTTTAAGAGGTATGTTGGAATCGCCTTTAAAGCACAGGAAGAGGGGCACAACTTCGACAATGATGCATTTGGCAAAAAAGGGCGTATGCGTTTTCTCCTGAATATATTCAGGAGAAAACGCATACGCCCTTTTTGTCCAAGCAAGCAAGCGGGCAATGCAAATCTGCACTACAAAGAAGTATCACTTCCCACCGGTCAAAAGGGACATCCACAAAATGTGTAAGAACCAGAAAGGCAAGACAGGCCCTGGAGAACAGGGAGCCTTGTTATGATGATTGGCGGCATGTAAATTGCCAACTGCCTCTCTGGAGGAGTGTATTGTGTTCCCTAAAACAAGTAAACAACAGAGCTACAGAGCCAAGGTCACTTCCAGTCTAGGGAATATACCTTGGGAAAACTGAAAATCAATAAGACAGAGCCACCCCAAAATTTAGGGCTGCACTGCATACAAGGACCTCAACTTGGGTACACCTTAAATATCCCAGGAAATATAAAAATGGTTCAGAAAATTGTGGTACTTACGTACGATGGAATATCCCTCAGCCATGAAATCAATGTCATAAGACCAGTAGCAGCAAAATGGGTGGATTCAGATACGATGATTCTAAGTGAAATAAGTCACAGAGAAAAAGAAACTTATCATAAGATATCACTTATGAAGATCCTGTAAACATGGCTACACTTGAACTGAGTTAGGAAAGAGAACAGTGTCTCACATTTAGAAAAAAACTCTTATGCCTGCTTAAGGGGGAAGGAGAGGTGGGGTGATGCATAAAACCAGAGTTTGATATAAGCACAGGTACCGTTCCAAAAACCAACTATGGAATAGACAAGACCTACACCTTCCTCAGTGAAAGGGACTCAAAACCCCATATTTCCTGCAGAGGAATATATCTGACTAGTAAGAATCTTAAAACCTATGTATTGATATGTCTCCATAAGGGAATCAAGTGTGTCTAGACTGGCATAAACATGGCAGCGAGAATCAGCTCAAACCCACTATAAAAAGGAATTTCAAAAACAAAACAAAAAAACTGGGAAATTCTTTACAATTCCTTCAGGGTCTCTGATGAAACCTGGAATGACCCTATTTACAACGACAGCTGGATGTGGCATAAGGCTGGACACTTGGGACTGAGAGGATTGGTGAGATTGGGTGAGCAAAGGCAGACCCTTTAAAGCAATAATGCATGGCACCCATTCCATGGGTCCCAACTCTTCAGGTTGAAGGGAATATTACTACAGTTATAACATGTACCGGAATCCTAGAGAACAGACACACTGTGAATACGAAAGGTTTCTAAAACTCAACGAATAGTCCCTCTCCTGGTGCTCTGGTTTGACTTTCCATCTGCTTTACTATCAACCTCCCAACTTGGAGAGACAGCCCCTTTAACCTCCTGGTTCGCACAAGTTGCCAATTTGGCAGAGGATGAAAGGGAAGAGGGAGAACCAATGAGAGAGTAGCTGTTAGGCATTTGAACGGGCACATATCACTGTAATTTCCTGGCAGGAAGAAGTATTAACCAAAGTCTCAGCCAGCCACCGGGAACCAGTATAGGTCCTGAACCAAAATTTTGGACTTGCGGTCAGCTCACCAAAAACGAGTTGAAAAATGGAGCTCAGGGGCACAGCAATTCACAAACTGGCCGAGTAATAAAGGACAACTATCGTCCAAAAATCTGTTGAGGGAAGGCAACGAGGCGGACTTGAAAGCGAGGCAGAATAGCAGGAAACAGATTTCAAGAGGTACGTTGGAATCGCCTTTAAAGCACAGGAAGAGGGGCACAACTTCGACAATGATGCACTTGGCCAAAGGGGCGTATGCGTTTTCTCCTGAATATATTCAGGAGAAAACGCATACGCCCTTTTTGGCCAAGAAAGCAAGCGGGCAATGCAAATCTGCACTACAAAGAAGTATCACTTCCCACCGGTCAAAAGGGACATCCACAAAATGTGTAAAAACCAGAAAGGCAAGACAGGCCCTGGAGAACAGGGAGCCTTGTTATGCTGATGGGCGGGATGTAAATTGCCAACTGCCTCTGTGGAGGAGTGCATTGTGTTCCCTAAAACAAGTAAACAACAGAGCTACAGAGCCAAGGGCACTTCCAGTCTAGGGAATATACCTTGGGAAAACTGAAAATCAATAAGACAGAGCCACCCCAAAATTTAGGGCTGCACTGCTTACAAGGACCTCAACTTGGGTACACCTTAAATATCCCAGGAAATATAAAAATGGTTCAAAAAATTGTGGTACTTACGTACGATGGAATATCCCTCAGCCATGAAATCAATGTCATAAGACCAGTAGCAGCAAAATGGGTGGACTCAGGTACGATGATTCTAAGTGAAATAAGTCACAGAGAAAAAGAAACTTATTATAAGATATGACTTATAAAGATCCTGTAAACATGGCTACACTTGAACTGAGTTAGGAAAGAGAAGAATGTCTCACATTAAGAAAACACACTTATGCCTGCTTAAAGGGGAAGGAGAGGTGGGGTGATGCATAAAACCAGTGTTTGATATAAGCACAGGTACCGTTCCAAAAACCAACTATGGAATAGACAAGACCTACACCTTCCTCAGTGAAAGGGACTCAAAACCCCATATTTCCTGCAGAGGAATATATCTGACTAGTAAGAATCTTAAAACCTATGTATTGATATGTCTCCATAAGGGAATCAAGTGTGTCTAGACTGGCATAAACATGGCAGCGAGAATCAGCTCAAACCCACTATAAAAAGGAATTTCAAAAACAAAACAAAAAAACTGGGAAATTCTTTACAATTCCTTCAGGGTCTCTGATGAAACCTGGAATGACCCTATTTACAACGACAGCTGGATGTGGCATAAGGCTGGACACTTGGGACTGAGAGGATTGGTGAGATTGGGTGAGCAAATGCAGACCCTTTAAAGCAATAATGCATGGCACCCATTCCATGGGTCCCAACTCTCCAGGTTGAAGGGAATATTACTACAGTTATAACATGTACCGGAAACCTAGAGAACGGACACACTGTGAATACGAAAGGTTTCTAAAACTCAACGAATAGTCCCTCTCCTGGTGCTCTGGTTTGACTTTCCATCTGCTTTACTATCAACCTCCCAACTTGGAGAGACAGCCCCTTTAACCTCCTGGTTCGCACAAGTTGCCAATTTGGCAGAGGATGAAAGGGAAGAGGGAGAACCAATGAGAGAGTAGCTGTTAGGCATTTGAACGGGCACATATCACTGTAATTTCCCGCCAGGAAGAAGAATTAACCAAAGTCTCAGCCAGCCACCGGGAACCAGTATAGGTCCTGAACCAAAATTTTGGACTTGCGGTCAGCTCACCAAAAACGAGTTGAAAAATGGAGCTCAGGGGCACAGCAATTCACAAACTGGCCGAGTAATAAAGGACAACTATCGTCCAAAAATCTGTTGAGGGAAGGCAACGAGGCGGACTTGAAAGCGAGGCAGAATAGCAGGAAACAGATTTCAAGAGGTACGTTGGAATCGCCTTTAAAGCACAGGAAGAGGGGCACAACTTCGACAATGATGCACTTGGCCAAAAAGGGCGTATGCGTTTTCTCCTGAATATATTCAGGAGAAAACGCATACGCCCTTTTTGGCCAAGCAAGCAAGCGGGCAATGCAAATCTGCACTACAAAGAAGTATCACTTCCCACCGGTCAAAAGGGACATCCACAAAATGTGTAAAAACCAGAAAGGCAAGACAGGCCCTGGAGAACAGGGAGCCTTGTTATGCTGATGGGCGGGATGTAAATTGCCAACTGCCTCTGTGGAGGAGTGCATTGTGTTCCCTAAAACAAGTAAACAACAGAGCTACAGAGCCAAGGGCACTTCCAGTCTAGGAATATTCCTTGGGAAAACTGAAAATCAATAAGACAGAGCCACCCCAAAATTTAGGGCTGCACTGCTTACAAGGACCTCAACTTGGGTACACCTTAAATATCCCAGGAAATATAAAAATGGTTCAAAAAATTGTGGTACTTACGTACGATGGAATATCCCTCAGCCATGAAATCAATGTCATAAGACCAGTAGCAGCAAAATGGGTGGACTCAGGTACGATGATTCTAAGTGAAATATGTCACAGAGAAAAAGAAACTTATTATAAGATATGACTTATAAAGATCCTGTAAACATGGCTACACTTGAACTGAGTTAGGAAAGAGAAGAATGTCTCACATTAAGAAAACACACTTATGCCTGCTTAAAGGGGAAGGAGAGGTGGGGTGATGCATAAAACCAGTGTTTGATATAAGCACAGGTACCGTTCCAAAAACCAACTATGGAATAGACAAGACCTACACCTTCCTCAGTGAAAGGGACTCAAAACCCCATATTTCCTGCAGAGGAATATATCTGACTAGTAAGAATCTTAAAACCTATGTATTGATATGTCTCCATAAGGGAATCAAGTGTGTCTAGACTGGCATAAACATGGCAGGGAGAATCAGCTCAAACCCACTATAAAAAGGAATTTCAAAAACAAAACAAAAAAACTGGGAAATTCTTTACAATTCCTTCAGGGTCTCTGATGAAACCTGGAATGACCCTATTTACAACGACAGCTGGATGTGGCATAAGGCTGGACACTTGGGACTGAGAGGATTGGTGAGATTGGGTGAGCAAATGCAGACCCTTTAAAGCAATAATGCATGGCACACATTCCATGGGTCCCAACTCTCCAGGTTGAAGGGAATATTACTACAGATATAACATGTACCGGAAACCTAGAGAACGGACACACTGTGAATACGAAAGGTTTCTAAAACTCAACGAATAGTCCCTCTCCTGGTCCTCTGGTTTGACTTTCCATCTGCTTTACTATCAACCTCCCAACTTGGAGAGACAGCCCCTTTAACCTCCTGGTTCGCACAAGTTGCCAATTTGGCAGAGGATGAAAGGGAAGAGGGAGAACCAATGAGAGAGTAGCTGTTAGGCATTTGAACGGGCACATATCACTGTAATTTCCCGCCAGGAAGAAGAATTAACCAAAGTCTCAGCCAGCCACCGGGAACCAGTATAGGTCCTGAACCAAAATTTTGGACTTGCGGTCAGCTCACCAAAAACGAGTTGAAAAATGGAGCTCAGGGGCACAGCAATTCACAAACTGGCCGAGTAATAAAGGACAACTATCGTCCAAAAATCTGTTGAGGGAAGGCAACGAGGCGGACTTGAAAGCGAGGCAGAATAGCAGGAAACAGATTTCAAGAGGTACGTTGGAATCGCCTTTAAAGCACAGGAAGAGGGGCACAACTTTGACAATGATGCACTTGGCCAAAAAGGGCGTATGCGTTTTCTCCTGAATATATTCAGGAGAAAACGCATACGCCCTTTTTGGCCAAGCAAGCAAGCGGGCAATGCAAATCTGCACTACAAAGAAGTATCACTTCCCACCGGTCAAAAGGGACATCCACAAAATGTGTAAAAACCAGAAAGGCAAGACAGGCCCTGGAGAACAGGGAGCCTTGTTATGCTGATGGGCGGGATGTAAATTGCCAACTGCCTCTGTGGAGGAGTGCATTGTGTTCCCTAAAACAAGTAAACAACAGAGCTACAGAGCCAAGGGCACTTCCAGTCTAGGAATATTCCTTGGGAAAACTGAAAATCAATAAGACAGAGCCACCCCAAAATTTAGGGCTGCACTGCTTACAAGGACCTCAACTTGGGTACACCTTAAATATCCCAGGAAATATAAAAATGGTTCAAAAAATTGTGGTACTTACGTACGATGGAATATCCCTCAGCCATGAAATCAATGTCATAAGACCAGTAGCAGCAAAATGGGTGGACTCAGGTACGATGATTCTAAGTGAAATAAGTCACAGAGAAAAAGAAACTTATTATAAGATATGACTTATAAAGATCCTGTAAACATGGCTACACTTGAACTGAGTTAGGAAAGAGAAGAATGTCTCACATTAAGAAAACACACTTATGCCTGCTTAAAGGGGAAGGAGAGGTGGGGTGATGCATAAAACCAGTGTTTGATATAAGCACAGGTACCGTTCCAAAAACCAACTATGGAATAGACAAGACCTACACCTTCCTCAGTGAAAGGGACTCAAAACCCCATATTTCCCGCAGAGGAATATATCTGACTAGTAAGAATCTTAAAACCTATGTATTGATATGTCTCCATAAGGGAATCAAGTGTGTCTAGACTGGCATAAACATGGCAGGGAGAATCAGCTCAAACCCACTATAAAAAGGAATTTCAAAAACAAAACAAAAAAACTGGGAAATTCTTTACAATTCCTTCAGGGTCTCTGATGAAACCTGGAATGACCCTATTTACAACGACAGCTGGATGTGGCATAAGGCTGGACACTTGGGACTGAGAGGATTGGTGAGATTGGGTGAGCAAATGCAGACCCTTTAAAGCAATAATGCATGGCACCCATTCAATGGGTCCCAACTCTCCAGGTTGAAGGGAATATTACTACAGTTATAACATGTACCGGAAACCTAGAGAACGGACACACTGTGAATACGAAAGGTTTCTAAAACTCAACGAATAGTCCCTCTCCTGATGCTCCGGTTTGACTTTCCATCTGCTTTACTATCAACCTCCCAACTTGGAGAGACAGCCCCTTTAACCTCCTGGTTCGCACAGGTTGCCAATTTGGAAGAGGATGAAAGGGAAGAGGGAGAACCCATGAGAGAGTAGCTGTTAGGCATTTGGACGGGCACATATCACTGTAATTTCCCGGCAAGAAGAAGAATTAACCAAAGTCTCAGCCACCCACCGCGAACCAGTATAGGTCCTGAACCAAAATTGTGGACTTGCGGTCAGCTCACCAAAAACGAGTTGAAAAATGGAGCTCAGGGGCACAGCAATTCACAAACTGGCCGAGTAATAAAGGACAACTATCGTCCAAAAATCTGTTGAGGGAAGGCAACGAGGCGGACTTGAAAGCGAGGCAGAATAGCAGGAAACAGATTTCAAGAGGTACGTTGGAATCGCCTTTAAAGCACAGGAAGAGGGGCACAACTTCGACAATGATGCACTTGGCCAAAAAGGGCGTATGCGTTTTCTCCTGAATATATTCAGGAGAAAACGCATACACCATTTTTGGCCAATCAAGCAAGCGGGCAATGCAAATCTGCACTACAAAGAAGTATCACTTCCCACCGGTTAAAAGGGACATCCACAAAATGTGTAAAAACCAGAAAGGCAAGACAGGCCCTGGAGAACAGGGAGCCTTGTTGTGCTGATGGGCGGGATGTAGATTGCCAACTGCCTCTCTGGAGGAGTGCATTGTGTTCCCTAAAACAAGTAAACAACAGAGCTACAGAGCCAAGGGCACTTCCAGTCTAGGGAATATACCTTGGGAAAACTGAAAATCAATAAGACAGAGCCACCCCAAAATTTAGGGCTGCATGCTTACAAGGACCTCAACATGGGTACACCTTAAATATCCCGGGAAATATAAAAATGGTTCAAAAAATTGTGGTACTTACGTACGATGGAATATCCCTCAGCCATGAAATCAATGTCATAAGACCAGTAGCAGTAAAATGGGTGGATTCAGGTACGATGATTTTAAGTGAAAGAAGTCGCACAGAAAAAGAAACTTATCATAAGATATCACTTATGAAGATCCTGTAAACATGGCTCCACTTGAACTGAGTTAGGAAAGAGAAGAATGTCTCACATTTAGAAAACACTCTTATGCCTGCTTAAGGGGGAAGGAGAGGTGGGGTGATGCATAAAACCAGAGTTTGATATAAGCACAGGTACCGTTCCAAAAACCAACTATGGAATAGACAAGACCTACACCTTCCTCAGTGAAAGGGACTCAAAACCCCATATTTCCCGCAGAGGAATATATCTGACTGGTAAGAATCTTAAAACCTATGTATTGATATGTCTCTGTAAGGGAATCAAGTGTGTCTAGACTGGCATAAACATGGCAGCGAGAATCAGCTCAAATCCACTATAAAAAGGAATTTCAAAAACAAAACAAGAAAAGTGGGAAATTCTTTACAATTCCTTCAGGGTCTCTGATGAAACCTGGAATGACAATATCTAAAATGACAGCTGGATGTGGCATAAGGCTGGACACTTGGGACTGAGAGGATTGGTGAGATTGGGTGAGCAAATGCAGACCCTTTAAAGCAATAATGCATGGCACCCATTCCATGGGTCCCAACTCTACAGGTTGAAGGGAATATTACTACAGTTATAACATGTACGAGAAACCTAGAGAACGGACACATTGTGAATATGAAAGGTTTCTAAAACTCAACGAATAGTCCCACTCCTGGTGCCCCGGTTTGACTTTCCATCTGCTTTACTATCAATCTCCCAACTTGGAGAGACAGCCCCTTCAACCTCCTGGTTCACACAGGTTTCCAATTTGGCAGAGGATGAAAGGGAAGAGGGAGAACCAATGAGAGAGTAGCTGTTAGGTATTTGGTCGGGCACATATCACTCTAACTTCCCGGCAGGAAGAAGAATTAACCAAAGTCTCAGCCACCCACCGGGAACCAGTATAGGTCCTGAACCAAAATTTTGGACTTGCGGTCAGCTCACCAAAAACGAGTTGAAAAATGGAGCTCAGGGGCACAGCAATTCACAAACTGGCCGAGTAATAAAGGACAACTATCGTCCAAAAATCTGTTGAGGGAAGGCAACGAGGCGGACTTGAAAGCGAGGCAGAATAGCGGTAAACAGATTTCAAGGGGTACGTTGGAATCACCTTTAAAGCACAGGAAGAGGGGCACACCTTCGACAATGATGCACTTGGCCAAATGGGGCGTATGCGTTTTCTCCTGAATATATTCAGGAGAAAACGCATACGCCCTTTTTGGCCAAGCAAGCAAGCGGGCAATGCAAATCTGCACTACAAAGAAGTATCACTTCCCACCGGTCAAAAGGGACATCCACAAAATGTGTAAAAACCAGAAAGGCAAGACAGGCCCTGGAGAACAGGGAGCCTTGTTATGCTGATGGGCGGGATGTAAATTGCCAACTGCCTCTGTGGAGGAGTGCATTGTGTTCCCTAAAACAAGTAAACAACAGAGCTACAGAGCCAAGGGCACTTCCAGTATAGGGAATATACCTTGGGAAAACTGAAAATCAATAAGACAGAGCCACCCCAAAATTTAGGGCTGCACTGCTTACAAGGACCTCAACTTGGGTACACCTTAAATATCCCAGGAAATATAAAAATGGTTCAAAAAATTGTGGTACTTACATACGATGGAATATCCCTCAGCCATGAAATCAATGTCATAAGACCAGTAGCAGCAAAATGGGTGGACTCAGCTACGATGATTCTAAGTGAAATAAGTCACAGAGAAAAAGAAACTTATTATAAGATATGACTTATGAAGATCCTGTAAACATGGCTACACTTAAACTGAGTTAGGAAAGAGAAGAATGTCTCACATTAAGAAAACACTCTTATGCCTGCTTAGGGGGAAGGAGAGGTGGGGTGATGCATAAAACCAGTGTTTGATATAAGCACAGGTACCGTTCCAAAAACCAACTATGGAATAGACAAGACCTACACCTTCCTCAGTGAAAGGGACTCAAAACCCCATATTTCCTGCAGAGGAATATATCTGACTAGTAAGAATCTTAAAACCTATGTATTGATATGTCTCCATAAGGGAATCAAGTGTGTCTAGACTGGCATAAACATGGCAGCGAGAATCAGCTCAAACCCACTATAAAAAGGAATTTCAAAAACAAAACAAAAAAACTGGGAAATTCTTTACAATTCCTTCAGGGTCTCTGATGAAACCTGGAATGACCCTATCTACAACGACAGCTGGATGTAGCATAAGGAAGGACACTTGGGACTGAGACGGTTGGTGAGATTGGGTGAGCAAATGCAGACCCTTTAAAGCAATAATGCATGGCACCCATTCCATGGGTCCGAACTCTCCAGGTTGAAGGGAATATTACTACAGCTATAACATGTGCGGGAAACCTAGAGAACGGACACACTGTGAATACGAAAGGTTTCTAAAACTCAACGAATAGTCCCTCTCCTGGTGCTCCAGTTTGACTTTCCGTCTGCTTTACTATCAACCTCCCAACTTGGAGAGACAGCCCCTTTAACCTCTTGGTTCGCACAGGTTGCCAATTTGGCAGAGGATGAAAGGGAAGAGGGAGAACCAATGAGAGAGTAGCTGTTAGGCATTTGGACAGGCACATATCATTGTAATTTCCCGGCAGGAAGAAGAATTAACCAAATTCTCAGCCACCCACCGGGAACCAGTATAGGTCCTGAACCAAAATTTTGGACTTGCGGTCAGCTCACCAAAAACGAGTTGAAAAATGGAGCTCAGGGGCACAGCAATTCACAAACTGGCCGAGTAATAAAGGACACCTATCGTCCAAAAATCTGTTGAGGGAAGGCAACGAGGCGGACTTGAAAGCGAGGCAGAATAGCAGGAAACAGATTTCAAGAGGTACGTTGGAATTGCCTTTAAAGCACAGGAAGAGGGGCACAACTTCGACAATGACGCACTTGGCCAAAAAGGGCGTATGCGTTTTCTCCTGAATATATTCAGGAGAAAACGCATACGCCCTTTTTGGCCAAGCAAGCAAGCGGGCAATGCAAATCTGCACTACAAAGAAGTATCACTTCCCACCGGTCAAAAGGGACATCCACAAAATGTGTAAGAACAAGAAAGGCAAGACAGGCCCTGGAGAACAGGGAGCCTTGTTATGCTGATGGGCGGGATGTAAATTGCCAACTGCCTCTCTGGAGGAGTGCATTCTGTTCCCTAAAACAAGTAAAGAACAGAGCTACAGAGCCAAGGGCACTACCAGTCTAGGGAATATACCTTGGGAAAACTGAAAATCAATAAGACAGAGCCATCCCAAAATTTAGGGCTGCACTGCATGCAAGGACCTCAACTTGGATACACCTTAAGTATCCCATAAAATATAAACATGGTTCAAAAAATTGTGGTACTTACGTACGATGGAATATCCCTCAGCCATGAAATCAATGTCATAAGACCAGTAGCAGCAAAATGGGTGGATTCAGGTACGATGATTCTAAGTGAAATAAGTCACACAGAAAAAGAAATTTATCATAAGATATCACTTATGAAGATCCTGTAAACATGGCTACACTTGAACTGAGTTAGGAAAGAGAACAGTGTCTCACATTTAGAAAACACTCTTATACCTGCTTAAGGGGGAAGGAGAGGTGGGGTGATGCATAAAACCAGAGTTTGATATAAGCACAGGTACCGTTCCAAAAACCAACTATGGAATAGACAAGACCTACACCGTCCTCAGCGAAAGGGACTCAAAACCCCATATTTCCCGCAGAGGAAAATATCTGACTAGTAAGAATCTTAAAACCTATGTATTGATATGTCTCCATAAGGGAATCAAGTGTGTCTAGACTGGCATAAACATGGCAGCGAGAATCAGCTCAAACCCACTATAAAAAGGAATTTCAAAAACAAAACAAAAAAACTGGGAAATTCTTTACAATTCCTTCAGGGTCTCTGATGAAAGCTGGAATGACCCTATCTACAACGACAGCTGGATGTGGCATAAGGAGGGACACTTGGGACTGAGACGATTGGTGAGATTGGGTGAGCAAATGCAGACCCTTTAAAGCAATAATGCATGGCACCCATTCCATGGGTCCGAACTCTCCAGGTTGAAGGGAATATTACTACAGCTATAACATGTGCGGGAAACCTAGAGAACGGACACACTGTGAATACGAAAGGTTTCTAAAACTCAACGAATAGTCCCTCTCCTGGTGCTCCGGTTTGACTTTCCGTCTGCTTTACTATCAACCTCCCAACTTGGAGAGACAGCCCCTTTAACCTCTTGGTTCGCACAGGTTGCCAATTTGGCAGAGGATGAAAGGGAAGAGGGAGAACCAATGAGAGACTAGCTGTTAGGCATTTGGACAGGCACATATCACTGTAATTTCCCGGCAGGAAGAAGAATTAACCAAATTCTCAGCCACCCACCGGGAACCAGTATAGGTCCTGAACCAAAATTTTGGACTTGCGGTCAGCTCACCAAAAACGAGTTGAAAAATGGAGCTCAGGGGCACAGCAATTCACAAACTGGCCGAGTAATAAAGGACACCTATCGTCCAAAAATCTGTTGAGGGAAGGCAACGAGGCGGACTTGAAAGCGAGGCAGAATAGCAGGAAACAGATTTCAAGAGGTACGTTGGAATCGCCTTTAAGGCACAGGAAGAGGGGCACAACTTAGACAATGATGCACTTGGCTAAAAAGGGCGTATGCGTTTTCTCCTGAATATATTCAGGAGAAAACGCATACGCCCTTTTTGGCCAAGCAAGCAAGCGGGCAATGCAAATCTGCACTACAAAGAAGTATCACTTCCCACCGGTCAAAAGGGACATCCACAAAATGTGTAAGAACAAGAAAGGCAAGACAGGCCCTGGAGAACAGGGAGCCTTGTTATGCTGATGGGCGGGATGTAAATTGCCAACTGCCTCTCTGGAGGAGTGCATTCTGTTCCCTAAAACAAGTAAAGAACAGAGCTACAGAGCCAAGGGCACTACCAGTCTAGGGAATATACCTTGGGAAAACTGAAAATCAATGAGACAGAGCCATCCCAAAATTTAGGGCTGCACTGCATGCAAGGACCTCAACTTGGATACACCTTAAGTATCCCATAAAATATAAACATGGTTCAAAAAATTGTGGTACTTACGTACGATGGAATATCCCTCAGCCATGAAATCAATGTCATAAGACCAGTAGCAGCAAAATGGGTGGATTCAGGTACGATGATTCTAAGTGAAATAAGTCACACAGAAAAAGAAATTTATCATAAGATATCACTTATGAAGATCCTGTAAACATGGCTACACTTGAACTGAGTTAGGAAAGAGAACAGTGTCTCACATTTAGAAAACACTCTTATACCTGCTTAAGGGGGAAGGAGAGGTGGGGTGATGCATAAAACCAGAGTTTGATATAAGCACAGGTACCGTTCCAAAAACCAACTATGGAATAGACAAGACCTACACCGTCCTCAGCGAAAGGGACTCAAAACCCCATATTTCCCGCAGAGGAAAATATCTGACTAGTAAGAATCTTAAAACCTATGTATTGATATGTCTCCATAAGGGAATCAAGTGTGTCTAGACTGGCATAAACATGGCAGCGAGAATCAGCTCAAACCCACTATAAAAAGGAATTTCAAAAACAAAACAAAAAAACTGGGAAATTCTTTACAATTCCTTCAGGGTCTCTGATGAAAGCTGGAATGACCCTATCTACAACGACAGCTGGATGTGGCATAAGGAGGGACACTTGGGACTGAGACGATTGGTGAGATTGGGGGAGCAAATGCAGACCCTTTAAAGCAATAATGCATGGCACCCATTCCATGGGTCCGAACTCTCCAGGTTGAAGGGAATATTACTACAGCTATAACATGTGCGGGAAACCTAGAGAACGGACACACTGTGAATACGAAAGGTTTCTAAAACTCAACGAATAGTCCCTCTCCTGGTGCTCCGGTTTGACTTTCCGTCTGCTTTACTATCAACCTCCCAACTTGGAGAGACAGCCCCTTTAACCTCTTGGTTCGCACAGGTTGCCAATTTGGCAGAGGATGAAAGGGAAGAGGGAGAACCAATGAGAGAGTAGCTGTTAGGCATTTGGACGGGCACATATCACTGTAATTTCCCGGCAGGAAGAAGAATTAACCAAATTCTCAGCCACCCACCGGGAACCAGTATAGGTCCTGAACCAAAATTTTGGACTTGCGGTCAGCTCACCAAAAACGAGTTGAAAAATGGAGCTCAGGGGCACAGCAATTCACAAACTGGCCGAGTAATAAAGGACAACTATCGTCCAAAAATCTGTTGAGGGAAGGCAACGAGGCAGACTTGAAAGCGAGGCAGAATAGCAGGAAACAGATTTCAAGAGGTACGTTGGAATCGCCTTTAAAGCACAGGAAGAGGGGCACAACTTCGACAATGACGCACTTGGCCAAAAAGGGCGTATGCGTTTTCTCCTGAATATATTCAGGAGAAAACGCATACGCCCTTTTTGGCCAAGCAAGCAAGCGGGCAATGCAAATCTGCACTAGAAAGACGTATCACTTCCCACCGGTCAAAAGGGACATCCACAAAATGTGTAAGAACAAGAAAGGCAAGACAGGCCCTGGAGAACAGGGAGCCTTGTTATGCTGATGGGCGGGATGTAAATTGCCAACTGCCTCTCTGGAGGAGTGCATTCTGTTCCCTAAAACAAGTAAAGAACAGAGCTACAGAGCCAAGGGCACTACCAGTCTAGGGAATATACCTTGGGAAAACTGAAAATCAATAAGACAGAGCCACCCCAAAATTTAGGGCTGCACTGCATACAAGGACCTCAACTTGGATACACCTTAAGTATCCCAGAAAATATAAACATGGTTCAAAAAATTGTGGTACTTACGTACGATGGAATATCCCTCAGCCATGAAATCAATGTCATAAGACCAGTAGCAGCAAAATGGGTGGATTCTGGTACGATGATTCTAAGTGAAATAAGTCACACAGAAAAAGAAACTTATCATAAGATATCACTTATGAAGATCCTGTAAACATGGCTACACTTGAACTGAGTTAGGAAAGAGAACAGTGTCTCACATTTAGAAAACACTCTTATACCTGCTTAAGGGGGAAGGAGAGGTGGGGTGATGCATAAAACCAGAGTTTGATATAAGCACAGGTACCGTTCCAAAAACCAACTATGGAATAGACAAGACCTACACCTTCCTCAGTGAAAGGGACTCAAAACCCCATATTTCCCGCAGAGGAAAATATCTGACTAGTAAGAATCTTAAAACCTATGTATTGATATGTCTCCGTAAGGGAATCAAGTGTGTCTAGACTGGCATAAACATGGCAGCGAGAATCAGCTCAAACCCACTATAAAAAGGAATTTCAAAAACAAAACAAAAAAACTGGGAAATTCTTTACAATTCCTTCAGGGTCTCTGATGAAAGCTGGAATGACCCTATCTACAACGACAGCTGGATGTGGCATAAGGAGGGACACTTGGGACTGAGACGATTGGTGAGATTGGGTGAGCAAATGCAGACCCTTTAAAGCAATAATGCATGGCACACATTCCATGGGTCCCAACTCTCCAGGTTGAAGGGAATATTACTACAGCTATAACATGTGCGGGAAACCTAGAGAACGGACACACTGTGAATACGAAAGGTTTCTAAAACTCAAAGAATAAACCCTCTCCTGGTGCTCCGGTTTGACTTTCCCTCTGCTTTACTATCAACCTCCCAACTTGGAGAGACAGCCCCTTTAACCTCTTGGTTCGCACAGGTTGCCAATTTGGCAGAGGATGAAAGGGAAGAGGGAGAACCAATGAGAGAGTAGCTGTTAGGCATTTGGACGGGCACATATCACTGTAATTTCCCGGCAGGAAGAAGAATTAACCAAATTCTCAGCAACCCGCCGGGAACCAGTATAGGTCCTGAACCAAAATTTTGGACTTGCGGTCAGCTCACCAAAAACGAGTTGAAAAATGGAGCTCAGGGACACAGCAATTCACAAACAGGCCGAGTAATAAAGGACAACTATCGTCCAAAAATCTGTTGACGGAAGGCAACGAGGCGGACTTGAAAGCGAGGCAGAATAGCAGGAAACAGATTTCAAGAGGTACGTTGGAATCGCCTTTAAAGCACAGGAAGAGGGGCACAAGTTCGACAATGATGCACTTGGCCAAAAAGGGCGTATGCGTTTTCTCCTGAATATATTCAGGAGAAAACGCATACGCCCTTTTTGGCCAAGCAAGCAAGCGGGCAATGCACATCTGCACTACAAAGAAGTATCACTTCCCACCGGTCAAAAGGGACATCCACAAAATGTGTAAGAACAAGAAAGGCAAGACAGGCCCTGGAGAACAGGGAGCCTTGTTATGCTGATGGGCGGGATGTAAATTGCCAACTGCCTCTCTGGAGGAGTGCATTCTGTTCCCTAAAACAAGTAAAGAACAGAGCTACAGAGCCAAGGGCACTACCAGTCTAGGGAATATACCTTGGGAAAACTGAAAATCAATAAGACAGAGCCACCCCAAAATTTAGGGCTGCACTGCATACAAGGACCTCAACTTGGATACACCTTAAGTATCCCAGAAAATATAAACATGGTTCAAAAAATTGTGGTACTTACGTACGATGGAATATCCCTCAGCCATGAAATCAATGTCATAAGACCAGTAGCAGCAAAATGGGTGGATTCCGGTACGATGATTCTAAGTGAAATAAGTCACACAGAAAAAGAAACTTATCATAAGATATCACTTATGAAGATCCTGTAAAGATGGCTACACTTGAACTGAGTTAGGAAAGAGAACAGTGTCTCACATTTAGAAAACACTCTTATACCTGCTTAAGGGGGAAGGAGAGGTGGGGTGATGCATAAAACCAGAGTTTGATATAAGCACAGGTACCGTTCCAAAAACCAACTATGGAATAGACAAGACCTACACCTTCCTCAGTGATAGGGACTCAAAACCCCATATTTCCCGCAGAGGAAAATATCTGACTAGTAAGAATCTTAAAACCTATGTATTGATATGTCTCCGTAAGGGAATCAAGTGTGTCTAGACTGGCATAAACATGGCAGCGAGAATCAGCTCAAACCCACTATAAAAAGGAATTTCAAAAACAAAACAAAAAAAACTGGGAAATTCTTTACAATTCCTTCAGAGTCTCTGATGAAAGCTGGAATGACCCTATCTACAACGACAGCTGGATGTGGCATAAGGACGGACACTTGGGACTGAGACGATTGGTGAGATTGGGTGAGCAAATGCAGACCCTTTAAAGCAATAATGCATGGCACCCATTCCATGGGTCCGAACTCTCCAGGTTGAAGGGAATATTACTACAGCTATAACATGTGCGGGAAACCTAGAGAACGGACACACTGTGAATACGAAAGGTATCTAAAACTCAACGAATAGTCCCTCTCCTGGTGCTCTGGTTTGACTTTCCGTCTGCTTTACTATCAACCTCCCAACTTGGATAGACAGCCCCTTTAACCTCTTGGTTCGCACAGGTTGCCAATTTGGCAGAGGATGAAAGGGAAGAGGGAGAACCAATGAGAGAGTAGCTGTTAGGCATTAGGACGGGCACATATCACTGTAATTTCCCGGCAGGAAGAAGAATTAACCAAATTCTCAGCCACCCACCGGGAACCAGTATAGGTCCTGAACCAAAATTTTGGACTTGCGGTCAGCTCACCAAAAACGAGTTGAAAAATGGAGCTCAGGGGCACAGCAATTCACAAACTGGCCGAGTAATAAAGGACAACTATCGTCCAAAAATCTGTTGAGGGAAGGCAACGAGGCGGACTTGAAAGTGAGGCAGAATAGCAGGAAACAGATTTCAAGAGGTACGTTGGAATCACCTTTAAAGCACAGGAAGAGGGGCACAACTTCGACAATGACGCACTTGGCCAAAAAGGGCGTATGCGTTTTCTCCTGAATATATTCAGGAGAAAACGCATACGCCCTTTTTGGCCAAGCAAGCAAGCGGGCAATGCAAATCTGCACTACAAAGAAGTATCACTTCCCACCGGTCAAAAGGGACATCCACAAAATGTGTAAGAACAAGAAAGGCAAGACAGGCCCTGGAGAACAGGGAGCCTTGTTATGCTGATGGGCGGGATGTAAATTGCCAACTGCCTCTCTGGAGGAGTGCATTCTGTTCCCTAAAACAAGTAAAGAACAGAGCTACAGAGCCAAGGGCACTACCAGTCTAGGGAATATACCTTGGGAAAACTGAAAATCAATAAGACAGAGCCACCCCAAAATTTAGGGCTGCACTGCATACAAGGACCTCAACTTGGATACACCTTAAGTATCCCAGAAAATATAAACATGGTTCAAAAAATTGTGGTACTTACGTACGATGGAATATCCCTCAGCCATGAAATCAATGTCATAAGACCAGTAGCAGCAAAATGGGTGGATTCAGGTACGATGATTCTAAGTGAAATAAGTCACACAGAAAAAGAAACTTATCATAAGATATCACTTATGAAGATCCTGTAAACATGGCTACACTTGAACTGAGTTAGGAAAGAGAACAGTGTCTCACATTTAGAAAACACTCTTATACCTGCTTAAGGGGGAAGGAGAGGTGGGGTGATGCATAAAACCAGAGTTTGATATAAGCACAGGTACCGTTCCAAAAACCAACTATGGAATAGACAAGACCTACACCTTCCTCAGTGAAAGGGACTCAAAACCCCATATTTCCCGCAGAGGAAAATATCTGACTAGTAAGAATCTTAAAACCTATGTATTGATATGTCTCTGTAAGGGAATCAAGTGTGTCTAGACTGGCATAAACATGGCAGCGAGAATCAGCTCAAACCCACTATAAAAAGGAATTTCAAAAACAAAACAAAAAAACTGGGAAATTCTTTACAATTCATTCGGGGTGTCTGATGAAAGCTGGAATGACCCTATCTACAACGACAGCTGGATGTGGCATAAGGAGGGACACTTGGGACTGAGACGATTGGTGAGATTGGGTGAGCAAATGCAGACCCTTTAAAGCAATAATGCATGGCACCCATTCCATGGGTCCGAACTCTCCAGGTTGAAGGGAATATTACTACAGCTATAACATGTGCGGGAAACCTAGAGAACGGACACACTGTGAATACGAAAGGTTTCTAAAACTCAACGAATAGTCCCTCTCCTGGTGCTCCGGTTTGACTTTCCGTCTGCTTTACTATCAACCTCCCAACTTGGAGAGACAGCCCCTTTAACCTCTTGGTTCGCACAGGTTGCCAATTTGGCAGAGGATGAAAGGGAAGAGGGAGAACCAATGAGAGAGTAGCTGTTAGGCATTTGGATGGGCACATATCACTGTAATTTCCCGGCAGGAAGAAGAATTAACCAAATTCTCAGCCACCCACCGGGAACCAGTATAGGTCCTGAACCAAAATTTGGACTTGCGGTCAGCTCACCAAAAACGAGTTGAAAAATGGAGCTCAGGGGCACAGCAATTCACAAACTGGCCGAGTAATAAAGGACAACTATCGTCCAAAAATCTGTTGAGGGAAGGCAACGAGGCGGACTTGAAAGTGAGGCAGAATAGCAGGAAACAGATTTCAAGAGTTACGTTGGAATCGCCTTTAAAGCACAGGAAGAGGGGCACAACTTCGACAATGACGCACTTGGCCAAAAAGGGCGTATGTGTTTTCTCCTGAATATATTCAGGAGAAAACGCATACGCCCTTTTTGGCCAAGCAAGCAAGCGGGCAATGCAAATCTGCACTAGAAAGACGTATCACTTCCCACCGGTCAAAAGGGACATCCACAAAATGTGTAAGAACAAGAAAGGCAAGACAGGCCCTGGAGAACAGGGAGCCTTGTTATGCTGATGGGCGGGATGTAAATTGCCAACTGCCTCTCTGGAGGAGTGCATTCTGTTCCCTAAAACAAGTAAAGAACAGAGCTACAGAGCCAAGGGCACTACCAGTCTAGGGAATATACCTTGGGAAAACTGAAAATCAATAAGACAGAGCCACCCCAAAATTTAGGGCTGCACTGCATACAAGGACCTCAACTTGGATACACCTTAAGTATCCCAGAAAATATAAACATGGTTCAAAAAATTGTGGTACTTACGTACGATGGAATATCCCTCAGCCATGAAATCAATGTCATAAGACCAGTAGCAGCAAAATGGGTGGATTCAGGTACGATGATTCTAAGTGAAATAAGTCACACAGAAAAAGAAACTTATCATAAGATATCACTTATGAAGATCCTGTAAACATGGCTACACTTGAACTGAGTTAGGAAAGAGAACAGTGTCTCACATTTAGAAAACACTCTTATACCTGCTTAAGGGGGAAGGAGAGGTGGGGTGATGCATAAAACCAGAGTTTGATATAAGCACAGGTACCGTTCCAAAAACCAACTATGGAATAGACAAGACCTACACCTTCCTCAGTGAAAGGGACTCAAAACCCCATATTTCCCGCAGAGGAAAATATCTGACTAGTAAGAATCTTAAAACCTATGTATTGATATGTCTCCGTAAGGGAATCAAGTGTGTCTAGACTGGCATAAACATGGCAGCGAGAATCAGCTCAAACCCACTATAAAAAGGAATTTCAAAAACAAAACAAAAAAACTGGGAAATTCTTTACAATTCCTTCAGGGTCTCTGATGAAAGCTGGAATGACCCTATCTACAACGACAGCTGGATGTGGCATAAGGAGGGACACTTGGGACTGAGACGATTGGTGAGATTGGGTGAGCAAATGCAGACCCTTTAAAGCAATAATGCATGGCACACATTCCATGGGTCCCAACTCTCCAGGTTGAAGGGAATATTACTACAGCTATAACATGTGCGGGAAACCTAGAGAACGGACACACTGTGAATACGAAAGGTTTCTAAAACTCAAAGAATAAACCCTCTCCTGGTGCTCCGGTTTGACTTTCCCTCTGCTTTACTATCAACCTCCCAACTTGGAGAGACAGCCCCTTTAACCTCTTGGTTCGCACAGGTTGCCAATTTGGCAGAGGATGAAAGGGAAGAGGGAGAACCAAAGAGAGAGTAGCTGTTAGGCATTTGGACGGGCACATATCACTGTAATTTCCCGGCAGGAAGAAGAATTAACCAAATTCTCAGCAACCCGCCGGGAACCAGTATAGGTCCTGAACCAAAATTTTGGACTTGCGGTCAGCTCACCAAAAACGAGTTGAAAAATGGAGCTCAGGGACACAGCAATTCACAAACAGGCCGAGTAATAAAGGACAACTATCGTCCAAAAATCTGTTGACGGAAGGCAACGAGGCGGACTTGAAAGCGAGGCAGAATAGCAGGAAACAGATTTCAAGAGGTACGTTGGAATCGCCTTTAAAGCACAGGAAGAGGGGCACAACTTCGACAATGATGCACTTGGCCAAAAAGGGCGTATGCGTTTTCTCCTGAATATATTCAGGAGAAAACGCATACGCCCTTTTTGGCCAAGCAAGCAAGCGGGCAATGCACATCTGCACTACAAAGAAGTATCACTTCCCACCGGTCAAAAGGGACATCCACAAAATGTGTAAGAACAAGAAAGGCAAGACAGGCCCTGGAGAACAGGGAGCCTTGTTATGCTGATGGGCGGGATGTAAATTGCCAACTGCCTCTCTGGAGGAGTTCATTCTGTTCCCTAAAACAAGTAAAGAACAGAGCTACAGAGCCAAGGGCACTACCAGTCTAGGGAATATACCTTGGGAAAACTGAAAATCAATAAGACAGAGCCACCCCAAAATTTAGGGCTGCACTGCATACAAGGACCTCAACTTGGATACACCTTAAGTATCCCAGAAAATATAAACATGGTTCAAAAAATTGTGGTACTTACGTACGATGGAATATCCCTCAGCCATGAAATCAATGTCATAAGACCAGTAGCAGCAAAATGGGTGGATTCCGGTACGATGATTCTAAGTGAAATTAGTCACACAGAAAAAGAAACTTATCATAAGATATCACTTATGAAGATCCTGTAAAGATGGCTACACTTGAACTGAGTTAGGAAAGAGAACAGTGTCTCACATTTAGAAAACACTCTTATACCTGCTTAAGGGGGAAGGAGAGGTGGGGTGATGCATAAAACCAGAGTTTGATATAAGCACAGGTACCGTTCCAAAAACCAACTATGGAATAGACAAGACCTACACCTTCCTCAGTGATAGGGACTCAAAACCCCATATTTCCCGCAGAGGAAAATATCTGACTAGTAAGAATCTTAAAACCTATGTATTGATATGTCTCCGTAAGGAAATAAAGTGTGTCTAGACTGGCATAAACATGGCAGCGAGAATCAGCTCAAACCCACTATAAAAAGGAATTTCAAAAACAAAACAAAAAAAAACTGGGAAATTCTTTACAATTCCTTCAGAGTCTCTGATGAAAGCTGGAATGACCCTATCTACAACGACAGCTGGATGTGGCATAAGGACGGACACTTGGGACTGAGACGATTGGTGAGATTGGGTGAGCAAATGCAGACCCTTTAAAGCAATAATGCATGGCACCCATTCCATGGGTCCGAACTCTCCAGGTTGAAGGGAATATTACTACAGCTATAACATGTGCGGGAAACCTAGAGAACGGACACACTGTGAATACGAAAGGTTTCTAAAACTCAACGAATAGTCCCTCTCCTGGTGCTCTGGTTTGACTTTCCGTCTGCTTTACTATCAACCTCCCAACTTGGATAGACAGCCCCTTTAACCTCTTGGTTCGCACAGGTTGCCAATTTGGCAGAGGATGAAAGGGAAGAGGGAGAACCAATGAGAGAGTAGCTGTTAGGCATTTAGACGGGCACATATCACTGTAATTTCCCGGCAGGAAGAAGAATTAACCAAATTCTCAGCCACCCACCGGGAACCAGTATAGGTCCTGAACCAAAATTTTGGACTTGCGGTCAGCTCTCCAAAAACGAGTTGAAAAATGGAGCTCAGGGACACAGCAATTCACAAACTGGCCAAGTAATAAAGGACAACTATCGTCCAAAAATCTGTTGAGGGAAGGCAACGAGGCGGACTTGAAAGCGAGGCAGAATAGCAGGAAACAGATTTCAAGAGGTACGTTGGAATCGCCTTTAAAGCACAGGAAGAGGGGCACAACTTCGACAATGATGCACTTGGCCAAAAAGGGCGTATGCGTTTTCTCCTGAATATATTCAGGAGAAAACGCATACGCCCTTTTTGGCCAAGCAAGCAAGCGGGCAATGCAAATCTGCACTACAAAGAAGTATCACTTCCCACCGGTCAAAAGGGACATCCACAAAATGTGTAAGAACAAGAAAGGCAAGACAGGCCCTGGAGAACAGGGAGCCTTGTTATGCTGATGGGCGGGATGTAAATTGCCAACTGCCTCTCTGGAGGAGTGCATTCTGTTCCCTAAAACAAGTAAAGAACAGAGCTACAGAGCCAAGGGCACTACCAGTCTAGGGAATATACCTTGGGAAAACTGAAAATCAATAAGACAGAGCCACCCCAAAATTTAGGGCTGCACTGCATACAAGGACCTCAACTTGGATACACCTTAAGTATCCCAGAAAATATAAACATGGTTCAAAAAATTGTGGTACTTACGTACGATGGAATATCCCTCAGCCATGAAATCAATGTCATAAGACCAGTAGCAGCAAAATGGGTGGATTCCGGTACGATGATTCTAAGTGAAATAAGTCACACAGAAAAAGAAACTTATCATAAGATATCACTTATGAAGATCCTGTAAACATGGCTACACTTGAACTGAGTTAGGAAAGAGAACAGTGTCTCACATTTAGAAAACACTCTTATACCTGCTTAAGGGGGAAGGAGAGGTGGGGTGATGCATAAAACCAGAGTTTGATATAAGCACAGGTACCGTTCCAAAAACCAACTATGGAATAGACAAGACCTACACCTTCCTCAGTGATAGGGACTCAAAACCCCATATTTCCCGCAGAGGAAAATATCTGACTAGTAAGAATCTTAAAACCTATGTATTGATATGTCTCCGTAAGGAAATAAAGTGTGTCTAGACTGGCATAAACATGGCAGCGAGAATCAGCTCAAACCCACTATAAAAAGGAATTTCAAAAACAAAACAAAAAAAACTGGGAAATTCTTTACAATTCCTTCAGAGTCTCTGATGAAAACTGGAATGACCCTATCTACAACGACAGCTGGATGTGGCATAAGGACGGACCCTTGGGACTGAGAGGATTCTTGAGATTGGGTGAGCAAATGCAGACCCTTTAAAGCAATAATGCATGGCACCCATTCCATGGGTCCGAACTCTCCAGGTTGAAGGGAATATTACTACAGCTATAACATGTGCGGGAAACCTAGAGAACGGACACACTGTGAATACGAAAGGTTTCTAAAACTCAACGAATAGTCCCTCTCCTGGTGCTCTGGTTTGACTTTCCGTCTGCTTTACTATCAACCTCCCAACTTGGATAGACAGCCCCTTTAACCTCTTGGTTCGCACAGGTTGCCAATTTGGCAGAGGATGAAAGGGAAGAGGGAGAACCAATGAGAGAGTAGCTGTTAGGCATTTGGACGGGCACATATCACTGTAATTTCCCGGCAGGAAGAAGAATTAACCAAATTCTCAGCCACCCACCGGGAACCAGTATAGGTCCTGAACCAAAATTTTGGACTTGCGGTCAGCTCACCAAAAACGAGTTGAAAAATGGCGCCCAGGGGCACAGCAATTCACAAACTGGCCGAGTAATAAAGGACAACTATCGTCCAAAAATCTGTTGAGGGAAGGCAACGAGGGGGACTTGAAAGTGAGGCAGAATAGCAGGAAACAGATTTCAAGAGGTACGTTGGAATCGCCTTTAAAGCACAGGAAGAGGGGCACAACTTCGACAATGACGCACTTGGCCAAAAAGGGCGTATGCGTTTTCTCCTGAATATATTCAGGAGAAAACGCATACGCCCTTTTTGGCCAAGCAAGCAAGCGGGCAATGCAAATCTGCACTACAAAGAAGTATCACTTCCCACCGGTCAAAAGGGACATCCACAAAATGTGTAAGAACAAGAAAGGCAAGACAGGCCCTGGAGAACAGGGAGCCTTGTTATGCTGATGGGCGGGATGTAAATTGCCAACTGCCTCTCTGGAGGAGTGCATTCTGTTCCCTAAAACAAGTAAAGAACAGAGCTACAGAGCCAAGGGCACTACCAGTCTAGGGAATATACCTTGGGAAAACTGAAAATCAATAAGACAGAGCCACCCCAAAATTTAGGGCTGCACTGCATACAAGGACCTCAACTTGGATACACCTTAAGTATCCCAGAAAATATAAACATGGTTCAAAAAATTGTGGTACTTACGTACGATGGAATATCCCTCAGCCATGAAATCAATGTCATAAGACCAGTAGCAGCAAAATGGGTGGATTCAGGTACGATGATTCTAAGTGAAATAAGTCACACAGAAAAAGAAACTTATCATAAGATATCACTTATGAAGATCCTGTAAACATGGCTACACTTGAACTGAGTTAGGAAAGAGAACAGTGTCTCACATTTAGAAAACACTCTTATACCTGCTTAAGGGGGAAGGAGAGGTGGGGTGATGCATAAAACCAGAGTTTGATATAAGCACAGGTACCGTTCCAAAAACCAACTATGGAATAGACAAGACCTACACCGTCCTCAGCGAAAGGGACTCAAAACCCCATATTTCCCGCAGAGGAAAATATCTGACTAGTAAGAATCTTAAAACCTATGTATTGATATGTCTCCATAAGGGAATCAAGTGTGTCTAGACTGGCATAAACATGGCAGCGAGAATCAGCTCAAACCCACTATAAAAAGGAATTTCAAAAACAAAACAAAAAAACTGGGAAATTCTTTACAATTCCTTCAGGGTCTCTGATGAAGGCTGGAATGACCCTATCTACAACGACAGCTGGATGTGGCATAAGGAAGGACACTTGGGACTGAGACGATTGGTGAGATTGGGTGAGCAAATGCAGACCCTTTAAAGCAATAATGCATGGCACCCATTCCATGGGTCCGAACTCTCCAGGTTGAAGGGAATATTACTACAGCTATAACATGTGCGGGAAACCTAGAGAACGGACACACTGTGAATACGAAAGGTTTCTAAAACTCAACGCATAGTCCCTCTCCTGGTGCTCCGGTTTGACTTTCCGTCTGCTTTACTATCAACCTCCCAACTTGGAGAGACAGCCCCTTTAACCTCTTGGTTCGCACAGGTTGCCAATTTGGCAGAGGATGAAAGGGAAGAGGGAGAACCAATGAGAGAGTAGCTGTTAGGCATTTGGACGGGCACATATCACTGTAATTTCCCGGCAGGAAGAAGAATTAACCAAATTCTCAGCCACCCACCGGGAACCAGTATAGGTCCTGAACCAAAATTTTGGACTTGCGGTCAGCTCACCAAATACGACTTGAAAAATGGAGCTCAGGGGCACAGCAATTCACAAACTGGCCGAGTAATAAAGGACAACTATCGTCCAAAAATCTGTTGAGGGAAGGCAACGAGGCGGACTTGAAAGCGAGGCAGAAGAGCAGGAAACAGATTTCAAGAGGTACGTTGGAATCGCCTTTAAAGCACAGGAAGAGGGGCACAACTTCGACAATGATGCACTTGGCCAAAAAGGGCGTATGCGTTTTCTCCTGAATATATTCAGGAGAAAACGCATACGCCCTTTTTGGCCAAGCAAGCAAGCGGGCAATGCAAATCTGCACTACAAAGAAGTATCACTTCCCACTGGTCAAAAGGGACATCCACAAAATGTGTAAGAACAAGAAAGGGAAGACAGGCCCTGGAGAACAGGGAGCCTTGTTATGCTGATGGGCGGGATGTAAATTGCCAACTGCCTCTCTGGAGGAGTGCATTCTGTTCCCTAAAACAAGTAAAGAACAGAGCTACAGAGCCAAGGGCACTACCAGTCTAGGGAATATACCTTGGGAAAACTGAAAATCAATAAGACAGAGCCACCCCAAAGTTTAGGGCTGCACTGCATACAAGGACCTCAACTTGGATACACCTTAAGTATCCCAGAAAATATAAACATGGTTCAAAAAATTGTGGTACTTACGTACGATGGAATATCCCTCAGCCATGAAATCAATGTCATAAGACCAGTAGCAGCAAAATGGGTGGCTTCAGGTACGATGATTCTAAGTGAAATAAGTCACACAGAAAAAGAAACTTATCATAAGATATCACTTATGAAGATCCTGTAAACATGGCTACACTTGAACTGAGTTAGGAAAGAGAACAGTGTCTCACATTTAGAAAACACTCTTATACCTGCTTAAGGGGGAAGGAGAGGTGGGGTGATGCATAAAACCAGAGTTTGATATAAGCACAGGTACTGTTCCAAAAACCAACTATGGAATAGACAAGACCTACACCGTCCTCAGCGAAAGGGACTCAAAACCCCATATTTCCCGCAGAGGAAAATATCTGACTAGTAAGAATCTTAAAACCTATGTATTGATATGTCTCCATAAGGGAATCAAGTGTGTCTAGACTGGCATAAACATGGCAGCGAGAATCAGCTCAAACCCACTATAAAAAGGAATTTCAAAAACAAAACAAAAAACTGGGAAATTCTTTACAATTCCTTCAGGGTCTCTGATGAAAGCTGGAATGACCCTATCTACAACGACAGCTGGATGTGGCATAAGGAGGGACACTTGGGACTGAGACGATCGGTGAGATTGGGTGAGCAAATGCAGACCCTTTAAAGCAATAATGCATGGCACCCATTCCATGGGTCCGAACTCTCCAGGTTGAAGGGAATATTACTACAGCTATAACATGTGCGGGAAACCTAGAGAACGGACACACTGTGAATACGAAAGGTTTCTAAAACTCAACGAATAGTCCCTCTCCTGGTGCTCCGGTTTGACTTTCCGTCTGCTTTACTATCAACCTCCCAACTTGGAGAGACAGCCCCTTTAACCTCTTGGTTCGCACAGGTTGCCAATTTGGCAGAGGATGAAAGGGAAGAGGGAGAACCAATGAGAGAGTAGCTGTTAGGCATTTGGACAGGCACATATCATTGTAATTTCCCGGCAGGAAGAAGAATTAACCAAATTCTCAGCCACCCACCGGGAACCAGTATAGGTCCTGAACCAAAATTTTGGACTTGCGGTCAGCTCACCAAAAACGAGTTGAAAAATGGAGCTCAGGGGCACAGCAATTCACAAACTGGCCGAGTAATAAAGGACAACTATCGTCCAAAAATCTGTTGAGGGAAGGCAACGAGGCGGACTTGAAAGCGAGGCAGAATAGCAGGAAACAGATTTCAAGAGGTACGTTGGAATCGCCTTTAAAGCACAGGAAGAGGGGCACAAGTTCGACAATGATGCACTTGGCCAAAAAGGGCGTATGCGTTTTCTCCTGAATATATTCAGGAGAAAACGCATACGCCCTTTTTGGCCAAGCAAGCAAGCGGGCAATGCACATCTGCACTACAAAGAAGTATCACTTCCCACCGGTCAAAAGGGACATCCACAAAATGTGTAAGAACAAGAAAGGCAAGACAGGCCCTGGAGAACAGGGAGCCTTGTTATGCTGATGGGCGGGATGTAAATTGCCAACTGCCTCTCTGGAGGAGTGCATTCTGTTCCCTAAAACAAGTAAAGAACAGAGCTACAGAGCCAAGGGCACTAGCAGTCTAGGGAATATACCTTGGGAAAACTGAAAATCAATAAGACAGAGCCATCCCAAAATTTAGGGCTGCACTGCATACAAGGACCTCAACTTGGATACACCTTAAGTATCCCAGAAAATATAAACATGGTTCAAAAAATTGTGGTACTTACGTACGATGGAATATCCCTCAGCCATGAAATCAATGTCATAAGACCAGTAGCAGCAAAATGGGTGGATTCAGGTACGATGATTCTAAGTGAAATAAGTCACACAGAAAAAGAAACTTATCATAAGATATCACTTATGAAGATCCTGTAAACATGGCTACACTTGAACTGAGTTAGGAAAGAGAACAGTGTCTCACATTTAGAAAACACTCTTATACCTGCTTAAGGGGGAAGGAGAGGTGGGGTGATGAATAAAACCAGAGTTTGATATAAGCACAGGTACCGTTCCAAAAACCAACTATGGAATAGACAAGACCTACACCGTCCTCAGCGAAAGGGACTCAAAACCCCATATTTCCCGCAGAGGAAAATATCTGACTAGTAAGAATCTTAAAACCTATGTATTGATATGTCTCCATAAGGGAATCAAGTGTGTCTAGACTGGCATAAACATGGCAGCGAGAATCAGCTCAAACCCACTATAAAAAGGAATTTCAAAAACAAAACAAAAAAACTGGGAAATTCTTTACAATTCCTTCAGGGTCTCTGATGAAAGCTGGAATGACCCTATCTACAACGACAGCTGGATGTGGCATAAGGAGGGACACTTGGGACTGAGACGATTGGTGAGATTGGGTGAGCAAATGCAGACCCTTTAAAGCAATAATGCATGGCACCCATTCCATGGGTCCGAACTCTCCAGGTTGAAGGGAATATTACTACAGCTATAACATGTGCGGGAAACCTAGAGAACGGACACACTGTGAATACGAAAGGTTTCTAAAACTCAACGAATAGTCCCTCTCCTGGTGCTCCAGTTTGACTTTCCGTCTGCTTTACTATCAACCTCCCTACTTGGAGAGACAGCCCCTTTAACCTCTTGGTTCGCACAGGTTGCCAATTTGGCAGAGGATGAAAGGGAAGAGGGAGAACCAATGAGAGAGTAGCTGTTAGGCATTTGGACAGGCACATATCACTGTAATTTCCCGGCAGGAAGAAGAATTAACCAAATTCTCAGCCACCCACCGGGAACCAGTATAGGTCCTGAACCAAAATTTTGGACTTGCGGTCAGCTCACCAAAAACGAGTTGAAAAATGGAGCTCAGGGGCACAGCAATTCACAAACTGGCCGAGTAATAAAGGACACCTATCGTCCAAAAATCTGTTGAGGGAAGGCAACGAGGCGGACTTGAAAGCGAGGCAGAATAGCAGGAAACAGATTTCAAGAGGTACGTTGGAATCGCCTTTAAGGCACAGGAAGAGGGGCACAACTTCGACAATGATGCACTTGGCTAAAAAGGGCGTATGCGTTTTCTCCTGAATATATTCAGGAGAAAACGCATACGCCCTTTTTGGCCAAGCAAGCAAGCGGGCAATGCAAATCTGCACTACAAAGAAGTATCACTTCCCACCGGTCAAAAGGGACATCCACAAAATGTGTAAGAACAAGAAAGGCAAGACAGGCCCTGGAGAACAGGGAGCCTTGTTATGCTGATGGGCGGGATGTAAATTGCCAACTGCCTCTCTGGAGGAGTGCATTCTGTTCCCTAAAACAAGTAAAGAACAGAGCTACAGAGCCAAGGGCACTACCAGTCTAGGGAATATACCTTGGGAAAACTGAAAATCAATAAGACAGAGCCATGCCAAAATTTAGGGATGCACTGCATACAAGGACCTCAACTTGGATACACCTTAAGTATCCCATAAAATATAAACATGGTTCAAAAAATTGTGGTACTTACGTACGATGGAATATCCCTCAGCCATGAAATCAATGTCATAAGACCAGTAGCAGCAAAATGGGTGGATTCTGGTACGATGATTCTAAGTGAAATAAGTCACACAGAAAAAGAAACTTATCATAAGATATCACTTATGAAGATCCTGTAAACATGGCTACACTTGAACTGAGTTAGGAAAGAGAACAGTGTCTCACATTTAGAAAACACTCTTATACCTGCTTAAGGGGGAAGGAGAGGTGGGGTGATGCATAAAACCAGAGTTTGATATAAGCACAGGTACCGTTCCAAAAACCAACTATGGAATAGACAAGACCTACACCTTCCTCAGTGAAAGGGACTCAAAACCCCATATTTCCCGCAGAGGAAAATATCTGACTAGTAAGAATCTTAAAACCTATGTATTGATATGTCTCCGTAAGGGAATCAAGTGTGTCTAGACTGGCATAAACATGGCAGCGAGAATCAGCTCAAACCCACTATAAAAAGGAATTTCAAAAACAAAACAAAAAAACTGGGAAATTCTTTACAATTCCTTCAGGGTCTCTGATGAAAGCTGGAATGACCCTATCTACAACGACAGCTGGATGTGGCATAAGGAGGGACACTTGGGACTGAGACGATTGGTGAGATTGGGTGAGCAAATGCAGACCCTTTAAAGCAATAATGCATGGCACACATTCCATGGGTCCCAACTCTCCAGGTTGAAGGGAATATTACTACAGCTATAACATGTGCGGGAAACCTAGAGAACGGACACACTGTGAATACGAAAGGTCTCTAAAACTCAACGAATAGTCCCTCTCCTGGTGCTCCGGTTTGACTTTCCATCTGCTTTACTATCAACCTCCCAACTTGGAGAGACAGCCCCTTTAACCTCCTGGTTCGCACAGGTTGCCAATTTGGCAGAGGATGAAAGGGAAGAGGGAGAACCAATGAGAGAGTAGCTGTTAGGCATTTGGACGGGCACATATCACTGTAATTTCCCGGCAGGAAGAAGAATTAACCAACGTCTCAGCCACCCACCGGGAACCAGTATAGGTCCTGAACCAAAATTTTGGACTTGCGGTCAGCTCACCAAAAACGAGTTGAAAAATGGAGCTCATGGGCACAGCAATTTACAAATTGGCCGAGTAATAAAGGACAACTATCGTCCAAAAATCTGTTGAGGGAAGGCAACGAGGTGGACTTGAATGCGAGTCAGAATAGCAGGAAACTGATTTCAAGAGGTACGTTGGAATCGCCTTTAAAGCACAGGAAGAGGGGCACAACTTCGACAATGATGCAATTGGCCAAAAAGTGTGTATTCATTTTCTCCTGAATATATTCAGGAGAAAACGCATACGCCCTTTTTGGCCAAGCAAGCAAGCGGGCAATGCAAATCTGCACTACAAAGAAGTATCACTTCCCACCGGTCAAAAGGGACATCCACAAAATGTGTAAAAACCAGAAAGGCAAGACAGGCCCTGGAGAACAGGGAGCCTTGTTATGCTGATGGGCGGGATGTAAATTGCCAACTGCCTCTCTGGAGGAGTGCATTGTGTTCCCTAAAACAAGTAAAGAAGAGAGCTACAGAGCCAAGGGCACCTACAGTCTAGGGAATATACCTTGGGAAAACTGAAAATCAATAAGACAGAGCCACCCCAAAATTTAGGGCTGCACTACTTACAAGGACCTCAACTTGGATACACATTAAGTATCCCAGGAAATATAAAAATGGTTCAAAAAATTGTGGTACTTACGTACGATGGAATATCCCTCAGCCATGAAATCAATATCATAAGAACAGTAGCAGCAAAATGGGTGGATTCAGGTACGATGATTCTAAGTGAAATAAGTCACACAGAAAAAGAAACTTATCATAAGATATCACTTATGAAGATCCTGTAAACATGGCTACACTTGAACTGAGTTATGAAAGAGAACAGTGTCACACATTTAGAAAACACTCTTATGCCTGCTTAAGGGGGAAGGAGAGGTGGGATGATGCATAAAAACAGAGTTTGATATAAGCACAGGTACCGTTCCAAACACCAACTATGGAATAGACAAGACCTACACCTTCCTCAGTGAAAGGGACTCAAAACACCATATTTCCCGCAGAGGAATATATCTGACTAGTAAGAATCTTAAAACCTATGTATTGATATGTCTCCGTAAGGGAATCAAGTGTGTCTAGACTGGCATAAATATGGCAGCGGGAATCAGCTCAAACCCACTATAAAAAGGAATTTCAAAAACAAAATAAAAAAACTGGGAAATTCTTAACAATTCCTTCAGGGTCTCGGATGAAACCTGGAATGACCCTATCTACAACGAGAGCTGGATGTGTCATAAGGAGGGATACTTGGGACTGAGATGATTGGTGAGATTGGGTGAGCAAATGCAGACCCTTTAAAGCACAAATTCCTGGCACCCATTACATAGGTCCCAACTCTCCAGGTAGAAGGGAATATTACTACAGCTATAACATGTACGGGAAACCTAGAGAAAGGACACACTGTGAATATGAAAGGTTTCTAAACTCAACGAATAGTCCCTCTCCTGGTGCTCCGGTTTGACTTTCCATCTGCTTTACTATCAACCTACCAACTTGGAGAGACAGCCCCTTTAACCTCCTGCTTTGCACAGGTTGACAATTTGGCAGAGGATGAAAGGGAAGAGGGAGAACCAATGAGAGAGTAGCTGTTAGGCATTTGGACGGGCACATATCACTGTAATTTCCAGTCAGGAAGAAGAATTAACCAAAGTCTCAGCCACCCACCGGGAACCAGTATAGGTCCTGAAGCAAAATTTTGGACTTGCGGTCAGCTCACCAAAAACGAGTTGAAAAATGGCGCCCAGGGGCACAGCAATTCACAAACTGGCCGAGTAATAAAGGACAACTATCGTCCAAAAATCTGTTGAGGAAAGGCAACGAGGCGGACTTGAAAGCGAGGCCGAATAGCAGGAAACAGATTTCAAGAGGTACGTTGGAATCGCCTTTAAGGCACAGGAAGAGGGGCACAACTTCGACAATGATGCACTTGGCCAAAAAGGGCGTATGCGTTTTCTCCTGAATATATTCAGGAGAAAACGCATACGCCCTTTTTGGCCAAGCAAGCAAGCGGGCAATGCAAATCTGCACTACAAAGAAGTATCACTTCCCACCGGTCAAAAGGGACATCCACAAAATGTGTAAAAACCAGAAAGGCAAGACAGGCCCTGGAGAACAGGCAGCCTTGTTATGCTGATGGGCGGCATGTAAATTGCCAACTGCCTCTCTGGAGGAGTGCATTGTGTTCCCTAAAACAAGTAAACAACAGAGCTACAGAGCCAAGGGCACTTCCAGTCTAGGGAATATACCTTGGTAAAACTGAAAATCAATAAGACAGAGCCACACCAAAATTTAGGGCTGCACTGCTTACAAGGACCTCAACTTTGATACACCTTAAGTATCCCAGGAAATACAAAAATGGTTCAAAAAATTGTGGTACTTATGTATGATGGAATATCCCTCAGCCATGAAATCAATGTCATAACACCAGTAGCAGCAAAATGGGTGGATTCAGGTACGATGATTCTAACTGAAATAAGTCACACAGAAAAAGAAACTTATCATAAGATATCACTTATGAAGATCCTATAAACATGGCTACACTTGAACTGAGTTAGGAAAGAGAACAGAGTCTCACATTTAGAAAACACTCTTATGCCTGCTTAAGGGGGAAGGAGAGGTGGGGTGATGCATAAAACCAGAGTTTGATATAAGCACAAGTACCGTTCCAAAAACCTACTATGGAATACACAAGACCTACACCTTCCTCAGTGAAAGGGACTCAAAACCCCATATTTCCCGCAGAGGAATATATCAGACTAGTAAGAATCTTAAAACCTATGTATTGATATGTCTCCGTAAGGGAATCAAGTGTGTCTAGACTGGCATAAACATAGCAGTGAGAATCTGCTCAAACCCAGTATAAAAAGGATTTTCAAAAACAAACAGAAAAACTGGGAAATTCTTTACAATTCCTTCAGGGTCCCTGTTGAAACCTGGAATGACCCTATCTACAACGACAGCTCGATGTGGCATAAGGAAGGACACTTGGGACTGAGAGGTTTGGTGAGATTGGGTGAGCAAATGCAGACCCTTTAAATCACAAATGCCTGGCACCCATTCCATGGGCCCCAACTCTCCAGGTTGAAGGGAATATTACTACAGCTATAACATGTACGGGAAACCTACAGAACGGACACACTGTGAATACGAAAGGTTTCTAAAACTCAACGAATAGTCCCTCACCTGGTGCTCCGGCTTGACTTTTCATCTGCTTTACTATCAACCACCCAACTTGGAGAGACAGCCCCTTTAACCTCCTGGTTCACACAGGTTGCCAATTTGGCAGAGGATGAAAGGGAAGAGGGAGAACCAATGAGAGAGTAGCTGTTAGGCATTTGGACGGGCACATATCACTCTAATTTCCCGGCAGGAATAAGAATTAACCAAAGTCTCAGCCACCCACCGGGAACCAGTATAGGTCCTGAACCAAAATTTTGGACTTGCGGTCAGCTCACCAAAAACGAGTTGAAAAATGGAGCTCAGGGGCACAGCAATTCACAAATTGGCCGAGTAATAAAGGACAACTATCGTCCAAAAATCTTTTGAGGGAAGGCAACGAGGTGGACTTGAATGCGAGTCAGAATAGCAGGAAACAGATTTCAAGATGTACGTTGGAATCGCCTTTAAAGCACAGGAAGAGGGGCACAACTTCGACAATGATGCAATTGGCCAAAAAGTGTGTATTCATTTTCCCCTGAATATATTCAGGAGAAAACGCATACGCCCTTTTTGGCCAAGCAAGCAAGCGGCCAATGCAAATCTGCACTACAAAGAAGTATCACTTCCCACCGGTCAAAAGGGACATCCACAAAATGTGTAAAAACCAGAAAAGCAAGACAGGCCCTGGAAAACAGGGAGCCTTGTTATGCTGATGGGCGGGATGTAAATTGCCAACTGCCTCTCTGGAGGAGTGCATTGTGTTCCCTAAAACAAGTAAAGAACAGAGCTACAGAGCCAAGGGCACTTCCAGTCTAGGGAATATACCTTGGGAAAACTGAAAATCAATAAGACAGAGCCACCCCAAAATTTAGGGCTGCACTACTTACAAGGACCTCAACTTGGATACACATTAATTATCCCAGGAAATATAAAAATGGTTCAAAAAATTGTGGTACTTACGTACGATGGAATATCCCTCAGCCATGAAATCAATATCATAAGACCAGTAGCAGCAAAATGGGTGGATTCAGGTACGATGATTCTAAGTGAAATAAGTCACACAGAAAAAGAAACTTATCATAAGATATCACTTATGAAGATCCTATAAACATGGCTACACTTGAACTGAGTTAGGAAAGAGAACAGAGTCTCACATTTAGAAAACATTCTTATGCCTGCTTAAGGGGGAAGGAGAGGTGGGGTGATGCATAAAACCAGAGTTTGATATAAGCACAGGTACCGTTCCAAAACCAACTATGTAATAGAAAAGACCTACACCTTCCTCAGTGAAAGGGACTCAAAACCCCATATTTCCCGCAGAGGAATATATCTGACTAGTAAGAATCTTAAAACCTATGTATTGATATGTCTCTGAAAGGGAAACAAGTGTGTCTAGACTGGCATAAACATGGCAGCGAGAATCAGCTCAAACCCACTATAAAAAGAAATTTCAAAAACAAAACAAAAACCTGGGAAATTCTTTACAATTCCTTCAGGGTCTCTGATGAAAGCTGGAATGACCCTATCTACAACGACAGCTGGATGTGGCATAAGGCTTGACACTTGGGACTGAGAGGATTGGTGAGATTGGGTGAGCAAATGTAGACCCTATAAAGCACAAATGCTTGACACACATTCCATGAGTCCCAACTCTCCAGGTTGAAGGGAATATTACTACAGTTATAACATGTACAGGAAACCTAGAGAACGGACACACTGTGAATACGAAAGGTTTCTAAAACTCAAAGAATAAACCCTCTCTTGGTGCTCCGATTTGACTTTCCGTCTGCTTTACTATCAACCTCCCAACTTGGAGAGACAGCCCCTTTAACCTCTTGGTTCGCACAGGTTGCCAATTTGGCAGAGGATGAAAGGGAAGAGGGAGAACCAATGAGAGAGTAGCTGTTAGGCATTTGGACGGGCACATATCACTGTAATTTCCCGGCAGGAAGAAGAATTAACCAAATTCTCAGCCACCCACCGGGAACCAGTATAGGTCCTGAACCAAAATTTTGGACTTGCGGTCAGCTCACCAAAAACGAGTTGAAAAATGGAGCTCAGGGACACAGCAATTCACAAACTGGCCGAGTAATAAAGGACAACTATCGTCCAAAAATCTGTTGACGGAAGGCAACGAGGCGGACTTGAAAGCGAGGCAGAATAGCAGGAAACAGATTTCAAGAGGTACGTTGGAATCGCCTTTAAAGCACAGGAAGAGGGGCACAACTTCGACAATGATGCACTTGGCCAAAAAGGGCGTATGCGTTTTCTCCTGAATATATTCAGGAGAAAACGCATACGCCCTTTTTGGCCAAGCAAGCAAGCGGGCAATGCAAATCTGCACTACAAAGAAGTATCACTTCCCACCGGTCAAAAGGGACATCCACAAAATGTGTAAGAACAAGAAAGGCAAGACAGGCCCTGGAGAACAGGGAGCCTTGTTATGCTGATGGGCGGGATGTAAATTGCCAACTGCCTCTCTGGAGGAGTGCATTCTGTTCCCTAAAACAAGTAAAGAACAGAGCTACAGAGCCAAGGGCACTACCAGTCTAGGGAATATACCTTGGGAAAACTGAAAATCAATAAGACAGAGCCACCCCAAAATTTAGGGCTGCACTGCATACAAGGACCTCAACTTGGATACACCTTAAGTATCCCAGAAAATATAAACATGGTTCAAAAAATTGTGGTACATACGTACGATGGAATATCCCTCAGCCATGAAATCAATGTCATAAGACCAGTAGCAGCAAAATGGGTGGATTCCGGTACGATGATTCTAAGTGAAATAAGTCACACAGAAAAAGAAACTTATCATAAGATATCACTTATGAAGATCCTGTAAACATGGCTACACTTGAACTGAGTTAGGAAAGAGAACAGTGTCTCACATTTAGAAAACACTCTTATACCTGCTTAAGGGGGGAGGAGAGGTGGGGTGATGCATAAAACCAGAGTTTGATATAAGCACAGGTACCGTTCCAAAAACCAACTATGGAATAGACAAGACCTACACCTTCCTCAGTGATAGGGACTCAAAACCCCATATTTCCCGCAGAGGAAAATATCTGACTAGTAAGAATCTTAAAACCTATGTATTGATATGTCTCCGTAAGGAAATCAAGTGTGTCTAGACTGGCATAAACATGGCAGCGAGAATCAGCTCAAACCCACTATAAAAAGGAATTTCAAAAACAAAACAAAAAAAACTGGGAAATTCTTTACAATTCCTTCAGGGTCTCTGATAAAACCTGGAATGACCCTATCTACAACGACAGCTGGATGTGGCATAAGGACGGACACTTGGGACTGAGACGATTGGTGAGATTGGGTGAGCAAATGCAGACCCTTTAAAGCAATAATGCATGGCACCCATTCCATGGGTCCGAACTCTCCAGGTTGAAGGGAATATTACTACAGCTATAACATGTGCGGGAAACCTAGAGAACGGACACACTGTGAATACGAAAGGTTTCTAAAACTCAACGAATAGTCCCTCTCCTGGTGCTCTGGTTTGACTTTCCGTCTGCTTTACTATCAACCTCCCAACTTGGATAGACAGCCCCTTTAACCTCTTGGTTCGCACAGGTTGCCAATTTGGCAGAGGATGAAAGGGAAGAGGGAGAACCAATGAGAGAGTAGCTGTTAGGCATTTGGACGGGCACATATCACTGTAATTTCCCGGCAGGAAGAAGAATTAACCAAATTCTCAGCCACCCACCGGGAACCAGTATAGGACCTGAACCAAAATTTTGGACTTGCGGTCAGCTCACCAAAAACGAGTTGAAAAATGGAGCTCAGGGGCACAGCAATTCACAAACTGGCTGAGTAATAAAGGACAACTATCGTCCAAAAATCTGTTGAGGGAAGGCAACGAGGCGGACTTGAAAGTGAGGCAGAATAGCAGGAAACAGATTTCAAGAGGTACGTTGGAATCGCCTTTAAAGCACAGGAAGAGGGGCACAACTTCGACAATGACGCACTTGGCCAAAAAGGGCGTATGCGTTTTCTCCTGAATATATTCAGGAGAAAACGCATACGCCCTTTTTGGCCAAGCAAGCAAGCGGGCAATGCAAATCTACACTACAAAGAAGTATCACTTCCCACCGGTCAAAAGGGACATCCACAAAATGTGTAAGAACAAGAAAGGCAAGACAGGCCCTGGAGAACAGGGAGCCTTGTTATGCTGATGGGCGGGATGTAAATTGCCAACTGCCTCTCTGGAGGAGTGCATTCTGTTCCCTAAAACAAGTAAAGAACAGAGCTACAGAGCCAAGGGCACTACCAGTCTAGGGAATATACCTTGGGAAAACTGAAAATCAATAAGACAGAGCCACCCCAAAATTTAGGGCTGCACTGCATACAAGGACCTCAACTTGGATACACCTTAAGTATCCCAGAAAATATAAACATGGTTCAAAAAATTGTGGTACTTACGTACGATGGAATATCCCTCAGCCATGAAATCAATGTCATAAGACCAGTAGCAGCAAAATGGGTGGATTCAGGTACGATGATTCTAAGTGAAATAAGTCACACAGAAAAAGAAACTTATCATAAGATATCACTTATGAAGATCCTGTAAACATGGCTACACTTGAACTGAGTTAGGAAAGAGAACAGTGTCTCACATTTAGAAAACACTCTTATACCTGCTTAAGGGGGAAGGAGAGGTGGGGTGATGCATAAAACCAGAGTTTGATATAAGCACAGGTACCGTTCCAAAAACCAACTATGGAATAGACAAGACCTACACCTTCCTCAGTGAAAGGGACTCAAAACCCCATATTTCCCGCAGAGGAAAATATCTGACTAGTAAGAATCTTAAAACCTATGTATTGATATGTCTCTGTAAGGGAATCAAGTGTGTCTAGACTGGCATAAACATGGCAGCGAGAATCAGCTCAAACCCACTATAAAAAGGAATTTCAAAAACAAAACAAAAAAACTGGGAAATTCTTTACAATTCCTTCGGGGTGTCTGATGAAAGCTGGAATGACCCTATCTACAATGACAGCTGGATGTGGCATAAGGAGGGACACTTGGGACTGAGACAATTGGTGAGATTGGGTGAGCAAATGCAGACCCTTTAAAGCAATAATGCATGGCACCCATTCCATGGGTCCGAACTCTCCAGGTTGAAGGGAATATTACTACAGCTATAACATGTGCGGGAAACCTAGAGAACGGACACACTGTGAATACGAAAGGTTTCTAAAACTCAACGAATAGTCCCTCTCCTGGTGCTCCGGTTTGACTTTCCGGCTGCTTTACTATCAACCTCCCAACTTGGAGAGACAGCCCCTTTAACCTCTTGGTTCGCACAGGTTGCCAATTTGGCAGAGGATGGAAGGGAAGAGGGAGAACCAATGAGAGAGTAGCTGTTAGGCATTTGGATGGGCACATATCACTGTAATTTCCCGGCAGGAAGAAGAATTAACCAAATTCTCAGCCACCCACCGGGAACCAGTATAGGACCTGAACCAAAATTTTGGACTTGCGGTCAGCTCTCCAAAAACGAGTTGAAAAATGGAGCTCAGGGTCACAGCAATTCACAAACTGGCCGAGTAATAAAGGACAACTATCGTCCAAAAATCTGTTGAGGGAAGGCAACGAGGCGGACTTGAAAGCGAGGCAGAATAGCAGGAAACAGATTTCAAGAGGTACGTTGGAATCGCCTTTAAAGCACAGGAAGAGGGGCACAACTTCGACAATGATGCACTTGGCCAAAAAGGGCGTATGCGTTTTCTCCTGAATATATTCAGGAGAAAACGCATACGCCCTTTTTGGCCAAGCAAGCAAGCGGGCAATGCAAATCTGCACTACAAAGAAGTATCACTTCCCACCGGTCAAAAGGGACATCCACAAAATGTGTAAAAAGCAGAAAGTCAAGACAGGCCCTGGAGAACAGGGAGCCTTGTTATGCTGATGGGCGGGATGTAACTAGCCAACTGCCTCTCTGGAGGAGTGCATTGTGTTCCCTAAAACGAATAAACAACAGAGTTACAGAGCCAAGGGCACTTCCAGTCTACGGAATATACCTTGGGAAAACTGAAAATCGATTAGGCAGAGCCACCCCAAAATTTAGGGCTGATCTGCTTACAAGGACCTCACCTTGGGTACACCTTAAATATCCCAGGAAATATAAAAATGGTTCAAAAAATTGTGGTACTTACATACGATGGAATATCCCTCAGCCATGAAATCAATGTCATAAGACCAGTAGCAGCAAAATGGGTGGATTCAGCTACGATGATTCTAAGTGAAATAAGTCAAACAGAAAAAGAAACTTATCATAAGATATCACTTATGAAGAACCTGTAAACATGGCTACACTTGAACTGAGTTAGGAAAGAGAACAGTGTCTCACATTTAGAAAACACTCTTTTGCCTGCTTAAGGGGGAAGGAGAGGTGGGGTGATGCATAAAACCAGAGTGTGATATAAGCACAGGTACCGTTCCAAAAACCAACTATGGAATAGCCAAGACCTACACCTTCCTCAGTGAAAGGGACTCAAAACCCCATATTTCCCTCAGAGGAATATATCTGACTAGTAAGAATCTTAAAACCTATGTATTGATATGTTTCCATAAGGGAATCAAGTGTGTCTAGACAGGCATAAACATGGCAGCGAGAATCAGCTCAAACCCACTATAAAAAGGAATTTCAGAAACAAAACAAAAAAACTGGGAAATTCTTTACAATTCCTTCAGGGTCTCTGATGAAACCTGGAATGACCCTATGTACAACGACAGCTGGATGTGGCATAAGCCTGGACACTTGGGACTTAGAGGATTAGTGAGATTGTGTGAGCAAATGCAGACCCTTTAAAGCACAAATGCCTGGCACTCATTCCATGGGTCCCAACTCTCCAGGTTGAAGGGAATATTACTACAGCTATAACATGTATGGGAATCCTAGAAAACGGACACACTGTGAATACGAAAGGTTTCTAAAACTCAACGAATAGTCCCTCTCCTGGTGCTCCGGTTTGACTTTCCGTCTGCTTTACTATCAACCTCCCAACTTGGAGAGACAGCCCCTTTAACCTCTTGGTTCGCACAGGTTGCCAATTTGGCAGAGGATGAAAGGGAAGAGGGAGAACCAATGAGAGACTAGCTGTTAGGCATTTGGACAGGCACATATCACTGTAATTTCCCGGCAGGAAGAAGAATTAACCAAATTCTCAGCCACCCACCGGGAACCAGTATAGGTCCTGAACCAAAATTTTGGACTTGCGGTCAGCTCACCAAAAACGAGTTGAAAAATGGAGCTCAGGGGCACAGCAATTCACAAACTGGCCGAGTAATAAAGGACACCTATCGTCCAAAAATCTGTTGAGGGAAGGCAACGAGGCGGACTTGAAAGCGAGGCAGAATAGCAGGAAACAGATTTCAAGATGTACGTTGGAATCGCCTTTAAAGCACAGGAAGAGGGGCACAACTTCGACAATGATGCAATTGGCCAAAAAGTGTGTATTCATTTTCCCCTGAATATATTCAGGAGAAAACGCATACGCCCTTTTTGGCCAAGCAAGCAAGCGGCCAATGCAAATCTGCACTACAAAGAAGTATCACTTCCCACCGGTCAAAAGGGACATCCACAAAATGTGTAAAAACCAGAAAAGCAAGACAGGCCCTGGAAAACAGGGAGCCTTGTTATGCTGATGGGCGGGATGTAAATTGCCAACTGCCTCTCTGGAGGAGTGCATTGTGTTCCCTAAAACAAGTAAAGAACAGAGCTACAGAGCCAAGGGCACTTCCAGTCTAGGGAATATACCTTGGGAAAACTGAAAATCAATAAGACAGAGCCACCCCAAAATTTAGGGCTGCACTACTTACAAGGACCTCAACTTGGATACACATTAATTATCCCAGGAAATATAAAAATGGTTCAAAAAATTGTGGTACTTACGTACGATGGAATATCCCTCAGCCATGAAATCAATATCATAAGACCAGTAGCAGCAAAATGGGTGGATTCAGGTACGATGATTCTAAGTGAAATAAGTCACACAGAAAAAGAAACTTATCATAAGATATCACTTATGAAGATCCTATAAACATGGCTACACTTGAACTGAGTTAGGAAAGAGAACAGAGTCTCACATTTAGAAAACATTCTTATGCCTGCTTAAGGGGGAAGGAGAGGTGGGGTGATGCATAAAACCAGAGTTTGATATAAGCACAGGTACCGTTCCAAAACCAACTATGTAATAGAAAAGACCTACACCTTCCTCAGTGAAAGGGACTCAAAACCCCATATTTCCCGCAGAGGAATATATCTGACTAGTAAGAATCTTAAAACCTATGTATTGATATGTCTCTGAAAGGGAAACAAGTGTGTCTAGACTGGCATAAACATGGCAGCGAGAATCAGCTCAAACCCACTATAAAAAGAAATTTCAAAAACAAAACAAAAACCTGGGAAATTCTTTACAATTCCTTCAGGGTCTCTGATGAAAGCTGGAATGACCCTATCTACAACGACAGCTGGATGTGGCATAAGGCTTGACACTTGGGACTGAGAGGATTGGTGAGATTGGGTGAGCAAATGTAGACCCTATAAAGCACAAATGCTTGACACACATTCCATGAGTCCCAACTCTCCAGGTTGAAGGGAATATTACTACAGTTATAACATGTACAGGAAACCTAGAGAACGGACACACTGTGAATACGAAAGGTTTCTAAAACTCAAAGAATAAACCCTCTCTTGGTGCTCCGATTTGACTTTCCGTCTGCTTTACTATCAACCTCCCAACTTGGAGAGACAGCCCCTTTAACCTCTTGGTTCGCACAGGTTGCCAATTTGGCAGAGGATGAAAGGGAAGAGGGAGAACCAATGAGAGAGTAGCTGTTAGGCATTTGGACGGGCACATATCACTGTAATTTCCCGGCAGGAAGAAGAATTAACCAAATTCTCAGCCACCCACCGGGAACCAGTATAGGTCCTGAACCAAAATTTTGGACTTGCGGTCAGCTCACCAAAAACGAGTTGAAAAATGGAGCTCAGGGACACAGCAATTCACAAACTGGCCGAGTAATAAAGGACAACTATCGTCCAAAAATCTGTTGACGGAAGGCAACGAGGCGGACTTGAAAGCGAGGCAGAATAGCAGGAAACAGATTTCAAGAGGTACGTTGGAATCGCCTTTAAAGCACAGGAAGAGGGGCACAACTTCGACAATGATGCACTTGGCCAAAAAGGGCGTATGCGTTTTCTCCTGAATATATTCAGGAGAAAACGCATACGCCCTTTTTGGCCAAGCAAGCAAGCGGGCAATGCAAATCTGCACTACAAAGAAGTATCACTTCCCACCGGTCAAAAGGGACATCCACAAAATGTGTAAGAACAAGAAAGGCAAGACAGGCCCTGGAGAACAGGGAGCCTTGTTATGCTGATGGGCGGGATGTAAATTGCCAACTGCCTCTCTGGAGGAGTGCATTCTGTTCCCTAAAACAAGTAAAGAACAGAGCTACAGAGCCAAGGGCACTACCAGTCTAGGGAATATACCTTGGGAAAACTGAAAATCAATAAGACAGAGCCACCCCAAAATTTAGGGCTGCACTGCATACAAGGACCTCAACTTGGATACACCTTAAGTATCCCAGAAAATATAAACATGGTTCAAAAAATTGTGGTACATACGTACGATGGAATATCCCTCAGCCATGAAATCAATGTCATAAGACCAGTAGCAGCAAAATGGGTGGATTCCGGTACGATGATTCTAAGTGAAATAAGTCACACAGAAAAAGAAACTTATCATAAGATATCACTTATGAAGATCCTGTAAACATGGCTACACTTGAACTGAGTTAGGAAAGAGAACAGTGTCTCACATTTAGAAAACACTCTTATACCTGCTTAAGGGGGGAGGAGAGGTGGGGTGATGCATAAAACCAGAGTTTGATATAAGCACAGGTACCGTTCCAAAAACCAACTATGGAATAGACAAGACCTACACCTTCCTCAGTGATAGGGACTCAAAACCCCATATTTCCCGCAGAGGAAAATATCTGACTAGTAAGAATCTTAAAACCTATGTATTGATATGTCTCCGTAAGGAAATCAAGTGTGTCTAGACTGGCATAAACATGGCAGCGAGAATCAGCTCAAACCCACTATAAAAAGGAATTTCAAAAACAAAACAAAAAAAACTGGGAAATTCTTTACAATTCCTTCAGGGTCTCTGATAAAACCTGGAATGACCCTATCTACAACGACAGCTGGATGTGGCATAAGGACGGACACTTGGGACTGAGACGATTGGTGAGATTGGGTGAGCAAATGCAGACCCTTTAAAGCAATAATGCATGGCACCCATTCCATGGGTCCGAACTCTCCAGGTTGAAGGGAATATTACTACAGCTATAACATGTGCGGGAAACCTAGAGAACGGACACACTGTGAATACGAAAGGTTTCTAAAACTCAACGAATAGTCCCTCTCCTGGTGCTCTGGTTTGACTTTCCGTCTGCTTTACTATCAACCTCCCAACTTGGATAGACAGCCCCTTTAACCTCTTGGTTCGCACAGGTTGCCAATTTGGCAGAGGATGAAAGGGAAGAGGGAGAACCAATGAGAGAGTAGCTGTTAGGCATTTGGACGGGCACATATCACTGTAATTTCCCGGCAGGAAGAAGAATTAACCAAATTCTCAGCCACCCACCGGGAACCAGTATAGGACCTGAACCAAAATTTTGGACTTGCGGTCAGCTCACCAAAAACGAGTTGAAAAATGGAGCTCAGGGGCACAGCAATTCACAAACTGGCCGAGTAATAAAGGACAACTATCGTCCAAAAATCTGTTGACGGAAGGCAACGAGGCGGACTTGAAAGTGAGGCAGAATAGCAGGAAACAGATTTCAAGAGGTACGTTGGAATCGCCTTTAAAGCACAGGAAGAGGGGCACAACTTCGACAATGACGCACTTGGCCAAAAAGGGCGTATGCGTTTTCTCCTGAATATATTCAGGAGAAAACGCATACGCCCTTTTTGGCCAAGCAAGCAAGCGGGCAATGCAAATCTACACTACAAAGAAGTATCACTTCCCACCGGTCAAAAGGGACATCCACAAAATGTGTAAGAACAAGAAAGGCAAGACAGGACCTGGAGAACAGGGAGCCTTGTTATGCTGATGGGCGGGATGTAAATTGCCAACTGCCTCTCTGGAGGAGTGCATTCTGTTCCCTAAAACAAGTAAAGAACAGAGCTACAGAGCCAAGGGCACTACCAGTCTAGGGAATATACCTTGGGAAAACTGAAAATCAATAAGACAGAGCCACCCCAAAATTTAGGGCTGCACTGCATACAAGGACCTCAACTTGGATACACCTTAAGTATCCCAGAAAATATAAACATGGTTCAAAAAATTGTGGTACTTACGTACGATGGAATATCCCTCAGCCATGAAATCAATGTCATAAGACCAGTAGCAGCAAAATGGGTGGATTCAGGTACGATGATTCTAAGTGAAATAAGTCACACAGAAAAAGAAACTTATCATAAGATATCACTTATGAAGATCCTGTAAACATGGCTACACTTGAACTGAGTTAGGAAAGAGAACAGTGTCTCACATTTAGAAAACACTCTTATACCTGCTTAAGGGGGAAGGAGAGGTGGGGTGATGCATAAAACCAGAGTTTGATATAAGCACAGGTACCGTTCCAAAAACCAACTATGGAATAGACAAGACCTACACCTTCCTCAGTGAAAGGGACTCAAAACCCCATATTTCCCGCAGAGGAAAATATCTGACTAGTAAGAATCTTAAAACCTATGTATTGATATGTCTCTGTAAGGGAATCAAGTGTGTCTAGACTGGCATAAACATGGCAGCGAGAATCAGCTCAAACCCACTATAAAAAGGAATTTCAAAAACAAAACAAAAAAACTGGGAAATTCTTTACAATTCCTTCGGGGTGTCTGATGAAAGCTGGAATGACCCTATCTACAATGACAGCTGGATGTGGCATAAGGAGGGACACTTGGGACTGAGACAATTGGTGAGATTGGGTGAGCAAATGCAGACCCTTTAAAGCAATAATGCATGGCACCCATTCCATGGGTCCGAACTCTCCAGGTTGAAGGGAATATTACTACAGCTATAACATGTGCGGGAAACCTAGAGAACGGACACACTGTGAATACGAAAGGTTTCTAAAACTCAACGAATAGTCCCTCTCCTGGTGCTCCGGTTTGACTTTCCGGCTGCTTTACTATCAACCTCCCAACTTGGAGAGACAGCCCCTTTAACCTCTTGGTTCGCACAGGTTGCCAATTTGGCAGAGGATGGAAGGGAAGAGGGAGAACCAATGAGAGAGTAGCTGTTAGGCATTTGGATGGGCACATATCACTGTAATTTCCCGGCAGGAAGAAGAATTAACCAAATTCTCAGCCACCCACCGGGAACCAGTATAGGACCTGAACCAAAATTTTGGACTTGCGGTCAGCTCTCCAAAAACGAGTTGAAAAATGGAGCTCAGGGTCACAGCAATTCACAAACTGGCCGAGTAATAAAGGACAACTATCGTCCAAAAATCTGTTGAGGGAAGGCAACGAGGCGGACTTGAAAGCGAGGCAGAATAGCAGGAAACAGATTTCAAGAGGTACGTTGGAATCGCCTTTAAAGCACAGGAAGAGGGGCACAACTTCGACAATGATGCACTTGGCCAAAAAGGGCGTATGCGTTTTCTCCTGAATATATTCAGGAGAAAACGCATACGCCCTTTTTGGCCAAGCAAGCAAGCGGGCAATGCAAATCTGCACTACAAAGAAGTATCACTTCCCACCGGTCAAAAGGGACATCCACAAAATGTGTAAGAACAAGAAAGGCAAGACAGGACCTGGAGAACAGGGAGCCTTGTTATGCTGATGGGCGGGATGTAAATTGCCAACTGCCTCTCTGGAGGAGTGCATTCTGTTCCCTAAAACAAGTAAAGAACAGAGCTACAGAGCCAAGGGCACTAGCAGTCTAGGGAATATACCTTGGGAAAACTGAAAATCAATAAGACAGAGCCATCCCAAAATTTAGGGCTGCACTGCATACAAGGACCTCAACTTGGATACACCTTAAGTATCCCAGAAAATATAAACATGGTTCAAAAAATTGTGGTACTTACGTACGATGGAATATCCCTCAGCCATGAAATCAATGTCATAAGACCAGTAGCAGCAAAATGGGTGGATTCAGGTACGATGATTCTAAGTGAAATAAGTCACACAGAAAAAGAAACTTATCATAAGATATCACTTATGAAGATCCTGTAAACATGGCTACACTTGAACTGAGTTAGGAAAGAGAACAGTGTCTCACATTTAGAAAACACTCTTATACCTGCTTAAGGGGGAAGGAGAGGTGGGGTGATGCATAAAACCAGAGTTTGATATAAGCACACGTACCGTTCCAAAAACCAACTATGGAATAGACAAGACCTACACCGTCCTCAGCGAAAGGGACTCAAAACCCCATATTTCCCGCAGAGGAAAATATCTGACTAGTAAGAATCTTAAAACCTATGTATTGATATGTCTCTGTAAGGGAATCAAGTGTGTCTAGACTGGCATAAACATGGCAGCGAGAATCAGCTCAAACCCACTATAAAAAGGAATTTCAAAAACAAAACAAAAAAACTGGGAAATTCTTTACAATTCCTTCGGGGTGTCTGATGAAAGCTGGAATGACCCTATCTACAATGACAGCTGGATGTGGCATAAGGAGGGACACTTGGGACTGAGACAATTGGTGAGATTGGGTGAGCAAATGCAGACCCTTTAAAGCAATAATGCATGGCACCCATTCCATGGGTCCGAACTCTCCAGGTTGAAGGGAATATTACTACAGCTATAACATGTGCGGGAAACCTAGAGAACGGACACACTGTGAATACGAAAGGTTTCTAAAACTCAACGAATAGTCCCTCTCCTGGTGCTCCGGTTTGACTTTCCGGCTGCTTTACTATCAACCTCCCAACTTGGAGAGACAGCCCCTTTAACCTCTTGGTTCGCACAGGTTGCCAATTTGGCAGAGGATGGAAGGGAAGAGGGAGAACCAATGAGAGAGTAGCTGTTAGGCATTTGGATGGGCACATATCACTGTAATTTCCCGGCAGGAAGAAGAATTAACCAAATTCTCAGCCACCCACCGGGAACCAGTATAGGACCTGAACCAAAATTTTGGACTTGCGGTCAGCTCTCCAAAAACGAGTTGAAAAATGGAGCTCAGGGTCACAGCAATTCACAAACTGGCCGAGTAATAAAGGACAACTATCGTCCAAAAATCTGTTGAGGGAAGGCAACGAGGCGGACTTGAAAGCGAGGCAGAATAGCAGGAAACAGATTTCAAGAGGTACGTTGGAATCGCCTTTAAAGCACAGGAAGAGGGGCACAACTTCGACAATGATGCACTTGGCCAAAAAGGGCGTATGCGTTTTCTCCTGAATATATTCAGGAGAAAACGCATACGCCCTTTTTGGCCAAGCAAGCAAGCGGGCAATGCAAATCTGCACTACAAAGAAGTATCACTTCCCACCGGTCAAAAGGGACATCCACAAAATGTGTAAGAACAAGAAAGGCAAGACAGGACCTGGAGAACAGGGAGCCTTGTTATGCTGATGGGCGGGATGTAAATTGCCAACTGCCTCTCTGGAGGAGTGCATTCTGTTCCCTAAAACAAGTAAAGAACAGAGCTACAGAGCCAAGGGCACTAGCAGTCTAGGGAATATACCTTGGGAAAACTGAAAATCAATAAGACAGAGCCATCCCAAAATTTAGGGCTGCACTGCATACAAGGACCTCAACTTGGATACACCTTAAGTATCCCAGAAAATATAAACATGGTTCAAAAAATTGTGGTACTTACGTACGATGGAATATCCCTCAGCCATGAAATCAATGTCATAAGACCAGTAGCAGCAAAATGGGTGGATTCAGGTACGATGATTCTAAGTGAAATAAGTCACACAGAAAAAGAAACTTATCATAAGATATCACTTATGAAGATCCTGTAAACATGGCTACACTTGAACTGAGTTAGGAAAGAGAACAGTGTCTCACATTTAGAAAACACTCTTATACCTGCTTAAGGGGGAAGGAGAGGTGGGGTGATGCATAAAACCAGAGTTTGATATAAGCACACGTACCGTTCCAAAAACCAACTATGGAATAGACAAGACCTACACCGTCCTCAGCGAAAGGGACTCAAAACCCCATATTTCCCGCAGAGGAAAATATCTGACTAGTAAGAATCTTAAAACCTATGTATTGATATGTCTCCATAAGGGAATCAAGTGTGTCTAGACTGGCATAAACATGGCAGCGAGAATCAGCTCAAACCCACTATAAAAAGGAATTTCAAAAACAAAACAAAAAAACTGGGAAATTCTTTACAATTCCTTCAGGGTCTCTGATGAAAGCTGGAATGACCCTATCTACAACGACAGCTGGATGTGGCATAAGGAGGGACACTTGGGACTGAGCCGATTGGTGAGATTGGGTGAGCAAATGCAGACCCTTTAAAGCAATAATGCATGGCACCCATTCCATGGGTCCGAACTCTCCAGGTTGAAGGGAATATTACTACAGCTATAACATGTGCGGGAAACCTAGAGAACGGACACACTGTGAATACGAAAGGTTTCTAAAACTCAACGAATAGTCCCTCTCCTGGTGCTCCGGTTTGACTTTCCGTCTGCTTTACTATCAACCTCCCAACTTGGAGAGACAGCCCCTTTAACCTCTTGGTTCGCACAGGTTGCCAATTTGGCAGAGGATGAAAGGGAAGAGGGAGAACCAATGAGAGACTAGCTGTTAGGCATTTGGACAGGCACATATCACTGTAATTTCCCGGCAGGAAGAAGAATTAACCAAATTCTCAGCCACCCACCGGGAACCAGTATAGGTCCTGAACCAAAATTTTGGACTTGCGGTCAGCTCACCAAAAACGAGTTGAAAAATGGAGCTCAGGGGCACAGCAATTCACAAACTGGCCGAGTAATAAAGGACACCTATCGTCCAAAAATCTGTTGAGGGAAGGCAACGAGGCGGACTTGAAAGCGAGGCAGAATAGCAGGAAACAGATTTCAAGAGGTACGTTGGAATCGCCTTTAAGGCACAGGAAGAGGGGCACAACTTCGACAATGATGCACTTGGCCAAAAAGGGCGTATGCGTTTTCTCCTGAATATATTCAGGAGAAAACGCATACGCCCTTTTTGGCCAAGCAAGCAAGCGGGCAATGCAAATCTGCACTACAAAGAAGTATCACTTCCCACCGGTCAAAAGGGACATCCACAAAATGTGTAAGAACAAGAAAGGCAAGACAGGCCCTGGAGAACAGGGAGCCTTGTTATGCTGATGGGCGGGATGTAAATTGCCAACTGCCTCTCTGGAGGAGTGCATTCTGTTCCCTAAAACAAGTAAAGAACAGAGCTACAGAGCCAAGGGCACTACCAGTCTAGGGAATATACCTTGGGAAAACTGAAAATCAATAAGACAGAGCCATCCCAAAATTTAGGGCTGCACTGCATACAAGGACCTCAACTTGGATACACCTTAAGTATCCCAGAAAATATAAACATGGTTCAAAAAATTGTGGTACTTACGTACGATGGAATATCCCTCAGCCATGAAATAAATGTCATAAGACCAGTAGCAGCAAAATGGGTGGATTCAGGTACGATGATTCTAAGTGAAATAAGTCACACAGAAAAAGAAACTTATCATAAGATATCACTTATGAAGATCCTGTAAACATGGCTACACTTGAACTGAGTTAGGAAAGAGAACAGTGTCTCACATTTAGAAAACACTCTTATACCTGCTTAAGGGGGAAGGAGAGGTGGGGTGATGCATAAAACCAGAGTTTGATATAAGCACAGGTACCGTTCCAAAAACCAACTATGGAATAGACAAGACCTACACCGTCCTCAGCGAAAGGGACTCAAAACCCCATATTTCCCGCAGAGGAAAATATCTGACTAGTAAGAATCTTAAAACCTATGTATTGATATGTCTCCATAAGGGAATCAAGTGTGTCTAGACTGGCATAAACATGGCAGCGAGAATCAGCTCAAACCCACTATAAAAAGGAATTTCAAAAACAAAACAAAAAAACTGGGAAATTCTTTACAATTCCTTCAGGGTCTCTGATGAAAGCTGGAATGACCCTATCTACAACGACAGCTGGATGTGGCATAAGGAGGGACACTTGGGACTGAGACGATTGGTGAGATTGGGGGAGCAAATGCATACCCTTTAAAGCAATAATGCATGGCACCCATTCCATGGGTCCGAACTCTCCAGGTTGAAGGGAATATTACTACAGCTATAACATGTGCGGGAAACCTAGAGAACGGACACACTGTGAATACGAAAGGTTTCTAAAACTCAACGAATAGTCCCTCTCCTGGTGCTCCGGTTTGACTTTCCGTCTGCTTTACTATCAACCTCCCAACTTGGAGAGACAGCCCCTTTAACCTCTTGGTTCGCACAGGTTGCCAATTTGGCAGAGGATGAAAGGGAAGAGGGAGAACCAATGAGAGAGTAGCTGTTAGGCATTTGGACGGGCACATATCACAGTAATTTCCCGGCAGGAAGAAGAATTAACCAAATTCTCAGCCACCCACCGGGAACCAGTATAGGTCCTGAACCAAAATTTTGGACTTGCGTTCAGCTCACCAAAAACGAGTTGAAAAATGGAGCTCAGGGACACAGCAATTCACAAACTGGCCGAGTAATAAAGGACAACTATCGTCCAAAAATCTGTTGACGGAAGGCAACGAGGCGGACTTGAAAGCGAGGCAGAATAGCAGGAAACAGATTTCAAGAGGTACGTTGGAATCGCCTTTAAAGCACAGGAAGAGGGGCACAACTTCGACAATGATGCACTTGGCCAAAAAGGGCGTATGCGTTTTCTCCTGAATATATTCAGGAGAAATCGCATACGCCCTTTTTGGCCAAGCAAGCAAGCGGGCAATGCAAATCTGCACTACAAAGAAGTATCACTTCCCACCGGTCAAAAGGGACATCCACAAAATGTGTAAGAACAGGAAAGGCAAGACAGGCCCTGGAGAACAGGGAGCCTTGTTATGCTGATGGGCGGGATGTAAATTGCCAACTGCCTCTCTGGAGGAGTGCATTCTGTTCCCTAAAACAAGTAAAGAACAGAGCTACAGAGCCAAGGGCACTACCAGTCTAGGGAATATACCTTGGGAAAACTGAAAATCAATAAGACAGAGCCACCCCAAAATTTAGGGCTGCACTGCATACAAGGACCTCAACTTGGATACACCTTAAGTATCCCAGAAAATATAAACATGGTTCAAAAAATTGTGGTACTTACGTACGATGGAATATCCCTCAGCCATGAAATCAATGTCATAAGACCAGTAGCAGCAAAATGGGTGGATTCAGGTACGATGATTCTAAGTGAAATAAGTCACACAGAAAAAGAAACTTATCATAAGATATCACTTATGAAGATCCTGTAAACATGGCTACACTTGAATTGAGTTAGGAAAGAGAACAGTGTCTCACATTTAGAAAACACTCTTATACCTGCTTAAGGGGGAAGGAGAGGTGGGGTGATGCATAAAACCAGAGTTTGATATAAGCACAGGTACCGTTCCAAAAACCAACTATGGAATAGACAAGACCTACACTTTCCTCAGTGATAGGGACTCAAAACCCCATATTTCCCGCAGAGGAAAATATCTGACTAGTAAGAATCTTAAAACCTATGTATTGATATGTCTCCGTAAGGAAATCAAGTGTGTCTAGACTGGCATAAACATGGCAGCGAGAATCAGCTCAAACCCACTATAAAAAGGAATTTCAAAAACAAAACAAAAAAAACTGGGAAATTCTTTACAATTCCTTCAGAGTCTCTGATGAAAGCTGGAATGACCCTATCTACAACGACAGCTGGATGTGGCATAAGGACGGACACTTGGGACTGAGACGATTGGTGAGATTGGGTGAGCAAATGCAGACCCTTTAAAGCAATAATGCATGGCACCCATTCCATGGGTCCGAACTCTCCAGGTTGAAGGGAATATTACTACAGCTATAACATGTGCGGGAAACCTAGAGAACGGACACACTGTGAATACGAAAGGTTTCTAAAACTCAACGAATAGTCCCTCTCCTGGTGCTCCGGTTTGACTTTCCGGCTGCTTTACTATCAACCTCCCAACTTGGAGAGACAGCCCCTTTAACCTCTTGGTTCGCACAGGTTGCCAATTTGGCAGAGGATGAAAGGGAAGAGGGAGAACCAATGAGAGAGTAGCTGTTAGGCATTTGGATGGGCACATATCACTGTAATTTCCCGGCAGGAAGAAGAATTAACCAAATTCTCAGCCACCCACCGGGAACCAGTATAGGACCTGAACCAAAATTTTGGACTTGCGGTCAGCTCACCAAAAACGAGTTGAAAAATGGAGCTCAGGGTCAAAGCAATTCACAAACTGGCCGAGTAATAAAGGACAACTATCGTCCAAAAATCTGTTGAGGGAAGGCAACGAGGCGGACTTGAAAGCGAGGCAGAATAGCAGGAAACAGATTTCAAGAGGTACGTTGGAATCGCCTTTAAAGCACAGGAAGAGGGGCACAACTTCGACAATGATGCACTTGGCCAAAAAGGGCGTATGCGTTTTCTCCTGAATATATTCAGGAGAAAACGCATACGCCCTTTTTGGCCAAGCAAGCAAGCGGGCAATGCAAATCTGCACTACAAAGAAGTATCACTTCCCACCGGTCAAAAGGGACATCCACAAAATGTGTAAGAACAAGAAAGGCAAGACAGGCCCTGGAGAACAGGGAGCCTTGTTATGCTGATGGGCGGGATGTAAATTGCCAACTGCCTCTCTGGAGGAGTGCATTCTGTTCCCTACAACAAGTAAAGAACAGAGCTACAGAGCCAAGGGCACTACCAGTCTAGGGAATATACCTTGGGAAAACTGAAAATCAATAAGACAGAGCCACCCCAAAATTTAGGGCTGCACTGCTTACAAGGACCTCAACTTGGGTACACCTTAAATATCCCAGGAAATATAAACATGGTTCAGAAAATTGTGGTACTTACGTACGATGGAATATCCCTCAGCCATGAAATCAATGTCATAAGACCAGTAGCAGCAAAATGGGTGGATTCCGGTACGATGATCCTAAGTGAAATAAGTCACACAGAAAAAGAAACTTATCATAAGGTATCACTTATGAAGATCCTGTAAACATGGCTACACTTGAACTGAGTTAGGAAATAGAACAGTGTCTCACATTTAGAAAACACTCTTATGCCTGCTTAAGGGGGAAGGAGAGGTGGGGTGCTGCATAAAACCAGAGTTTAATATAAGCACAGGTACTGTTCCAAAAACCAACTATGGAAGAGACAAGACCTACACCTTCCTCAGTGAAAGGGACTCAAAACCCCATATTTCCCACAGAGGAATATATCTGACTAATAAGAATCTTAAAACCTATGTATTGATATGTCTCCGTAAGGGAATCAAGTGTGTCTAGACTGGCATAAACATGGCAGCGAGAATCAGCTCAAACCCACTATAAAAAGGAGTTTCAAAAACAAAACAAAAAACTGGGAAATTCTTTACAATTCCTTCAGGGTCTCTGATGAAACCTGGAATGACCCTATCTACAATGACAGCTGGATGTGGCATAACGAGGGACACTTGGGACTGAGACGATTGGTGAGATTGGGTGAGCAAATGCAGACCTTTTAAAGCACAAATGCCTGGCACCCATTCCATGGGTCCCATCTCTCCAGGTTGAAGGGAATATTACTACAGCTATAACATGTACGGGAAACCTAGAGAACGGACACACTGTGAATACGAAAGGTTTCTAAAACTCAACGAATACTCCCTCTCCTGGTGCTCCGGTTTGACTTTCCATCTGCTTTACTATCAACCTCCCAACTTGGAGAGACAGCCCATTTAACCTCCTGGTTCGCACAGGTTGCCAATTTGGCATAGGATGAAAGGGAAGAGGGAGAACCAATGAGAGAGTAGCTGTTAGGCATTTCGACGGGCACATATCACTGTAATTTCCTGGCAGGAAGAAGAATTAACCAAAGTCTCTGCCCCCCACCGGGAACCAGTATAGGTCCTGAACCAAAATTTTGACTTGCGGTCTGCTCACAAAAAACGAGTTGAAAAATGGAGCTCAGGGGCACAGCAATTCCCAAACTGGCCGAGTAATAAAGGACAACTATCGTCCAAAAATCTGTTGAGGGAAGGCAACGAGGTGGACTTGAAAGCGAGGCAGAATAGCAGGAAACAGATTTCAAGAGGTACGTTGGAATCGCCTTTAAAGCACAGGAAGAGGGGCACAACTTCGACAATGATGCACTTGGCCAAAATGGGCGTATGCGTTTTCTCCTGAATATATTAAGGAGAAAACGCATACGCCCTTTTTGGAGAAGCAAGCATGCGGGCAATGCAAATCTGCACTAAAAAGAAGTACCACTTCCCACTGGTCAAAAGGGACATCCACAAATTGTGTAAAAACCAGAAAGGCAAGACAGGCCCTGGAGAACAAGGAGCCTTGTTATGCTGATGGGCGGGATGTAAATTGCCAACTGCCTCTCTGGAAGAGTGCATTGTGTTCCCTAAAACAAGTAAACAACAGAGCTACAGAGCCAAGGGCACTTCCAGTCTAGGGAATATACCTTGGGAAAACTGAAAATCAATAAGACAAACCCACCCCAAAATTAGGGCTGCACTGCTTACAAGGACCTCAACTTGGTTACACCTTAAATATCCCAGGAAATATAAAAATGGTTCAAAAAATTGTGGTACTTACGTACGATGGAATATCCCTCAGCCATGAAGTCAATGTCATAAGACCAGTAGCAGCAAAATGGGTGGATTCAGGTACGATGATTCTAAGTGAAATAAGTCACACAGAAAAAGAAACTTATCATAAGATATCACTTATGAAGATCCTGTAAACATGGCTACACTTGAACTGAGTTAGGAAAGAGAACAGTGTCTCACATTTAGAAAACACTCTTATACCTGCTTAAGGGGGAAGGAGAGGTGGGGTGATGCATAAAACCAGAGTTTGATATAAGCACAGGTACCGTTCCAAAAACCAACTATGGAATAGACAAGACCTACACCTTCCTCAGTGAAAGGGACTCAAAACCCCATATTTCCCGCAGAGGAAAATATCTGACTAGTAAGAATCTTAAAACCTATGTATTGATATGTCTCCATAAGGGAATCAAGTGTGTCTAGACTGGCATAAACATGGCAGCGAGAATCAGCTCAAACCCACTATAAAAAGGAATTTCAAAAACAAAACAAAAAAACTGGGAAATTCTTTACAATTCCTTCAGGGTCTCTCATGAAACCTGGAATGACCCTATCTACAATGACAGCTGGATGTGGCATAAGGAGGGACACTTGGGACTGAGACGATTGGTGAGATTGGGTGAGCAAATGCAGACCCTTTAAAGCAATAATGCATGGCACCCATTCCATGGGTCCGAACTCTCCAGGTTGAAGGGAATATTACTACAGCTATAACATGTGCGGGAAACCTAGGGAACGGACACACTGTGAATACGAAAGGTTTCTAAAACTCAACGCATAGTCTCTCTCCTGGTGCTCCGGTTTGACTTTCCGTCTGCTTTACTATCAACCTCCCAACTTGGAGAGACAGCCCCTTCAACCTCTTGGTTCGCACAGGTTGCCAATTTGGCAGAGGATGAAAGGGAAGAGGGAGAACCAATGAGAGAGTAGCTGTTAGGCATTTGGACGGGCACATATCACTGTAATTTCCCGGCAGGAAGAAGAATTAACCAAATTCTCAGCCACCCACCGGGAACCAGTATAGGTCCTGAACCAAAATTTTGGACTTGCGGTCAGCTCACAAAAAACGAGTTTAAAAATGGAGCTCAGGGGCACAGCAATTCACAAACTGGCCGAGTAATAAAGGACAACTATCGTCCAAAAATCTGTTGACGGAAGGCAACGAGGCGGACTTGAAAGCGAGGCAGAATAGCAGGAAACAGACTTCAAGAGGTACGTTGGAATCACCTTTAAAGCACAGGAAGAGGGGCACAACTTCGACAATGACGCACTTGGCCAAAAAGGGCGTATGCGTTTTCTCCTGAATATATTCAGGAGAAAACGCATACGCCCTTTTTGGCCAAGCAAGCAAGCGGGCAATGCAAATCTGCACTACAAAGAAGTATCACTTCCCACCGGTCAAAAGGGACATCCACAAAATGTGTAAGAACAAGAAAGGCAAGACAGGCCCTGGAGAACAGGGAGCCTTGTTATGCTGATGGGCGGGATGTAAATTGCCAACTGCCTCTCTGGAGGAGTGCATTCTGTTCCCTAAAACAAGTAAAGAACAGAGCTACAGAGCCAAGGGCACTACCAGTCTAGGGAATATACCTTGGGAAAACTGAAAATCAATAAGACAGAGCCACCCCAAAATTTAGGGCTGCACTGCATACAAGGACCTCAACTTGGATACACCTTAAGTATCCCAGAAAATATAAACATGGTTCAAAAAATTGTGGTACATACGTACGATGGAATATCCCTCAGCCATGAAATCAATGTCATAAGACCAGTAGCAGCAAAATGGGTGGATTCAGGTACGATGATTCTAAGTGAAATAAGTCACACAGAAAAAGAAACTTATCATAAGATATCACTTATGAAGATCCTGTAAACATGGCTACACTTGAACTGAGTTAGGAAAGAGAACAGTGTCTCACATTTAGAAAACACTCTTATACCTGCTTAAGGGGGAAGGAGAGGTGGGGTGATGCATAAAACCAGAGTTTGATATAAGCACAGGTACCGTTCCAAAAACCAACTATGGAATAGACAAGACCTACACCGTCCTCAGTGAAAGGGACTCAAAACCCCATATTTCCCGCAGAGGAAAATATCTGACTAGTAAGAATCTTAAAACCTATGTATTGATATGTCTCTGTAAGGGAATAAAGTGTGTCTAGACTGGCATAAACATGGCAGCGAGAATCAGCTCAAACCCACTATAAAAAGGAATTTCAAAAACAAAACAAAAAAACTGGGAATTTCTTTACAATTCCTTCGGGGTGTCTGATGAAAGCTGGAATGACCCTATCTACAACGACAGCTGGATGTGGCATAAGGAGGGACACTTGGGACTGAGACGATTGGTGAGATTGGGTGAGCAAATGCAGACCCTTTAAAGCAATAATGCATGGCACCCATTCCATGGGTCCGAACTCTCCAGGTTGAAGGGAATATTACTACAGCTATAACATGTGCGGGAAACCTAGAGAACGGACACACTGTGAATACGAAAGGTTTCTAAAACTCAACGAATAGTCCCTCTCCTGGTGCTCCGGTTTGACTTTCCGTCTGCTTTACTATCAACCTCCCAACTTGGAGAGACAGCCCCTTTAACCTCTTGGTTCGCACAGGTTGCCAATTTGGCAGAGGATGAAAGGGAAGAGGGAGAACCAATGAGAGAGTAGCTGTTAGGCATTTGGATGGGCACATATCACTGTAATTTCCCGGCAGGAAGAAGAATTAACCAAATTCTCAGCCACCCACCGGGAACCAGTATAGGTCCTGAACCAAAATTTTGGACTTGCGGTCAGCTCACCAAAAACGAGTTGAAAAATGGAGCTCAGGGACACAGCAATTCACAAACTGGCCGAGTAATAAAGGACAACTATCGTCCAAAAATCTGTTGAGGGAAGGCAACGAGGCGGACTTGAAAGTGAGGCAGAATAGCAGGAAACAGATTTCAAGAGGTACGTTGGAATCACCTTTAAAGCACAGGAAGAGGGGCACAACTTCGACAATGACGCACTTGGCCAAAAAGGGCGTATGCGTTTTCTCCTGAATATATTCAGGAGAAAACGCATACGCCCTTTTTGGCCAAGCAAGCAAGCGGGCAATGCAAATCTGCACTACAAAGAAGTATCACTTCCCACCGGTCAAAAGGGACATCCACAAAATGTGTAAGAACAAGAAAGCCAAGACAGGCCCTGGAGAACAGGGAGCCTTGTTATGCTGATGGGCGGGATGTAAATTGCCAACTGCCTCTCTGGAGGAGTGCATTCTGTTCCCTACAACAAGTAAAGAACAGAGCTACAGAGCCAAGGGCACTACCAGTCTAGGGAATATACCTTGGGAAAACTGAAAATCAATAAGACAGAGCCACCCCAAAATTTAGGGCTGCACTGCTTACAAGGACCTCAACTTGGGTACACCTTAAATATCCCAGGAAATATAAACATGGTTCAGAAAATTGTGGTACTTACGTACGATGGAATATCCCTCAGCCATGAAATCAATGTCATAAGACCAGTAGCAGCAAAATGGGTGGATTCCGGTACGATGATCCTAAGTGAAATAAGTCACACAGAAAAAGAAACTTATCATAAGGTATCACTTATGAAGATCCTGTAAACATGGCTACACTTGAACTGAGTTAGGAAAGAGAACAGTGTCTCACATTTAGAAAACACTCTTATGCCTGCTTAAGGGGGAAGGAGAGGTGGGGTGCTGCATAAAACCAGAGTTTAATATAAGCACAGGTACTGCTCCAAAAACCAACTATGGAAGAGACAAGACCTACACCTTCCTCAGTGAAAGGGACTCAAAACCCCATATTTCCCACAGAGGAATATATCTGACTAATAAGAATCTTAAAACCTATGTATTGATATGTCTCCGTAAGGGAATCAAGTGTGTCTAGACTGGCATAAACATGGCAGCGAGAATCAGCTCAAACCCACTATAAAAAGGAGTTTCAAAAACAAAACAAAAAACTGGGAAATTCTTTACAATTCCTTCAGGGTCTCTGATGAAACCTGGAATGACCCTATCTACAATGACAGCTGGATGTGGCATAACGAGGGACACTTGGGACTGAGACGATTGGTGAGATTGGGTGAGCAAATGCAGACCCTTTAAAGCACAAATGCCTGGCACCCATTCCATGGGTCCCATCTCTCCAGGTTGAAGGGAATATTACTACAGATATAACATGTACGGGAAACCTAGAGAACGGACACACTGTGAATACGAAAGGTTTCTAAAACTCAACGAATAGTCCCTCTCCTGGTGCTCCGGTTTGACTTTCCATCTGCTTTACTATCAACCTGCCAACTTGGAGAGACAGCCCCTTTAACCTCCTGGTTCGCACAGGTTGCCAATTTGGCAGAGGATGAAAGGGAAGAGGGAGAACCAATGAGAGAGTAGCTGTTAGGCATTTCGACGGGCACATATCACTGTAATTTCCTGGCAGGAAGAAGAATTAACCAAAGTCTCAGCCCCCCACCGGGAACCAGTATAGGTCCTGAACCAAAATTTTGACTTGCGGTCTGCTCACAAAAAACGAGTTGAAAAATGGAGCTCAGGGGCACAGCAATTCCCAAACTGGCCGAGTAATAAAGGACAACTATCGTCCAAAAATCTGTTGAGGGAAGGCAACGAGGCGCACTTGAAAGCGAGGCAGAATAGCAGGAAACAGATTTCAAGAGGTACGTTGGAATCGCCTTTAAAGCACAGGAAGAGGGGCACAACTTCGACAATGATGCACTTGGCCAAAATGGGCGTATGCGTTTTCTCCTGAATATATTAAGGAGAAAACGCATACGCCCTTTTTGGAGAAGCAAGCATGCGGGCAATGCAAATCTGCACTAAAAATAAGTACCACTTCCCACTGGTCAAAAGGGACATCCACAAATTGTGTAAAAACCAGAAAGGCAAGACAGGCCCTGGAGAACAAGGAGCCTTGTTATGCTGATGGGCGGGATGTAAATTGCCAACTGCCTCTCTGGAAGAGTGCATTGTGTTCCCTAAAACAAGTAAACAACAGAGCTACAGAGCCAAGGGCACTTCCAGTCTAGGGAATATACCTTGGGAAAACTGAAAATCAATAAGACAAACCCACCCCAAAATTAGGGCTGCACTGCTTACAAGGACCTCAACTTGGTTACACCTTAAATATCCCAGGAAATATAAAAATGGTTCAAAAAATTGTGGTACTTACGTACGATGGAATATCCCTCAGCCATGAAGTCAATGTCATAAGACCAGTAGCAGCAAAATGGGTGGATTCAGGTACGATGATTCTAAGTGAAATAAGTCACACAGAAAAAGAAACTTATCATAAGATATCACTTATGAAGATCCTGTAAACATGGCTACACTTGAACTGAGTTAGGAAAGAGAACAGTGTCTCACATTTAGAAAACACTCTTATACCTGCTTAAGGGGGAAGGAGAGGTGGGGTGATGCATAAAACCAGAGTTTGATATAAGCACAGGTACCGTTCCAAAAACCAACTATGGAATAGACAAGACCTACACCGTCCTCAGTGAAAGGGACTCAAAACCCCATATTTCCCGCAGAGGAAAATATCTGACTAGTAAGAATCTTAAAACCTATGAATTGATATGTCTCCATATGGGAATCAAGTGTGTCTAGACTGGCATAAACATGGCAGCGAGAATCAGCTCAAACCCACTATAAAAAGGAATTTCAAAAACAAAACAAAAAAACTGGGAAATTCTTTACAATTCCTTCAGGGTCTCTGATGAAAGCTGGAATGACCCTATCTACAATGACAGCTGGATGTGGCATAAGGAGGGACACTTGGGACTGAGACGATTGGTGAGATTGGGTGAGCAAATGCAGACCCTTTAAAGCAATAATGCATGACACCCATTCCATGGGTCCGAACTCTCCAGGTTGAAGGGAATATTACTACAATTATAACATGTGCGGGAAACCTAGAGAACGGACACACTGTGAATACGAAAGGTTTCTAAAACTCAAAGAATAAACCCTCTCCTGGTGCTCCGGTTTGACTTTCCGTCTGCTTTACTATCAACCTCCCAACTTGGAGAGACAGCCCCTTTAACCTCTTGGTTCGCACAGGTTGCCAATTTGGCAGAGGATGAAAGGGAAGTGGGAGAACCAATGAGAGAGTAGCTGTTAGGCATCTGGATGGGCACATATCACTGTAATTTCCCGGCAGGAAGAAGAATTAACCAAATTCTCAGCCACCCACCGGGAACCAGTATAGGTCCTGAACCAAAATTTTGGACTTGCGGTCAGCTCACCAAAAACGAGTTGAAAAATGGAGCTCAGGGGCACAGCAATTCACAAACTGGCCGAGTAATAAAGGACAACTATCGTCCAAAAATCTGTTGAGGGAAGGCAACGAGGCGGACTTGAAAGTGAGGCAGAATAGCAGGAAACAGATTTCAAGAGGTACGTTGGAATCGCCTTTAAAGCACAGGAAGAGGGGCACAACTTCGACAATGATGCACTTGGCCAAAAAGGGCGTATGCGTTTTCTCCTGAATATATTCAGGAGAAAACGCATACGCCCTTTTTGGCCAAGCAAGCAAGCGGGCAATGCAAATCTGCACTACAAAGAAGTATCACTTCCCACCGGTCAAAAGGGACATCCACAAAATGTGTAAGAACAAGAAAGGCAAGACAGGCCCTGGAGAACAGGGAGCCTTGTTATGCTGATGGGCGGGATGTAAATTGCCAACTGCCTCTCTGGAGGAGTGCATTCTGTTCCCTAAAACAAGTAAAGAACAGAGCTACAGAGCCAAGGGCACTACCAGTCTAGGGAATATACCTTGGGAAAACTGAAAATCAATAAGACAGAGCCACCCCAAAATTTAGGGCTGCACTGCATACAAGGACCTCAACTTGGATACACCTTAAGTATCCCAGAAAATATAAACATGGTTCAAAAAATTGTGGTACTTACGTACGATGGAATATCCCTCAGCCATGAAATCAATGTCATAAGACCAGTAGCAGCAAAATGGGTGGATTCAGGTACGATGATTCTAAGTGAAATAAGTCACACAGAAAAAGAAACTTATCATAAGATATCACTTATGAAGATCCTGTAAACATGGCTACACTTGAACTGAGTTAGGAAAGAGAACAGTGTCTCACATTTAGAAAACACTCTTATACCTGCTTAAGGGGGAAGGAGAGGTGGGGTGATGCATAAAACCAGAGTTTGATATAAGCACAGGTACCGTTCCAAAAACCAACTATGGAATAGACAAGACCTACACCTTCCTCAGTGAAAGGGACTCAAAACCCCATATTTCCCGCAGAGGAAAATATCTGACTAGTAAGAATCTTAAAACCTATGTATTGATATGTCTCCATAAGGGAATCAAGTGTGTCTAGACTGGCATAAACATGGCAGCGAGAATCAGCTCAAACCCACTATAAAAAGGAATTTCAAAAACAAAACAAAAAACTGGGAAATTCTTTACAATTCCTTCGGGGTGTCTGATGAAAGCTGGAATGACCCTATCTACAACGACAGCTGGATGTGGCATAAGGAGGGACACTTGGGACTGAGACGATTGGTGAGATTGGGTGAGCAAATGCAGACCCTTTAAAGCAATAATGCATGGCACCCATTCCATGGGTCCGAACTCTCCAGGTTGAAGGGAATATTACTACAGCTATAACATGTGCGGGAAACCTAGAGAACGGACACACTGTGAATACGAAAGGTTTCTAAAACTCAACGAATAGTCCCTCTCCTGGTGCTCCGGTTTGACTTTCCGGCTGCTTTACTATCAACCTCCCAACTTGGAGAGACAGCCCCTTTAACCTCTTGGTTCGCACAGGTTGCCAATTTGGCAGAGGATGAAAGGGAAGAGGGAGAACCAATGAGAGAGTAGCTGTTAGGCATTTGGATGGGCACATATCACTGTAATTTCCCGGCAAGAAGAAGAATTAACCAAATTCTCAGCCACCCACCGGGAACCAGTATAGGACCTGAACCAAAATTTTGGACTTGCGGTCAGCTCTCCAAAAACGAGTTGAAAAATGGAGCTCAGGGTCACAGCAATTCACAAACTGGCCGAGTAATAAAGGACAACTATCGTCCAAAAATCTGTTGAGGGAAGGCAACGAGGCGGACTTGAAAGCGAGGCAGAATAGCAGGAAACAGATTTCAAGAGGTACGTTGGAATCGCCTTTAAAGCACAGGAAGAGGGGCACAACTTCGACAATGATGCACTTGGCCAAAAAGGGCGTATGCGTTTTCTCCTGAATATATTCAGGAGAAAACGCATACGCCCTTTTTGGCCAAGCAAGCAAGCGGGCAATGCAAATCTGCACTACAAAGAAGTATCACTTCCCACCGGTCAAAAGGGACATCCACAAAATGTGTAAGAACAAGAAAGGCAAGACAGGCCCTGGAGAACAGGGAGCCTTGTTATGCTGATGGGCGGGATGTAAATTGCCAACTGCCTCTCTGGAGGAGTGCATTCTGTTCCCTACAAAAAGTAAAGAACAGAGCTACAGAGCCAAGGGCACTACCAGTCTAGGGAATATACCTTGGGAAAACTGAAAATCAATAAGACAGAGCCACCCCAAAATTTAGGGCTGCACTGCTTACAAGGACCTCAACTTGGGTACACCTTAAATATCCCAGGAAATATAAACATGGTTCAGAAAATTGTGGTACTTACGTACGATGGAATATCCCTCAGCCATGAAATCAATGTCATAAGACCAGTAGCAGCAAAATGGGTGGATTCCGGTACGATGATCCTAAGTGAAATAAGTCACACAGAAAAAGAAACTTATCATAAGGTATCACTTATGAAGATCCTGTAAACATGGCTACACTTGAACTGAGTTAGGAAAGAGAACAGTGTCTCACATTTAGAAAACACTCTTATGCCTGCTTAAGGGGGAAGGAGAGGTGGGGTGCTGCATAAAACCAGAGTTTAATATAAGCACAGGTACTGTTCCAAAAACCAACTATGGAAGAGACAAGACCTACACCTTCCTCAGTGAAAGGGACTCAAAACCCCATATTTCCCACCGAGGAATATATCTGACTAATAAGAATCTTAAAACCTATGTATTGATATGTCTCCGTAAGGGAATCAAGTGTGTCTAGACTGGCATAAACATGGCAGCGAGAATCAGCTCAAACCCACTATAAAAAGGAGTTTCAAAAACAAAACAAAAAACTGGGAAATTCTTTACAATTCCTTCAGGGTCTCTGATGAAACCTGGAATGACCCTATCTACAATGACAGCTGGATGTGGCATAACGAGGGACACTTGGGACTGAGACGATTGGTGAGATTGGGTGAGCAAATGCAGACCCTTTAAAGCACAAATGCCTGGCACCCAATCCATGGGTCCCATCTCTCCAGGTTGAAGGGAATATTACTACAGCTATAACATGTACGGGAAACCTAGAGAACGGACACACTGTGAATACGAAAGGTTTCTAAATCTCAACGAATAGTCCCTCTCCTGGTGCTCCGGTTTGACTTTCCATCTGCTTTACTATCAACCTCCCAACTTGGAGAGACAGCCCCTTTAACCTCCTGGTTCGCACAGGTTGCCAATTTGGCAGAGGATGAAAGGGAAGAGGGAGAACCAATGAGAGAGTAGCTGTTAGGCATTTCGACGGGCACATATCACTGTAATTTCCTGGCAGGAAGAAGAATTAACCAAAGTCTCAGCCCCCCACCGGGAACCAGTATAGGTCCTGAACCAAAATTTTGACTTGCGGTCTGCTCACAAAAAACGAGTTGAAAAATGGAGCTCAGGGGCACAGCAATTCCCAAACTGGCCGAGTAATAAAGGACAACTATCGTCCAAAAATCTGTTGAGGGAAGGCAACGAGGCGGACTTGAAAGCGAGGCAGAATAGCAGGAAACAGATTTCAAGAGGTACGTTGGAATCACCTTTAAAGCACAGGAAGAGGGGCACAACTTCGACAATGACGCACTTGGCCAAAAAGGGCTTATGCGTTTTCTCCTGAATATATTCAGGAGAAAACGCATACGCCCTTTTTGGCCAAGCAAGCAAGCGGGCAATGCAAATCTGCACTACAAAGAAGTATCACTTCCCACCGGTCAAAAGGGACATCCACAAAATGTGTAAGAACAAGAAAGGCAAGACAGGCCCTGGAGAACAGGGAGCCTTGTTATGCTGATGGGCGGGATGTAAATTGCCAACTGCCTCTCTGGAGGAGTGCATTCTGTTCCCTAAAACAAGTAAAGAACAGAGCTACAGAGCCAAGGGCACTACCAGTCTAAGGAATATACCTTGGGAAAACTGAAAATCAATAAGACAGAGCCACCCCAAAATTTAGGGCTGCACTGCATACAAGGACCTCAACTTGGATACACCTTAAGTATCCCAGAAAATATAAACATGGTTCAAAAAATTGTGGTACTTACGTACGATGGAATATCCCTCAGCCATGAAATCAATGTCATAAGACCAGTAGCAGCAAAATGGGTGGATTCAGGTACGATGATTCTAAGTGAAATAAGTCACACAGAAAAAGAAACTTATCATAAGATATCACTTATGAAGATCCTGTAAACATGGCTACACTTGAACTGAGTTAGGAAAGAGAACAGTGTCTCACATTTAGAAAACACACTTATACCTGCTTAAGGGGGAAGGAGCGGTGGGGTGATGCATAAAACCAGAGTTTGATATAAGCACAGGTACCGTTCCAAAAACCAACTATGGAATAGACAAGACCTACACCGTCCTCAGTGAAAGGGACTCAAAACCCCATATTTCCCGCAGAGGAAAATATCTGACTAGTAAGAATCTTAAAACCTATGTATTGATATGTCTCCGTAAGGGAATCAAGTGTGTCTAGACTGGCATAAACATGGCAGCGAGAATCAGCTCAAACCCACTATAAAAAGGAATTTCAAAAACAAAACAAAAAAACTGGGAAATTCTTTACAATTCCTTCGGGGTGTCTGATGAAAGCTGGAATGACCCTATCTACAACGACAGCTGGATGTGGCATAAGGAGGGACACTTGGGACTGAGACGATTGGTGAGATTGGGTGAGCAAATGCAGACCCTTTAAAGCAATAATGCATGGCACCCATTCCATGGGTCCGAACTCTCCAGGTTGAAGGGAATATTACTACAGCTATAACATGTGCGGGAAACCTAGAGAACGGACACACTGTGAATACGAAAGGTTTCTAAAACTCAACGAATAGTCCCTCTCCTGGTGCTCTGGTTTGACTTTCCGTCTGCTTTACTATCAACCTCCCAACTTGGAGAGACAGCCCCTTTAACCTCTTGGTTCGCACAGGTTGCCAATTTGGCAGAGGATGAAAGGGAAGAGGGAGAACCAATGAGAGAGTAGCTGTTAGGCATTTGGATGGGCACATATCACTGTAATTTCCCGGCAGGAAGAAGAATTAACCAAATTCTCAGCCACCCACCGGGAACCAGTATAGGTCCTGAACCAAAATTTGGACTTGCGGTCAGCTCACAAAAAACGAGTTTAAAAATGGAGCTCAGGGGCACAGCAATTCACAAACTGGCCGAGTAATAAAGGACAACTATCGTCCAAAAATCTGTTGAGGGAAGGCAACGAGGCGGACTTGAAAGTGAGGCAGAATAGCAGGAAACAGATTTCAAGAGGTACGTTGGAATCGCCTTTAAAGCACAGGAAGAGGGGCACAACTTCGACAATGACGCACTTGGCCAAAAAGAGCGTATGCGTTTTCTCCTGAATATATTCAGGAGAAAACGCATACGCCCTTTTTGGCCAAGCAAGCAAGCGGGCAATGCAAATCTGCACTACAAAGAAGTATCACTTCCCACCGGTCAAAAGGGACATCCACAAAATGTGTAAGAACAAGAAAGGCAAGACAGGCCCTGGAGAACAGGGAGCCTTGTTATGCTGATGGGCGGGATGTAAATTGCCAACTGCCTCTCTGGAGGAGTGCATTCTGTTCCCTAAAACAAGTAAAGAACAGAGCTACAGAGCCAAGGGCACTACCAGTCTAGGGAATATACCTTGGGAAAACTGAAAATCAATAAGACAGAGCCACCCCAAAATTTAGGGCTGCACTGCATACAAGGACCTCAACTTGGATACACCTTAAGTATCCCAGAAAATATAAACATGGTTCAAAAAATTGTGGTACTTACGTACGATGGAATATCCCTCAGCCATGAAATCAATGTCATAAGACAAGTAGCAGCAAAATGGGTGGATTCAGGTACGATGATTCTAAGTGAAATAAGTCACACAGAAAAAGAAACTTATCATAAGATATCACTTATGAAGATCCTGTAAACATGGCTACACTTGAACTGAGTTAGGAAAGAGAACAGTGTCTCACATTTAGAAAACACTCTTATACCTGCTTAAGGTTGAAGGACAGGTGGGGTGATGCATAAAACCAGAGTTTGATATAAGCACAGGTACCGTTCCAAAAACCAACTATGGAATAGACAAGACCTACACCGTCCTCAGTGAAAGGGACTCAAAACCCCATATTTCCCGCAGAGGAAAATATCTGACTAGTAAGAATCTTAAAACCTATGTATTGATATGTCTCCGTAAGGGAATCAAGTGTGTCTAGACTGGCATAAACATGGCAGCGAGAATCAGCTCAAACCCACTATAAAAAGGAATTTCAAAAACAAAACAAAAAAACTGGGAAATTCTTTACAATTCCTTCAGGGTCTCTGATGAAAGCTGGAATGACCCTATCTACAACGACAGCTGGATGTGGCATAAGGAGGGACACTTGGGACTGAGACGATTGGTGAGATTGGGTGAGCAAATGCAGACGCTTTAAAGCAATAATGCATGGCACCCATTCCATGGGTCCGAACTCTCCAGGTTGAAAGGAATATTACTACAGCTATAACATGTGCGGGAAACCTAGAGAACGGACACACTGTGAATACGAAAGGTTTCTAAAACTCAACGAATAGTCCCTCTCCTGGTGCTCCGGTTTGACTTTCCGTCTGCTTTACTATCAACCTCCCAACTTGGAGAGACAGCCCCTTTAACCTCCTGGTTCGCACAGGTTGCCAATTTGGCAGAGGATGAAAGGGAAGAGGGAGAACCAATGAGAGAGTAGCTGTTAGGCATTTGGATGGGCACATATCACTGTAATTTCCCGGCAGGAAGAAGAATTAACCAAATTCTCAGCCACCCACCGGGAACCAGTATAGGTCCTGAACCAAAATTTGGACTTGCGGTCAGCTCACAAAAAACGAGTTTAAAAATGGAGCTCAGGGGCACAGCAATTCACAAACTGGCCGAGTAATAAAGGACAACTATCGTCCAAAAATCTGTTGAGGGAAGGCAACGAGGCGGACTTGAAAGTGAGGCAGAATAGCAGGAAACAGATTTCAAGAGGTACGTTGGAATCGCCTTTAAAGCACAGGAAGAGGGGCACAACTTCGACAATGACGCACTTGGCCAAAAAGGGCGTATGCGTTTTCTCCTGAATATATTCAGGAGAAAACGCATACGCCCTTTTTGGCCAAGCAAGCAAGCGGGCAATGCAAATCTGCACTACAAAGAAGTATCACTTCCCACCGGTCAAAAGGGACATCCACAAAATGTGTAAGAACAAGAAAGGCAAGACAGGCCCTGGAGAACAGGGAGCCTTGTTATGCTGATGGGCGGGATGTAAATTGCCAACTGCCTCTCTGGAGGAGTGCATTCTGTTCCCTAAAACAAGTAAAGAACAGAGCTACAGAGCCAAGGGCACTACCAGTCTAGGGAATATACCTTGGGAAAACTGAAAATCAATAAGACAGAGCCACCCCAAAATTTAGGGCTGCACTGCATACAAGGACCTCAACTTGGATACACCTTAAGTATCCCAGAAAATATAAACATGGTTCAAAAAATTGTGGTACTTACGTACGATGGAATATCCCTCAGCCATGAAATCAATGTCATAAGACCAGTAGCAGCAAAATGGGTGGATTCAGGTACGATGATTCTAAGTGAAATAAGTCACACAGAAAAAGAAACTTATCATAAGATATCACTTATGAAGATCCTGTAAACATGGCTACACTTGAACTGAGTTAGGAAAGAGAACAGTGTCTCACATTTAGAAAACACTCTTATACCTGCTTAAGGGGGAAGGAGAGGTGGGGTGATGCATAAAACCAGAGTTTGATATAAGCACAGGTACCGTTCCAAAAACCAACTATGGAATAGACAAGACCTACACCTTCCTCAGTGAAAGGGACTCAAAACCCCATATTTCCCGCAGAGGAAAATATCTGACTAGTAAGAATCTTAAAACCTATGTATTGATATGTCTCCGTAAGGGAATCAAGTGTGTCTAGACTGGCATAAACATGGCAGCGAGAATCAGCTCAAACCCACTATAAAAAGGAATTTCAAAAACAAAACAAAAAAACTGGGAAATTCTTTACAATTCCTTCAGGGTCTCTGATGAAAGCTGGAATGACCCTATCTACAATGACAGCTGGATGTGGCATAAGGAGGGACACTTGGGACTGAGACGATTGGTGAGATTGGGTGAGCAAATGCAGACCCTTTAAAGCAATAATGCATGGCACCCATTCCATGGGTCCGAACTCTCCAGGTTGAAGGGAATATTACTACAGCTATAACATGTGCGGGAAACCTAGAGAACGGACACACTGTGAATACGAAAGGTTTCTAAAACTGAACGAATAGTCCCTCTCCTGGTGCTCCGGTTTGACTTTCCGTCTGCTTTACTATCAACCTCCCAACTTGGAGAGACAGCCCCTTTAACCTCTTGGTTCGCACACGTTGCCAATTTGGCAGAGGATGAAAGGGAAGTGGGAGAACCAATGAGAGAGTAGCTGTTAGGCATCTGGACGGGCACATATCACTGTAATTTCCCGGCAGGAAGAAGAATTAACCAAATTCTCAGCCACCCACCGGGAACCAGTATAGGTCCTGAACCAAAATTTTGGACTTGCGGTCAGCTCACCAAAAACGAGTTGAAAAATGGAGCTCAGGGGCACAGCAATTCACAAACTGGCCGAGTAATAAAGGACAACTATCGTCCAAAAATCTGTTGAGGGAAGGCAACGAGGCGGACTTGAAAGTGAGGCAGAATAGCAGGAAACAGATTTCAAGAGGTACGTTGGAATCGCCTTTAAAGCACAGGAAGAGGGGCACAACTTCGACAATGACGCACTTGGCCAAAAAGGGCATATGCGTTTTCTCCTGAATATATTCAGGAGAAAACGCATACGCCCTTTTTGGCCAAGCCAGCAAGCGGGCAATGCAAATCTGCACTACAAAGAAGTATCACTTCCCACCGGTCAAAAGGGACATCCACAATATGTGTAAGAACAAGAAAGGCAAGACAGGCCCTGGAGAAGAGGGAGCCTTGTTATGCTGATGGGCGGGATGTAAATTGCCAACTGCCTCTCTGGAGGAGTGCATTCTGTTCCCTAAAACAAGTAAAGAACAGAGCTACAGAGCCAAGGGCACTAGCAGTCTAGGGAATATACCTTGGGAAAACTGAAAATCAATAAGACAGAGCCACCCCAAAATTTAGGGCTGCACTGCATACAAGGACCTCAACTTGGATACACCTTAAGTATCCCAGAAAATATAAACATGGTTCAAAAAATTGTGGTACTTACGTACGATGGAATATCCCTCAGCCATGAAATCAATGTCATAAGACCAGTAGCAGCAAAATGGGTGGATTCAGGTACGATGATTCTAAGTGAAATAAGTCACACAGAAAAAGAAACTTATCATAAGATATCACTTATGAAGATCCTGTAAACATGGCTACACTTGAACTGAGTTAGGAAAGAGAACAGTGTCTCACATTTAGAAAACACTCTTATACCTGCTTAAGGGGGAAGGAGAGGTGGGGTGATGCATAAAACCAGAGTTTGATATAAGCACAGGTACCGTTCCAAAAACCAACTATGGAATAGACAAGACCTACACCGTCCTCAGTGAAAGGGACTCAAAACCCCATATTTCCCGCAGAGGAAAATATCTGACTAGTAAGAATCTTAAAACCTATGTATTGATATGTCTCCGTAAGGGAATCAAGTGTGTCTAGACTGGCATAAACATGGCAGCGAGAATCAGCTCAAACCCACTATAAAAAGGAATTTCAAAAACAAAACAAAAAAACTGGGAAATTCTTTACAATTCCTTCAGGGTCTCTGATGAAAGCTGGAATGACCCTATCTACAACGACAGCTGGATGTGGCATAAGGAGGGACACTTGGGACTGAGACGATTGGTGAGATTGGGTGAGCAAATGCAGACGCTTTAAAGCAATAATGCATGGCACCCATTCCATGGGTCCGAACTCTCCAGGTTGAAGGGAATATTACTACAGCTATAACATGTGCGGGAAACCTAGAGAACGGACACACTGTGAATACGAAAGGTTTCTAAAACTCAAAGAATAAACCCTCTCCTGGTGCTCCGGTTTGACTTTCCGGCTGCTTTACTATCAACCTCCCAACTTGGAGAGACAGCCCCTTTAACCTCTTGGTTCGCACAGGTTGCCAATTTGGCAGAGGATGAAAGGGAAGAGGGAGAACCAATGAGAGAGTAGCTGTTAGGCATTTGGACGGGCACATATCACTGTAATTTCCCGGCAGGAAGAAGAATTAACCAAATTCTCAGCCACCCACCGGGAACCAGTATAGGTCCTGAACCAAAATTTTGGACTTGCGGTCAGCTCACCAAAAACGAGTTGAAAAATGGAGCTCAGGGGCACAGCAATTCACAAACTGGCCGAATAATAAAGGACAACTATCGTCCAAAAATCTGTTGACGGAAGGCAACGAGGCGGACTTGAAAGCGAGGCAGAATAGCAGGAAACAGATTTCAAGAGGTACGTTGGAATCGCCTTTAAAGCACAGGAAGAGGGGCACAACTTCGACAATGACGCACTTGGCCAAAAAGGGCGTATGCGTTTTCTCCTGAATATATTCAGGAGAAAACGCATACGCCCTTTTTGGCCAAGCAAGCAAGCGGGCAATGCAAATCTGCACTACAAAGAAGTATCACTTCCCACCGGTCAAAAGGGACATCCACAAAATGTGTAAGAACAAGAAAGGCAAGACAGGCCCTGGAGAACAGGGAGCCTTGTTATGCTGATGGGCGGGATGTAAATTGCCAACTGCCTCTCTGGAGGAGTGCATTCTGTTCCCTAAAACAAGTAAAGAACAGAGCTACAGAGCCAAGGGCACTACCAGTCTAGGGAATATACCTTGGGAAAACTGAAAATCAATAAGACAGAGCCACCCCAAAATTTAGGGCTGCACTGCATACAAGGACCTCAACTTGGATACACCTTAAGTATCCCAGAAAATATAAACATGGTTCAAAAAATTGTGGTACTTACGTACGATGGAATATCCCTCAGCCATGAAATCAATGTCATAAGACCAGTAGCAGCAAAATGGGTGGATTCAGGTACGATGATTCTAAGTGAAATAAGTCACACAGAAAAAGAAACTTATCATAAGATATCACTTATGAAGATCCTGTAAACATGGCTACACTTCAACTGAGTTAGGAAAGAGAACAGTGTCTCACATTTAGAAAACACTCTTATACCTGCTTAAGGGGGAAGGAGAGGTGGGGTGATGCATAAAACCAGAGTTTGATATAAGCACAGGTACCGTTCCAAAAACCAACTATGGAATAGACAAGAACTACACCTTCCTCAGTGAAAGGGACTCAAAACCCCATATTTCCCGCAGAGGAAAATATCTGACTAGTAAGAATCTTAAAACCTATGTATTGATATGTCTCCGTAAGGGAATCAAGTGTGTCTAGACTGGCATAAACATGGCAGCGAGAATCAGCTCAAACCCACTATAAAAAGGAATTTCAAAAACAAAACAAAAAAACTGGGAAATTCTTTACAATTCCTTCAGGGTCTCTGATGAAAGCTGGAATGACCCTATCTACAACGACAGCTGGATGTGGCATAAGGAGGGACACTTGGGACTGAGACGATTGGTGAGATTGGGTGAGCAAATGCAGACCCTTTAAAGCAATAATGCATGGCACCCATTCCATGGGTCCGAACTCTCCAGGTTGAAGGGAATATTACTACAGCTATAACATGTGCGGGAAACCTAGAGAACGGACACACTGTGAATACGAAAGGTTTCTAAAACTGAACGAATAGTCCCTCTCCTGGTGCTCCGGTTTGACTTTCCGTCTGCTTTACTATCAACCTCCCAACTTGGAGAGACAGCCCCTTTAACCTCTTGGTTCGCACACGTTGCCAATTTGGCAGAGGATGAAAGGGAAGTGGGAGAACCAATGAGAGAGTAGCTGTTAGGCATCTGGACGGGCACATATCACTGTAATTTCCCGGCAGGAAGAAGAATTAACCAAATTCTCAGCCACCCACCGGGAACCAGTATAGGTCCTGAACCAAAATTTTGGACTTGCGGTCAGCTCACCAAAAACGAGTTGAAAAATGGAGCTCAGGGGCACAGCAATTCACAAACTGGCCGAGTAATAAAGGACAACTATCGTCCAAAAATCTGTTGAGGGAAGGCAACGAGGCGGACTTGAAAGTGAGGCAGAATAGCAGGAAACAGATTTCAAGAGGTACGTTGGAATCGCCTTTAAAGCACAGGAAGAGGGGCACAACTTCGACAATGACGCACTTGGCCAAAAAGGGCATATGCGTTTTCTCTTGAATATATTCAGGAGAAAACGCATACGCCCTTTTTGGCCAAGCCAGCAAGCGGGCAATGCAAATCTGCACTACAAAGAAGTATCACTTCCCACCGGTCAAAAGGGACATCCACAAAATGTGTAAGAACAAGAAAGGCAAGACAGGCCCTGGAGAACAGGGAGCCTTGTTATGCTGATGGGCGGGATGTAAATTGCCAACTGCCTCTCTGGAGGAGTGCATTCTGTTCCCTAAAACAAGTAAAGAACAGAGCTACAGAGCCAAGGGCACTACCAGTCTAGGGAATATACCTTGGGAAAACTGAAAATCAATAAGACAGAGCCACCCCAAAATTTAGGGCTGCACTGCATACAAGGACCTCAACTTGGATACACCTTAAGTATCCCAGAAAATATAAACATGGTTCAAAAAATTGTGGTACTTACGTACGATGGAATATCCCTCAGCCATGAAATCAATGTCATAAGACCAGTAGCAGCAAAATGGGTGGATTCAGGTACGATGATTCTAAGTGAAATAAGTCACACAGAAAAAGAAACTTATCATAAGATATCACTTATGAAGATCCTGTAAACATGGCTACACTTGAACTGAGTTAGGAAAGAGAACAGTGTCTCACATTTAGAAAACACTCTTATACCTGCTTAAGGTTGAAGGAGAGGTGGGGTGATGCATAAAACCAGAGTTTGATATAAGCACAGGTACCGTTCCAAAAACCAACTATGGAATAGACAAGACCTACACCGTCCTCAGTGAAAGGGACTCAAAACCCCATATTTCCCGCAGAGGAAAATATCTGACTAGTAAGAATCTTAAAACCTATGTATTGATATGTCTCCGTAAGGGAATCAAGTGTGTCTAGACTGGCATAAACATGGCAGCGAGAATCAGCTCAAACCCACTATAAAAAGGAATTTCAAAAACAAAACAAAAAAACTGGGAAATTCTTTACAATTCCTTCAGGGTCTCTGATGAAAGCTGGAATGACCCTATCTACAACGACAGCTGGATGTGGCATAAGGAGGGACACTTGGGACTGAGACGATTGGTGAGATTGGGTGAGCAAATGCAGACGCTTTAAAGCAATAATGCATGGCACCCATTCCATGGGTCCGAACTCTCCAGGTTGAAGGGAATATTACTACAGCTATAACATGTGCGGGAAACCTAGAGAACGGACACACTGTGAATACGAAAGGTTTCTAAAACTCAAAGAATAAACCCTCTCCTGGTGCTCCGGTTTGACTTTCCGGCTGCTTTACTATCAACCTCCCAACTTGGAGAGACAGCCCCTTTAACCTCTTGGTTCGCACAGGTTGCCAATTTGGCAGAGGATGAAAGGGAAGAGGGAGAACCAATGAGAGAGTAGCTGTTAGGCATTTGGACGGGCACATATCACTGTAATTTCCCAGCAGGAAGAAGAATTAACCAAATTCTCAGCCACCCACCGGGAACCAGTATAGGTCCTGAACCAAAATTTTGGACTTGCGGTCAGCTCACCAAAAACGAGTTGAAAAATGGAGCTCAGGGGCACAGCAATTCACAAACTGGCCGAATAATAAAGGACAACTATCGTCCAAAAATCTGTTGACGGAAGGCAACGAGGCGGACTTGAAAGCGAGGCAGAATAGCAGGAAACAGATTTCAAGAGGTACGTTGGAATCGCCTTTAAAGCACAGGAAGAGGGGCACAACTTCGACAATGACGCACTTGGCCAAAAAGGGCGTATGCGTTTTCTCCTGAATATATTCAGGAGAAAACGCATACGCCCTTTTTGGCCAAGCAAGCAAGCGGGCAATGCAAATCTGCACTACAAAGAAGTATCACTTCCCACCGGTCAAAAGGGACATCCACAAAATGTGTAAGAACAAGAAAGGCAAGACAGGCCCTGGAGAACAGGGAGCCTTGTTATGCTGATGGGCGGGATGTAAATTGCCAACTGCCTCTCTGGAGGAGTGCATTCTGTTCCCTAAAACAAGTAAAGAACAGAGCTACAGAGCCAAGGGCACTACCAGTCTAGGGAATATACCTTGGGAAAACTGAAAATCAATAAGACAGAGCCACCCCAAAATTTAGGGCTGCACTGCATACAAGGACCTCAACTTGGATACACCTTAAGTATCCCAGAAAATATAAACATGGTTCAAAAAATTGTGGTACTTACGTACGATGGAATATCCCTCAGCCATGAAATCAATGTCATAAGACCAGTAGCAGCAAAATGGGTGGATTCAGGTACGATGATTCTAAGTGAAATAAGTCACACAGAAAAAGAAACTTATCATAAGATATCACTTATGAAGATCCTGTAAACATGGCTACACTTGAACTGAGTTAGGAAAGAGAACAGTGTCTCACATTTAGAAAACACTCTTATACCTGCTTAAGGTTGAAGGAGAGGTGGGGTGATGCATAAAACCAGAGTTTGATATAAGCACAGGTACCGTTCCAAAAACCAACTATGGAATAGACAAGACCTACACCGTCCTCAGTGAAAGGGACTCAAAACCCCATATTTCCCGCAGAGGAAAATATCTGACTAGTAAGAATCTTAAAACCTATGTATTGATATGTCTCCGTAAGGGAATCAAGTGTGTCTAGACTGGCATAAACATGGCAGCGAGAATCAGCTCAAACCCACTATAAAAAGGAATTTCAAAAACAAAACAAAAAAACTGGGAAATTCTTTACAATTCCTTCAGGGTCTCTGATGAAAGCTGGAATGACCCTATCTACAACGACAGCTGGATGTGGCATAAGGAGGGACACTTGGGACTGAGACGATTGGTGAGATTGGGTGAGCAAATGCAGACGCTTTAAAGCAATAATGCATGGCACCCATTCCATGGGTCCGAACTCTCCAGGTTGAAGGGAATATTACTACAGCTATAACATGTGCGGGAAACCTAGAGAACGGACACACTGTGAATACGAAAGGTTTCTAAAACTCAAAGAATAAACCCTCTCCTGGTGCTCCGGTTTGACTTTCCGGCTGCTTTACTATCAACCTCCCAACTTGGAGAGACAGCCCCTTTAACCTCTTGGTTCGCACAGGTTGCCAATTTGGCAGAGGATGAAAGGGAAGAGGGAGAACCAATGAGAGAGTAGCTGTTAGGCATTTGGACAGGCACATATCACTGTAATTTCCTGGCAGGAAGAAGAATTAACCAAATTCTCAGCCACCCACCGGGAACCAGTATAGGTCCTGAACCAAAATTTTGGACTTGCGGTCAGCTCACCAAAAACGAGTTGAAAAATGGAGCTCAGGGGCACAGCAATTCACAAACAGGCCGAATAATAAAGGACAACTATCGTCCAAAAATCTGTTGAGGGAAGGCAACGAGGCGGACTTGAAAGCGAGGCAGAATAGCAGGAAACAGATTTCAAGAGGTACGTTGGAATCGCCTTTAAAGCACAGGAAGAGGGGCACAACTTCGACAATGACGCACTTGGCCAAAAAGGGCGTATGCGTTTTCTCCTGAATATATTCAGGAGAAAACGCATACGCCCTTTTTGGCCAAGCAAGCAAGCGGGCAATGCAAATCTGCACTACAAAGAAGTAACACTTCCCACCGGTCAAAAGGGACATCCACAAAATGTGTAAGAACAAGAAAGGCAAGACAGGCCCTGGAGAACAGGGAGCCTTGTTATGCTGATGGGCGGGATGTAAATTGCCAACTGCCTCTCTGGAGGAGTGCATTCTGTTCCCTAAAACAAGTAAAGAACAGAGCTACAGAGCCAAGGGCACTACCAGTCTAGGGAATATACCTTGGGAAAACTGAAAATCAATAAGACAGAGCCACCCCAAAATTTAGGGCTGCACTGCATACAAGGACCTCAACTTGGATACACCTTAAGTATCCCAGAAAATATAAACATGGTTCAAAAAATTGTGGTACTTACGTACGATGGAATATCCCTCAGCCATGAAATCAATGTCATAAGACCAGTAGCAGCAAAATGGGTGGATTCAGGTACGATGATTCTAAGTGAAATAAGTCACACAGAAAAAGAAACTTATCATAAGATATCACTTATGAAGATCCTGTAAACATGGCTACACTTGAACTGAGTTAGGAAAGAGAACAGTGTCTCACATTTAGAAAACACTCTTATACCTGCTTAAGGGGGAAGGAGAGGTGGGGTGATGCATAAAACCAGAGTTTGATATAAGCACAGGTACCGTTCCAAAAACCAACTATGGAATAGACAAGACCTACACCGTCCTCAGTGAAAGGGACTCAAAACCCCATATTTCCCGCAGAGGAAAATATCTGACTAGTAAGAATCTTAAAACCTATGTATTGATATGTCTCCGTAAGGGAATCAAGTGTGTCTAGACTGGCATAAACATGGCAGCGAGAATCAGCTCAAACCCACTATAAAAAGGAATTTCAAAAACAAAACAAAAAAACTGGGAAATTCTTTACAATTCCTTCAGGGTCTCTGATGAAAGCTGGAATGACCCTATCTACAACGACAGCTGGATGTGGCATAAGGAGGGACACTTGGGACTGAGACGATTGGTGAGATTGGGTGAGCAAATGCAGACGCTTTAAAGCAATAATGCATGGCACCCATTCCATGGGTCCGAACTCTCCAGGTTGAAGGGAATATTACTACAGCTATAACATGTGCGGGAAACCTAGAGAACGGACACACTGTGAATACGAAAGGTTTCTAAAACTCAAAGAATAAACCCTCTCCTGGTGCTCCGGTTTGACTTTCCGGCTGCTTTACTATCAACCTCCCAACTTGGAGAGACAGCCCCTTTAACCTCTTGGTTCGCACAGGTTGCCAATTTGGCAGAGGATGAAAGGGAAGAGGGAGAACCAATGAGAGAGCAGCTGTTAGGCATTTGGATGGGCACATATCACTGTAATTTCCCGGCAGGAAGAAGAATTAACCAAATTCTCAGCCACCCACCGGGAACCAGTATAGATCCTGAACCAAAATTTTGGACTTGCGGTCAGCTCTCCAAAAACGAGTTGAAAAATGGAGCTCAGGGACACAGCAATTCACAAACTGGCCGAGTAATAAAGGACAACTATCGTCCAAAAATCTGTTGACGGAAGGCAACGAGGCGGACTTGAAAGCGAGGCAGAATAGCAGGAAACAGATTTCAAGAGGTACGTTGGAATCGCATTTCAAGCACAGGAAGAGGGGCACAACTTCGACAATGATGCACTTGGCCAAAAAGGGCGTATGCGTTTTCTCCTGAATATATTCAGGAGAAAACGCATACGCCCTTTTTGGCCAAGCAAGCAAGCGGGCAATGCAAATCTGCACTACAAAGAAGTATCACTTCCCACCGGTCAAAAGGGACATCCACAAAATGTGTAAGAACAAGAAAGGCAAGACAGGCCCTGGAGAACAGGGAGCCTTGTTATGCTGATGGGCGGGATGTAAATTGCCAACTGCCTCTCTGGAGGAGTGCATTCTGTTCCCTAAAACAAGTAAAGAACAGAGCTACAGAGCCAAGGGCACTACCAGTCTAGGGAATATACCTTGGGAAAACTGAAAATCAATAAGACAGAGCCACCCCAAAATTTAGGGCTGCACTGCATACAAGGACCTCAACTTGGATACACCTTAAGTATCCCAGAAAATATAAACATGGTTCAAAAAATTGTGGTACTTACGTACGATGGAATATCCCTCAGCCATGAAATCAATGTCATAAGACCAGTAGCAGCAAAATGGGTGGATTCAGGTACGATGATTCTAAGTGAAATAAGTCACACAGAAAAAGAAACTTATCATAAGATATCACTTATGAAGATCCTGTAAACATGGCTACACTTGAACTGAGTTAGGAAAGAGAACAGTGTCTCACATTTAGAAAACACTCTTATACCTGCTTAAGGGGGAAGGAGAGGTGGGGTGATGCATAAAACCAGAGTTTGATATAAGCACAGGTACCGTTCCAAAAACCAACTATGGAATAGACAAGACCTACACCTTCCTCAGTGAAAGGGACTCAAAACCCCATATTTCCCGCAGAGGAAAATATCTGACTAGTAAGAATCTTAAAACCTATGTATTGATATGTCTCCGTAAGGGAATCAAGTGTGTCTAGACTGGCATAAACATGGCAGCGAGAATCAGCTCAAACCCACTATAAAAAGGAATTTCAAAAACAAAACAAAAAAACTGGGAAATTCTTTACAATTCCTTCAGGGTCTCTGATGAAAGCTGGAATGACCCTATCTACAACGACAGCTGGATGTGGCATAAGGAGGGACACTTGGGACTGAGACGATTGGTGAGATTGGGTGAGCAAATGCAGACGCTTTAAAGCAATAATGCATGGCACCCATTCCATGGGTCCCAACTCTCCAGGTTGAAGGGAATATTACTACAGCTATAACATGTGCGGGAAACCTAGAGAACGGACACACTGTGAATACGAAAGGTTTCTAAAACTCAAAGAATAAACCCTCTCCTGGTGCTCCGGTTTGACTTTCCGGCTGCTTTACTATCAACCTCCCAACTTGGAGAGACAGCCCCTTTAACCTCTTGGTTCGCACAGGTTGCCAATTTGGCAGAGGATGAAAGGGAAGAGGGAGAACCAATGAGAGAGTAGCTGTTAGGCATTTGGATGGGCACATATCACTGTAATTTCCCGGCAGGAAGAAGAATTAACCAAATTCTCAGCCACCCACCGGGAACCAGTATAGGTCCTGAACCAAAATTTTGGACTTGCGGTCAGCTCTCCAAAAACGAGTTGAAAAATGGAGCTCAGGGACACAGCAATTCACAAACTGGCCGAGTAATAAAGGACAACTATCGTCCAAAAATCTGTTGACGGAAGGCAACGAGGCGGACTTGAAAGCGAGGCAGAATAGCAGGAAACAGATTTCAAGAGGTACGTTGGAATCGCCTTTAAAGCACAGGAAGAGGGGCACAACTTCGACAATGATGCACTTGGCCAAAAAGGGCGTATGCGTTTTCTCCTGAATATATTCAGGAGAAAACGCATACGCCCTTTTTGGCCAAGCAAGCAAGCGGGCAATGCAAATCTGCACTACAAAGAAGTATCACTTCCCACCGGTCAAAAGGGACATCCACAAAATGTGTAAGAACAAGAAAGGCAAGACAGGCCCTGGAGAACAGGGAGCCTTGTTATGCTGATGGGCGGGATGTAAATTGCCAACTGCCTCTCTGGAGGAGTGCATTCTGTTCCCTAAAACAAGTAAAGAACAGAGCTACAGAGCCAAGGGCACTACCAGTCTAGGGAATATACCTTGGGAAAACTGAAAATCAATAAGACAGAGCCACCCCAAAATTTAGGGCTGCACTGCATACAAGGACCTCAACTTGGATACACCTTAAGTATCCCAGAAAATATAAACATGGTTCAAAAAATTGTGGTACTTACGTACGATGGAATATCCCTCAGCCATGAAATCAATGTCATAAGACCAGTAGCAGCAAAATGGGTGGATTCAGGTACGATGATTCTAAGTGAAATAAGTCACACAGAAAAAGAAACTTATCATAAGATATCACTTATGAAGATCCTGTAAACATGGCTACACTTGAACTGAGTTAGGAAAGAGAACAGTGTCTCACATTTAGAAAACACTCTTATACCTGCTTAAGGGGGAAGGAGAGGTGGGGTGATGCATAAAACCAGAGTTTGATATAAGCACAGGTACCGTTCCAAAAACCAACTATGGAATAGACAAGACCTACACCTTCCTCAGTGAAAGGGACTCAAAACCCCATATTTCCCGCAGAGGAAAATATCTGACTAGTAAGAATCTTAAAACCTATGTATTGATATGTCTCCGTAAGGGAATCAAGTGTGTCTAGACTGGCATAAACATGGCAGCGAGAATCAGCTCAAACCCACTATAAAAAGGAATTTCAAAAACAAAACAAAAAAACTGGGAAATTCTTTACAATTCCTTCAGGGTCTCTGATGAAAGCTGGAATGACCCTATCTACAACGACAGCTGGATGTGGCATAAGGAGGGACACTTGGGACTGAGACGATTGGTGAGATTGGGTGAGCAAATGCAGACGCTTTAAAGCAATAATGCATGGCACCCATTCCATGGGTCCCAACTCTCCAGGTTGAAGGGAATATTACTAGAGCTATAACATGTGCGGGAAACCTAGAGAACGGACACACTGTGAATACGAAAGGTTTCTAAAACTCAAAGAATAAACCCTCTCCTGGTGTTCCGGTTTGACTTTCCGGCTGCTTTACTATCAACCTCCCAACTTGGAGAGACAGCCCCTTTAACCTCTTGGTTCGCACAGGTTGCCAATTGGGCAGAGGATGAAAGGGAAGAGGGAGAACCAATGAGAGAGTAGCTGTTAGGCATTTGGATGGGCACATATCACTGTAATTTCCCGGCAGGAAGAAGAATTAACCAAATTCTCAGCCACCCACCGGGAAGCAGTATAGGTCCGGAACCAAAATTTTGGACTTGCGGTCAGCTCTCCAAAAACAAGTTGAAAAATGGAGCTCAGGGACACAGCAATTCACAAACTGGCCGAGTAATAAAGGACAACTATCGTCCAAAAATCTGTTGACGGAAGGCAACGAGGCGGACTTGAAAGCGAGGCAGAATAGCAGGAAACAGATTTCAAGAGGTACGTTGGAATCGCCTTTAAAGCACAGGAAGAGGGGCACAACTTCGACAATGATGCACTTGGCCAAAAAGGGCGTATGCGTTTTCTCCTGAATATATTCAGGAGAAAACGCATACGCCCTTTTTGGCCAAGCAAGCAAGCGGGCAATGCAAATCTGCACTACAAAGAAGTATCACTTCCCACCGGTCAAAAGGGACATCCACAAAATGTGTAAGAACAAGAAAGGCAAGACAGGCCCTGGAGAACAGGGAGCCTTGTTATGCTGATGGGCGGGATGTAAATTGCCAACTGCCTCTCTGGAGGAGTGCATTCTGTTCCCTAAAACAAGTAAAGAACAGAGCTACAGAGCCAAGGGCACTACCAGTCTAGGGAATATACCTTGGGAAAACTGAAAATCAATAAGACAGAGCCACCCCAAAATTTAGGGCTGCACTGCATACAAGGACCTCAACTTGGATACACCTTAAGTATCCCAGAAAATATAAACATGGTTCAAAAAATTGTGGTACTTACGTACGATGGAATATCCCTCAGCCATGAAATCAATGTCATAAGACCAGTAGCAGCAAAATGGGTGGATTCTGGTACGATGATTCTAAGTGAAATAAGTCACACAGAAAAAGAAACTTATCATAAGATATCACTTATGAAGATCCTGTAAACATGGCTACACTTGAACTGAGTTAGGAAAGAGAACAGTGTCTCACATTTAGAAAACACTCTTATACCTGCTTAAGGGGGAAGGAGAGGTGGGGTGATGCATAAAACCAGAGTTTGATATAAGCACAGGTACCGTTCCAAAAACCAACTATGGAATAGACAAGAACTACACCTTCCTCAGTGAAAGGGACTCAAAACCCCATATTTCCCGCAGAGGAAAATATCTGACTAGTAAGAATCTTAAAACCTATGTATTGATATGTCTCCGTAAGGGAATCAAGTGTGTCTAGACTGGCATAAACATGGCAGCGAGAATCAGCTCAAACCCACTATAAAAAGGAATTTCAAAAACAAAACAAAAAAACTGGGAAATTCTTTACAATTCCTTCAGGGTCTCTGATGAAAGCTGGAATGACCCTATCTACAACGACAGCTGGATGTGGCATAAGGAGGGACACTTGGGACTGAGACGATTGGTGAGATTGGGTGAGCAAATGCAGACCCTTTAAAGCAATAATGCATGGCACCCATTCCATGGGTCCGAACTCTCCAGGTTGAAGGGAATATTACTACAGCTATAACATGTGCGGGAAACCTAGAGAACGGACACACTGTGAATACGAAAGGTTTCTAAAACTCAACGAATAGTCCCTCTCCTGGTGCTCCGGTTTGACTTTCCGTCTGCTTTACTATCAACCTCCCAACTTGGAGAGACAGCCCCTTTAACCTCTTGGTTCGCACAGGTTGCCAATTTGGCAGAGGATGAAAGGGAAGAGGGAGAACCAATGAGAGAGTAGCTGTTAGGCATTTGGATGGGCACATATCACTGTAATTTCCCGGCAGGAAGAAGAATTAACCAAATTCTCAGCCACCCACCGGGAACCAGTATAGGTCCTGAACCAAAATTTTGGACTTGCGGTCAGCTCTCCAAAAACGAGTTGAAAAATGGAGCTCAGGGACACAGCAATTCACAAACTGGCCGAGTAATAAAGGACAACTATCGTCCAAAAATCTGTTGACGGAAGGCAACGAGGCGGACTTGAAAGCGAGGCAGAATAGCAGGAAGCAGATTTCAAGAGGTACGTTGGAATCGCATTTAAAGCACAGGAAGAGGGGCACAACTTCGACAATGATGCACTTGGCCAAAAAGGGCGTATGCGTTTTCTCCTGAATATATTCAGGAGAAAACGCATACGCCCTTTTTGGCCAAGCAAGCAAGCGGGCAATGCAAATCTGCACTACAAAGAAGTATCACTTCCCACCGGTCAAAAGGGACATCCACAAAATGTGTAAGAACAAGAAAGGCAAGACAGGCCCTGGAGAACAGGGAGCCTTGTTATGCTGATGGGCGGGATGTAAATTGCCAACTGCCTCTCTGGAGGAGTGCATTCTGTTCCCTAAAACAAGTAAAGAACAGAGCTACAGAGCCAAGGGCACTACCAGTCTAGGGAATATACCTTGGGAAAACTGAAAATCAATAAGACAGAGCCACCCCAAAATTTAGGGCTGCACTGCATACAAGGACCTCAACTTGGATACACCTTAAGTATCCCAGAAAATATAAACATGGTTCAAAAAATTGTGGTACTTACGTACGATGGAATATCCCTCAGCCATGAAATCAATGTCATAAGACCAGTAGCAGCAAAATGGGTGGATTCAGGTACGATGATTCTAAGTGAAATAAGTCACACAGAAAAAGAAACTTATCATAAGATATCACTTATGAAGATCCTGTAAACATGGCTACACTTGAACTGAGTTAGGAAAGAGAACAGTGTCTCACATTTAGAAAACACTCTTATACCTGCTTAAGGGGGAAGGAGAGGTGGGGTGATGCATAAAACCAGAGTTTGATATAAGCACAGGTACCGTTCCAAAAACCAACTATGGAATAGACAAGACCTACACCGTCCTCAGTGAAAGGGACTCAAAACCCCATATTTCCCGCAGAGGAAAATATCTGACTAGTAAGAATCTTAAAACCTATTTATTGATATGTCTCCGTAAGGGAATCAAGTGTGTCTAGACTGGCATAAACATGGCAGCGAGAATCAGCTCAAACCCACTATAAAAAGGAATTTCAAAAACAAAACAAAAAAACTGGGAAATTCTTTACAATTCCTTCAGGGTCTCTGATGAAAGCTGGAATGACCCTATCTACAACGACAGCTGGATGTGGCATAAGGAGGGACACTTGGGACTGAGACGATTGGTGAGATTGGGTGAGCAAATGCAGACGCTTTAAAGCAATAATGCATGGCACCCATTCCATGGGTCCGAACTCTCCAGGTTGAAGGGAATATTACTACAGCTATAACATGTGCAGGAAACCTAGAGAACGGACACACTGTGAATACGAAAGGTTTCTAAAACTCAAAGAATAAACCCTCTCCTGGTGCTCCGGTTTGACTTTCCGTCTGCTTTACTATCAACCTCCCAACTTGGAGAGACAGCCCCTTTAACCTCTTGGTTCGCACAGGTTGCCAATTTGGCAGAGGATGAAAGGGAAGAGGGAGAACCAATGAGAGAGTAGCTGTTAGGCATTTGGATGGGCACATATCACTGTAATTTCCCGGCAGGAAGAAGAATTAACCAAATTCTCAGCCACCCACCGGGAACCAGTATAGGTCCGGAACCAAAATTTTGGACTTGCGGTCAGCTCTCCAAAAACGAGTTGAAAAATGGAGCTCAGGGACACAGCAATTCACAAACTGGCCGAGTAATAAAGGACAACTATCGTCCAAAAATCTGTTGAGGGAAGGCAACGAGGCGGACTTGAAAGCGAGGCAGAATAGCAGGAAACAGATTTCAAGAGGTACGTTGGAATCGCCTTTAAAGCACAGGAAGAGGGGCACAACTTCGACAATGACGCACTTGGCCAAAAAGGGCGTATGCGTTTTCTCCTGAATATATTCAGGAGAAAACGCATACGCCCTTTTTGGCCAAGCAAGCAAGCGGGCAATGCAAATCTGCACTACAAAGAAGTATCACTTCCCACCGGTCAAAAGGGACATCCACAAAATGTGTAAGAACAAGAAAGGCAAGACAGGCCCTGGAGAACAGGGAGCCTTGTTATGCTGATGGGCGGGATGTAAATTGCCAACTGCCTCTCTGGAGGAGTGAATTCTGTTCGCTAAAACAAGTAAAGAACAGAGCTACAGAGCCAAGGGCACTACCAGTCTAGGGAATATACCTTGGGAAAACTGAAAATCAATAAGACAGAGCCACCCCAAAATTTAGGGCTGCACTGCATACAAGGACCTCAACTTGGATACACCTTAAGTATCCCAGAAAATATAAACATGGTTCAAAAAATTGTGGTACTTACGTACGATGGAATATCCCTCAGCCATGAAATCAATGTCATAAGACCAGTAGCAGCAAAATGGGTGGATTCAGGTACGATGATTCTAAGTGAAATAAGTCACACAGAAAAAGAAACTTATCATAAGATATCACTTATGAAGATCCTGTAAACATGGCTACACTTGAACTGAGTTAGGAAAGAGAACAGTGTCTCACATTTAGAAAACACTCTTATACCTGCTTAAGGGGGAAGGAGAGGTGGGGTGATGCATAAAACCAGAGTTTGATATAAGCACAGGTACCGTTCCAAAAACCAACTATGGAATAGACAAGACCTACACCTTCCTCAGTGAAAGGGACTCAAAACCCCATATTTCCCGCAGAGGAAAATATCTGACTAGTAAGAATCTTAAAACCTATGTATTGATATGTCTCCGTAAGGGAATCAAGTGTGTCTAGACTGGCATAAACATGGCAGCGAGAATCAGCTCAAACCCACTATAAAAAGGAATTTCATAAACAAAACAAAAAAACTGGGAAATTCTTTACAATTCCTTCAGGGTCTCTGATGAAATCTGGAATGACCCTATCTACAACGACAGCTGGATGTGGCATAAGGAGGGACACTTGGGACTGAGACGATTGGTGAGATTGGGTGAGCAAATGCAGACGCTTTAAAGCAATAATGCATGGCACCCATTCCATGGGTCCGAACTCTCCAGGTTGAAGGGAATATTACTAGAGCTATAACATGTGCGGGAAACCTAGAGAACGGACACACTGTGAATACGAAAGGTTTCTAAAACTCAAAGAATAAACCCTCTCCTGGTGTTCCGGTTTGACTTTCCGGCTGCTTTACTATCAACCTCCCAACTTGGAGAGACAGCCCCTTTAACCTCTTGGTTCGCACAGGTTGCCAATTGGGCAGAGGATGAAAGGGAAGAGGGAGAACCAATGAGAGAGTAGCTGTTAGGCATTTGGATGGGCACATATCACTGTAATTTCCCGGCAGGAAGAAGAATTAACCAAATTCTCAGCCACCCACCGGGAACCAGTATAGGTCCGGAACCAAAATTTTGGACTTGCGGTCAGCTCTCCAAAAACAAGTTGAAAAATGGAGCTCAGGGACACAGCAATTCACAAACTGGCCGAGTAATAAAGGACAACTATCGTCCAAAAATCTGTTGACGGAAGGCAACGAGGCGGACTTGAAAGCGAGGCAGAATAGCAGGAAACAGATTTCAAGAGGTACGTTGGAATCGCCTTTAAAGCACAGGAAGAGGGGCACAACTTCGACAATGATGCACTTGGCCAAAAAGGGCGTATGCGTTTTCTCCTGAATATATTCAGGAGAAAACGCATACGCCCTTTTTGGCCAAGCAAGCAAGCGGGCAATGCAAATCTGCACTACAAAGAAGTATCACTTCCCACCGGTCAAAAGGGACATCCACAAAATGTGTAAGAACAAGAAAGGCAAGACAGGCCCTGGAGAACAGGGAGCCTTGTTATGCTGATGGGCGGGATGTAAATTGCCAACTGCCTCTCTGGAGGAGTGCATTCTGTTCCCTAAAACAAGTAAAGAACAGAGCTACAGAGCCAAGGGCACTACCAGTCTAGGGAATATACCTTGGGAAAACTGAAAATCAATAAGACAGAGCCACCCCAAAATTTAGGGCTGCACTGCATACAAGGACCTCAACTTGGATACACCTTAAGTATCCCAGAAAATATAAACATGGTTCAAAAAATTGTGGTACTTACGTACGATGGAATATCCCTCAGCCATGAAATCAATGTCATAAGACCAGTAGCAGCAAAATGGGTGGATTCAGGTACGATGATTCTAAGTGAAATAAGTCACACAGAAAAAGAAACTTATCATAAGATATCACTTATGAAGATCCTGTAAACATGGCTACACTTGAACTGAGTTAGGAAAGAGAACAGTGTCTCACATTTAGAAAACACTCTTATACCTGCTTAAGGGGGAAGGAGAGGTGGGGTGATGCATAAAACCAGAGTTTGATATAAGCACAGGTACCGTTCCAAAAACCAACTATGGAATAGACAAGACCTACACCGTCCTCAGTGAAAGGGACTCAAAACCCCATATTTCCCGCAGAGGAAAATATCTGACTAGTAAGAATCTTAAAACCTATTTATTGATATGTCTCCGTAAGGGAATCAAGTGTGTCTAGACTGGCATAAACATGGCAGCGAGAATCAGCTCAAACCCACTATAAAAAGGAATTTCAAAAACAAAACAAAAAAACTGGGAAATTCTTTACAATTCCTTCAGGGTCTCTGATGAAAGCTGGAATGACCCTATCTACAACGACAGCTGGATGTGGCATAAGGAGGGACACTTGGGACTGAGACGATTGGTAAGATTGGGTGAGCAAATGCAGACGCTTTAAAGCAATAATGCATGGCACCCATTCCATGGGTCCGAACTCTCCAGGTTGAAGGGAATATTACTACAGCTATAACATGTGCAGGAAACCTAGAGAACGGACACACTGTGAATACGAAAGGTTTCTAAAACTCAAAGAATAAACCCTCTCCTGGTGCTCCGGTTTGACTTTCCGTCTGCTTTACTATCAACCTCCCAACTTGGAGAGACAGCCCCTTTAACCTCTTGGTTCGCACAGGTTGCCAATTTGGCAGAGGATGAAAGGGAAGAGGGAGAACCAATGAGAGAGTAGCTGTTAGGCATTTGGATGGGCACATATCACTGTAATTTCCCGGCAGGAAGAAGAATTAACCAAATTCTCAGCCACCCACCGGGAACCAGTATAGGTCCGGAACCAAAATTTTGGACTTGCGGTCAGCTCTCCAAAAACGAGTTGAAAAATGGAGCTCAGGGACACAGCAATTCACAAACTGGCCGAGTAATAAAGGACAACTATCGTCCAAAAATCTGTTGAGGGAAGGCAACGAGGCGGACTTGAAAGCGAGGCAGAATAGCAGGAAACAGATTTCAAGAGGTACGTTGGAATCGCCTTTAAAGCACAGGAAGAGGGGCACAACTTCGACAATGACGCACTTGGCCAAAAAGGGCGTATGCGTTTTCTCCTGAATATATTCAGGAGAAAACGCATACGCCCTTTTTGGCCAAGCAAGCAAGCGGGCAATGCAAATCTGCACTACAAAGAAGTATCACTTCCCACCGGTCAAAAGGGACATCCACAAAATGTGTAAGAACAAGAAAGGCAAGACAGGCCCTGGAGAACAGGGAGCCTTGTTATGCTGATGGGCGGGATGTAAATTGCCAACTGCCTCTCTGGAGGAGTGAATTCTGTTCGCTAAAACAAGTAAAGAACAGAGCTACAGAGCCAAGGGCACTACCAGTCTAGGGAATATACCTTGGGAAAACTGAAAATCAATAAGACAGAGCCACCCCAAAATTTAGGGCTGCACTGCATACAAGGACCTCAACTTGGATACACCTTAAGTATCCCAGAAAATATAAACATGGTTCAAAAAATTGTGGTACTTACGTACGATGGAATATCCCTCAGCCATGAAATCAATGTCATAAGACCAGTAGCAGCAAAATGGGTGGATTCAGGTACGATGATTCTAAGTGAAATAAGTCACACAGAAAAAGAAACTTATCATAAGATATCACTTATGAAGATCCTGTAAACATGGCTACACTTGAACTGAGTTAGGAAAGAGAACAGTGTCTCACATTTAGAAAACACTCTTATACCTGCTTAAGGGGGAAGGAGAGGTGGGGTGATGCATAAAACCAGAGTTTGATATAAGCACAGGTACCGTTCCAAAAACCAACTATGGAATAGACAAGACCTACACCTTCCTCAGTGAAAGGGACTCAAAACCCCATATTTCCCGCAGAGGAAAATATCTGACTAGTAAGAATCTTAAAACCTATGTATTGATATGTCTCCGTAAGGGAATCAAGTGTGTCTAGACTGGCATAAACATGGCAGCGAGAATCAGCTCAAACCCACTATAAAAAGGAATTTCAAAAACAAAACAAAAAAACTGGGAAATTCTTTACAATTCCTTCAGGGTCTCTGATGAAATCTGGAATGACCCTATCTACAACGACAGCTGGATGTGGCATAAGGAGGGACACTTGGGACTGAGACGATTGGTGAGATTGGGTGAGCAAATGCAGACGCTTTAAAGCAATAATGCATGGCACCCATTCCATGGGTCCGAACTCTCCAGGTTGAAGGGAATATTACTAGAGCTATAACATGTGCGGGAAACCTAGAGAACGGACACACTGTGAATACGAAAGGTTTCTAAAACTCAAAGAATAAACCCTCTCCTGGTGTTCCGGTTTGACTTTCCGGCTGCTTTACTATCAACCTCCCAACTTGGAGAGACAGCCCCTTTAACCTCTTGGTTCGCACAGGTTGCCAATTGGGCAGAGGATGAAAGGGAAGAGGGAGAACCAATGAGAGAGTAGCTGTTAGGCATTTGGATGGGCACATATCACTGTAATTTCCCGGCAGGAAGAAGAATTAACCAAATTCTCAGCCACCCACCGGGAACCAGTATAGGTCCGGAACCAAAATTTTGGACTTGCGGTCAGCTCTCCAAAAACAAGTTGAAAAATGGAGCTCAGGGACACAGCAATTCACAAACTGGCCGAGTAATAAAGGACAACTATCGTCCAAAAATCTGTTGACGGAAGGCAACGAGGCGGACTTGAAAGCGAGGCAGAATAGCAGGAAACAGATTTCAAGAGGTACGTTGGAATCGCCTTTAAAGCACAGGAAGAGGGGCACAACTTCGACAATGATGCACTTGGCCAAAAAGGGCGTATGCGTTTTCTCCTGAATATATTCAGGAGAAAACGCATACGCCCTTTTTGGCCAAGCAAGCAAGCGGGCAATGCAAATCTGCACTACAAAGAAGTATCACTGCCCACCGGTCAAAAGGGACATCCACAAAATGTGTAAGAACAAGAAAGGCAAGACAGGCCCTGGAGAACAGGGAGCCTTGTTATGCTGATGGGCGGGATGTAAATTGCCAACTGCCTCTCTGGAGGAGTGCATTCTGTTCCCTAAAACAAGTAAAGAACAGAGCTACAGAGCCAAGGGCACTACCAGTCTAGGGAATATACCTTGGGAAAACTGAAAATCAATAAGACAGAGCCACCCCAAAATTTAGGGCTGCACTGCATACAAGGACCTCAACTTGGATACACCTTAAGTATCCCAGAAAATATAAACATGGTTCAAAAAATTGTGGTACTTACGTACGATGGAATATCCCTCAGCCATGAAATCAATGTCATAAGACCAGTAGCAGCAAAATGGGTGGATTCTGGTACGATGATTCTAAGTGAAATAAGTCACACAGAAAAAGAAACTTATCATAAGATATCACTTATGAAGATCCTGTAAACATGGCTACACTTGAACTGAGTTAGGAAAGAGAACAGTGTCTCACATTTAGAAAACACTCTTATACCTGCTTAAGGGGGAAGGAGAGGTGGGGTGATGCATAAAACCAGAGTTTGATATAAGCACAGGTACCGTTCCAAAAACCAACTATGGAATAGACAAGAACTACACCTTCCTCAGTGAAAGGGACTCAAAACCCCATATTTCCCGCAGAGGAAAATATCTGACTAGTAAGAATCTTAAAACCTATGTATTGATATGTCTCCGTAAGGGAATCAAGTGTGTCTAGACTGGCATAAACATGGCAGCGAGAATCAGCTCAAACCCACTATAAAAAGGAATTTCAAAAACAAAACAAAAAAACTGGGAAATTCTTTACAATTCCTTCAGGGTCTCTGATGAAAGCTGGAATGACCCTATCTACAACGACAGCTGGATGTGGCATAAGGAGGGACACTTGGGACTGAGACGATTGGTGAGATTGGGTGAGCAAATGCAGACCCTTTAAAGCAATAATGCATGGCACCCATTCCATGGGTCCGAACTCTCCAGGTTGAAGGGAATATTACTACAGCTATAACATGTGCGGGAAACCTAGAGAACGGACACACTGTGAATACGAAAGGTTTCTAAAACTCAACGAATAGTCCCTCTCCTGGTGCTCCGGTTTGACTTTCCGTCTGCTTTACTATCAACCTCCCAACTTGGAGAGACAGCCCCTTTAACCTCTTGGTTCGCACAGGTTGCCAATTTGGCAGAGGATGAAAGGGAAGAGGGAGAACCAATGAGAGAGTAGCTGTTAGGCATTTGGATGGGCACATATCACTGTAATTTCCCGGCAGGAAGAAGAATTAACCAAATTCTCAGACACCCACCGGGAACCAGTATAGGTCCTGAACCAAAATTTTGGACTTGCGGTCAGCTCTCCAAAAACGAGTTGAAAAATGGAGCTCAGGGACACAGCAATTCACAAACTGGCCGAGTAATAAAGGACAACTATCGTCCAAAAATCTGTTGACGGAAGGCAACGAGGCGGACTTGAAAGCGAGGCAGAATAGCAGGAAACAGATTTCAAGAGGTACGTTGGAATCGCATTTAAAGCACAGGAAGAGGGGCACAACTTCGACAATGATGCACTTGGCCAAAAAGGGCGTATGCGTTTTCTCCTGAATATATTCAGGAGAAAACGCATACGCCCTTTTTGGCCAAGCAAGCAAGCGGGCAATGCAAATCTGCACTACAAAGAAGTATCACTTCCCACCGGTCAAAAGGGACATCCACAAAATGTGTAAGAACAAGAAAGGCAAGACAGGCCCTGGAGAACAGGGAGCCTTGTTATGCTGATGGGCGGGATGTAAATTGCCAACTGCCTCTCTGGAGGAGTGCATTCTGTTCCCTAAAACAAGTAAAGAACAGAGCTACAGAGCCAAGGGCACTACCAGTCTAGGGAATATACCTTGGGAAAACTGAAAATCAATAAGACAGAGCCACCCCAAAATTTAGGGCTGCACTGCATACAAGGACCTCAACTTGGATACACCTTAAGTATCCCAGAAAATATAAACATGGTTCAAAAATTTGTGGTACTTACGTACGATGGAATATCCCTCAGCCATGAAATCAATGTCATAAGACCAGTAGCAGCAAAATGGGTGGATTCAGGTACGATGATTCTAAGTGAAATAAGTCACACAGAAAAAGAAACTTATCATAAGATATCACTTATGAAGATCCTGTAAACATGGCTACACTTGAACTGAGTTAGGAAAGAGAACAGTGTCTCACATTTAGAAAACACTCTTATACCTGCTTAAGGGGGAAGGAGAGGTGGGGTGATGCATAAAACCAGAGTTTGATATAAGCACAGGTACCGTTCCAAAAACCAACTATGGAATAGACAAGACCTACACCGTCCTCAGTGAAAGGGACTCAAAACCCCATATTTCCCGCAGAGGAAAATATCTGACTAGTAAGAATCTTAAAACCTATTTATTGATATGTCTCCGTAAGGGAATCAAGTGTGTCTAGACTGGCATAAACATGGCAGCGAGAATCAGCTCAAACCCACTATAAAAAGGAATTTCAAAAACAAAACAAAAAAACTGGGAAATTCTTTACAATTCCTTCAGGGTCTCTGATGAAATCTGGAATGACCCTATCTACAACGACAGCTGGATGTGGCATAAGGAGGGACACTTGGGACTGAGACGATTGGTGAGATTGGGTGAGCAAATGCAGACGCTTTAAAGCAATAATGCATGGCACCCATTCCATGGGTCCGAACTCTCCAGGTTGAAGGGAATATTACTACAGCTATAACATGTGCAGGAAACCTAGAGAACGGACACACTGTGAATACGAAAGGTTTCTAAAACTCAAAGAATAAACCCTCTCCTGGTGCTCCGGTTTGACTTTCCGTCTGCTTTACTATCAACCTCCCAACTTGGAGAGACAGCCCCTTTAACCTCTTGGTTCGCACAGGTTGCCAATTTGGCAGAGGATGAAAGGGAAGAGGGAGAACCAATGAGAGAGTAGCTGTTAGGCATTTGGATGGGCACATATCACTGTAATTTCCCGGCAGGAAGAAGAATTAACCAAATTCTCAGCCACCCACCGGGAACCAGTATAGGTCCGGAACCAAAATTTTGGACTTGCGGTCAGCTCTCCAAAAACGAGTTGAAAAATGGAGCTCAGGGACACAGCAATTCACAAACTGGCCGAGTAATAAAGGACAACTATCGTCCAAAAATCTGTTGAGGGAAGGCAACGAGGCGGACTTGAAAGCGAGGCAGAATAGCAGGAAACAGATTTCAAGAGGTACGTTGGAATCGCCTTTAAAGCACAGGAAGAGGGGCACAACTTCGACAATGACGCACTTGGCCAAAAAGGGCGTATGCGTTTTCTCCTGAATATATTCAGGAGAAAACGCATACGCCCTTTTTGGCCAAGCAAGCAAGCGGGCAATGCAAATCTGCACTACAAAGAAGTATCACTTCCCACCGGTCAAAAGGGACATCCACAAAATGTGTAAGAACAAGAAAGGCAAGACAGGCCCTGGAGAACAGGGAGCCTTGTTATGCTGATGGGCGGGATGTAAATTGCCAACTGCCTCTCTGGAGGAGTGAATTCTGTTCGCTAAAACAAGTAAAGAACAGAGCTACAGAGCCAAGGGCACTACCAGTCTAGGGAATATACCTTGGGAAAACTGAAAATCAATAAGACAGAGCCACCCCAATATTTAGGGCTGCACTGCATACAAGGACCTCAACTTGGATACACCTTAAGTATCCCAGAAAATATAAACATGGTTCAAAAAATTGTGGTACTTACATACGATGGAATATCCCTCAGCCATGAAATCAATGTCATAAGACCAGTAGCAGCAAAATGGGTGGATTCAGGTACGATGATTCTAAGTGAAATAAGTCACACAGAAAAAGAAACTTATCATAAGATATCACTTATGAAGATCCTGTAAACATGGCTACACTTGAACTGAGTTAGGAAAGAGAACAGTGTCTCACATTTAGAAAGCACTCTTATACCTGCTTAAGGGGGAAGGAGAGGTGGGGTGATGCATAAAACCAGAGTTTGATATAAGCACAGGTACCGTTCCAAAAACCAACTATGGAATAGACAAGACCTACACCTTCCTCAGTGAAAGGGACTCAAAACCCCATATTTCCCGCAGAGGAAAATATCTGACTAGTAAGAATCTTAAAACCTATGTATTGATATGTATCCGTAAGGGAATCAAGTGTGTCTAGACTGGCATAAACATGGCAGCGAGAATCAGCTCAAACCCACTATAAAAAGGAATTTCAAAAACAAAACAAAAAAACTGGGAAATTCTTTACAATTCCTTCAGGGTCTGTGATGAAAGCTGGAATGACCCTATCTACAACGACAGCTGGATGTGGCATAAGGAGGGACACTTGGGACTGAGACGATTGGTGAGATTGGGTGAGCAAATGCAGACCCTTTAAAGCAATAATGCATGGCACCCATTCCATGGGTCCGAACTCTCCAGGTTGAAGGGAATATTACTACAGCTATAACATGTGCGGGAAACCTAGAGAACGGACACACTGTGAATACGAAAGGTTTCTAAAACTCAAAGAATAAACCCTCTCCTGGTGCTCCAGTTTGACTTTCCGGCTGCTTTACTATCAACCTCCCAACTTGGAGAGACAGCCCCTTTAACCTCTTGGTTCGCACAGGTTGCCAATTTGGCAGAGGATGAAAGGGAAGAGGGAGAACCAATGAGAGAGTAGCTGTTAGGCATTTGGATGGGCACATATCACTGTAATTTCCCGGCAGGAAGAAGAATTAACCAAATTCTCAGCCACCCACCGGGAACCAGTATAGGTCCGGAACCAAAATTTTGGACTTGCGGTCAGCTCTCCAAAAACGAGTTGAAAAATGGAGCTCAGGGACACAGCAATTCACAAACTGGCCGAGTAATAAAGGACAACTATCGTCCAAAAATCTGTTGACGGAAGGCAACGAGGCGGACTTGAAAGCGAGGCAGAATAGCAGGAAACAGATTTCAAGAGGTACGTTGGAATCGCCTTTAAAGCACAGGAAGAGGGGCACAACTTCGACAATGACGCACTTGGCCAAAAAGGGCGTATGCGTTTTCTCCTGAATATATTCAGGAGAAAACGCATACGCCCTTTTTGGCCAAGCAAGCAAGCGGGCAATGCAAATCTGCACTACAAAGAAGTATCACTTCCCACCGGTCAAAAGGGACATCCACAAAATGTGTAAGAACAAGAAAGGCAAGACAGGCCCTGAAGAACAGGGAGCCTTGTTATGCTGATGGGCGGGATGTAAATTGCCAACTGCCTCTCTGGAGGAGTGCATTCTGTTCCCTAAAACAAGTAAAGAACAGAGCTACAGAGCCAAGGGCACTACCAGTCTAGGGAATATACCTTGGGAAAACTGAAAATCAATAAGACAGAGCCACCCCAAAATTTAGGGCTGCACTGCATACAAGGACCTCAACTTGGATACACCTTAAGTATCCCAGAAAATATAAACATGGTTCAAAAAATTGTGGTACTTACGTACGATGGAATATCCCTCAGCCATGAAATCAATGTCATGAGACCAGTAGCAGCAAAATGGGTGGATTCTGGTACGATGATTCTAAGTGAAATAAGTCACACAGAAAAAGAAACTTATCATAAGATATCACTTATGAAGATCCTGTAAACATGGCTACACTTGAACTGAGTTAGGAAAGAGAACAGTGTCTCACATTTAGAAAACACTCTTATACCTGCTTAAGGGGGAAGGAGAGGTGGGGTGATGCATAAAACCAGAGTTTGATATAAGCACAGGTACCGTTCCAAAAACCAACTATGGAATAGACAAGACCTACACCGTCCTCAGTGAAAGGGACTCAAAACCCCATATTTCCCGCAGAGGAAAATATCTGACTAGTAAGAATCTTAAAACCTATTTATTGATATGTCTCCGTAAGGGAATCAAGTGTGTCTAGACTGGCATAAACATGGCAGCGAGAATCAGCTCAAACCCACTATAAAAAGGAATTTCAAAAACAAAACAAAAAAACTGGGAAATTCTTTACAATTCCTTCAGGGTCTCTGATGAAAGCTGGAATGACCCTATCTACAACGACAGCTGGATGTGGCATAAGGAGGGACACTTGGGACTGAGACGATTGGTGAGATTGGGTGAGCAAATGCAGACGCTTTAAAGCAATAATGCATGGCACCCATTCCATGGGTCCGAACTGTCCAGGTTGAAGGGAATATTACTACAGCTATAACATGTGCGGGAAACCTAGAGAACGGACACACTGTGAATACGAAAGGTTTCTAAAACTCAAAGAATAAACCCTCTCCTGGTGCTCCAGTTTGACTTTCCGGCTGCTTTACTATCAACCTCCCAACTTGGAGAGACAGCCCCTTTAACCTCTTGGTTCGCACAGGTTGCCAATTTGGCAGAGGATGAAAGGGAAGAGGGAGAACCAATGAGAGAGTAGCTGTTAGGCATTTGGATGGGCACATATCACTGTAATTTCCCGGCAGGAAGAAGAATTAACCAAATTCTCAGCCACCCACCGGGAACCAGTATAGGTCCGGAACCAAAATTTTGGACTTGCGGTCAGCTCTCCAAAAACGAGTTGAAAAATGGAGCTCAGGGACACAGCAATTCACAAACTGGCCGAGTAATAAAGGACAACTATCGTCCAAAAATCTGTTGACGGAAGGCAACGAGGCGGACTTGAAAGCGAGGCAGAATAGCAGGAAACAGATTTCAAGAGGTACGTTGGAATCGCCTTTAAAGCACAGGAAGAGGGGCACAACTTCGACAATGACGCACTTGGCCAAAAAGGGCGTATGCGTTTTCTCCTGAATATATTCAGGAGAAAACGCATACGCCCTTTTTGGCCAAGCAAGCAAGCGGGCAATGCAAATCTGCACTACAAAGAAGTATCACTTCCCACCGGTCAAAAGGGACATCCACAAAATGTGTAAGAACAAGAAAGGCAAGACAGGCCCTGAAGAACAGGGAGCCTTGTTATGCTGATGGGCGGGATGTAAATTGCCAACTGCCTCTCTGGAGGAGTGCATTCTGTTCCCTAAAACAAGTAAAGAACAGAGCTACAGAGCCAAGGGCACTACCAGTCTAGGGAATATACCTTGGGAAAACTGAAAATCAATAAGACAGAGCCACCCCAAAATTTAGGGCTGCACTGCATACAAGGACCTCAACTTGGATACACCTTAAGTATCCCAGAAAATATAAACATGGTTCAAAAAATTGTGGTACTTACGTACGATGGAATATCCCTCAGCCATGAAATCAATGTCATGAGACCAGTAGCAGCAAAATGGGTGGATTCTGGTACGATGATTCTAAGTGAAATAAGTCACACAGAAAAAGAAACTTATCATAAGATATCACTTATGAAGATCCTGTAAACATGGCTACACTTGAACTGAGTTAGGAAAGAGAACAGTGTCTCACATTTAGAAAACACTCTTATACCTGCTTAAGGGGGAAGGAGAGGTGGGGTGATGCATAAAACCAGAGTTTGATATAAGCACAGGTACCGTTCCAAAAACCAACTATGGAATAGACAAGACCTACACCGTCCTCAGTGAAAGGGACTCAAAACCCCATATTTCCCGCAGAGGAAAATATCTGACTAGTAAGAATCTTAAAACCTATTTATTGATATGTCTCCGTAAGGGAATCAAGTGTGTCTAGACTGGCATAAACATGGCAGCGAGAATCAGCTCAAACCCACTATAAAAAGGAATTTCAAAAACAAAACAAAAATACTGGGAAATTCTTTACAATTCCTTCAGGGTCTCTGATGAAAGCTGGAATGACCCTATCTACAACGACAGCTGGATGTGGCATAAGGAGGGACACTTGGGACTGAGACGATTGGTGAGATTGGGTGAGCAAATGCAGACGCTTTAAAGCAATAATGCATGGCACCCATTCCATGGGTCCGAACTGTCCAGGTTGAAGGGAATATTACTACAGCTATAACATGTGCGGGAAACCTAGAGAACGGACACACTGTGAATACGAAAGGTTTCTAAAACTCAAAGAATAAACCCTCTCCTGGTGCTCCGGTTTGACTTTCCGTCTGCTTTACTATCAACCTCCCAACTTGGAGAGACAGCCCCTTTAACCTCTTGGTTCGCACAGGTTGCCAATTTGGCAGAGGATGAAAGGGAAGAGGGAGAACCAATGAGAGAGTAGCTGTTAGGCATTTGGATGGGCACATATCACTGTAATTTCCCGGCAGGAAGAAGAATTAACCAAATTCTCAGCCACCCACCGGGAACCAGTATAGGTCCGGAACCAAAATTTTGGACTTGCGGTCAGCTCTCCAAAAACGAGTTGAAAAATGGAGCTCAGGGACACAGCAATTCACAAACTGGCCGAGTAATAAAGGACAACTATCGTCCAAAAATCTGTTGAGGGAAGGCAACGAGGCGGACTTGAAAGCGAGGCAGAATAGCAGGAAACAGATTTCAAGAGGTACGTTGGAATCGCCTTTAAAGCACAGGAAGAGGGGCACAACTTCGACAATGACGCACTTGGCCAAAAAGGGCGTATGCGTTTTCTCCTGAATATATTCAGGAGAAAACGCATACGCCCTTTTTGGCCAAGCAAGCAAGCGGGCAATGCAAATCTGCACTACAAAGAAGTATCACTTCCCACCGGTCAAAAGGGACATCCACAAAATGTGTAAGAACAAGAAAGGCAAGACAGGCCCTGGAGAACAGGGAGCCTTGTTATGCTGATGGGCGGGATGTAAATTGCCAACTGCCTCTCTGGAGGAGTGAATTCTGTTCGCTAAAACAAGTAAAGAACAGAGCTACAGAGCCAAGGGCACTACCAGTCTAGGGAATATACCTTGGGAAAACTGAAAATCAATAAGACAGAGCCACCCCAATATTTAGGGCTGCACTGCATACAAGGACCTCAACTTGGATACACCTTAAGTATCCCAGAAAATATAAACATGGTTCAAAAAATTGTGGTACTTACATACGATGGAATATCCCTCAGCCATGAAATCAATGTCATAAGACCAGTAGCAGCAAAATGGGTGGATTCAGGTACGATGATTCTAAGTGAAATAAGTCACACAGAAAAAGAAACTTATCATAAGATATCACTTATGAAGATCCTGTAAACATGGCTACACTTGAACTGAGTTAGGAAAGAGAACAGTGTCTCACATTTAGAAAACACTCTTATACCTGCTTAAGGGGGAAGGAGAGGTGGGGTGATGCATAAAACCAGAGTTTGATATAAGCACAGGTACCGTTCCAAAAACCAACTATGGAATAGACAAGACCTACACCGTCCTCAGTGAAAGGGACTCAAAACCCCATATTTCCCGCAGAGGAAAATATCTGACTAGTAAGAATCTTAAAACCTATGTATTGATATGTATCCGTAAGGGAATCAAGTGTGTCTAGACTGGCATAAACATGGCAGCGAGAATCAGCTCAAACCCACTATAAAAAGGAATTTCAAAAACAAAACAAAAAAACTGGGAAATTCTTTACAATTCCTTCAGGGTCTCTGATGAAAGCTGGAATGACCCTATCTACAACGACAGCTGGATGTGGCATAAGGAGGGACACTTGGGACTGAGACGATTGGTGAGATTGGGTGAGCAAATGCAGACCCTTTAAAGCAATAATGCATGGCACCCATTCCATGGGTCCGAACTGTCCAGGTTGAAGGGAATATTACTACAGCTATAACATGTGCGGGAAACCTAGAGAACGGACACACTGTGAATACGAAAGGTTTCTAAAACTCAAAGAATAAACCCTCTCCTGGTGCTCCGGTTTGACTTTCCGGCTGCTTTACTATCAACCTCCCAACTTGGAGAGACAGCCCCTTTAACCTCTTGGTGCGCACAGGTTGCCAATTTGGCAGAGGATGAAAGGGAAGAGGGAGAACCAATGAGAGATTAGCTGTTAGGCATTTGGATGGGCACATATCACTGTAATTTCCCGGCAGGAAGAAGAATTAACCAAATTCTCAGCCACCCACCGGGAACCAGTATAGGTCCGGAACCAAAATTTTGGACTTGCGGTCAGCTCTCCAAAAACGAGTTGAAAAATGGAGCTCAGGGACACAGCAATTCACAAACTGGCCGAGTAATAAAGGACAACTATCGTCCAAAAATCTGTTGAGGGAAGGCAACGAGGCGGACTTGAAAGCGAGGCAGAATAGCAGGAAACAGATTTCAAGAGGTACGTTGGAATCGCCTTTAAAGCACAGGAAGAGGGGCACAACTTCGACAATGATGCACTTGGCCAAAAAGGGCGTATGCGTTTTCTCCTGAATATATTCAGGAGAAAACGCATACGCCCTTTTTGGCCAAGCAAGCAAGCGGGCAATGCAAATCTGCACTACAAAGAAGTATCACTTCCCACCGGTCAAAAGGGACATCCACAAAATGTGTAAGAACAAGAAAGGCAAGACAGGCCCTGGAGAACAGGGAGCCTTGTTATGCTGATGGGCGGGATGTAAATTGCCAACTGCCTCTCTGGAGGAGTGCATTCTGTTCCCTAAAACAAGTAAAGAACAGAGCTACAGAGCCAAGGGCACTACCAGTCTAGGGAATATTCCTTGGGAAAACTGAAAATCAATAAGACAGAGCCACCCCAAAATTTAGGGCTGCACTGCATACAAGGACCTCAACTTGGATACACCTTAAGTATCCCAGAAAATATAAACATGGTTCAAAAAATTGTGGTACTTACGTACGATGGAATATCCCTCAGCCATGAAATCAATGTCATAAGACCAGTAGCAGCAAAATGGGTGGATTCAGGTACGATGATTCTAAGTGAAATAAGTCACACAGAAAAAGAAACTTATCATAAGATATCACTTATGAAGATCCTGTAAACATGGCTACACTTGAACTGAGTTAGGAAAGAGAACAGTGTCTCACATTTAGAAAACACTCTTATACCTGCTTAAGGGGGAAGGAGAGGTGGGGTGATGCATAAAACCAGAGTTTGATATAAGCACAGGTACCGTTCCAAAAACCAACTATGGAATAAACAGGACCTACACCGTCCTCAGTGAAAGGGACTCAAAACCCCATATTTCCCGCAGAGGAAAATATCTGACTAGTAAGAATCTTAAAACCTATTTATTGATATGTCTCCGTAAGGGAATCAAGTGTGTCTAGACTGGCATAAACATGGCAGCGAGAATCAGCTCAAACCCACTATAAAAAGGAATTTCAAAAACAAAACAAAAAAACTGGGAAATTCTTTACAATTCCTTCAGGGTCTCTGATGAAAGCTGGAATGACCCTATCTACAACGACAGCTGGATGTGGCATAAGGAGGGACACTTGGGACTGAGACGATTGGTGAGATTGGGTGAGCAAATGCAGACCCTTTAAAGCAATAATGCATGGCACCCATTCCATGGGTCCGAACTCTCCAGGTTGAAGGGAATATTACTACAGCTATAACATGTGCGGGAAACCTAGAGAACGGACACACTGTGAATACGAAAGGTTTATAAAACTCAACGAATAGTCCCTCTCCTGGTGCTCCGGTTTGACTTTCCGTCTGCTTTACTATCAACCTCCCAACTTGGAGAGACAGCCCCTTTAACCTCTTGGTTCGCACAGGTTGCCAATTTGGCAGAGGATGAAAGGGAAGAGGGAGAACCAATGAGAGAGTAGCTGTTAGGCATTTGGACGGGCACATATCACTGTAATTTCCCGGCAGGAAGAAGAATTAACCAAATTCTCAGCCACCCACCGGGAACCAGTATAGGTCCTGAACCAAAATTTTGGACTTGCGGTCAGCTCACCAAAAACGAGTTGAAAAATGGAGCTCAGGGGCACAGCAATTCACAAACTGGCCGAGTAATAAAGGACAACTATCGTCCAAAAATCTGTTGAGGGAAGGCAATGATGCGGACTTGAAAGCGAGGCAGAATAGCAGGAAACAGATTTCAAGAGGTACGTTGGAATCGCCTTTAAAGCACAGGAAGAGGGGCACAACTTCGACAATGATGCACTTGGCCAAAAAGGGCGTATGCGTTTTCTCCTGAATATATTCAGGAGAAAACGCATACGCCCTTTTTGGCCAAGCAAGCAAGCGGGCAATGCAAATCTGCACTACAAAGAAGTATCACTTCCCACCGGTCAAAAGGGACATCCACAAAATGTGTAAGAACAAGAAAGGCAAGACAGGCCCTGGAGAACTGGGAGCCTTGTTATGCTGATGGGCGGGATGTAAATTGCCAACTGCCTCTCTGGAGGAGTGCATTCTGTTCCCTAAAACAAGTAAAGAAGAGAGCTACAGAGCCAAGGGCACTACCAGTCTAGGGAATATACCTTGGAAAAACTGAAAATCAATAAGACAGAGCCACCCCAAAATTTAGGGCTGCACTGCATACAAGGACCTCAACTTGGATACACCTTAAGTATCCCAGAAAATATAAACATGGTTCAAAAAATTGTGGTACTTACGTACGATGGAATATCCCTCAGCCATGAAATCAATGTCATAAGACCAGTAGCAGCAAAATGGGTGGATTCTGGTACGATGATTCTAAGTGAAATAAGTCACACAGAAAAAGAAACTTATCATAAGATATCACTTATGAAGATCCTGTAAACATGGCTACACTTGAACTGAGTTAGGAAAGAGAACAGTGTCTCACATTTAGAAAACACTCTTATACCTGCTTAAGGGGGAAGGAGAGGTGGGGTGATGCATAAAACCAGAGTTTGATATAAGCACAGGTACCGTTCCAAAAACCAACTATGGAATAGACAAGACCTACACCTTCCTCAGTGAAAGGGACTCAAAACCCCATATTTTCCACAGAGGAAAATATCTGACTAGTAAGAAACTTAAAACCTATGTATTGATATGTCTCCATAAGGGAATCAAGTGTGTCTAGACTGGCATAAACATGGCAGCGAGAATCAGCTCAAACCCACTATAAAAAGCAATTTCAAAAACAAAACAAAAAAACTGGGAAATTCTTTACAATTCCTTCAGGGTCTCTGATGAAAGCTGGAATGACCCTATCTACAACGACAGCTGGATGTGTCATAAGGAGGGACACTTGGGACTGAGACGATTGGTGAGATTGGGTGAGCAAATGCAGACCCTTTAAAGCAATAATGCATGGCACCCATTCCATGGGTCCGAACTCTCCAGGTTGAAGGGAATATTACTACAGCTATAACATGTGCGGGAAACCTAGAGAACGGACACACTGTGAGTACGAAAGGTTTATAAAACTCAACGAATAGTCCCTCTCCTGGTGCTCCGGTTTGACTTTCCGTCTGCTTTACTATCAACCTCCCAACTTGGAGAGACAGCCCCTTTAACCTCTTGGTTCGCACAGGTTGCCAATTTGGCAGAGGATGAAAGGGAAGAGGGAGAACCAATGAGAGAGTAGCTGTTAGGCATTTGGACGGGCACATATCACTGTAATTTCCCGGCAGGAATAAGAATTAACCAAATTCTCAGCCACCCACCGGGAACCAGTATAGGTCCTGAACCAAAATTTTGGACTTGCGGTCAGCTCACAAAAAACGAGTTTAAAAATGGAGCTCAGGGGCACAGCAATTCACAAACTGGCCGAGTAATAAAGGACAACTATCGTCCAAAAATCTGTTGAGGGAAGGCAACGAGGCGGACTTGAAAGTGAGGCAGAATAGCAGGAAACAGATTTCAAGAGGTACGTTGGAATCGCCTTTAAAGCACAGGAAGAGGGGCACAACTTCGACAATGACGCACTTGGCCAAAAAGGGCGTATGCGTTTTCTCCTGAATATATTCAGGAGAAAACGCATACGCCCTTTTTGGCCAAGCAAGCAAGCGGGCAATGCAAATCTGCACTACAAAGAAGTATCACTTCCCACCGGTCAAAAGGGACATCCACAAAATGTGTAAGAACAAGAAAGGCAAGACAGGCCCTGAAGAACAGGGAGCCTTGTTATGCTGATGGGCGGGATGTAAATTGCCAACTGCCTCTCTGGAGGAGTGCATTCTGTTCCCTAAAACAAGTAAAGAACAGAGCTACAGAGCCAAGGGCACTACCAGTCTAGGGAATATACCTTGGGAAAACTGAAAATCAATAAGACAGAGCCACCCCAAAATTTAGGGCTGCACTGCATACAAGGACCTCAACTTGGATACACCTTAAGTATCCCAGAAAATATAAACATGGTTCAAAAAATTGTGGTACTTACATACGATGGAATATCCCTCAGCCATGAAATCATTGTCATAAGACCAGTAGCAGCAAAATGGGTGGATTCAGGTACGATGATTCTAAGTGAAATAAGTCACACAGAAAAAGAAACTTATCATAAGATATCACTTATGAAGATCCTGTAAACATGGCTACACTTGAACTGAGTTAGGAAAGAGATCAGTGTCTCACATTTAGAAAACACTCTTATACCTGCTTAAGGGGGAAGGAGAGGTGGGGTGATGCATAAAACCAGAGTTTGATATAAGCACAGGTACCGTTCCAAAAACCAACTATGGAATAGACAAGACCTACACCGTCCTCAGTGAAAGGGACTCAAAACCCCATATTTCCCGCAGAGGAAAATATCTGACTAGTAAGAATCTTAAAACCTATGTATTGATATGTATCCGTAAGGGAATCAAGTGTGTCTAGACTGGCATAAACATGGCAGCGAGAATCAGCTCAAACCCACTATAAAAAGGAATTTCAAAAACAAAACAAAAAAACTGGGAAATTCTTTACAATTCCTTCAGGGTCTCTGATGAAAGCTGGAATGACCCTATCTACAACGACAGCTGGATGTGGCATAAGGAGGGACACTTGGGACTGAGACGATTGGTGAGATTGGGTGAGCAAATGCAGACCCTTTAAAGCAATAATGCATGGCACCCATTCCATGGGTCCGAACTCTCCAGGTTGAAGGGAATATTACTACAGCTATAACATGTGCGGGAAACCTAGAGAACGGACACACTGTGAATACGAAAGGTTTCTAAAACTCAAAGAATAAACCCTCTCCTGGTGCTCCGGTTTGACTTTCCGGCTGCTTTACTATCAACCTCCCAACTTGGAGAGACAGCCCCTTTAACCTCTTGGTGCGCACAGGTTGCCAATTTGGCAGAGGATGAAAGGGAAGAGGGAGAACCAATGAGAGAGTAGCTGTTAGGCATTTGGATGGGCACATATCACTGTAATTTCCCGGCAGGAAGAAGAATTAACCAAATTCTCAGCCACCCACCGGGAACCAGTATAGGTCCGGAACCAAAATTTTGGACTTGCGGTCAGCTCTCCAAAAACGAGTTGAAAAATGGAGCTCAGGGACACAGCAATTCACAAACTGGCCGAGTAATAAAGGACAACTATCGTCCAAAAATCTGTTGACGGAAGGCAACGAGGCGGACTTGAAAGCGAGGCAGAATAGCAGGAAACAGATTTCAAGAGGTACGTTGGAATCGCCTTTAAAGCACAGGAAGAGGGGCACAACTTCGACAATGATGCACTTGGCCAAAAAGGGCGTATGCGTTTTCTCCTGAATATATTCAGGAGAAAACGCATACGCCCTTTTTGGCCAAGCAAGCAAGCGGGCAATGCAAATCTGCACTACAAAGAAGTATCACTTCCCACCGGTCAAAAGGGACATCCACAAAATGTGTAAGAACAAGAAAGGCAAGACAGGCCCTGGAGAACAGGGAGCCTTGTTATGCTGATGGGCGGGATGTAAATTGCCAACTGCCTCTCTGGAGGAGTGCATTCTGTTCCCTAAAACAAGTAAAGAAGAGAGCTACAGAGCCAAGGGCACTACCAGTCTAGGGAATATACCTTGGAAAAACTGAAAATCAATAAGACAGAGCCACCCCAAAATTTAGGGCTGCACTGCATACAAGGACCTCAACTTGGATACACCTTAAGTATCCCAGAAAATATAAACATGGTTCAAAAAATTGTGGTACTTACGTACGATGGAATATCCCTCAGCCATGAAATCAATGTCATAAGACCAGTAGCAGCAAAATGGGTGGATTCTGGTACGATGATTCTAAGTGAAACAAGTCACACAGAAAAAGAAACTTATCATAAGATATCACTTATGAAGATCCTGTAAACATGGCTACACTTGAACTGAGTTAGGAAAGAGAACAGTGTCTCACATTTAGAAAACACTCTTATACCTGCTTAAGGGGGAAGGAGAGGTGGGGTGATGCATAAAACCAGAGTTTGATATAAGCACAGGTACCGTTCCAAAAACCAACTATGGAATAGACAAGACCTACACCTTCCTCAGTGAAAGGGACTCAAAACCCCATATTTTCCACAGAGGAAAATATCTGACTAGTAAGAATCTTAAAACCTATGTATTGATATGTCTCCATAAGGGAATCAAGTGTGTCTAGACTGGCATAAACATGGCAGCGAGAATCAGCTCAAACCCACTATAAAAAGGAATTTCAAAAACAAAACAAAAAAACTGGGAAATTCTTTACAATTCCTTCAGGGTCTCTGATGAAAGCTGGAATGACCCTATCTACAACGACAGCTGGATGTGTCATAAGGAGGGACACTTGGGACTGAGACGATTGGTGAGATTGGGTGAGCAAATGCAGACCCTTTAAAGCAATAATGCATGGCACCCATTCCATGGGTCCGAACTCTCCAGGTTGAAGGGAATATTACTACAGCTATAACATGTGCGGGAAACCTAGAGAACGGACACACTGTGAATACGAAAGGTTTATAAAACTCAACGAATAGTCCCTCTCCTGGTGCTCCGGTTTGACTTTCCGTCTGCTTTACTATCAACCTCCCAACTTGGAGAGACAGCCCCTTTAACCTCTTGGTTCGCACAGGTTGCCAATTTGGCAGAGGATGAAAGGGAAGAGGGAGAACCAATGAGAGAGTAGCTGTTAGGCATTTGGACGGGCACATATCACTGTAATTTCCCGGCAGGAATAAGAATTAACCAAATTCTCAGCCACCCACCGGGAACCAGTATAGGTCCTGAACCAAAATTTTGGACTTGCGGTCAGCTCACAAAAAACGAGTTTAAAAATGGAGCTCAGGGGCACAGCAATTCACAAACTGGCCGAGTAATAAAGGACAACTATCGTCCAAAAATCTGTTGAGGGAAGGCAACGAGGCGGACTTGAAAGTGAGGCAGAATAGCAGGAAACAGATTTCAAGAGGTACGTTGGAATCGCCTTTAAAGCACAGGAAGAGGGGCACAACTTCGACAATGACGCACTTGGCCAAAAAGGGCGTATGCGTTTTCTCCTGAATATATTCAGGAGAAAACGCATATGCCCTTTTTGGCCAAGCAAGCAAGCGGGCAATGCAAATCTGCACTACAAAGAAGTATCACTTCCCACCGGTCAAAAGGGACATCCACAAAATGTGTAAGAACAAGAAAGGCAAGACAGGCCCTGAAGAACAGGGAGCCTTGTTATGCTGATGGGCGGGATGTAAATTGCCAACTGCCTCTCTGGAGGAGTGCATTCTGTTCCCTAAAACAAGTAAAGAACAGAGCTACAGAGCCAAGGGCACTACCAGTCTAGGGAATATACCTTGGGAAAACTGAAAATCAATAAGACAGAGCCACCCCAAAATTTAGGGCTGCACTGCATACAAGGACCTCAACTTGGATACACCTTAAGTATCCCAGAAAATATAAACATGGTTCAAAAAATTGTGGTACTTACGTACGATGGAATATCCCTCAGCCATGAAATCAATGTCATGAGACCAGTAGCAGCAAAATGGGTGGATTCTGGTACGATGATTCTAAGTGAAATAAGTCACACAGAAAAAGAAACTTATCATAAGATATCACTTATGAAGATCCTGTAAACATGGCTACACTTGAACTGAGTTAGGAAAGAGAACAGTGTCTCACATTTAGAAAACACTCTTATACCTGCTTAAGGGGGAAGGAGAGGTGGGGTGATGCATAAAACCAGAGTTTGATATAAGCACAGGTACCGTTCCAAAAACCAACTATGGAATAGACAAGACCTACACCGTCCTCAGTGAAAGGGACTCAAAACCCCATATTTCCCGCAGAGGAAAATATCTGACTAGTAAGAATCTTAAAACCTATTTATTGATATGTCTCCGTAAGGGAATCAAGTGTGTCTAGACTGGCATAAACATGGCAGCGAGAATCAGCTCAAACCCACTATAAAAAGGAATTTCAAAAACAAAACAAAAATACTGGGAAATTCTTTACAATTCCTTCAGGGTCTCTGATGAAAGCTGGAATGACCCTATCTACAACGACAGCTGGATGTGGCATAAGGAGGGACACTTGGGACTGAGACGATTGGTGAGATTGGGTGAGCAAATGCAGACGCTTTAAAGCAATAATGCATGGCACCCATTCCATGGGTCCGAACTGTCCAGGTTGAAGGGAATATTACTACAGCTATAACATGTGCGGGAAACCTAGAGAACGGACACACTGTGAATACGAAAGGTTTCTAAAACTCAAAGAATAAACCCTCTCCTGGTGCTCCGGTTTGACTTTCCGTCTGCTTTACTATCAACCTCCCAACTTGGAGAGACAGCCCCTTTAACCTCTTGGTTCGCACAGGTTGCCAATTTGGCAGAGGATGAAAGGGAAGAGGGAGAACCAATGAGAGAGTAGCTGTTAGGCATTTGGATGGGCACATATCACTGTAATTTCCCGGCAGGAAGAAGAATTAACCAAATTCTCAGCCACCCACCGGGAACCAGTATAGGTCCGGAACCAAAATTTTGGACTTGCGGTCAGCTCTCCAAAAACGAGTTGAAAAATGGAGCTCAGGGACACAGCAATTCACAAACTGGCCGAGTAATAAAGGACAACTATCGTCCAAAAATCTGTTGAGGGAAGGCAACGAGGCGGACTTGAAAGCGAGGCAGAATAGCAGGAAACAGATTTCAAGAGGTACGTTGGAATCGCCTTTAAAGCACAGGAAGAGGGGCACAACTTCGACAATGACGCAGTTGGCCAAAAAGGGCGTATGCGTTTTCTCCTGAATATATTCAGGAGAAAACGCATACGCCCTTTTTGGCCAAGCAAGCAAGCGGGCAATGCAAATCTGCACTACAAAGAAGTATCACTTCCCACCGGTCAAAAGGGACATCCACAAAATGTGTAAGAACAAGAAAGGCAAGACAGGCCCTGGAGAACAGGGAGCCTTGTTATGCTGATGGGCGGGATGTAAATTGCCAACTGCCTCTCTGGAGGAGTGAATTCTGTTCGCTAAAACAAGTAAAGAACAGAGCTACAGAGCCAAGGGCACTACCAGTCTAGGGAATATACCTTGGGAAAACTGAAAATCAATAAGACAGAGCCACCCCAAAATTTAGGGCTGCACTGCATACAAGGACCTCAACTTGGATACACCTTAAGTATCCCAGAAAATATAAACATGGTTCAAAAAATTGTGGTACTTACATACGATGGAATATCCCTCAGCCATGAAATCATTGTCATAAGACCAGTAGCAGCAAAATGGGTGGATTCAGGTACGATGATTCTAAGTGAAATAAGTCACACAGAAAAAGAAACTTATCATAAGATATCACTTATGAAGATCCTGTAAACATGGCTACACTTGAACTGAGTTAGGAAAGAGATCAGTGTCTCACATTTAGAAAACACTCTTATACCTGCTTAAGGGGGAAGGAGAGGTGGGGTGATGCATAAAACCAGAGTTTGATATAAGCACAGGTACCGTTCCAAAAACCAACTATGGAATAGACAAGACCTACACCTTCCTCAGTGAAAGGGACTCAAAACCCCATATTTCCCGCAGAGGAAAATATCTGACTAGTAAGAATCTTAAAACCTATGTATTGATATGTATCCGTAAGGGAATCAAGTGTGTCTAGACTGGCATAAACATGGCAGCGAGAATCAGCTCAAACCCACTATAAAAAGGAATTTCAAAAACAAAACAAAAAAACTGGGAAATTCTTTACAATTCCTTCAGGGTCTCTGATGAAAGCTGGAATGACCCTATCTACAACGACAGCTGGATGTGGCATAAGGAGGGACACTTGGGACTGAGACGATTGGTGAGATTGGGTGAGCAAATGCAGACCCTTTAAAGCAATAATGCATGGCACCCATTCCATGGGTCCGAACTCTCCAGGTTGAAGGGAATATTACTACAGCTATAACATGTGCGGGAAACCTAGAGAACGGACACACTGTGAATACGAAAGGTTTCTAAAACTCAAAGAATAAACCCTCTCCTGGTGCTCCGGTTTGACTTTCCGGCTGCTTTACTATCAACCTCCCAACTTGGAGAGACAGCCCCTTTAACCTCTTGGTTCGCACAGGTTGCCAATTTGGCAGAGGATGAAAGGGAAGAGGGAGAACCAATGAGAGAGTAGCTGTTAGGCATTTGGATGGGCACATATCACTGTAATTTCCCGGCAGGAAGAAGAATTAACCAAATTCTCAGCCACCCACCGGGAACCATTATAGGTCCGGAACCAAAATTTTGGACTTGCGGTCAGCTCTCCGAAAACGAGTTGAAAAATGGAGCTCAGGGACACAGCAATTCACAAACTGGCCGAGTAATAAAGGACAACTATCGTCCAAAAATCTGTTGACGGAAGGCAACGAGGCGGACTTGAAAGCGAGGCAGAATAGCAGGAAACAGATTTCAAGAGGTACGTTGGAATCGCCTTTAAAGCACAGGAAGAGGGGCACAACTTCGACAATGATGCACTTGGCCAAAAAGGGCGTATGCGTTTTCTCCTGAATATATTCAGGAGAAAACGCATACACCCTTTTTGGCCAAGCAAGCAAGCGGGCAATGCAAATCTGCACTACAAAGAAGTATCACTGACCACCGGTCAAAAGGGACATCCACAAAATGTGTAAGAACAAGAAAGGCAAGACAGGCCCTGGAGAACAGGGAGCCTTGTTATGCTGATGGGCGGGATGTAAATTGCCAACTGCCTCTCTGGAGGAGTGCATTCTGTTCCCTAAAACAAGTAAAGAACAGAGCTACAGAGCCAAGGGCACTACCAGTCTAGGGAATATACCTTGGGAAAACTGAAAATCAATAAGACAGAGCCACCCCAAAATTTAGGGCTGCACTGCATACAAGGACCTCAACTTGGATACACCTTAAGTATCCCAGAAAATATAAACATGGTTCAAAAAATTGTGGTACTTACGTACGATGGAATATCCCTCAGCCATGAAATCAATGTCATAAGACCAGTAGCAGCAAAATGGGTGGATTCCGGTACGATGATTCTAAGTGAAATAAGTCACACAGAAAAAGAAACTTATCATAAGATATCACTTATGAAGATCCTGTAAACATGGCTACACTTGAACTGAGTTAGGAAAGAGAACAGTGTCTCACATTTAGAAAACACTCTTATACCTGCTTAAGGGGGAAGGAGAGGTGGGGTGATGCATAAAACCAGAGTTTGATATAAGCACAGGTACCGTTCCAAAAACCAACTATGGAATAGACAAGACCTACACCGTCCTCAGTGAAAGGGACTCAAAACCCCATATTTCCCGCAGAGGAAAATATCTGACTAGTAAGAATCTTAAAACCTATGGATTGATATGTCTCCGTAAGGGAATCAAGTGTGTCTAGACTGGCATAAACATGGCAGCGAGAATCAGCTCAAACCCACTATAAAAAGGAATTTCAAAAACAAAACAAAAAAACTGGGAAATTCTTTACAATTCCTTCAGGGTCTCTGATGAAAGCTGGAATGACCCTATCTACAACGACAGCTGGATGTGGCATAAGGAGGGACACTTGGGACTGAGACGATTGGTGAGATTGGGTGAGCAAATGCAGACCCTTTAAAGCAATAATGCATGGCACCCATTCCATGGGTCCGAACTCTCCAGGTTGAAGGGAATATTACTACAGCTATAACATGTGCGGGAAACCTAGAGAACGGACACACTGTGAATACGAAAGGTTTCTAAAACTCAACGAATAGTCCCTCTCCTGGTGCTCCGGTTTGACTTTCCGTCTGCTTTACTATCAACCTCCCAACTTGGAGAGACAGCCCCTTTAACCTCTTGGTTCGCACAGGTTGCCAATTTGGCAGAGGATGAAAGGGAAGAGGGAGAACCAATGAGAGAGTAGCTGTTAAGCATTTGGACGGGCACATATCACTGTAATTTCCCAGCAGGAAGAAGAATTAACCAAATTCTCAGCCACCCACCGGGAACCAGTATAAGTCCTGAACCAAAATTTTGGACTTGCGGTCAGCTCACCAAAAACGAGTTGAAAAATGGAGCTCAGGGGCACAGCAATTCACAAACTGGCCGAGTAATAAAGGACAACTATCGTCCAAAAATCTGTTGACGGAAGGCAACGAGGCGGACTTGAAAGCGAGGCAGAATTGCAGGAAACAGATTTCAAGAGGTACGTTGGAATCACCTTTAAAGCACAGGAAGAGGGGCACAACTTCGACAATGACGCACTTGGCCAAAAAGGGCGTATGCGTTTTCTCCTGAATATATTCAGGAGAAAACGCATACACCCTTTTTGGCCAAGCAAGCAAGCGGGCAATGCAAATCTGCACTACAAAGAAGTATCACTTCCCACCGGTCAAAAGGGACATCCACAAAATGTGTAAGAACAAGAAAGGCAAGACAGGCCCTGGAGAACAGGGAGCCTTGTTATGCTGATGGGCGGGATGTAAATTGCCAACTGCCTCTCTGGAGGAGTGCATTCTGTTCCCTAAAACAAGTAAAGAACAGAGCTACAGAGCCAAGGGCACTACCAGTCTAGGGAATATACCTTGGGAAAACTGAAAATCAATAAGACAGAGCCACCCCAAAATTTAGGGCTGCACTGCATACAAGGACCTCAACTTGGATACACCTTAAGTATCCCAGAAAATATAAACATGGTTCAAAAAATTGTGGTACTTACGTACGATGGAATATCCCTCAGCCATGAAATCAATGTCATAAGACCAGTAGCAGCAAAATGGGTGGATTCAGGTACGATGATTCTAAGTGAAATAAGTCACACAGAAAAAGAAACTTATCATAAGATATCACTTATGAAGATCCTGTAAACATGGCTACACTTGAACTGAGTTAGGAAAGAGAACAGTGTCTCACATTTAGAAAACACTCTTATACCTGCTTAAGGGGGAAGGAGAGGTGGGGTGATGCATAAAACCAGAGTTTGATATAAGCACAGGTACCGTTCCAAAAACCAACTATGGAATAGACAAGACCTACACCTTCCTCAGTGAAAGGGACTCAAAACCCCATATTTCCCGCAGAGGAAAATATCTGACTAGTAAGAATCTTAAAACCTATGTATTGATATGTCTCTGTAAGGGAATCAAGTGTGTCTAGACTGGCATAAACATGGCAGCGAGAATCAGCTCAAACCCACTATAAAAAGGAATTTCAAAAACAAAACAAAAAAACTGGGAAATTCTTTACAATTCATTCGGGGTGTCTGATGAAAGCTGGAATGACCCTATCTACAACGACAGCTGGATGTGGCATAAGGAGGGACACTTGGGACTGAGACGATTGGTGAGATTGGGTGAGCAAATGCAGACCCTTTAAAGCAATAATGCATGGCACCCATTCCATGGGTCCGAACTCTCCAGGTTGAAGGGAATATTACTACAGCTATAACATGTGCGGGAAACCTAGAGAACGGACACACTGTGAATACGAAAGGTTTCTAAAACTCAACGAATAGTCCCTCTCCTGGTGCTCCGGTTTGACTTTCCGTCTGCTTTACTATCAACCTCCCAACTTGGAGAGACAGCCCCTTTAACCTCTTGGTTCGCACAGGTTGCCAATTTGGCAGAGGATGAAAGGGAAGAGGGAGAACCAATGAGAGAGTAGCTGTTAGGCATTTGGATGGGCACATATCACTGTAATTTCCCGGCAGGAAGAAGAATTAACCAAATTCTCAGCCACCCACCGGGAACCAGTATAGGTCCTGAACCAAAATTTGGACTTGCGGTCAGCTCACCAAAAACGAGTTGAAAAATGGAGCTCAGGGGCACAGCAATTCACAAACTGGCCGAGTAATAAAGGACAACTATCGTCCAAAAATCTGTTGAGGGAAGGCAACGAGGCGGACTTGAAAGTGAGGCAGAATAGCAGGAAACAGATTTCAAGAGTTACGTTGGAATCGCCTTTAAAGCACAGGAAGAGGGGCACAACTTCGACAATGACGCACTTGGCCAAAAAGGGCGTATGCGTTTTCTCCTGAATATATTCAGGAGAAAACGCATACGCCCTTTTTGGCCAAGCAAGCAAGCGGGCAATGCAAATCTGCACTAGAAAGACGTATCACTTCCCACCGGTCAAAAGGGACATCCACAAAATGTGTAAGAACAAGAAAGGCAAGACAGGCCCTGGAGAACAGGGAGCCTTGTTATGCTGATGGGCGGGATGTAAATTGCCAACTGCCTCTCTGGAGGAGTGCATTCTGTTCCCTAAAACAAGTAAAGAACAGAGCTACAGAGCCAAGGGCACTACCAGTCTAGGGAATATACCTTGGGAAAACTGAAAATCAATAAGACAGAGCCACCCCAAAATTTAGGGCTGCACTGCATACAAGGACCTCAACTTGGATACACCTTAAGTATCCCAGAAAATATAAACATGGTTCAAAAAATTGTGGTACTTACGTACGATGGAATATCCCTCAGCCATGAAATCAATGTCATAAGACCAGTAGCAGCAAAATGGGTGGATTCCGGTACGATGATTCTAAGTGAAATAAGTCACACAGAAAAAGAAACTTATCATAAGATATCACTTATGAAGATCCTGTAAACATGGCTACACTTGAACTGAGTTAGGAAAGAGAACAGTGTCTCACATTTAGAAAACACTCTTATACCTGCTTAAGGGGGAAGGAGAGGTGGGGTGATGCATAAAACCAGAGTTTGATATAAGCACAGGTACCGTTCCAAAAACCAACTATGGAATAGACAAGACCTACACCGTCGTCAGTGAAAGGGACTCAAAACCCCATATTTCCCGCAGAGGAAAATATCTGACTAGTAAGAATCTTAAAACCTATGGATTGATATGTCTCCGTAAGGGAATCAAGTGTGTCTAGACTGGCATAAACATGGCAGCGAGAATCAGCTCAAACCCACTATAAAAAGGAATTTCAAAAACAAAACAAAAAAACTGGGAAATTCTTTACAATTCCTTCAGGGTCAATGATGAAACCTGGAATGACCCTATCTACAACGACAGCTGGATGTGGCATAAGGCTGGACACTTGGGACTCAGAGGATTGGTGAGATTGGGTGAGCAAATGCAGACCCTTTAAAGCAATAATGCATGGCACCCATTCCATGGGTCACAACACTCCATGTTGAAGGGAATATTACTACAGCTATAACATGTATGCGAAACCTAGAGAACGGACCCACTGTGAATACGAAAGGTTTCTAAAACTCAACGAATAGTCCCTCTCCTGGTGCTCCTGTTTGACTTTCCATCTGCTTTACTAACAATCTCCCAACATGCAGAGACAGCCCCTTTAACCTCCTGGTTCGCACAGGTTGCCAATTTGCCAGAGGATGAAAGGGAAGAGGGAGAAGCAATGAGAGAGTAGCTGTTAGGCATTTGGACGGGCAAATATCACTCTATTTTCCCGGCAGGAAGAAGAATTAACCAAAATCTCAGCCCCCCACCGGAAACCAGCATAGTTCCTGAACCAAAATTTTGGACATGCGGTCAGCTCACAAAAAACGAGTTGAAAAATGGAGCTCAGGGGCACAGCAATTCACAAACTGGCCGAGTAATAAAGGACAACTATCGTCCAAAAATCTGTTAAGGGCAGGAAACGAGACGGACTTGAAAGCGAGGCAGAATAGCAGGAAACAGATTTCAAGAGGTACGTTGGAATCGCCTATAAAGCACAGGAAAAGGGGCACAACTTCCACAATGATGCACTTGGCCAAAAAGGGTGTATGTTTTTCTCCTGTATATATTCAGGAGAAAACGCATACACCCTTTTTGGTTAAGCAAGCAAGCAGGGAATGCAAATCTGCACTACAAAGATGTATCACTTCCCACCGGTCAAAAGGGACATCCACAAAATGTGTAAAAACCAGAAAGGCAAGACAGGCCCTGGAGAACAGGCAGCCTTGTTATGCTGATGGGCGGGATGTAAATTGCCAGCTGACTCTCTGGAGGAGTGCATTGTGTTCCCTAAAACAAGTAAACAACAGAGCTACAGAGCCAAGGGCACTTCAAGTCTAGGGAATATACCTTGGGAAAACTGAAAATCAATAAGACAGAGCCACCCCAAAATTTAGGGCTGCACTGCTTACAAGGACCTCAACTTGTGTACACCTTAAATATCCCAGGAAATATAAAAATGGTTCAAAAAATTGTGGTACTTACGTACGATGGAATATCCCTCAGCCATGAAATCAATGTCATAAGACCAGTAGTAGCAAAATGAGTGGATTCAGGTACGATGATTCTAAGTGAAATTAGTCACACAGAAAAAGAAACTTATCATAAGATATCACTCATGATGATCCTGTAAACATGGCTACACTTGAACTGAGTTAGGAAAGAGAACAGAGTCTCACATTTAGAAAACACTCTTATGCCTGTTTAAGGGGGAAGCAGAGTTGGGGTGATGCATAAAACCAGAGTTTGATATAAGCACAGGTACCGTTCCAAAAACCAACTATGGAATAGACAAGACCTACACCTTCCTCAGTGAAAGTTACTCAAAACCCCATATTTCCCGCAGAGGAATATATCTGACTAGTAAGAATCTTAAAACCTATGTATTGATATGTCTCTGTAAGGGAATCAAGTGTGTCTAGACTGGCATAAACATGTCACCGAGAATCAGCTCAAACCCACTATAAAAGGAATTTCAAGAACAAAACAAAAAAACAGGAAAATTCTTTACAATTCCTTCAGGGTCTCTGATGAAACCTGGAATGACCCTTTCTACAATGACAGCTGGATGTGTCATAAGGCTGGACACTTGGGACTGAGAAGATTGGTGAGATGGCGTGAGCAAATGCAGACCCTTTAAAGCAATAATGCATGGCACCCATTCCATGGGTCCCAACTCTCCAGGTTGAAGGGAATATTAGTATAGCTATAACATGTATGGGAAACCTAGAGAATGGACACACTGTGAATATGAAAGATTTCTAAAACTCAAAAAATAGTCCCTCTCATGGTGCTCTGGTTTGATTTTCCACTGCTTTAGTGTCAATCTCTCAACTTGGAGAGACAGCCCCTTTAACCTCCTGGTTCGCACAGGTTGCCAATTTGGCAGAGGATGAAAGGGAAGAGGGAGAACCAATGAGAGAGTAGCTCTTAGGCATTTGGACGAGAACATGTCACTCCAATTTCCCGGCAGGAATAATAATTAACCAAAGCCTCAGCCACCAACCAGGAACCAGTATAGGTCCTGAACAAAACTTTTGGACTTGCGGTCAGCTCACAAAAAACGAGTTTAATAATAGAGCTCAGGGGCACAGCAATTCACAAACTGGTAGAGTAATAAAAGACAACTATCATCCAAAAATCTGTTGAGGGAAGGCAACGAGGCGGACATGAAAGCCAGGCAAAATGGCAGGAAACAGATATCGAGAGGTACGTTGGAATCGCCTTTAAAGCACAGGAAGAGGGTCACAACTTCGACAATGATGCACTTGGCCAAAAAGGGCGTATGCGTTTTCTCCTGAATATATTCAGGAGAAAACGCATACGCCCTTTTTGACCAAGCAGGCAAGGGGGCAATGCAAATCTTAACTAAAAAGAAGTATCACTTCCGACCTTTCAAAAGGGACATCCACAAAATGTGTAAAATTCAGAAAGGCCAGACATGCCCTGGAGAACAGAGAGGGTTATTGTGCTGATGCGAGTGATGTAAATTGCCATCTGCCTCTCTGGAGGAGTTCATTGTGTTCCCTAAAACAAGTAAACAACAGAGCTACAGAGCCAAGGGCACTTCCAGTCTAGGGAATATACATTGGGAAAACTGAAAATCAATAAGACAGAGCCACCCCAATATTTAGGGCTGCACTGCTTACAAGAACCTCAACTTGGGTACACCATAAATATCCCAGGAAAGATAAAAATGGTTCAAAACATTGTGGTACTTACATACGACGGAATATCCCTCACCCATACAATCAATGTCACAAGAACAGTAGCAGCAAAATGAGAGGATTCAGGTACGATGATTCTAAGTGAAATACGTCACACAGAAAAAGAAACTTATCATAAGATATCACTTATGAAGATCCTGTAAACATGGCTACACTTGAACTGAGTTAGGAAAGAGAACAGAGTCTCATATTTGGAAAACACTCTTATGCCTGCTTAAGGGGGAAGGAGAGGTGGGGTGATGCATAAAACCAGAGTTTGATATAAGCACAGGTACCATTCCAAAAACCAACTAAGGAATAGACAAGACCTATACCTTCCTCAGAGAAAGGGATTCAAAACACAATATTTCCCACAGAGGAATATATCTGACTAGTAAGAATCTTAAAACCTATGTATTGATATCTCTCCGTAAGGGAATCAAGTGTGTCTAGACTGGCATAAACATGGCAGCGAGAATCAGCTCAAACCCACTATGAAAAGGAATTACAAAAACAAAAGAAAACAAAAAAGGAAATTTTTCACAATTCCTTCAAGATCTCTGATGAAACCTGGAATGACCCTATCTACAGTGACAGCTGGATGTGGCATAAGGCTGGACACTTGGGAATGAGAAGATTGGTGAGATTGGGTGAGCAAATGCAGACCCTTTAAAGCAATATTGCATGGCACCCATTCCATGGGTCCCAATTCTCCAGGTTGATGGGAATATTACTACAGCTATAATATGTACGGGAAACCTAGAGAATGGACACACTGTGAATACGAAAGGTTTCTAAAACTCAACGAATAGTCCCGCTCCTGGTGCTCCCGTTTTACTTTCCTACTGCTTTACTATCAATCTCCCAACTTGGAGAGACAGCCCCTTTAACCTACTGGTTCGCACAGGATGCCAGTTTGGCTGAGGATGAAAGTGAAGAGGGAGAACCAATGAGAGAGTAGCTGTTAGGCATTTGGACGGGCACATGTCTATTTAATTTCCCAGCAGGAAGAAGAATTAACCAAAGTCTCAGGCCCCCATCGGAAACCAGTATAGGTCCTGAACCAAAATTTTGGACTTGCGGTCAGCTCACAAAAAACGAGTAGAATAATGGAGCTCAGGGGCACAGCAATTCACAAACTGGCAGAGTAATAAAGGACAAATATCATCAAAAATCTGGTGAGGGAAGGCAACGAGGCGGACATGAAAGCGAGGCAGAATAGCAGGAAATAGATTTCAAGAGGTACGTTGGAATCACGTTTAAAGCACAGAAAGAGGGGCAAAATTTCAAAAATGATGCACTTGGCCAAATAGTGCATTTGCGTTTTCTCATGAATATATTCAGGAGAAAACGCATACGCCCTTTTTGGCCAAGCAAGCAGGCGGGCAATGAAAATCTGCACTACAAAGAAGTATCACTTTCCACAGGACTAAAAGGGACATCCACGAAATGTGTAAAAACCAGAAAGGCAAGACAGGCCCTGGAGAACAGGGAGTCTTGTTATGCTGATGGGCGGGATGTAAATTGCCACCTGCATCTCTGGAGGAGTGCATTGTGTTCCCAAAAACAAGTAAACAACAGAACTACGGAGCCAAGGGCACTTCCAGTCTAGGGAATATTCCTTGGGAGAACTGAATATCAATAAGACAGAGCCACCCCAAAATTTAGGGCTGCACTGATTACAAGAACCTCAACTTGGGTACACCTTAAATATTCCAGGAAATATAAAAATGGTTCAAAAAATTGTGGTACTTACGTACGATGGAATATCCCTCAGCCATGAAGTCAATGTCATAAGACCAGTAGCAGCAAAATGAGTAGATACAAGTACGATGATTCTAAGTGAAATAAGTCACACAGAAAAAGAAACTTATCATAAGATATCACTTATGAAGTTCCTGTAAACATGGCTACACTTGAACTGAGTTAGGAAAGAGAACAGAGTCTCACATTTAGAAAGCACTCTTTGCCTGCTTCAGGGGGAAGGAGACGTGGGGTGATGCATAAAACCAGAGTTTGATATAAGCACAGGTACCGTTCCAAAAACCAACTATGGAATAGACAAGACCTACACCTTCCTCAGTGAAAGGGACTCAAAACCCCATATTTCCCGCAGAGGAATATATCTGACTAGTAAGAATCTTAAAACCTATTTATTGATAAGTCTGCGTAAGGTAATCAAGTGTGTCTAGACTGGCATAAACATGGCAGCGAGAACCAGCTCAAACCCACTATAAAAAGGAATTTAAAAACAGAACAAAAAAAAATGTAAATTCTTCACAATTCCTTCAGGGTCTCTGATGAAACCTGGACTGACCCAATCTACAACGACAGCTGGATGTGGCATAAGGCTGGACACTTGGGACTGAGAGGATTGGTGAGATTCGGTGAGCAAATGCAGACCCTTTAAAGCAATAATGAATGGCACGCATTCCATTGTTCCCAACTCTCCAGCTTGAAGGGACTATTACTACAGATATAACATGTAAGGGAAAAATAGAGAATGGACAAACTGTGAATATGAAAGGTTTCTAAAACTCAACGAATAGTCCCTCTCCTGTTGCTCCGGTTTGATTTTCCAACTGCTTTTCTATCAATCTCCCAACTTGGAGAAACAGCCCCTTTAACCTCCTGGTTCGCACAGGTTGCCAATTTGGCAGAGGATGAAAGGGAAGAGGGAGAACCAGTGAGAGAGTAGCTCTAAGGCATTTGGACGGCCATATGTCACTCTAATTTCCCAGCAGGAAGAAGAATTTACCAAAGTCTCAGCCCCCCACCGGGAACCAGTATAGGTCCTGAACCACAATTTTGGACTTTCGGTCAGCTCACAAAAAACAAGTTGAAAAATGGAGCTAAGGGGCACAGCAATTCACAAACAGGCAGAGTAATAAAGACAACTATTGTCCAAAAATCTGTTGAGGGAAGGCAACGAGGTGGACTTGAAAGCTAGGCAGAATAGCAGGAAACAGATTTCAAGTGGTACGTTGGAATTGACTTTAAAGCACAGGATGAGGGGCACAACTTCAACAATGATGCACTTGAGCAAAAAGGGCATATGCGTTTTCTCCTGAATATATTCAGCAGAAAACGCATACGCCCTTTTTGGCCAAGCAAACAAGCGGGAAATGCAAATCTGCACTACAAAGAAGTATCACTTCCGACTGTTCAAAAGGGACATCCACAAAATGTGTAAAATCCAGAAAGGCAAGACCGGCCCTGGAGAACAGGGAGGCTTGTTTTGCTGATGGGCGGGTTGTAAACTGCCAACTGCATCTCTGGAGGAGTGCATTGTGTTCCCTAAAACAAGTAAAGAACAGAGCTACAGAGCCAAGGGCACTTCCAGTCTAGGGAATATACCTTGGGAAACCTGAAAATCAATAAGACAGAGCCACCCCAAAATTTAGGGCTGCACTGCTTACAAGAACATCAACTTGGGTACACCTTAAATATCCCAGGAAATATAAAAATGGTTCAAAAATTTGTGGTACTTCCGTACGATGGAATATCCCTCAGCCATGCAATCAATGGCATAAGACCAGTAGCAGCAAAATGAGTGGATTGAGGTATGATGCTTCTAAGTGAAATAAGTCACACAGAAACAGAAACTTATATTAAGATATCACTTATGAAGATCCTGTAAACATGGCTACACTGGAACTCAGTTAAGAAAGAGAACAGAGTCTCACCTTTGGAAACAATCTGATGCCTGCTTAAGGGGGAATGAGAGGTGGGGTGATGCATAAAACCAGAGTTTGATATAAGCACAGGTACCGTTCCAAACACAAACTATGGAATAGACAAGACCTACACCTTCGTCAGTGAAAGGGACCCGAGGCATCTCTGAGTTACCGTGAACCGAGCCCCAGGCCAGCTGTTGTTGAACTTTTCACACCCTTCCCAGGTAAAACACCTGAATATGTACAAGGGCTTGAAAGCCTAGAGGAAGGGGTGTGGAGCCACACCAGCGACAGCACACAGGCCAACTTGGTGCCTGCAGGCCAGCCAGTATGGTCCTGGACCTGGACGCTCTTCTGGAAGCTTTCCATTGCCCTGCCTGAGATACCCCTCCTGTCCCGGCTCCCACTGCTTTTTTCCTTCCTCACCTCTGTCCGGAGAGAAATTCCAGTGGAAGGTATGTGTGCCACATCCTCTTCTTTACAGGTGGAAGCCTGGCAACTCCTGCAGAAAGTCCAGCAGAGACCCACTCACACCGGGCCACCCACAAAGCCATGGCCCCTCACTCCCTCCCACCAGCACAGCCCCGAGATTGCTGACGGGGCAGAGAATATGGAGTCAGCCACAGCTTCAGGGGCTATTGCTGCCTGCAGCGCTGTTTATATTGACCTCAACCCAGGCACACGTGGGGAGGGCCGGCCGGCAGGGTCAGGCTACCCAGGTCAGCTAATCCTCAGCCCTCAGGGAATCACATTGTTGAAAATGGACCTCGCTAAGGCAGAATAGAAGCTAAGGAATAAAAGGACACAATGCCATTTGCAGCACCGTAGGTGTGTCTAGAGGTAATCACGTGACTTGTAGTAAGTCAGAAAGTGAAAGACACATATCATATCATATCTCTTATAGGTTTGACCGAAAAATGGATACCAGGGCAGATATTTCCACGGAGAAGGGCAATCACAGATTCATTCAACAAACTTATGGTTCACCAATGGAAAGGTGTGAGGATTGGTTTCATTATGATATTGGGGTTAACAGACATATACAAACACAGGTGACATATATAATCACCAAAGACCTACAGAATACCAAGAGAAGATTACTCAACATTCTGTCATAAGGTACATGGGAAAAGGATCCCAGGAAGAACAGACATATGTGTATGTGTAAAAGAACCACATCTTCCACACCTACAACAAGCCAAACATTGTAATCAAATTTGCTGTAATAAAAAATAAAAAAATAAATTAAAAACACGAACAAGAAGTAGTGAGACAAACTTGAGTGGCTTTCTCCTGGCACATTCCATTCTAAATTCCAATCTAGAACACGACTTCCATTGAGGCTCTGTTGCCCCAGTAACCAGATTTGGTAAGGGAGACCTGCTGCCACCTTGTGGCCGTTTCACACAACAGCAGCTTTAATCCCAGCGCTAATGGTCAGTTGATATTCAAAATCATTGCAGGCCTGTAAATGACACCTGCCCTGAAAACAAATCCTGGGTTCATATATCGACCAAAAAATTCAAAGGACGTCCATATTTCAAAACGACAGTTTCAAAAGGCATATTTTACACACATTAGTGTTCTGCTTCTTTTTCTTTCTTTCTGTTTTTGTTAAAAAAACGGGAATGGCAAAAAGCATCCCTCAGAATGGGCGAAAATATTTGCAAACGAATCAATGGACAAAAGTTTAATCTCCAATATATATAAAGAGCTCATGCAGCTTAATATTAAAAAAACAAACAACCCAATACAAAAATGGGCAGAAGATCTAAAGAGACGTTTCTTCAAAGAAGTCACAGAGATGGCCAAGACACACATGAAAAGCTGCTCAACATCACTAATTATTAGAGAAATGCAAATCAAAACTACAATGAGGTATCACCTCACACCTGTTACAATTGGCATCATCAGAAAATCTACAAACAACGAATTCTGGGGAGGGTGTGGACAAAAGGATCCCTCTTCCACTAGTGGTGGAAATGTAAATTGATACAGTCACGATGGAGAACAGTATGGAGTTTCCTTAAAAAAACTAGAAATAGAATTACCATATGATCCAGCAATCCCACTTCTGGGCATATACCCAGATAAAACCATAAATCAAAAAGGCACATTCACCACAATGCTCATTTCAGCACTATTTACGATAGCCAGGTAATGGAAGCAACCTAAATACCCACAGACAGACGAATGGATAAAGATGTGGTACATATATAAAATGGAATATTACTCAGCCATAAGAAGGAATGAAACTGGGTCATTTGTAGAGACGTCGATGGATCTAGAGACTGTCATACAGAATGAAGTAAGTCAGAAAGAGAAAAACAAATATTGTATATTAATGCATATATGTGGAACCTAGAAAAATGGTACAGATGAACTGGTTTGCAGGGAAGAAGGAGAGACACAGAGGTAGAGAACACACGTATGGAAACCAAGTGTGGGAAGCCATGGGGAGGGGGTGTTGGGGTGAGTTGGGAGATTGGGATTGACCTGTATACATGTATATGCATAAAATACATAACTAATAATAACCTGCTGTATAAAAAATAAATAAAATTAAATTTCAAATTTTTAAAAAATAAAATTTAAAAATAAAACAGAAAAAAGTTCTTCCCTTCACACAGATGTATTTATATGAATGAATTATTTCCATGCTTATATCTATAAATACATAAAAGAGGAATAAAATCTAACTTGAACCAAAAAAGAAAAAAAAAAAACCTGAACCTACGAGTTAGACAGAGGAAAACACAATCAGGGCACTTGCTCCATCGGTAAACAATTCTGAAATTGGTCAGAGGTGGGGAATCATCTCCCATAGAGCTAGCAGCCCACTCTTACGCAAGGAGCGTCCTCATTGCAAAGCGGGGGGCCATGCCGAGGCATCTGTGAGTAACCGTGAGCTGAGCCCCAGGCCAGCTGCTGTTGAACTTTTCCCACCCTTCCCAGGTAAAACACCTGAATATGTACAAGGGCTTGAAAGCCTAGAGGAAGGGCCATGGAGCCACACCAGCAACAGCACACAGGCCAACTTGGTGCCTGCAGGCCAGTCAGGATGGTCCTGGCCCTGGGCGGTCTTCTGGAAGCTTTCCATTGCCCTGCCTGAGATACCCCTCCTGTCCCGGCCCCCACTGCTTTTTTCCTTCCTCACCTCTGTCCGGAGAGAAATTCCAGCGGAAGGTATGGGTGACACATCCCCTTCTTTACAGGTGGAAGCCTGGCAACTCCTGCAGAAAGTCCAGCAGAGACCCACTCACACCGGGCCACCCACAAAGCCGTGACCCCTCACTCCCTCCCACCAGCACAGCCCCGACACTGCTGACGGGGCAGAGAATATGGAGTCAGGCACAGCTTCAGGGGCTATTGCTGCCTGCAGTGCTGTTTATATTGACCTCAACCCAGGCACACGTGGGGAGGGCCGGCCGGCAGGGTCAGGCTACCCAGGTCAGCTAATCCTCAGCCCTCAGGGAATCACATTGTTGAAAATGGACCTCGCTAAGGCAGAAGAGAATCCAAGGAATAAAAGGACACAATGCCATTTGTAGCACCATAGGTGTGTCTAGAGGTAAGCACGTGAGTTGTTGTAAGTCAGAAAGTGAAAGACACATATCATATCATATCACTTATAGGTGTGACCGAAAAATGGATACCAGGGCAGATATTTCCACGGAGAAGGGCAATCACAGATTCATTCAACAAACTTATGGTTCACCAATGGAAAGGTGTGAGGATTGGTTTCATTATGATATTGGGGTTAACAGACATATACAAACACAGGTGACATATATAATCACCAAAGACCTACAGAATACCAAGAGAAGATTACTCAACATTCTGTCATAAGGTACATGGGAAAAGGATCCCAGGAAGAACAGACATATGTGTATGTGTTAAAGAACCACATCTTCCACACCTACAACAAGCCAAACATTGTAATCAAATTTGCTGTAATAAAAAATAAAAAATTAAATTAAAAACACGAACAAGAAGTAGTGAGACAAACTTGAGGGGCTTTCTCCTGGCACATTCCATTCTAAATTCCAATCTAGAACACGACTTCCATTGAGGCTCTGTTGCCCCAGTAACCAGATTTGGTAAGGGAGACCTGCTGCCACCTTGTGGCCGTTTCACACAACAGCAGCTTTAATCCCAGCGCTAATTGTCAGTTGATATTCAAAATCATTGCAGGCCTGTAAATGACACCTGCCCTGAAAACAAATCCTGGGTTCATATATCGACCAAAAAATTCAAAGGACGTCCATATTTCAAAACGACAGTTTCAAAAGGCATATTTTACACACATTAGTGTTCTGCTTCTTTTTCTTTCTTTCTTTTTTTGTTAAAAAAACGGGAATGGCAAACAGCATCCCTCAGAATGGGCGAAAATATTTGCAAACGAATCAATGGACAAAGGTTTAATCTCCAATATATATAAAGAGCTCATGCAGCTTAATGTTAAAAAAACAAACAACCCAATACAAAAATGGGCAGAAGATCTAAAGAGACGTTTCTTCAAAGAAGACACAGAGATGGCCAAGACGCACATGAAAAGCTGCTCAACATCACTAATTATTAGAGAAATGCAAATCAAAACTACAATGAGGTATCACCTCACACCTGTTAGAATCGGCATCATCAGAAAATCTACAAACAACGAATTCTGGGGAGGGTGTGGACAAAAGGATCCCTCTTCCACTAGTGGTGGAAATGTAAATTGATACAGTCACGGTGGAGAACAGTATGGAGTTTCCTTAGAAAAACTAGAAATAGAATTACCATATGATCCAGCAATCCCACTTCTGGGCATATACCCAGATAAAACCATAAATCAAAAAGGCACATTCACCACAGTGCTCATTTCAGCACTATTTACGATAGCCAGGTAATGGAAGCAACCTAAATACCCACAGACAGACGAATGGATAAAGATGTGGTACATATATAAAATGGAATATTACTCAGCCATAAGAAGGAATGAAACTGGGTCATTTGTAGAGACGTCGATGGATCTAGTGACAGTCATACAGAATGAAGTAAGTCAGAAAGAGAAAAACAAATATTGTATATTAATGCATATATGTGGAACCTAGAAAAATGGTACAGATGAACTGGTTTGCAGGGAAGAAATAGAGACAGAGGTAGAGAACAGACGTATGGACACCAAGTGTGGGAAGCCATGGGGTGGTGGTGGTGGGATGAGTTGGGAGATTGGGATTGACCTGTATACATGTATATGCATAAAATACATAACTAATAATAACCTGCTGTATAAAAAATTAAATAAAATTAAATTTCAAAATTTTAAAAAATAAAATTTAAAAATAAAAGAGGAAAAAGTTCTTCCCTTCACACAGATGTATTTATATGAATGAATTATTTCCATGCTTATATCTATAAATACATAAAAGAGGAATAAAATCTAACTTGAACCAAAAAAGAAAAAAAAAAAAAACTGAACCCACCAGATAGACAGAGGAAAACCCTATCAGGGCACTTGTTCCAGCGGTAAACAATTCTGAAATTGGTCAGAGGTGGGTAATCATCTCCCATAGAGCAAGCAGCCCACTCCTAATCAAGGGGCATCCTCATTGCAAAGCTGGGGGCAATGCCGAGACATCTGTGAGTAACCGTGAGCTGAGCCCCAGGCCAGCTGCTCTTGAACTTTTCCCACCCTTCCCAGGTAAAACACCTGAATATGTACAAGGGCTTGAAAGCCTAGAGGAAGGGGCGTGGAGCCACACCAGCGACAGCACTCAGGCCAACTTGGTGCCTGCAGGCCAGCCAGGATTGTCCTGGCCCTGGGCGCTCTTCTGGAAACTTCCCATTGCCCTGCCTGAGATACCCCTCCTGTCCCGGCACCCACTGCTTTTTTCCTTCCTCACCTCTGTCCTGAGAGAAATTCCAGTGGATGGTAGAGGTGACACATCCTCTTCTTTACAGGTGGCAGCCTGGCAACTCTTGCAGAAAGTCCAGAAGAGACCCACTCACACTGGGCCACCCACAAAGCCGTGGCCCCTCACTCCCTCCCACCAGCACAGCCCCGACACTGCTGACGGGGCAGAGAATATGGAGTCAGGCACAGCTTCAGGGGCTATTGCTGCCTGCAGCGCTGTTTATATTGACCTCAACCAAGGCTCACCTGGCGAGGGCCGGCCGGCATGGTCAGGCTACCCAGGTCAGCTAATCCTCAGCCCTCAGGGAATCACATTTTTGAAAATGGACCTCGCTTAGGCAGAATAGAAGCCAAGGAATAAAAGGACACAATGCCATTTGCAGCACCGTAGGTGTGTCTAGAGGTAATCACGTGACTTTTAGTAAGTCAGAAAGTGAAAGACACATATCATATCATATTTCTTATAGGTGTGACCAAAAAATGGATATCAGGTCAGATATTTCCACGGAGAAGGGCAATCAGAGATTCATTCAACAAACTTATGGTTCAAATGGAAGGGTGTGAGGATTTGTTTTATTATTATATTGGGGTTAACAGACATATACAAACACAGGTGACATATATAATGACCAAAGACCTACAGAATACCAAGAGAAGACTACTCAACATTCTGTCATAAGGTACATGGGAAAAGGATTTCAGGAATAACAGACATATGTGTATGTGTAAAAGAGCCACATCTTCCACACCTAGAACAAGCCAAACACTGTAATCAAATTGCCTGTAATAAAAAATAAAAAATTAAATTAAAAACACGAACAAGAAGTAGTGAGACAAACTTGAGGGGCTTTCTCCTGGCACATTCCATTCTAAATTCCAATCTAGAACACGACTTCCATTGAGGCTCTGTTGCCCCAGTAACCAGATTTGGTAAGGGAGACCTGCTGCCACCTTGTGGCCGTTTCACACAACAGCAGCTTTAATCCCAGCGCTAATGGTCAGTTGATATTCAAAATCATTGCAGGCCTGTAAAAGACACCTGCCCTGAAAACAAATCCTGGGTTCATATATCGACCAAAAAATTCAAAGGACGTCCATATTTCAAAACGACAGTTTCAAAAGGCATATTTTACACACATTAGTGTTCTGCTTCTTTTTCTTTCTTTCTTTTTTTGTTAAAAAGACGGGTATGGCAAAAAGCATCCCTCAGAATGGGCGAAAATATTTGCAAACGAATCAATGGACAAAGGTTTAATCTCCAATATATATAAAGAGCTCATGCAGCTTGATATTAAAAAAACAAACAACCCAATACAAAAATGGGCAGAAGATCTAAAGAGACGTTTCTTCAAAGAAGACACAGAGATGGCCAAGACGCACATGAAAAGCTGCTCAACATCACTAATTATTAGAGAAATGCAAATCAAAACTACAATGAGGTATCACCTCACACCTGTTAGAATCGGCATCATCAGAAAATCTACAAACAACGAATTCTGGGGAGGGTGTGGACAAAAGGATCCCTCTTCCACTAGTGGTGGAAATGTAAATTGATACAGTCACGGTGGAGAACAGTATGGAGTTTCCTTAGAAAAACTAGAAATAGAATTACCATATGATCCAGCAATCCCACTTCTGGGCATATACCCAGATAAAACCATAAATCAAAAAGGCACATTCACCACAGTGCTCATTTCAGCACTATTTACGATAGCCAGGTAATGGAAGCAACCTAAATACCCACAGACAGACGAATGGATAAAGATGTGGTACATATATAAAATGGAATATTACTCAGCCATAAGAAGGAATGAAACTGGGTCATTTGTAGAGACGTCGATGGATCTAGAGACAGTCATACAGAATGAAGTAAGTCAGAAAGAGAAAAACAAATATTGTATATTAATGCATATATGTGGAACCTAGAAAAATGGTACAGATGAACTGGTTTGCAGGGAAGAAATAGAGACAGAGGTAGAGAACAGACGTATGGACACCAAGTGTGGGAAGCCATGGGGTGGTGGTGGTGGGATGAGTTGGGAGATTGGGATTGACCTGTATACATGTATATGCATAAAATACATAACTAATAATAACCTGCTGTATAAAAAATTAAATAAAATTAAATTTCAAAATTTTAAAAAATAAAATTTAAAAATAAAAGAGGAAAAAGTTCTTCCCTTCACACAGATGTATTTATATGAATGAATTATTTCCATGCTTATATCTATAAATACATAAAAGAGGAATAAAATCTAACTTGAACCAAAAAAGAAAAAAAAAACCTGAACCCATGAATTAGACAGAGGAAGACACAATCAGGGCACTTGCTCCAGCGGTAAACAATTCTGAAATTGGTCAGAGGTGGGGAATCATCTCCCATAGAGCCAGCAGCCCACTCCTACACAAGGAGCGTCCTCATTGCAAAGCGGGGGGCCATGCCGAGGCATCTGTGAGTAACCGTGAGCTGAGTCCCAGGCCAGCTGCTGTTGAACTTTTCCCACCCTTCCCAGGTAAAACACCTGAATATGTACAAGGGCTTGAAAGCCTAGAGGAAGGGGCGTGGAGCCACACCAGCGACAGCACGCAGGCCAACTTGGTGCCTGCAGGCCAGTCAGGATGGTCCTGGCCCTGGGCGCTCTTCTGGAAGATTTCCATTGCCCTGCCTGAGATACCCCTCCTGTCCCGGCCCCCACTGCTTTTTTCCTTCCTCACCTCTGTCCGGAGAGAAATTCCAGCGGAAGGTATGGGTGACACATCCTCTTCATTACAGGTGGAAGCCTGGCAACTCCTGCAGAAAGTCCAGCAGAGACCCACTCACACCGGGCCACCCACAAAGCCGTGGCCCCTCACTCCCTCCCACCAGCACAGCCCCGACACTGCTGACGGGGCAGAGAATATGGAGTCAGGCACAGCTTCAGGGGCTATTGCTGCCTGCAGCGCTGTTTATATTGACCTCAACCCAGGCACACCTGTGGAGGGCTGGCAGGCAGTTTCAGGCTGCCAAAATCAGCCAATCCTCACCCCTCAGGGGCTCACAGTTGCAGAAAATGAAACTTGCTAAACGGGCCAGGCCCTAGGAACAGGTGTGGGCTCTTGAGAGTCAGGATAGACAAGGGGCTGCAGCTGCGGCTTGTTTTCTTATCATTTTATCTGGTCCATGAGTGGATAACAACTTCAAGAAGACCCTATCCTAATGAGAGGAACCCAGGAGTCAGGGAGAGGAGTGATGGTGGGTGGAGACAGAGGCCTGGTGCCCTGGCTGCAGTGGAAGTGTCTGGAAGACCAGGCAGAAAGAGCCTGCAGAGAGTGATAGCCATGGTCACAGACCTGTCAGAGCTGCTGTTTGTTAGTTCAAGTCCTGCTCTGAGGTATTCTGTGTCAGCTGTGAGCGACAGGTGAGCAGGGGGTTCTCTGCAAGGTGGGCTATGTGCACAGTTCCTGTGTGTCCAGCCCTGCTGCGGTTCCTTCCCAGGGGAGCTCCGTATCCTGGGAAGGGCCTGAGTAGGAGAGCCCCATGGGCTGCTGGGTACCTGCAGAGGTGAGCTCCATGCCCTGGGAGGGACTTGACCACGAGAGCCCCGTGGGCTGTGGGGTAAGGGTGCAGCCCAGGTGAGCTCCATATCCTGAGATTGGCCTGACCACGAGAGCCCCATGGGCTGCTGGAGACCTGGTAAAGGATATCAGGACAGTCAGTGAAGCCACCGAGGATATACATCCAGTAGCTCCTATTTCCTACTCCCTGCTGGTCATTCTACCTTCCACCAGGCCATGGCATTCTGTATTAGACTTCAATGATGCCTTCTTCTGTATTCCATTCATCTCAGAGTCACAAGAATTTTTGGCTTGTGAGTGGCAGGACACAACATGCAACAAAAGCAATAATGCTGGGCCGTCCTGCCCCAATGGTTCAAAAATCCCCACACCATCATTGGGGAAATGTCCTCTAAAGACCGAAAAGTTCAACCTCTTTAAAAGGGAACCCTCCTTCAATATGCAGATGACATTCTGATCGCCAGGCCTACTAAAGACGCCTCTGAACTACCTAGCCAAGAAAGGATAGAAGGTGTCCAAGAAAAACGCTCAAATATCCCAGGCTAAGGTGACATGCCTGGGATTCATTCTCACAGATATTCAGAGAAACGCATCCCAGGATAGGGAAGAAGCCATTTGCAGCCTTACGTCTTCTAAAACTAGAAGACAGCTTAGAGGTTCTTGGGGAGGCCAAGGTTTTCTGCATCTGGATCCCTAACTACAGTCTAATAGCTGGGCCTCTACATGAAACACTGACACGAAAAGATGATGATCCTTTTGAATAGAATCCAGAAGCAGCCTTTCAAGAATGGAAAGAGCAGTCAATACAGACCCTTGCCCAGGAACTCCCTAATTTAGCTAAACCCTTTGACCTTTACATACCCGGTCAAAGGTTAATCGCCCTTGGAGCCTTAGTGCAAAAACTGGGACCACTTGAAATGGAGCAACACAAGAATGCCCTTCAGGTATGATAAACTATGGTCACCAAGGGCTTTGCCCACCGACTCATCAGGCCAGGATACTGGGGTATCTAAAAAGCTGGAAATCAGCAGCCCGCAAGGCCAGCTCCCTCCTAAGGGAAAAGGACCCCACGTGGTGATCCTAACCACCCATCATGCCCTGAAGTTGCAGGGGTCGCTCTGTGGACACACTGACCTCGAGTGAGGAGGCCCTCCAACTCCAACCTCCAGAGAGATAAACGGGGGCAACGGGCCCCCAAGATGACTCATGTGACCATCACTTGACCTGGAGTTTCTCTCAGAAAACGACAAGACTGTGCCCCGAAAGAGCAGACTACTGCTTGCAGGACTTACTGCACCCAGAGGGGAGCTAATAAGCTTGGCGGGGGAAACGTATATCACGCTTTCACCATAGAAAACCCTACAGACACCGCGGTGATGGTGGCCAATATGACCGGCTGGACTGCTGGCTACTTCTAAAGGCCGTTGACTCAGTGGACGTCATGGTCCTGGATCACCACTGACCCTGGACTGTCTGGGAGTTGCGCGGGCAGGGCTCTGACACATGGTGCTGTTTGTACATTAATTCAGGGACCTAATTAAAGAAAGCACAGACTACTGGTCAGAGCATCTAGTCTGGCAAAAACTGTCAGCCTAAGGTCGCCGAACATATGTGGGGTGGGGTGAAACCTGCCACCGCAGCATCCCTGCGCCTCTCTTTCCTGGACCCTTAAAGGTCATTAGAATCTGTAACACTTCCAATGCTGGTGCTCAGGCGGACGAGAAGTGAGGCAGGAGGCCTTGGGACAATCAACCTCACCAGGAGGCTGGAGGGGAGACGTTTTCCCCCTCCCCCCATGTATCAGGGCTCCCACCACAGCATGAAGCAGTTACAAAAGAGGGGTCTGCACCCTCAACACCCCAAGAATAAGGAACGGAACAAAAAGCAGAGGAGGTGTTCGTCTCCGGCAACGTTCATTAAAAATTCCTGGGAGATAAAAAGAGAATCTGGGCAATAAAATAAAGTCGAACCTGTTTTTCCTTTGTGCTTTGTCTAATTTCATGTGCTCCTAGGGTTCCGCATGCAGAGGTCCCACACCCGGCACTTCAGACCCGATTTCCTAGTGCAGAATGGCTGGGTCGACACCTCAGCTAGCGGGGTCCCATGCAGACTCCGCGGCATAGAGCCTGAGCTGCAGCCAACGCAGCCCTCGAGAGCTCCATCCCCTCCCTCCCACTGACGCTGCCGGGGACCCTACACAGCAGCCCAGCCCACAGCCCATGGGGGAGTGCACGCTCTCACCTCTCCATTCTGTTTTCAAAATAATGTTTCCTTTGCTTCTGAACCAAACTCAGTCTTGATCTGTTGGCTCCAATGACACTGGGCACGGGGACTCCTGTTGGGGTCCACTCTGGAGGATCAGTAACAGAAATTGAGAACATTGTAACTTCAATGAACAGATGTGTGAGCCAAACTGTAGTTAACATAGAGCAGTGTATAATGCTCGGGTAAAATAAGATGTTTCTAAGACTTACATTTTATATTTCCCTCACTTTCCTATAAGCAAGTTCAGTGAAGACGTCTGTCTTATTTGTCAGGTCAACATTAGAGAAATGAAGTGATTTATTTCCATGGATGTACATCGAATACTCTTGGCTGAAGCTTCAATCTTGTTTTGAATGCTTTTCCATTGAAAATGATACCTCTCTTTCAGCTCCCCCATTTCTGAGAATTATAAAATCTTATAATTTATTATTACCAAAGGGGAAAGGTAGGAGAAGGGATAAATTAACAGTTTGGGATTAACACATACACACTGCTATGTATAAAATAGATCATCAACAAGGAACTACTGTATAGCACAGGGAACTACACTGAATATTTTGCAATAACCTATAAGGGGAAATAATCTGAAAAACAATAGATATTTTTATTGACATCATCTATCAATGACAGATAAAATGTAACCTAAGCAAGGCCGATGGTGAGTGCTTCTGACCCTGAAGATTTCAGTCATCTAAAGTTGGGGCTCTGCCTATTTCCCAAGGCCCTTACAGGACATACGTGTAGCCGTAGCTTAAAAATTCCCCAGTTTGGGGTTCGGGGAGGCACTGATTTGGAAAAATCCCTGGTGTTCTCCTTACATGCACGGGACCCTTCCTACAGCTAAAACATGCCTGTCACACCTAGAGGATGGTACACCGTTTGATCGGAAAGAGTTTGGAAAAGGCACCTCATCTCCTCATCGCCTGGTGCTCGGGTTCAACCCTCCAGCATCTTTCCTAACAATCTCCTCACTTGGGGATATCAGCACCGTCAACATCCTGTTGCACACAGTTTGGAATTTGTCCAGAGGATGAAGCGGAAGGATGAGAAAAATTTAGAGACAAGTCTTAGGTGTTCGGACAGGCACATGCCACTCTAATTTCCAATCCAGAAGACAAATTCATCAAAGGCTAGAATTGCCCACGGAAACAGAATAGGGCTAGAGGAAAAACCGCTGTTTTGTGTCCGGTTTCCAAAAACACAAGTTGAAAAATGGAACTCAGGGGCACTAAAATTCATGAAACTGCAGAGTTGAAAATATCTATCGCCGAAAAATGTCTTGAGGTAAGTCACAGAAAAGGACTTGTAAGCAAGGGAGAGTGGCAGGAAACAGATTTGAAGAGGTAGAAAGGACTCCCCATTAAAGCACAAGAAAAGGGGCTGAACATCGCCAATGATGCAGTTGGCCAAAAAGGGTGTATGCATTTTTTCTGAATATATTCAAGTAAAGGCCAAACACACTTTTTATCCAACCAAACAGGTGGGCACTGGAAATCAATATCACAAAATGTATCACTTCACATCAGTCAGAAGGGCCATCCACATAAAGTGTAAACACCAGAAATGCAGGACAGGGCGAGGAGAAAAGGGAGCCCTGTGAGGCTGATAGTGGAAATGTAATTTGCCAACGGCCACTCTGGAGAAGTGTATTGTGTTTGCTAAAACATCTAAAAAATGAGCTACAGAGCATAGGGCACTTGCACTCATGGGCGTGTACCTTGGGAAAAACAAAAATCGACAGAAAACAGGCACCCGAACGTTTACCACCTCTCTGTTAAAAAGGGCCTCAACTTGGATATAACCTAAATGTCCCTGGAAGGATAAAATGGATAAAAGAGATGGGGTACTTATGTAGAGTGGAATATTACTCATCCAGAAATCAATGAAATAAGGCCAGTTGTAACAACTCTGGAGGAGTTACATACGATCATTCTAAGTGACATATGTCAGAAAGAAAAAGACACATATCATAAGATGTCACTTAAAGGTGGAATCAAAAATGGCTACACATGAAATAAATTACAAAACAGAAACATAGTCAAATATGTAGAAAATAGACATAAGGCTGCTAAATGGGAAAGGTGGGGAATGGTGAGGTATTATCCAGGAGGTTGAAATTAGCAAAGATACCATTCCAAGTACCAAATTGAATAACTGACAAGGCCTACACGGTACCTCAAAGAACTGCACTCAGCCCACTCAAGTTACTGGAAAATAATACATATGACTGGTAAGCATCTGAAAAAGAATTTATTGTTGTCTCACAGTACATGAATCAAGTGGATGTACAGCAGCAAAAAACAGAGCTTTGAAAATCAGCTGTAACCAATATAAAAATAAATTTAAAACTATTTATAAAAACAGTGAGACAGACAAAAATTCTTACAACTTTTGTTGAAGGGCTACAATGTAACATGGATTGAACACATGTAGACCCACAGCAGGATGATTATATAAGGCTGGAAGCTATGCACGCTAAGAGATGTTAGAGAGGCTGGGTGAGGAAATGCAGACCTTTTAAAGTAATACTGCCTGGTACCCATTCCATGGGTCCCAAATCTGCAGGTTCAAGGGAATCTTCTGACAGCGAAAACATGCCCGGGAAACCGAGATGAATGTACACCGTGTGCTCAGGAAAGGTGTCTAAAATGCACCTCATTTTTGATCTCCTGGTGCTGGGGTTCGCCATTCCAGCCACATTACTAACAATCTCCCCACTTGGAGAATCAGCACCTTTAACCTCCTGTTTCACACAGTTTGCAATTTGTGCAGAGGATAAATGGGAAGAGGGGGAACCAATGAGAGATTAGCTGTAGGACTTTTGACAGGCACATGTCACTCTAATTTCCCATTAGGAAGAAGAATTAACCAAAGGCTCAGCCTGCCTCCCCAGAACCAGAATAGGGCCAGAAGTAATCCAATGGTTTGGCGGCCAGCTCACAAAAAAAGCGAGTTGCAAAATGGAGCTCAGGAGCAGACAATTCAAAGACCTGCAAAGATATAAATGATAACCAACGTCCAAAAATATATTCAGGTAAGGCAACGAAGAGGATCTGAATGAGAGGCAGAATTGCAGGAAACAGATTTCAAAAGGTAGATTGTACTCACATTTAAAGCATATGAAAAGCAGCAGAATTTCTAAAATGAGGCGGTTGGGCAAAAGGGTGTATGCGTTTTTTTCGTGAATATCTTCAGGAAAAAAACACATGCAGAGTTTTTGGCCAACCAAGCAAGAGGGAAATGCAAATCCGCACAACAAAGAAGTCTCAATTTCCACTGCTCAGAAAGGCAATCCAAAAAATGTGTACAAACCAGAAATGCAGGAGAGGCCATGGAAAACAGGGAGCCTAGTCACGCTGATGGGTGGGGTATAAATATCCAAGAGCCACTCTGAAGAAGTGTATGCTGCTTTTAAAACATCTAAAATACAAAGCCCCGGAGAAAGGGGACTTCAACTCATGGACATATAACTTGGGAAGACTAAATGTCAATAAGACACAGGCACCCCAAAGTTTAGGGCTGCTCTGCATACAAGAACCTCAACTTTGGTACACCTAAAATATCCCAGGAAAAAGAGAAATGCATAAAGGACTTGTGGTAATTTTGTACAACGGAATATCACTCAGACATGAAATCAATGTATATAAGGCCAGTAGCAGCATAATGAGTGGATTTACGTATGATGATTTTAAGGGAAATTAGTCACACAGAAAAAAGAATCTTATCATAAGATATGACTTATAGAGGGAATGTCAATATCACAACACATGAACTGAATTAGGAAAGAGAACAGAGTCTCACATTTAGCAAAAATCTCTTATGCCTGCTTCAGGGGAAAGGAGAGGTGGGGTGATGCATAAAACCAGAGTTTGATATTAGCACAGGTACCATTCCATAAACCAAATACAGAATAGACAAGACCTACACCTTCCTCAGTGAACGGGACTCAACACCCCTATGCCCCACAGAGGAATATATCTGAGTACTAAGAATCTTAAAACCTATGTATTGATATGTCTCCGTAAGGGAATCAATTGTGTCTAGACTGGCATAAACACGTCAGTGAAAATCAGCTCAACCCCATTATAAAAATGAATTTCAAAAAACCCCCCCAAAACAGCGAAATTCTTACACAATTCCTTCAGGGGTTCTGATGAAACCTGGAATGACCCTATCTGCAAAGACAGCTGGATGAGACATAAGGCTGGACACTTGGGACTGAGAGGACTGGTGAGATTGGGAGAGAAAATGCAGACCTTTTAAAGTAGTAATGCATGCCACCATTCCATGTGTCCCAAATCTCCAGGTAGAAGGGAATATCACTACAATTATAACATGTATGGGAAACCTAGAAAATGGACACCCTGTGATGGCGAAAGTTTTCTAAAACTCTCCTAATTTTTCCTCTCCTTGTGCTCCACTTTGGCATTCCAACTGCTTTACTATCAATCTCCCAACTTAGGAGAGTCAGCCCCTATAACCTCCTGGTTCGCACAGTTTGCTAATTGTGCAGAGGATGAAAGGGAAGAGGGAGAACCAATCAGAGAGTAGATGTAGGCATTTGGACAGGCACATGTCACTCTAATTTCCTGGCAGGAAGAAGAATTAACCAAAGCCTCAGCCACCCACAGGGAACCAATATAGCCACCCCTGGAACCTGTATAGGTCCTGAAGCAAAATTGTGGATTTGCAGCCATCTCACAAAGATGGGATTTGAAAATTGGAGCTCAGGGGCACGGCAATTCACAAACGTGCAGACTTATAAAGGACTACTCACTTCCAAAAATCTGTTGAGGGAAGGAAATGAAGCGGCCTTGAAAATGACGCAGAATTTCACAAAACATATTTCAAGAGGTAAATTGGAATCGCCTTTAAAGCACAGGAAAAGCATCCCAACTTGGACAGAGATGCACTTGGCCAAAAAGGACATATGCCTTTTCTCCTGAATATATTCAGAAGAAAACGCATACACCCTTTTTGGCCAATCAAGCAAGCGCGCAATACAAATCCACACTACAAAGAATTGTCACTTACCACCGGTCAAAAGGGACATCCGAATATCTGTAAAAACCAGAAAGGCAAGAGAGAGATGGCAAGGGTATGAAGCAATGTGATCCCAATGGTCATGGAGGATTGTGATGACAAGCGCATGGAGAATTGTGATGACAAGATTATGTACCATTTTGTTGACAAAGGCAAGGAGCATTATGATGACAAGGTTCATGGAGCACTGTGATGACAAGCATCACGGAGCATAGTGATTACACGGGTCATGGAGCATTGGGATGACAAGCGCATGGATCATTGTGATGACAATGGTCATGGAGCATTTTAATGACAAGAGTCCCGGATCATTGTGTTGTCAGGGTTCATGGAGCGTTGTGATGACAGTGGTCATGGAGCATTGTGATGACAGGGGTCATGGCGCATTGTGATGAGAAGGTGATGGAGCATTGGGCTGAAAATGTCCATGGAGTACTGTGATGACAGGGGTCATGGAGCATTGTGATGACAAGGTACTGGAGCACTGTGATGAGAAGACCATGGAGCCTTGTGATGACAAGTCTCATGGAGCATTCTGATGAAAAGTGCCATGGAGCATTGTGATTACAGGGGTCTTGGAGCATTGTGATGACAAGGGCATGGAACATTGGGATGAGAAGGCCATGGAGCATTCTGATGACATGCATCATGGAGCTTTGTGATGACAAGGGCATGGAGCATTGTGATTACAGCGGTCTTGGAGCAGTGTGATGAAAAGGGCATGGATCATTGTGATGAAAAAGGCATGGAGCCTTGTCATGACAGGGTTCAAGGAGAAAACTGACAACAAGTGTCAGGGAGCATTGTGATGACAAGGGTATTGAGTATTGTGATGACAAAGGTCATGGAGCATTGTGATGAGAAGACCATGGATAATTGTGATGACGAGCGTCATGGGGCGTTGTGATGATAAGTGTTATGGAACATATTGATCACAAGGATTTGGAGCATTGTGATGACAGAGGTCATGGAGCATTTTGCTTTCATTGTGATGACAATAGCCTGAAACATTATGATGATGGGCATGGTGCATTGTGATGACAGGGTTCATGGAGCATTGAGATGAAAAGGGACATGGAGCATTGTGATTACAGGAGTCTTGGAGCATTGTGATGACAAAGGCATGGAACATCGTGAATGAGAAGGCCATGGAGCATTCTGTTGACATGCGTCATGGAGCTTTGTGATGACAAGGGCATGGAGCATTGTGATTACAGGGGTCTTGGAGCATTGTGATGACAAGGGTCATGGAGCCTTGTGATGACAAGGCTGTGGAACATTGTGATGGCAGGGGTCATGGAGCATTGTTATGACAGGGGTAATGGAGCATTGTGATGACAAGGGCATGGAGCATTGGTCTGAAAAGTTTCATGGATTATTGTGATGAGAGGGGGCAAGGAGCATTGTGATGAGAAGGGCATGGAACACTGTGATACATGGGTCATGGAGGATTGTAATGACAAGCGCATGGAGCATTGTGATAAGAATGGCATCGAGCATTGTGATGAAAAGCATCATGGAGCCTGTGATGACAAGGGCATGGAACAATGTGATGAGAGGGTTCATGGAGCATTGTGATGACAATGGCATGCAGCATTGTGATGACAAGGGTCATTGAGCTTTGTGATGACAAAGGTCATGGAGCATTTTGATGACAAGGGTGTGGTGCATTCTGTTGTGAAGGGCAGGGAGCATTGTGATGACAGGGGTTATGGAACATTGTGATTTCAGGGGAATGGAGCATTGTGATGATAAAGGCATGTAGCATTGTTGTGACAAGGGTCATGGAATATTGTGATGACAGGGGTGAGGGAGTATTGTGTTGACTAGTGATGGAACATTGTGATATCAGTGGTGAGAGAGAATTTTGATGAGAAGTGCATGGAGCAGTGTGATGACAAAGTTTATGGAGCATTGTGATGACAAAGATGTGGAGCATTGTGATGACAAGCGCATGGCACATTGTGATGCCATGGGTCAAGGAGTATTGTGCTAACAAAGGCATTGAGCATTGGGAGGACAAGGGTCACCGAGCATTGTGATGAAATGTTCATGGAGCACTGTGGTGACAAAGGTCACAGAGCCTTGTGATGACGAGGGCATGGACCATTGTGATGGCAAAGGTCATGAAGCATTGTGATGACTGTAGTCACGGAGCATTGTGATGACAGGGGTCATAGAGCATTGTGATGAAAGGGCATGGAGCATTGTGATGACAGGGGCATGTTGCATTGGTTTGACAAGTTTCAGGGATTATTGTGATGACAGTGGGCATGGCGCATTGTGATGACAAGGGCATGGAGCATTGTGATGAGAAGGTCATGGAGTATTGTGAAGAAGGGTGTCAGGGAGCATTGTGATGACATATGTCATGGTCCATTGCGATGACAATGGAATGGAGCACTGTGATGCCAAGTGTCATGGAGGATTGTGATGACAAAGGTAATGGAGCATTTTGATGACAAGCGCTTGGGGCATTGTGATGACAAGGGTCATGGAGCATTGTGATAACAAGGGCCATTGAGAATTTTGATGACATGTTCATGAAGCATTGTGATGACAATCACATGGAGCTTGCTGTGACAGGGATCATGGAGCATTGCGATGACAAGTGCATAGAGAATTGTGATGACAAAGCATGTAACACTGTGATGAAAAGCATCATGGAGCACAGTGATGCCAAGAACGTGGAGAATTGTGATGACAGGGGACATGGAGCATTGTGATGACCAGGGCATGGAGTATTGTGATGGCAAGACCGTGGAGCATTGTGATGAGAAGACCATGGATAATTGTGATGATGAGCGTCATGGAGCACTGTAATGACAAGGTGTATGGAGCATTGTGATAAAAGGGGTCATGGAGCATTGTGATGACAAGGTTCATGGAGCATTCTGATGACAAGCTTGTGGAGTATTTTGATGACAATGACATGGAGCATTTTGATGAAAATGGCATTGGGCATTGTGATGAAAAAGACATGGAGCCTTTTCATGACAATTTTCAGGGAGCATTCTGACGACAAGTGTCAGGGAGCATTGTGATGACAAAGGTCATGGAGAATTTGGACGACAAGGGCATGGAGTGTTGTGATGACAAGCACATGGAGCTTGCTATGACGGGGTCATGGAGCATTGCGATGACAAATGCATAGAGAATTGTGATGACAAAGCATGTAACACTGTGATGAGAAGTGTCATGGAGCATAGTGATGCCAAGATCGTGGAGAATTGTGATGACAGAGGACATGGAGCGTTGTGATGACCAGGTCATGGAGCATTGCGATGGCAAGATCGTGGAGCATTGTGATGAGAAGACCATGGATAATTGTGATGACGAGGGTCATGGAGCACTGTAATGACAAGGGGTATAGAGCACTGTGATGACAGTGGTCATGGAGAATTGTGATGACCGGGGACATGGAGCATTGTGATGCCCAAGGCATGGAGCACTGTGATGGCAAGACCGTGGAGCATTGTGATGAGAAGACCATGGATAATTGTGATGAGGAGCGTCATGGAGCACTGTAATGACAAGTGGTATGGAGCCTTGTGATGACAGGGGTCATGGAGCATTGTTATGACAGTGGTCATGGAGCATTGTGATGACAAGTGTCATGTAGCATTTTGATGGCAAGATCGTGGAGCATTGTGATGAGAAGACCATGGACAATTGTGATTACGAGTGTCATGGAGCACTGTAATGACAAGCAGTATGGAGCATTGTGATGACAGGGGTCATGGAGCATTGTGATGACTGGGGACATGGAGCATTGTGATGACGAGAGCATGGAGCATTGTGATGGCAAGACCGTGGAGCACTGTGATGAGAAGACCATGGATAATTGTGATGACGAACATCATGGAGCACTGTAATGACAAAGGACATGGAGCATTGTGATGACAGGGGTCATGGATCATTGAGATGACAAGTGTCACGGAGCATTCTGATGACAAGCTTGTGGAGTATTGTGATGACAATGGCATGGAGCATTGTGATGAAAAGGGCATGGATCATTGTGATGAAAAAGGCATGGAGACTTGTCATGACAGGGTTCAATGAGCATACTGATGACAAGTGTCAGGGAGCATTGTGATGACAAGTGTATTGAGAATTGTGATGACAAAGGTCATGGAGCATTGTGATGAGAAGTCCATGGATAATTGTGATGAGCAGCGTCATGGGGCGTTGTGATGACAAGTGTTATGGAACATTGTGATCACAAGGGTTTGGAGCATTGTGATGAGAGAGGTCATGGAGAATTTTGATTTCATTGTGATGACAATAGCATGAAGCATTATGATGATGGGCATGGTGCATTGTGATGACAGGGTTCATGGAGCATTGAGATGAAAAGAGTCATGGATCATTGTAATAACAAGGGTCTTGGAGCATTGTGATGACAAGGGCATGGAGCATTGGTCTGAAAAGTTTCATGGATTATTGTGATGAGAGTGAGCATGGAGCATTGTGATGGCAAGGGCACGGAACACAGTGATACATGTGTCATGGAGGATTGCAATGACAAGGGCATGGAGCATTGTGATGACAAGCGCCATGGAGCTTTGTGATGACAACGGCATGGAGCAATGTGATGAGAGGTTTCATGGAGGTTTGTGATGACAATGGCATGGAGCATTGTGATTCCTAGGGTCATGGAGCTTTGTGATGACATAGGCCATGGAGCATTTTGATGACAAGGGCGTGGTGCATTGTGATGAGAAGGGCAGGGAGCATTGTGATGACAGGGTCATGGAGCAATTGGATGAAAAGGGTCATGGAACATTTTGATGACAGTGTTTATGGAACATTGTGATGTTAGGGGTCATGGAGCATTGTGATGAAAAGGGTCATGGAGCATTGTGATGACAGGGGTTATGGAACATTGTGATGTCAGGGGTCATGGAGCATTGTGATGATAAGAGCATGTAGCATTGTTGTGACAAGGGTCATGGAACATTGGGATGACAGGGTGGAGGGAGTATTGTGTTGACTAGTGATGGAACATTGTGATATCAGTGGTGAGAGAGCATTTTGATGAGAGGTGCATGGAGCATTGTGATGACAAGGCTGTGGAGCATTGTGATGAGAAACGCAGGGCACATTGTGATGACATGGGTCATGGAACATTGTGCTGACAAACGCATGGAGCATTGTGATGACAAGGTTTATGGAGCATTGTGATGACAACGATGTGGAGCATTGTGATGACAAGCGCATGGCACATTTGATGCCATGTGTCATGGAGTAATGTGCTGACAAAGGCATGGAGCATTGTGATGACAAGTGTAACCGAGCATTGTGATGAAATGTTCATGGAGTGTTGTGGTCACAAAGGTCACAGAGCCTTGTGATGACGAGGGCATGGACCATTGTGATGACAAAGGTCATGAAGCATTGTGATGACTGTAGTCACGGAGCATTGTGATGACAGGGGTCATAGAGCATTGTGATGAAAGGGCATGGAGCATTGTGATGACAGGGGCATGTTGCATTGGTTTGACAAGTTTCAGGGATTATTGTGATGACAGTGGGCATGGCGCATTGTGATGACAAGGGCATGGAGCATTGTGATGAGAAGGTCATGGAGTATTGTGAAGAAGGGTGTCAGGGAGCATTGTGATGACATATGTCATGGTCTATTGCAATGACAATGGAATGTAGCATTGTGATGCCAAGTGTCATGGAGGATTGTGATGACAAACGTAATGGAGCATTTTGATGACAAGGGCTTGGAGCATTGTGATGACAAGGGTCATGGAGCATTGTGATAACAAGGGCCATTGAGAATTTTGATGACATGTTCATGAAGCATTGTGATGACAATCACATGGAGCTTGCTATGACAGGGGTCATGGAGCATTGCGATGACAAGTGCATAGAGAATTGTGATGACAAAATATGTAACACTGTGATGAGAAGTATCATGGAGCATAGTGATGCCAAGAACGTGGAGAATTGTGATGACAGGGGACATGGAGCATTGTGATGACCAGGGCATGGAGCATTGTGATGGCAAGACCGTGGAGCACTTTGATGAGAAGACCATGGATAATTGTGATGATGAGCGTCATGGAGCACTGTAATGACAAGGTGTATGGAGCATTGTGATAAAAGGGGTCATGGAGCATTGTGATGACAAGGTTCATGGAGCATTCTGATGACAAGCTTGTGGAGTATTTTGATGACAATGACATGGAGCATTTTGATGAAAATGGCATTGGGCATTGTGATGAAAAAGACATGGAGCCTTTTCATGACAATTTTCAGGGAGCATTCTGACGACAAGTGTCAGGGAGCATTGTGATGACAAAGGTCATGGATAATTTGGACGACAAGGGCATGGAGTGTTGTGATGACAAGCACATGGAGCTTGCTATGACGGGGTCATGGAGCATTGCGATGACAAATGCATAGAGAATTGTGATGACAAAGCATGTAACACTGTGATGAGAAGTGTCATGGAGCATAGTGATGCCAAGATCGTGGAGAATTGTGATGACAGAGGACATGGAGCGTTGTGATGACCAGGTCATGGAGCATTGCGATGGCAAGATCGTGGAGCATTGTGATGAGAAGACCATGGATAATTGTGATGACGAGGGTCATGGAGCACTGTAATGACAAGGGGTATAGAGCACTGTGATGACAGTGGTCATGGAGAATTGTGATGACCGGGGACATGGAGCATTGTGATGCCCAAGGCATGGAGCACTGTGATGGCAAGACCGTGGAGCATTGTGATGAGAAGACCATGGATAATTGTGATGAGGAGCGTCATGGAGCACTGTAATGACAAGTGGTATGGAGCCTTGTGATGACAGGGGTCATGGAGCATTGTTATGACAGTGGTCATGGAGCATTGTGATGACAAGTGTCATGTAGCATTTTGATGGCAAGATCGTGGAGCATTGTGATGAGAAGACCATGGACAATTGTGATTACGAGTGTCATGGAGCACTGTAATGACAAGCAGTATGGAGCATTGTGATGACAGGGGTCATGGAGCATTGTGATGACTGGGGACATGGAGCATTGTGATGACGAGAGCATGGAGCATTGTGATGGCAAGACCGTGGAGCACTGTGATGAGAAGACCATGGATAATTGTGATGACGAACATCATGGAGCACTGTAATGACAAAGGACATGGAGCATTGTGATGACAGGGGTCATGGATCATTGAGATGACAAGTGTCACGGAGCATTCTGATGACAAGCTTGTGGAGTATTGTGATGACAATGGCATGGAGCATTGTGATGAAAAGGGCATGGATCATTGTGATGAAAAAGGCATGGAGACTTGTCATGACAGGGTTCAATGAGCATACTGATGACAAGTGTCAGGGAGCATTGTGATGACAAGTGTATTGAGAATTGTGATGACAAAGGTCATGGAGCATTGTGATGAGAAGTCCATGGATAATTGTGATGAGCAGCGTCATGGGGCGTTGTGATGACAAGTGTTATGGAACATTGTGATCACAAGGGTTTGGAGCATTGTGATGAGAGAGGTCATGGAGAATTTTGATTTCATTGTGATGACAATAGCATGAAGCATTATGATGATGGGCATGGTGCATTGTGATGACAGGGTTCATGGAGCATTGAGATGAAAAGAGTCATGGATCATTGTAATAACAAGGGTCTTGGAGCATTGTGATGACAAGGGCATGGAGCATTGGTCTGAAAAGTTTCATGGATTATTGTGATGAGAGTGAGCATGGAGCATTGTGATGGCAAGGGCACGGAACACAGTGATACATGTGTCATGGAGGATTGCAATGACAAGGGCATGGAGCATTGTGATGACAAGCGCCATGGAGCTTTGTGATGACAACGGCATGGAGCAATGTGATGAGAGGTTTCATGGAGGTTTGTGATGACAATGGCATGGAGCATTGTGATTCCTAGGGTCATGGAGCTTTGTGATGACATAGGCCATGGAGCATTTTGATGACAAGGGCGTGGTGCATTGTGATGAGAAGGGCAGGGAGCATTGTGATGACAGGGTCATGGAGCAATTGGATGAAAAGGGTCATGGAACATTTTGATGACAGTGTTTATGGAACATTGTGATGTTAGGGGTCATGGAGCATTGTGATGAAAAGGGTCATGGAGCATTGTGATGACAGGGGTTATGGAACATTGTGATGTCAGGGGTCATGGAGCATTGTGATGATAAGAGCATGTAGCATTGTTGTGACAAGGGTCATGGAACATTGGGATGACAGGGTGGAGGGAGTATTGTGTTGACTAGTGATGGAACATTGTGATATCAGTGGTGAGAGAGCATTTTGATGAGAGGTGCATGGAGCATTGTGATGACAAGGCTGTGGAGCATTGTGATGAGAAACGCAGGGCACATTGTGATGACATGGGTCATGGAACATTGTGCTGACAAACGCATGGAGCATTGTGATGACAAGGTTTATGGAGCATTGTGATGACAACGATGTGGAGCATTGTGATGACAAGCGCATGGCACATTTGATGCCATGTGTCATGGAGTAATGTGCTGACAAAGGCATGGAGCATTGTGATGACAAGTGTAACCGAGCATTGTGATGAAATGTTCATGGAGTGTTGTGGTCACAAAGGTCACAGAGCCTTGTGATGACGAGGGCATGGACCATTGTGATGACAAAGGTCATGAAGCATTGTGATGACTGTAGTCACGGAGCATTGTGATGACAGGGGTCATAGAGCATTGTGATGAAAGGGCATGGAGCATTGTGATGACAGGGGCATGTTGCATTGGTTTGACAAGTTTCAGGGATTATTGTGATGACAGTGGGCATGGCGCATTGTGATGACAAGGGCATGGAGCATTGTGATGAGAAGGTCATGGAGTATTGTGAAGAAGGGTGTCAGGGAGCATTGTGATGACATATGTCATGGTCTATTGCAATGACAATGGAATGTAGCATTGTGATGCCAAGTGTCATGGAGGATTGTGATGACAAACGTAATGGAGCATTTTGATGACAAGGGCTTGGAGCATTGTGATGACAAGGGTCATGGAGCATTGTGATAACAAGGGCCATTGAGAATTTTGATGACATGTTCATGAAGCATTGTGATGACAATCACATGGAGCTTGCTATGACAGGGGTCATGGAGCATTGCGATGACAAGTGCATAGAGAATTGTGATGACAAAATATGTAACACTGTGATGAGAAGTATCATGGAGCATAGTGATGCCAAGAACGTGGAGAATTGTGATGACAGGGGACATGGAGCATTGTGATGACCAGGGCATGGAGCATTGTGATGGCAAGACCGTGGAGCACTTTGATGAGAAGACCATGGATAATTGTGATGATGAGCGTCATGGAGCACTGTAATGACAAGGGGTATGGAGCATTGTGATGACAGGGGTCATGGAGCATTGTGATGACTGGGGACATGGAGCATTGTGATAACCGGGGGCATGGAGCCTTGTGATGGCAAGATCGTGGAGCACTGTGATGAGAAGATCATGGATAATTGTGATGACGAGTGTCATGGAGCACTGTAATGACAGGGGGTAGAGAGCACTGTAATGACAGTGGTCATGGAGCATTGTGATGACCGGGGACATGGAGCATTGTGATGCCCAAGGCATGGAGCACTGTGATGGCAAGACCGTGGAGCATTGTGATGAGAAGACCATGGATAATTGTGATTAGGAGCGTCATGGAGCACTGTAATGACAAGTGGTATGGAGCCTTGTGATGACAGGGGTCATGGAGCATTGTTATGACAGTGGTCATGGAGCATTGTGATGACAATTGTCATGGAGAATTTTGATGACAAGGGCGTGGAGCATTGTGATGAGAAGACCATGGACAATTGTGATTACGAGTGTCATGGAGCACTGTAATGACAAGCGGTATGGAGCATTGTGATGACAGGGTCAAGGAGCATTGTGATGACTGGGGACATGGATCATTGTGATGACCAGGGCATGGAGCATTGTGATGGCAAGACCGTGGAGCACTGTGATGAGAAGACCATGGATAATTGTGATGACGAACATCATGGAGCACTGTAAGGACAAGGGGCTTGGAGCATTGTGTTGACAGGTGTCATGGAGCATTGTGATGACAGGGGTCATGGATCATTGAGATGACAAGGGTCAGGGAGCATTCTGATGACAAGCTTGTGGAGTATTGTGATGACAATGGCATGAAGCATTGTGATGAAAAGGGCATGGATCATTGTGATGAAAAAGGCATGGAGACTTGTCATGACAGGGTTCAATGAGCATACTGATGACAAGTGTCAGGGAGCATTGTGATGACAAGTGTATTGAGAATTGTGATGACAAAGGTCATGGAGCATTGTGATGAGAAGTCCATGGATAATTGTGATGACCAACGTCATGGGGCGTTGTGATGACAAGTGTTATGGAACATTGTGATCACAAGGGTTTGGAGCATTGTGATGAGAGAGGTCATGGAGAATTTTGATTTCATTGTGATGACAATAGCATGAAGCATTATGATGATGGGCATGGTGCATTGTGATGACAGGGTTCATGGAGCATTGAGATGAAAAGAGTCATGGATCATTGTATTAACAAGGGTCTTGGAGCATTGTGATGACAAGGGCATGGAGTATTGTGATGAGAAGGCCATGGAGCATTCTGATGACATGCGTCAGGGAGCTTTGTGATGACATGGGCATGGAGTCTTGTGATGACAACGCCGTAGAACATTGTCATGGCAGGGGTCATGGAGCATTGTTATGACAGGTGTAATGGAGCATTGGTCTGAAAAGTTTCATGGATTATTGTGATGAGAGTGAGCATGGAGCATTGTGATGGCAAGGGCACGGAACACAGTGATACATGTGTCATGGAGGATTGCAATGACAAGGGCATGGAGCATTGTGATGACAAGCGCCATGGAGCTTTGTGATGACAACGGCATGGAGCAATGTGATGAGAGGTTTCATGGAGGTTTGTGATGACAATGGCATGGAGCATTGTGATTCCAAGGGTCATGGAGCTTTGTGATGACATAGGCCATGGAGCATTTTGATGACAAGGGCGTGGTGCATTGTGATGAGAAGGGCAGGGAGCATTGTGATGACAGGGTCATGGAGCAATTGGATGAAAAGGGTCATGGAACATTTTGATGACAGTGTTTATGGAACATTGTGATGTTAGGGGTCATGGAGCATTGTGATGAAAAGGGTCATGGAGCATTGTGATGACAGGGGTTATGGAACATTGTGATGTCAGGGGTCATGGAGCATTGTGATGATAAGAGCATGTAGCATTGTTATGACAAGGGTCATGGAACATTGGGATGACAGGGTGGAGGGAGTATTGTGTTGACTAGTGATGGAACATTGTGATATCAGTGGTGAGAGAGCATTTTGATGAGAGGTGCATGGAGCATTGTGATGACAAGGTTGTGGAGCATTGTGATGAGAAACGCAGGGCACATTGTGATGACATGGGTCATGGAACATTGTGCTGACAAACGCATGGAGCATTGTGATGACAAGGTTTATGGAGCATTGTGATGACAACGATGTGGAGCATTGTGATGACAAGTGCATGGCACATTTGAAGCCATGTGTCATGGAGTAATGTGCTGACAAAGGCATGGAGCATTGTGATGACAAGGGTCACCGAGCATTGTGATGAAATGTTCATGGAGTGTTGTGGTCACAAAGGTCACAGAGCCTTGTGATGATGAGGGCATGGACCATTGTGATGACAAAGGTCATGAAGCATTGTGATGACTGTAGTCACGGAGCATTTTGATGACAGGGGTCATAGAGCATTGTGATGAAAGGGCATGGAGCATTGTGATGACAGGGTCATGGAGCATTTTTCTGACAAGTTTCATGGATTATTGTGATGACAGTGGGCATGGCGCATTGTGATGACAAGGGCATGGAGCATTGTGATGAGAAGGTCATGGAGTATTGTGAAGAAGGGTGTCAGAGAGCATTGTGATGACATATGTCTTGGTCTATTGCAATGACAATGGAATGTAGCATTGTGATGCCAAGTGTCATGGAGGATTGTGATGACAAAGGTAATGGAGCATTTTGATGACAAGAGCTTGGAGCATTGTGATGACAAGGGTCATGGCGCATTGTGATAACAAGGGCCATTGAGAATTTTGATGACATGTTCATGAAGCATTGTGATGACAATCACATGGAGCTTGCTATGACAGGGGTCATGGAGTATTACGATGAGAAGTGCATAGAGAATTGTGATGACAAAACATGTAACACTGTGATGAGAAGTATCATGGAGCATAGTGATGCCAAGAACGTGGAGAATTGTGATGACAGGGGACATGGAGCATTGTGATGACCAGGGCATAGAGCATTGTGATGGCAAGACCGTGGAGCATTGTGATGAGAAGACCATGGATAATTGTGATGACGAGCGTCATGGAGCACTGTAATTACAAGGGGTATGGAGCATTGTGATGACAGGGGTCATGGAACATTGTGATGACTGAGGACATGGAGCATCGTGATGACCAAGGCATGGAGCATTGTGATGGCAAGACCGTGGAGCATTGTGATGAGAAGACCATGGATAATTGTGATGACGAGCGTCATGGAACACTGTAGTGACAAGGGGTATGGATCATTTTGATGACAGGGGTCATGGAGCATTCTGAAGACAATGATCAGGGAGCATTCTGATGACAAGCTTGTGGAGTTTTGTGATGACAATGACATGGAGCGTTGTGATGAAAAGGGCATGGAGCATTCTTATGAAAAAGGCATGGAGCATTTTCATGACAGTGTTCAAGGAGTATTCTGACGACAAGTGTCAGGGAGCATTGTGATGACAAGTGTATTGAGAATTGTGATGACAAAGGTCATGGAGCATTGTGACGACAAGTACATGGAGTATTGTCATGACAGTCATCATGGAGTGTTGTGATGACAAGTGTTATGGAACATTGTGATCACAAGGGGTTGGAGCATTGTGATGACAGAGGTCATGGACCATTTTGATTTCAAGGAGTATGGAGCATTGTGATGACAAGGGCATGGAGCAATGTGATCCCAAGGTTCATGGAGGATTGTGATGAAAATGGTAATGGAGTATTGTGATGACAAGCTCATGGAGCATTGTGATGACAAGGTCATGTAGGATTTTGATGACACAGGCATGGAGAATTGTGATGATAAGGGTCATGGAGCACTGTGATGACAAGCGTCACGGAGCATTGTGATTACAGGGGTCATGGAGCATTGGGATGACAAGGGCATGCATCATTGTGATGACAAGTGTCATGGAGCATTGGGCTGAAAATGTTCATGGAGTATTGTGATGACAGGGGTCATGGAGCATTGTGATGACTAGGGAATGGAGCATTGTGATGACAAGAGTCCCGGATCATTGTGTTGTCAGGGGTCATGGAGTGTTGTGATGACAGTGGTCATGGAGGATTGTGATGATATGGGTCATGGAGCATTGTGATGAGAAGGTCATGAAGCATTGGGCTGAAAATGTTCATGGAGTATTGTGATGACAGGGGTCATGGAGCATTGTAATGAGAAGGGAATTGAGCACTGTGATGACAAGGTCCTGGAGCATTGTGATGGGAAGTCCATGGAGCCTTGTGATGACAATTCTCATGGAACATTCTGATGAAAAGTGGCATGGAGCATTGTGATTACAGGGGTTTTGGAGCATTGTGATGACAAGGGCATGGAGTATTGTGATGAGAAGGCCATGGAGCATTCTGATGACATGCGTCATGGAGATTTGTGCTGACAAGGGAATGGAGTATTGTGATGAAAATGGCATGGATCATTGTTATGAAAAAGGCATGAAGCCTTGTCATGACAGGGTTCTAGGAGCATACTGACAACAAGTGTCATGGAGCATTGTGATGACAAGTGTATTGAGCATTGTGATGACAAAGTTCATGGAGCATTGTGATGAGAAGACCATGGATAATTTTGATGATGAGCGTCATGGGGTGTTGTGATGATAAGTTTTATGGAACATTGTGATCACAAGGGTTTGGAGCATTGTGATGACAGAGGTCATGGAGCATTTTGATTTCATTGTGATGACAATAGCCTGAAGCATTATGGTGATGGGCATGGTGCATTGTGATGACAGCGTTCATGGAGCATTGAGATGAAAAGAGGCATGGAGCATTGTGATTACAGGGGTCTTGGAGCATTGTGATGACAAGGGCAAGGAGCATTGTGATGAGAAGGCCATGGAGCATTCTGATGACATGCGTCATTGAGCTTTGTGATGACAAGGGCATGGAGCATTGTGATTACAGGGGTCTAGGAGCATTGTGATGACAAGGGTCATGGAGCCTTGTGATGACAATGGTGTGGAACATTGTGATGGCAGGGGTCATGGAGCATTGTTATGACAGGGGTAATGGAGCATTGTGATGAGAAGGGCATGGAGCACTGGTCTGAAAAGTTTCATGGATTATTGTGATGAGAGTGGGCATGGAGCATTGTGATGACAAGGTCACGGAACACTGTGATCCATGGGTCATGGAGGATTGTACTGACAAGGGCATGGAGCATTGTGATGAGAAGGGCATCATACATTGTTTTGACAAGCGTCATGGAGCTTTGTGATGACAAGGGCATGGAACAATGTGATGAGAGGGTTCATGGAACATTGTGATTCCAAGGGTTATGGAGCTTTGTGATGACAAAAGTCATGGAGCATTTTGATGTCAAGGGCGTGGTGCATTGTGATGAGAAGGGCAGGGAGCATTTTGATGACAGGGTCATGCAGCAATTTGATGAAAAGTGTAATGGAACATTTTGATGACAGGGGTTATAGAACATTGTGATGTCAGCGGTCATGGAGCTTTGGGATGAAAAGGGTCATGGAGCATTTTGATGACAGGGGTTATGGAACATTGTGATGTTCAGGGGTCATGGAGCTTTGGGATGAAAAGGGTCATGGAGCATTTTGATGACAGGGGTTATGGAACATTGTGATGTCAGGGGTCATGGAACATTGTGATGATAAGGGGATGTAGCATTGTGATGACAGGGGTCATGGAACATTGTGATTACAGGGGTGCGGGTGTAATGTGATGATTAGTGATGGAACATTGTGATATCTCTGTTGAGAGAGCATTTTGATGAGAAGTGCATGGAGCATTGTGAGTACAAGGTTTATGGAGCATGACGATGACAAGGTTGTGGACCGTTGTGATGAAAATCACGTGGCACATTGTGATGACAAGGGTCATGGAGCATTGTTCTGACAAAGGCATGGAGCATTGTGATGACAAGGGTCACGGAGCATTGTGATGAAAAGTTCATGGAGTATTGTGGTTACAAAGGTCACAGAGCCTTGTGATGATGTGGGCATGGACCACAGTGATGACAAATGTTATGAAGCATTGTGATGACTGGAGTCAAAGAGCATTGTGATGACAGGGGTCATGGAGCATTGTGATGACAAGGGCATGGAGCATTGTGATGACAGGGGCATGGAGCATTGGTCTGACAAGTTTAATAGATTATTGTGATGACAGTGGGCATGGGGCATTGTGATGACAAGGGCATGGGGCATTGTGATGAGAAGGTCATGGAGTATTGTGAAGACAGGTGTCAGGGAGCATTGTGATGACATATGTCATGGTCCATTGCGATGACAATGGCATGGAGCATTGTGATGCCAAATGTAATGGAGGACTGTGATGATAAATATAATGGAGCATTGTGATGACTAGGGCTTGGAGCATTATGATGACAAGGGCCATTGAAAATTTTCATGACAAGGTCGTGAAGCATTGTGATGACATGGTGCTGGAGCATTGTGATGAGAAAACAACGGAGCCTTGTGAGACAAGTCTCATGGAGCATACTGATGAAAAGGGGCATGGAGCATTGTGATTAGAGTGTCTTGGAAAATTGTGATGACAAGGGCATGGAGCATTGTGATGAGAAGGCCAAGGAGCAGTCTGATGACATGCGTCATTGAGCTTTGTGATGACAAGGGCATGGAGCATTGTAATTACAGGCGTCTTGGAGCATTGTGATGAAAAAGGCATGGATCATTGTGATGAAAAAGGCATGGAGCCTTGTAATGACAGGGTTCAAGGAGCATACAGAGAACAAGTGTCAGGGAGCATTTTGATGACAGGTGTATTGAGCATTGTGATGACAAAGGTCATGGAGCATTGTAAAGAGAAGACCATAGATAATTGTGATGACGAGCGTCATGGGGCATTGTGATGACAAGTGTTATGGAATATTCTGATCACAAGGGTTTGGAGCAGTGTTATGACAGAGGTCATGGAGCATTTTGATTTCATTGTGATGACAATAGCCTGAAGCATTATGATGATGGGCATGGTGCATTGTGATGACAGGGTTCATGGATCATTGAGATAAAAAGGGACATGGAGCATTGTGATTACAGGGGTCTTGGAGCATTGTGATGAGAAGGGTCATGGAGCCTTGTGATGACAAGGCCATGGAACATCGTGGTGGCAGGGGTCATGGAGCATTGTTATCACAGGGGTAATGGAGCATTGTGATGGCAAGGGCATGGAACATTTGTCTGAAAATTTTCATGGATTATTGTGATGAGAGTGGGCATGGAGCATTGTGATGACAAGGGCACGGAACACAGTGATACATGGGTCATGGAGGTTTGTAATGACAAGGGCATGGAGCATTGTGATGAGAAGGGCATCGAGCAGTGTGATGACAAGCACCATGGAGCTTTTTGATGACAATTGCATGGAACAATGTGATGAGAGGTTTCATGGAGTATTGTGATGACAATGGCATGGAGCATTGTGATGCCAAGGGTCATGGAGCTTTGTGATGACAAAGGTCATGGAGCATTTTGATGACAAGGGCGTGGTGCATTGTGATGAGAAGGGCAGGGAACATTGTGATGACATTGTCATGGACCAATTTGATGAAAAGTGTCATGGAACATTTTGATTAGAGGCGTTATGTAACATTGTGATGTTAGGGGTCATGGAGCATTTTGATGAAAAGGCTCATGGAGCATTTTGATGACAGGGGTTATGGAACATTGTGATGTCAGGGATCATCAAACATTGTGATGATAAGTGCATGTAGCATTGTGATGACAGGAGTCATGGAACATTGTGATGACAGGGTTGAGGAAGTATTGTGATGAATAGTGATGTAACATTGTGATATCAGTGGTGAGAGAGCATTTTGATTTGAAGTGCATGGAGCATTGTGATGACAAGGTTTATGGAGCATTGTGATGACAAGATTGTGGAGCACTGTGACAACAAGCGCATGGTGCATTGTGATGACATGGGTCATGGAGCATTGTGCTGACAAGCGCATGGAGCATTGTGATGACAAGGGTCATGGAGCATTGTGCTGAGAAAGGCATAGAGCATTGTGATGACAAGGGTCAAAGAGCATTGTGATGAAATGTTCATGAAGCATTGTGGTTAAAAAGGTCACAGAGACTGTTGATGACAAGGGCATGGACCATTGTGATGACAAAGGTCATGAAGCCTTGTGATGACTGGAGTCACGGAGCATTGTGATGACATGGGTCATGGAGCATTGTGATGACAAGGGCATGGAGCATTGTGATGACCAGGACATTCATTATTGTGAAGCCAGGTGTCAGTGAGCATTGTGATGACATATGTAATGGCCCATTGTGATGACAATGCCATGGAGCATTGTGATGCCAAGTGTCATGGAGGATTCTGATGACAAAGGTAATGGAGCATTGTGATGACAATGGCTTGGAGCATTGTGATGACAAGGGTCAGGGAGCATTGTGCTGACAAGTGCATGGAAAATTGTGATGACAAGCGACATGGAGCTTTCTGATGACAAGCTTGTGGAGTATTGTGATGACAATGGCATGGAGCATTGTGATGAAAACGGCATGGTGCATTTTGATGAAAAAGGCATGGAGCCTTTTTGTGACAGGGTTCAAGGAGCATTCTGATGACAAGTGTCAGGGAGCATTGTGATGACAAGTGTATCGAGAATTGTGATGACAAGGGTCATGGAGCATTGTGATGAAAAGGGCATGGAGTATTGTGATGACAGGCATCATGGAGCATTGTGATGACAAGTGTTATGGAGCATTGTGATCACAAGGGTTTGGAGCATTGTGATGACAGAGGTCATGGAGCATAGGGCTGAAAATGTTCATGGAGCATTGTGATGACAAGGGAATGGAGCATTGTGATGACAAGAGTCCCGGATCATTGTGTTTTCAGGTGATATTGACCGTTGTGATGACTGTGGTCATGGAGCATTGTGATGATATTGGTCATGGAGCATTGTGATGAGAAGGTCATGGAGCATTGGGCTGAAAATGTTCATGGAGTATTGTGATGACAGGGGTCATGGAGCATTGTGATGATAAGGGAATGGGGCATTTTGATGAAAATGTCCTGGAGCATTGTGATGAGAAGACCATGGAGCCTTGTGATGACAAGTCTCATGGAGCATTCTGATGAAAAGGGGCATGGACCATTGTGATTACAGGGGTCTTGGAGCATTGTGATCACAAGGGCATGGAGCATTGTGATGAGAAGGCCATGGAGCATTCTGATGACATGCATCATGGAGCTTTGTGATGACAAGGGCATGGAGCATTGTGATTACAGGGGTCTTGGAGCATTGTGATGAAAATGGCATGGATCACTGTGATGAAAAAGGCATGGAGCCTTGTCATGAAAGGTTTCAGGGAGCATACTGATGGCAAGAGTCATGGAGCATTGTGATGACATGTGTATTGCGCATTGTGATGACAAATGTCATGGGGCATTGTGATGAGAAGTCCATGGATAATTGTGATGAGTAGCGTCATGGGGTATTGTGATGACAAGTGTTATGGAACATTGTGATCACAAGGGTTTGGAGCATTGTGATGACAGAGGTCATGGAGCATTTTGATTTCATTGTGATGACAAGAGCATGAAGCATTATGATGATGGGCATGGTGCATTGAGATGACAGGGTTCATGGAGCGTTGTGATGAAAGGTGGCATGGAGCTTTGGTCTGACAAGTTTCATGGATTATTTTGATGACAGTGGGCATGGCACTTTGTGATGACAAGGGCATGGAGCATTGTGATGACAAGGTCATGGAGTATTGTGAAGACAGGTGTCAGGGAGCATTGTGATGACATATGTCATGTTCCACTCTGATGACAATAGCACGGAGCATTGTGATGCCAAGTGTCATGGAGGATTGTTGTGACAAAGGTAAAGGAGCATTGTGATGATAAGCGCATGGAGCATTGAGATGACAAGGGCCATTGATAATTTTAATGTCCATGTCGTGAAACATTTTGATGACAAGCACATGGAGCTTCCTATGACAGGTTTCATGGAGCATTGCGATGACAAGTGCATGGAGTATTGTTATGACAAGAGCATATAACATTGTGATGAGAAGTGCCATGGAGCACTGTGATGACAAGGACGTGGAGAATTGTGAGGACAAGGGACATTGAGCTTTGAGATGACCAGGGCATGGAGCATTGTGATGGCAAAGCCGTGGAGCATTGTGATGAGAAGACCTTGGGTAATTGTGATGACGAGCATCATGGATCACTGTAATGACAAGGGGCATGAAGCATTGTGATGACAGGGGTCATGGAACATTGTGATGACAAGGGCAAGGAGCATTGTGATGACAAGGGTACGGAACATTGTGATGAAAAGTGCCATTGAAAATTTTGATGATAAAGTCTTGAAGCATTGTGATGACAAACACTTGGAGCTTCCTATGACAGGGGTCATGGAACATTGCAATGACAAGTGCATGGAGAATTGTGATGAAACGAGCATGTAACTTTGTGATGAGAAGTGTCATGTAGCATTGTGATGACAAGTACGTGGAGAATTGTTATGACAAGGGACATGGAGCATTGTGATAACCAGGGAATGGAGCATTGTGATGACAGGGGTCATGGAGCATTATTATGACAAGGGCCATGGTGCATTCTGATATAAGATATCACTTATGAAGGGACTGTAAACCTGGCTACATATGAACTGAATTAGGAAAGAGAACAGAGTCTCAGATTTAGAAAACACTCTTATGCTTGCTTAAGGGGGAAGGAGAGGTGGGGAGACACACAAAACCAGAGTTTGATATTAAAACAGGTACCGTTCCATAATCCAAATACAGAAGAGACAAGCCCAACTCCTTCCTCAGTGAATGGGACTCAACACCCCTATTCCCCACAGAGAAATATATCTGACTAGTAAGGATCTTAAAACCTATGTATTGATATGTCTCCATAAGGGAACCAAGTGTGTCTAGAATGACATAAACACGGCAGTGAGAATCAGCTCAAACCCACTATAAAAAGGAATTTCAAAACAAAACAAAGAAACAGTGAAATTCTTACACAATACCTTCAGGGGTTCTGATGAAACTTGGAATGACCCTATCTACAACGACAGCTGGATGTGGCATAAGGCTGTTCACTTGGGACTGAGAGGATTGGTGAGATTGGGTGAGAAAATGCAGACCGTTTAAAGCAATAATACCTGGCACCCATTCCATGGTTCCCAACTCTCCAGGTAGAAGGGAGTATCACTACAGTTATAACATGTATGGGAAACCTAGAGAATGGACACCCTCTGATGGTGAAAGGTTTCTAAAACTCTACTAATTTTTTTCTCTCCATGTGCTCCAGCTTGACATTCCAACTGCCTTAATATCAATCTCCCAACTTGGAGAGTCAGCCCCTATAACCTCCTGGGTCGCAAAGTTGGCACATTGTGCAGAGGATATAAGGGAAGAGGGAGAACCAATGAGAGAGTAGCTGTAGGCATTTGGACGGCCACATGTCACTCTAATTTCCCGTCACGAAGAAGAATTAACCAAATTCTCAGCCTGCCCCACCCGCATAACTAGTATAGGTCCTGAAGCAAAATTGTGGGTTTGCAGTCAGCTCACAAAAACACAAGATGAAAAATGGAGCTCAGGGGCACAGCAATTCACTAACTTGCAGAGTTATACAGGACTACTCTCTTCCAAAAATCTGTTGAGGAAAAGCCATGAGGCGGACTTGAAAATGAGGGAGATTTTCACGAAACAGATTTCCAGAAGTACATTGGAATCGCCTTTAAACACAGGAAAAGCATCACAACTTCGACAATTATGGAATTGTCCATAAAGGGCGCATGCGTTTTCTCCTGAATATATTCAGGAGAAAACACATACACCCATTTTGGCCAACCAAGCAACCGCACAATGCAAATCTGAACTACAAAGAAGTATCACTTCCCACCAGTCAAAAGGGATATCCGTAAAATGTGTAAAAACCGGAAAGGCAAGAGGGTCTCTGGAGAACAGGGAGCCTTGTTATGCTGATGGGTGGGATGTAGATTGCCAACAGCCACTCTGGAGGAGTGCACTGTGTTCCCTAAAAGAATTAAACAACAGAGCTTCACAACCTAAGGCACTTCCAGTCATGGGAATATACCTTGGGAAAATTGAAAATCAATAAGACACAGCCAACCCAAAATATAGGGCAGCACTGCTTACAAGAACCTCGACTTCGGGACACCTTAAATATCCCAGGAAAGACAAAAATTGTAAAGAAATTGTGGTACATACGTACGATGGAATATCCCTCAGCCATGAAATCAATGTCATACGGCCAGTAGCAGCATAATGAGTGGATTCATGTACGATGATTCTAACTGAAATAAGTCACACAGAAAAAGAAACTTATCATAAGATATCACTTATGAAGGTCTTGTAAACATGGCTACACTTGAACTGAATTAGGAAAGAGAAGAGTCTCACATTTAGAAAACACTCTTATGCCTGCTCAAGAGGAAAGGAGAGGTGGGGTGATGCATAAAACCAGAGTTTGATATTAGCACAGGTACTGTTGCATAATCCAAATACAGAATAGACAAGACCTACTCTTTCCTCAGTGAATGGGGCTCAACACCCCTATTCCCCGCAGAGTAGTATATCTGACTAGTAAGAATCTTAAAACCTATGTATTGATATGTCTCCATAAGGTAACCAAGTGTGTCTAGAACGACATAAACACGGCAAAGAGAATCAGCTCAAACCCTCTATAAAAAGGAATTTCAAAACAAAACAAAGAAACAGTGAAATTCTTACACAATACCTTCAGGGGTTCTGATCAAACTTAGAATGACCCTATCTACAACGACAGCTGGATGTGGCATAAGGCTGGTCACTTGGGACTGAGAGGATTGGTGAGATTGGGTGAGAAAATGCAGACCCTTTAAAGCACAAATGCCTGGCACCCATTCCATGGGTCCCAGCTCTCCAGGTAGAAGGGAATATCACTACAGTTATAACATGTATGGGAAACCTAGAGAATGGACACCATCTGATGGTGAAAGGTTTCTAAAACTCTACTAATTTTTTTCTCTCCTTGTGCACCAGTTTGACATTCCAACTGCTTTAGTATCAATCTCCCAAATTGGAGAGTCAGCACCTTTAACCTCCTGGTTCAGACAGTTGGCACGTTGTGCAGAGGATATAAGGGAAGAGGGAGAAACAATTAGAGACTAGCTGTAGGCATTTGGATGGCCACATGTCACTCTAAATTCCCGTCACGAAGAAGAATTAACAAACTCTGAGCCAGCCCCCCCAATGGAACCAGTATAGGTCCTGAAGCAAAATTGTGGATTGGCAGTCAGCTCACAAAAACGCGAGTTGGAAAATGGAACTCAGGGGCACAGAAATTCACTAACTTGCAGAGTTATAAAGGACTACTCTCTTCCAAAAATCTGTTGAGATAAAGCCATGAGGCGGACTTGAAAATGAGGCAGAAGTGCACGAAACAGATTTCCAGAAGTACATTGGAATCGCCTTTAAACACAGGAAAAGCATCACAACTTCGACAATTATGGAATTGTCCATAAAGGGCGCATGCGTTTTCTCCTGAATATATTCAGGAGAAAACGCATACGCCCATTTTGGCCAACCAAGCAACCGCACAATGCAAATCTGCACTACAAAGATGTATCACTTCCAACCGGTCAAAAGGGACATCCGTAAAATGTGTAAAAACAAGAAAGGCAAGACAGGATCTGGAGAAAAGGGAGCCTTGTTATGTGGAAGGGTGGGATGTAAATTGCCAACAGCCACTCTGGAGGAGTGCATTGTGTTCCCAAAAAGAAGAAAACAACAGTGCTTCACAACCTAAGGCACTTCCAGTCACGGGAATATACCTTGGGAAAATTGAAAATCAATAAGACACAGCCACCCCAAAATTTATGGCAGCACTGCTTACAAGAACCTCGACTTCGGGACACCTTATATATCCCAGGAAAGACAAAAATGGTAAAGAAATTGTGCTACATACGTATGATGGAATATCCGTCAGCCATGAAGTCAATGTCATAAGGCCAGTAGCAGCATAATGACGGGATTCATGTACGATGATTCTAACTGAAATAAGTCACACAGAAAAAGAAACTTATCATAAGATATCACTTATGAAGGGTATATAAACATGGCTACACATGGAATGAATTAGGAAAGGGAACAGAGTCTCATATTTAGAAAACACTCTTATGCATGCTTAAGGGGAAAGCAGAGGTGGGGTGATGAATAAAACCAGAGTTTGATATTAGCACAGGTACGGTTCCATAATCCAAATACAGAATAGACAGGACCTACTACTTCCTCTATGAACGGGACTCAAAACCCCATATTTCCCGGAGAGGAATATATCTTACTAGTAAGAATCTTAAAACCTATGTATTGATATGTCTCCATAAGGGAATCTAGTGTGTCTAGACTGGCATAAACATGGCAGCGAGAATCAGCTCAAACACACTAGAAAAGGAAATTCAAAAACAAAACAAAAGACAGGGAAATTCTTTAGAATTCCTTCAGGGTCTCTGATGAAACCTGGAATGACCCTATAAACAACGACAGCTGGATGTGGCATAAGGCTGGACACTTGGGACTGAGAGGATTGGTGAGATTGGGTGAGCAAATGCAGACAATTTAAAACAATAATATGTGGCACCCATTCCATGGGTCCCAACTCTCCAGGTTGAAGGAACTATTACTACAGCTATAACATGTACGGGAAACCTAGAGAACGGACACACTGTGTATACAAAAGGTTTCTAAAACTCAAAGAATAGTCCCTCTCCTTGTGCTCCAGTTTGATTTTCCATCTGCTTTACTATCAATCTCCCAACTTGGAGAGACAGCCCCTTTAACCTCCTGGTTCGCACAGCTTTCCAATTTGGCAGAGGATGAAAGGGAAGAGGGAGAACCAATAAGAGAGTAGCTGTTAGGCATTTGAACGGGCACATATCACTGTAATTTCCCAGCAGGAAGAAGAATTAACCAAAGTCTCAGCCAGCCACCGGGAACCAGTATAGGTCCTGAACCAAAATTTTGGACTTGCGGTCAGCTCACCAAAAACGAGTTGAAAAATGGAGCTCAGGGGCACAGCAATTCACAAACTGGCCGAGTAATAAAGGACAACTATCGTCCAAAAATCTGTTGAGGGAAGGCAACGAGGCGGACTTGAAAGCGAGGCAGAATAGCAGGAAACAGATTTCAAGAGGCACGTTGGAATCGCCTTTAAAGCACAGGAAGAGGGGCACAACTTCGACAATGATGCACTTGGCCAAAAAGGGCGTATGCGTTTTCTCCTGAATATATTCAGGAGAAAACGCATACGCCCTTTTTGGCCAAGCAAGCAAGCGGGCAATGCAAATCTGCACTACAAAGAAGTATCACTTCCCACCGGTCAAAAGGGACATCCACAAAATGTGTAAAAACCAGAAAGGCAAGACAGGCCCTGGAGAACAGGGAGCCTTGTTATGCTGATGGGCGGGATGTTAATTGCCAACTGCCTCTGTGGAGGAGTGCATTGTGTTCCCTAAAACAAGTAAACAACAGAGCTAAAGAGCCAAGGGCACTTCCAGTCTAGGAATATTCCTTGGGAAAACTGAAAATCAATAAGACAGAGCCACCCCAAAATTTAGGGCTGCACTGCTTACAAGGACCTCAACTTGGGTACACCTTAAATATCCCAGGAAATATAAAAATGGTTCAAAAAATTGTGGTACTTACGTACGATGGAATATCCCTCAGCCATGAAATCAATGTCATAAGACCAGTAGCAGCAAAATGGGTGGACTCAGGTACGATGATTCTAAGTGAAATAAGTCACAGAGAAAAAGAAACTTATTATAAGATATGACTTATAAAGATCCTGTAAACATGGCTACACTTGAACTGAGTTAGGAAAGAGAAGAATGTCTCACATTAAGAAAACACACTTATGCCTGCTTAAAGGGGAAGGAGAGGTGGGGTGATGCATAAAACCAGTGTTTGATATAAGCACAGGTACCGTTCCAAAAACCAACTATGGAATAGACAAGACCTACACCTTCCTCAGTGAAAGGGACTCAAAACCCCATATTTCCTCCAGAGGAATATATCTGACTAGTAAGAATCTTAAAACCTATGTATTGATATGTCTCCATAAGGGAATCAAGTGTGTCTAGACTGGCATAAACATGGCAGGGAGAATCAGCTCAAACCCACTATAAAAAGGAATTTCAAAAACAAAACAAAAAAACTGGGAAATTCTTTACAATTCCTTCAGGGTCTCTGATGAAACCTGGAATGACCCTATTTACAACGACAGCTGGATGTGGCATAAGGCTGGACACTTGGGACTGAGAGGATTGGTGAGATTTGGTGAGCAAATGCAGACCCTTTAAAGCAATAATGCATGGCACCCATTCCATGGGTCCCAACTCTCCAGGTTGAAGGGAATATTACTACAGTTATAACATGTACCGGAAACCTACAGAACGGACACACTGTGAATACGAAAGGTTTCTAAAACTCAACGAATAGTCCCTCTCCTGATGCTCCGGTTTGACTTTCCATCTGCTTTACTATCAACCTCCCAACTTCGAGAGACAGCCCCTTTAACCTCCTGGTTCGCACAGGTTGCCAATTTGGAAGAGGATGAAAGGGAAGAGGGAGAACCCATGAGAGAGTAGCTGTTAGGCATTTGGACGGGCACATATCACTGTAATTTCCCGGCAAGAAGAAGAATTAACCAAAGTCTCAGCCACCCACCGGGAACCAGTATAGGTCCTGAACCAAAATTTTGGACTTGCGGTCAGCTCACCAAAAACGAGTTGAAAAATGGAGCTCAGGGGCACAGCAATTCACAAACTGGCCGAGTAATAAAGGACAACTATCGTCCAAAAATCTGTTGAGGGAAGGCAACGAGGCGGACTTGAAAGCGAGGCAGAATAGCAGGAAACAGATTTCAAGAGGTACGTTGGAATCGCCTTTAAAGCACAGGAAGAGGGGCACAACTTCGACAATGATGCACTTGGCCACAAAGGGCGTATGCGTTTTCTCCTGAATATATTCAGGAGAAAACGCATACACCATTTTTGGCCAATCAAGCAAGCGGGCAATGCAAATCTGCACTACAAAGAAGTATCACTTCCCACCGGTTAAAAGGGACATCCACAAAATGTGTAAAAACCAGAAAGGCAAGACAGGCCCTGGAGAACAGGGAGCCTTGTTATGCTGATGGGCGGGATGTAAATTGCCAACTGCCTCTCTGGAGGAGTGCATTGTGTTCCCTAAAACAAGTAAAGAACAGAGCTACAGAGCCAAGGGCACTTCCAGTCTAGGGAATATACCTTGGGAAAACTGAAAATCAATAAGACAGAGCCACCCCAAAATTTAGGGCTGCATGCTTACAAGGACCTCAACATGGGTACACCTTAAATATCCCGGGAAATATAAAAATGGTTCAAAAAATTGTGGTACTTACGTACGATGGAATATCCCTCAGCCATGAAATCAATGTCATAAGACCAGTAGCAGTAAAATGGGTGGATTCAGGTACGATGATTTTAAGTGAAAGAAGTCGCACAGAAAAAGAAACTTATCATAAGATATCACTTATGAAGATCCTGTAAACATGGCTCCACTTGAACTGAGTTAGGAAAGAGAAGAATGTCTCACATTTAGAAAACACTCTTATGCCTGCTTAAGGGGGAAGGAGAGGTGGGGTGATGCATAAAACCAGAGTTTGATATAAGCACAGGTACCGTTCCAAAAACCAACTATGGAATAGACAAGACCTACACCTTCCTCAGTGAAAGGGACTCAAAACCCCATATTTCCCGCAGAGGAATATATCTGACTGGTAAGAATCTTAAAACCTATGTATTGATATGTCTCTGTAAGGGAATCAAGTGTGTCTAGACTGGCATAAACATGGCAGCGAGAATCAGCTCAAATCCACTATAAAAAGGAATTTCAAAAACAAAACAAGAAAAGTGGGAAATTCTTTACAATTCCTTCAGGGTCTCTGATGAAACCTGGAATGACAATATCTAAAATGACAGCTGGATGTGGCATAAGGCTGGACACTTGGGACTGAGAGGATTGGTGAGATTGGGTGAGCAAATGCAGACCCTTTAAAGCAATAATGCATGGCACCCATTCCATGGGTCCCAACTCTACAGGTTGAAGGGAATATTACTACAGTTATAACATGTACGAGAAACCTAGAGAACGGACACATTGTGAATATGAAAGGTTTCTAAAACTCAACGAATAGTCCCTCTCCTGGTGCCCCGGTTTGACTTTCCATCTGCTTTACTATCAATCTCCCAACTTGGAGAGACAGCCCCTTCAACCTCCTGGTTCACACAGGTTTCCAATTTGGCAGAGGATGAAAGGGAAGAGGGAGAACCAATGAGAGAGTAGCTGTTAGGTATTTGGACGGGCACATATCACTCTAACTTCCCGGCAGGAAGAAGAATAAACCAAAGTCTCAGCCACCCACCGGGAACCAGTATAGGTCCTGAACCAAAATTTTGGACTTGCGGTCAGCTCACCAAAAACGAGTTGAAAAATTGAGCTCAGGGGCACAGCAATTCACAAACTGGCCGAGTAATAAAGGACAACTATCGTCCAAAAATCTGTTGAGGGAAGGCAACGAGGCGGACTTGAAAGCGAGGCAGAATAGCGGTAAACAGATATCAAGGGGTACGTTGGAATCACCTTTAAAGCACAGGAAGAGGGGCACAACTTCGACAATGATGCACTTGGCCAAAAAGGGCGTATGCGTTTTCTCCTGAATATATTCAGGAGAAAACGCATACGCCCTTTTTGGCCAAGCAAGCAAGCGGGCAATGCAAATCTGCACTACAAAGAAGTATCACTTCCCACCGGTCAAAAGGGACATCCACAAAATGTGTAAAAACCAGAAAGGCAAGACAGGCCCTGGAGAACAGGGAGCCTTGTTATGCTGATGGGCGGGATGTAAATTGCCAACTGCCTCTCTGGAGGAGTGCATTGTGTTCCCTAAAACAAGTAAACAACAGAGCTACAGAGCCAAGGGCACTTCCAGTCTAGGGAATATACCTTGGGAAAACTGAAAATCAATAAGACAGAGCCACCCCAAAATTTAGGGCTGCACTGCTTACAAGGACCTCAACTTGGGTACACCTTAAATATCCCAGGAAATATAAAAATGGTTCAAAAAATTGTGGTACTTACGTACGATGGAATATCCCTCAGCCATGAAATCAATGTCATAAGACCAGTAGCAGCAAAATGGGTGGACTCAGCTACGATGATTCTAAGTGAAATAAGTCACAGAGAAAAAGAAACTTATTATAAGATATGACTTATGAAGATCCTGTAAACATGGCTACACTTAAACTGAGTTAGGAAAGAGAAGAATGTCTCACATTAAGAAAACACTCTTATGCCTGCTTAGGGGGAAGGAGAGGTGGGGTGATGCATAAAACCAGTGTTTGATATAAGCACAGGTACCGTTCCAAAAACCAACTATGGAATAGACAAGACCTACACCTTCCTCAGTGAAAGGGACTCAAAACCCCATATTTCCTGCAGAGGAATATATCTGACTAGTAAGAATCTTAAAACCTATGTATTGATATGTCTCCATAAGGGAATCAAGTGTGTCTAGACTGGCATAAACATGGCAGCGAGAATCAGCTCAAACCCACTATAAAAAGGAACTTCAAAAACAAAACAAAAAAACTGGGAAATTCTTTACAATTCCTTCAGGGTCTCTGATGAAACCTGGAATGACCCTATTTACAACGACAGCTGGATGTGGCATAAGGCTGGACACTTGGGACTGAGAGGATTGGTGAGATTGGGTGAGCAAATGCAGACCCTTTAAAGCAATAATGCATGGCACCCATTCCATGGGTCCCAACTCTTCAGGTTGAAGGGAATATTACTACAGTTATAACATGTACCGGAATCCTAGAGAACGGACACACTGTGAATACGAAAGGTTTCTAAAACTCAACGAATAGTCCCTCTCCTGGTGCTCTGGTTTGACTTTCCATCTGCTTTACTATCAACCTCCCAACTTGGAGAGACAGCCCCTTTAACCTCCTGGATCGCACAAGTTGCCAATTTGGCAGAGGATGAAAGGGAAGAGGGAGAACCAATGAGAGAGTAGCTGTTAGGCATTTGAACGGGCACATATCACTGTAATTTCCCGCCAGGAAGAAGAATTAACCAAAGTCTCAGCCAGCCACCGGGAACCAGTATAGGTCCTGAACCAAAATTTTGGACTTGCGGTCAGCTCACCAAAAACGAGTTGAAAAATGGAGCTCAGGGGCACAGCAACTCACAAACTGGCCGAGTAATAAAGGAAAACTATCGTCCAAAAATCTGTTGAGGGAAGGCAACGAGGCGGACTTGAAAGCGAGGCAGAATAGCAGGAAACAGATTTCAAGAGGTACGTTGGAATCGCCTTTAAAGCACAGGAAGAGGGGCACAACTTCGACAATGATGCACTTGGCCAAAAAGGGCGTATGCGTTTTCTCCTGAATATATTCAGGAGAAAACGCATACGCCCTTTTTGGCCAAGCAAGCAAGCGGGCAATGCAAATCTGCACTACAAAGAAGTATCACTTCCCACCGGTCAAAAGGGACATCCACAAAATGTGTAAAAACCAGAAAGGCAAGACAGGCCCTGGAGAACAGGGAGCCTTGTTATGCTGATGGGCGGGATGTAAATTGCCAACTGCCTCTGTGGAGGAGTGCATTGTGTTCCCTAAAACAAGTAAACAACAGAGCTACAGAGCCAAGGGCACTTCCAGTCTAGGAATATTCCTTGGGAAAACTGAAAATCAATAAGACAGAGCCACCCCAAAATTTAGGGCTGCACTGCTTACAAGGACCTCAACTTGGGTACACCTTAAATATCCCAGGAAATATAAAAATGGTTCAAAAAATTGTGGTACTTACGTACGATGGAATATCCCTCAGCCATGAAATCAATGTCATAAGACCAGTAGCAGCAAAATGGGTGGACTCAGGTACGATGATTCTAAGTGAAATAAGTCACAGAGAAAAAGAAACTTATTATAAGATATGACTTATAAAGATCCTGTAAACATGGCTACACTTGAACTGAGTTAGGAAAGAGAAGAATGTCTCACATTAAGAAAACACACTTATGCCTGCTTAAAGGGGAAGGAGAGGTGGGGTGATGCATAAAACCAGTGTTTGATATAAGCACAGGTACCGTTCCAAAAACCAACTATGGAATAGACAAGACCTACACCTTCCTCAGTGAAAGGGACTCAAAACCCCATATTTCCTGCAGAGGAATATATCTGACTAGTAAGAATCTTAAAACCTATGTATTGATATGTCTCCATAAGGGAATCAAGTGTGTCTAGACTGGCATAAACATGGCAGCGAGAATCAGCTCAAACCCACTATAAAAAGGAATTTCAAAAACAAAACAAAAAAACTGGGAAATTCTTTACAATTCCTTCAGGGTCTCTGATGAAACCTGGAATGACCCTATTTACAACGACAGCTGGATGTGGCATAAGGCTGGACACTTGGGACTGAGAGGATTGGTGAGATTTGGTGAGCAAATGCAGACCCTTTAAAGCAATAATGCATGGCACCCATTCCATGGGTCCCAACTCTCCAGGTTGAAGGGAATATTACTACAGTTATAACATGTACCGGAAACCTAGAGAACGGACACACTGTGAATACGAAAGGTTTCTAATACTCAACGAATAATCCCTCTCCTGATGCTCCGGTTTGACATTCCATCTGCTTTACTATCAACCTCCCAACTTGGAGAGACAGCCCCTTTAACCTCCTGGTTCGCACAGGTTGCCAATTTGGAAGAGGATGAAAGGGAAGAGGGAGAACCCATGAGCGAGTAGCTGTTAGGCATTTGGACGGGCACATATCACTGTAATTTCCCGGCAAGAAGAAGAATTAACCAAAGTCTCAGCCACCCACCCGGAACCAGTATAGGTCCTGAACCAAAATTTTGGACTTGCGGTCAGCTCACCAAAAACGAGTTGAAAAATGGAGCTCAGGGGCACAGCAATTCACAAACTGGCCGAGTAATAAAGAACAACTATCGTCCAAAAATCTGTTGAGGGAAGGCAACGAGGCGGACCTGAAAGCGAGGCAGAATAGCAGGAAACAGATTTCAAGAGGTACGTTGGAATCGCCTTTAAAGCACAGGAAGAGGGGCACAACTTCGACAATGATGCACTTGGCCAAAAAGGGCGTATGCGTTTTCTCCTGAATATATTCAGGAGAAAACGCATACACCATATTTGGCCAATCAAGCAAGCGGGCAATGCAAATCTGCACTACAAAGAAGTATCACTTCCCACCGGTTAAAAGGGACATCCACAAAATGTGTAAAAACCAGAAAGGCAAGACAGGCCCTGGAGAACAGGGAGCCTTGTTATGCTGATGGGCGGGATGTAAATTGCCACCTGCCTCTCTGGAGGAGTGCATTGTGTTCCCTAAAACAAGTAAAGAACAGAGCAACAGAGCCAAGGGCACTTCCAGTCTAGGGAATATACCTTGGGAAAACTGAAAATCAATAAGACAGAGCCACCCCAAAATTTAGGGCTGCATGCTTACAAGGACCTCAACATGGGTACACCTTAAATATCCCGGGAAATATAAAAATGGTTCAAAAAATTGTGGTACTTACGTACGATGGAATATCCCTCAGCCATGAAATCAATGTCATAAGACCAGTAGCAGTAAAATGGGTGGATTCAGGTACGATGATTTTAAGTGAAAGAAGTCGCACAAAAAAAGAAACTTATCATAAGATATCACTTATGAAGATCCTGTAAACATGGCTCCACTTGAACTGAGTAAGGAAAGAGAAGAATGTCTCACATTTAGAAAACACTCTTATGCCTGCTTAAGGGGGAAGGAGAGGTGGGGTGATGCATAAAACCAGAGTTTGATATAAGCACAGGTACCGTTCCAAAAACCAACTATGGAATAGACAAGACCTACACCTTCCTCAGTGAAAGGGACTCAAAACCCCATATTTCCCGCAGAGGAATATATCTGACTGGTAAGAATCTTAAAACCTATGTATTGATACGTCTCTGTAAGGGAATCAAGTGTGTCTAGACTGGCATAAACATGGCAGCGAGAATCAGCTCAAATCCACTATAAAAAGGAATTTCAAAAACAAAACAAGAAAAGTGGGAAATTCTTTACAATTCCTTCAGGGTCTCTGATGAAACCTGGAATGACAATATCTACAATGACAGCTGGATGTGGCATAAGGCTGGACACTTGGGACTGAGAGGATTGGTGAGATTGGGTGAGCAAATGCAGACCCTTTAAAGCAATAATGCATGGCACCCATTCCATGGGTCCCAACTCTACAGGTTGAAGGGAATATTACTACAGTTATAACATGTACGAGAAACCTAGAGAACGGACACATTGTGAATATGAAAGGTTTCTAAAACTCAACGAATAGTCCCTCTCCTGGTGCCCCGGTTTGACTTTCCATCTGCTTTACTATCAATCTCCCAACTTGGAGAGACAGCCCCTTCAACCTCCTGGTTCACACAGGTTTTCAATTTGGCAGAGGATGAAAGGGAAGAGGGAGAACCAATGAGAGAGTAGCTGTTAGGTATTTGGTCGGGCACATATCACTCTAACTTCCCGGCAGGAAGAAGAATTAACCAAAGTCTCAGCCACCCACCGGGAACCAGTATAGGTCCTGAACCAAAATTTTGGACTTGCGGTCAGCTCACCAAAAACGAGTTGAAAAATGGAGCTCAGGGGCACAGCAATTCACAAACTGGCCGAGTAATAAAGGACAACTATCGTCCAAAAATCTGTTGAGGGAAGGCAACGAGGCGGACTTGAAAACGAGGCAGAATAGCGGGAAACAGATTTCAAGGGGTACGTTGGAATCACCTTTAAAGCACAGGAAGAGGGGCACAACTTCGACAATGATGCACTTGGCCAAAAAGGGCGTATGCGTTTTCTCCTGAATATATTCAGGAGAAAACGCATACGCCCTTTTTGGCCAAGCAAGCAAGCGGGCAATGCCAATCTGCACTACAAAGAAGTATCACTTCCCACCGGTCAAAAGGGACATCCACAAAATGTGTAAAAACCAGAAAGGCAAGACAGGCCCTGGAGAACAGGGAGCCTTGTTATGCTGATGGGCGGGATGTAAATTGCCAACTGCCTCTCTGGAGGAGTGCATTGTGTTCCCTAAAACAAGTAAAGAACAGAGCTACAGAGCCAAGGGCACTTCCAGTCTAGGGAATATACCTTGGGAAAACTGAAAATCAATAAGACAGAGCCACCCCAAAATTTAGGGCTGCACTGCTTACAAGGACCTCAACTTGGGTACACCTTAAATATCCCAGGAAATATAAAAATGGTTCAAAAAATTGTGGTACTTACGTACGATGGAATATCTCTCAGCCATGAAATCAATGTCATAAGACCAGTAGCAGCAAAATGGGTAGATTCAGTTACGATGATTCTAAGTGAAATAAGTCACAGAGAAAGAAATTTATCATAAGATATCACTTATGAAGATCCTGTAAACATGGCTACACTTGAACTGAGTTAGGAAATAGAACAGTGTCTCACATTTAGAAAACACTCTTATGCCTGCTTAAGGGGGAAGAAGAGGTGGGGTGATGCATAAACCCAGAGTTTGATATAAGCACAGGTACCGTTCCAAAAACCAACTATGGAATAGGCAAGACCTACACCTTCCTCAGTGAAAGGGAATCAAAACCCCATATTTCCCACAGAGGAATATATCTGACTAGTAAGAATCTTAAAACCTATTTATTGATATGTCTCCGTAAGGGAATCAAGTGTGTCTAGACTGGCATAAACATGGCAGCGAGAATCAGCTCAAACCCACTATAAAAAGGAATTTCAAAAACAAAACAAAAAAACTGGGAAATTCTTTACAATTCCTTCAGGGTCTCTGATGAACCCTGGAATGACCCTATCTACAACGACAGCTGGATGTGGCATAAGGCTGGACACTTGGGACTGAGAGAATTGGTGAGATTGGGTGAGCAAATGCAGACCCTTTAAAGCAATAATGCATGGCACCCATTCCATGGGTCCCAACTCTCCAGGTTGAAGGGAATATTACTACAGTTATAACATGTACCGGAATCCTAGAGAACGGACACACTGTGAATACGAAAGGTTTCTAAAACTCAACGAATAGTCCCTCTCCTGGTGCTCCGGTTTAACTTTCCATCTGCTTTACTATCAACCTCCCAACTTGGAGAGACAGCCCCTTTAACCTCCTGGTTCGCACAGGTTGCCAATTTGGCAGAGGATGAAAGTGAAGAGGGAGAACCAATGAGAGAGTAGCTGTTAGGCATATGGATGGGCACATATCACTGTAATTTCCCGGCAGGAAGAAGAATTAACCGAAGTCTCAGCCACCCACCGGGAACCAGTATAGGTCCTGAACCAAAATTTTGGACTTGCGGTCAGCTCACCAAAAACGAGTTGAAAAATGGAGCTCAGGGGCACAGCAATTCACAAACTGGCCGAGTAATAAAGAACAACTATCGTCCAAAAATCTGTTGAGGGAAGGCAACGAGGCGGACTTGAAAGCGAGGCAGAATAGCAGGAAACAGATTTCAAGAGGTACGTTGGAATCGCCTTTAAAGCACAGGAAGAGGGGCACAACTTCGACAATGATGCACTTGGCCAAAAAGGGCGTATGCGTTTTCTCCTGAATATATTCAGGAGAAAACGCATACGCCCTTTTTGGCCAAGCAAGCAAGCGGGAAATGCAAATCTGCACTACAAAGAAGTATCACTTCCCACCGGTCAAAAGGGACATCCACAAAATGTGTAAAAACCAGAAAGGCAAGACAGGCCCTGGAGAACAGGGAGCCTTGTTATGCTGATGGGCGGGATGTAAATTGCCAACTGCCTCTCTGGAGGAGTGCATTGTGTTCCCTAAAACAAGTAAAGAACAGAGCTACAGAGCCAAGGGCACTTCCAGTCTAGGGAATATACCTTGGGAAAACTGAAAATCAATAAGACAGAGCCACCCCAAAATTTAGGGCTGCACTGCTTACAAGGACCTCAACTTGGGTACACCTTAAATATCCCAGGAAATATAAAAATGGTTCAAAAAATTGTGGTACTTACGTACGATGGAATATCCCTCAGCCATGAAATCAATGTCATAAGACCAGTAGCAGCAAAATGGGTGGCTTCAGGTACGATGATTCTAAGTGAAATAAGTCGCACAGAAAAAGAAACTTATCATAAGATATCACTTATGAAGATCCTGTAAACATGGCTACACATGAACTGAGTTAGGAAAGAGAAGAATGTCTCACATTTAGAAAACACTCTTATGCCTGCTTAAGGGGGAAGGAGAGGTAGGGTAATGCATAAAACCAGAGTTTGATATAAGCACAGGTACTGTTCCAAAAACCAACTATGGAATAGACAAGACCTACACCTTCCTCAGTGAAAGGGACTCAAAACCCCATATTTCCCGCAGAGGAATATATCTGACTAGTAAGAATCTTAAAACCTATGTATTGATATGTCTCCGTAAGGGAACCAAGTGTGTCTAGACTGGCATAAACATGGCACCGAGAATCATCTCAAACCCACTATAAAAAGGTATTTCAAAAACAAAACAAGAAAACTGGGAAATTCTTTACAATTCCTTCAGGGTCTCTGATGAAACCTGGAATGACCCGATGTACAATGACAGCTGGATTTGGCATGAGGCTGGACACTTGGGACTGAGAGGATTGGTGAGATTGGGTGAGCAAATGCAGACCCTTTAAAGCAATAATGCATGGCACCCATTCCATGGGTCCCAACTCTCCAGGTTGAAGGGAATATTACTACAGTTATAACATGTACGAGAAACCTAGAGAACGGACACACTGTGAATATGAAAGGTTTCTAAAACTCAACGAATAGTCCATCTCCTGGTGCTCCGGTTTGACTTTCCATCTGCTTTACTATCAATCTCCCAACTTGGAGAGACAGCCCCTTCAACCTCCTGGTTACACAGGTTTCCAATTTGGCAGAGGATGAAAGGGAAGAGGGAGAACCAATGAGAGAGTAGCTGTTAGGTATTTGGTCAGGCACATATCACTCTAACTTCCCAGCAGGAAGAAGAATTAACCAAAGTCTCAGCCACCCACCGGGAACCAGTATAGGTCCTGAACCAAAATTTTGGACTTGCGGTCAGCTCACCAAAAACGAGTTGAAAAATGGAGCTCAGGGGCACAGCAATTCACAAACTGGCCGAGTAATAAAGGACAACTATCGTCCAAAAATCTGTTGAGGGAAGGCAACGAGTTGGACTTGAATGCGAGGCAGAATAGCAGGAAACAGATTTCAAGAGGTACGTTGGAATCGCCTTTAAAGCACAGGAAGAGGGGCACAACATCGACAATGATGCACTTGGCCAAAAAGGGCGTATGCGTTTTCTCCTGAATATATTCAGGAGAAAACGCATACGCCCTTTTTGGCCAAGCAAGCAAGCGGGCAATGCAAATCTGCACTACAAAGAAGTATCACTTCCCACCGGTCAAAAGGGACATCCACAAAATGTGTAAAAACCAGAAAGGCAAGACAGGCCCTGGAGAACAGGGAGCCTTGTTATGCTGATGGGCGGGATGTAAATTGCCAACTGCCTCTGTGGAGGAGTACATTGTGTTCCCTAAAACAAGTAAACAACAGAGGTACAGAGCCAAGGGCACTTCCAGTCTAGGAATATTCCTTGGGAAAACTGAAAATCAATAAGACAGAGCCACCCCAAAATTTAGGGCTGCACTGCTTACAAGGACCTCAACTTGGGTACACCTTAAATATCCCAGGAAATATAAAAATGGTTCAAAAAATTGTGGTACTTACGTACGATGGAATATCCCTCAGCCATGAAATCAATGTCATAAGACCAGTAGCAGCAAAATGGGTGGACTCAGGTACGATGATTCTAAGTGAAATAAGTCACAGAGAAAAAGAAACTTATTATAAGATATGACTTATAAAGATCCTGTAAACATGGCTACACTTGAACTGAGTTAGGAAAGAGAAGAATGTCTCACATTAAGAAAACACACTTATGCCTGCTTAAAGGGGAAGGAGAGGTGGGGTGATGCATAAAACCAGTGTTTGATATAAGCACAGGTACCGTTCCAAAAACCAGCTATGGAATAGACAAGACCTACACCTTCCTCAGTGAAAGGGACTCAAAACCCCATATTTCCTGCAGAGGAATATATCTGACTAGTAAGAATCTTAAAACCTATGTATTGATATGTCTCCATAAGGGAATCAAGTGTGTCTAGACTGGCATAAACATGGCAGCGAGAATCAGCTCAAACCCACTATAAAAAGGAATTTCAAAAACAAAACAAAAAAACTGGGAAATTCTTTACAATTCCTTCAGGGTCTCTGATGAAACCTGGAATGACCCTATTTACAACGACAGCTGGATGTGGCATAAGGCTGGACACTTGGGACTGAGAGGATTGGTGAGATTTGGTGAGCAAATGCAGACCCTTTAAAGCAATAATGCATGGCACCCATTCCATGGGTCCCAACTCTCCAGGTTGAAGGGAATATTACTACAGTTATAACATGTACCGGAAACCTACAGAACGGACACACTGTGAATACGAAAGGTTTCTAAAACTCAACGAATAGTCCCTCTCCTGATGCTCCGGTTTGACTTTCCATCTGCTTTACTATCAACCTCCCAACTTGGAGAGACAGCCCCTTTAACCTCCTGGTTCGCACAGGTTGCCAATTTGGAAGAGGATGAAAGGGAAGAGGGAGAACCCATGAGAGAGTAGCTGTTAGGCATTTGGACGGGCACATATCACTGTAATTTCCCGGCAAGAAGAAGAATTAACCAAAGTCTCAGCCACCCACCGCGAACCAGTATAGGTCCTGAACCAAAATTTTGGACTTGCGGTCAGCTCACCAAAAACGAGTTGAAAAATGGAGCTCAGGGGCACAGCAATTCACAAACTGGCCGAGTAATAAAGGACAACTATCGTCCAAAAATCTGTTGAGGGAAGGCAACGAGGCGGACTTGAAAGCGAGGCAGAATAGCAGGAAACAGATTTCAAGAGGTACGTTGGAATCGCCTTTAAAGCACAGGAAGAGGGGCACAACTTCGACAATGATGCACTTGGCCAAAAAGGGCGTATGCGTTTTCTCCTGAATATATTCAGGAGAAAACGCATACACCATTTTTGGCCAATCAAGCAAGCGGGCAATGCAAATCTGCACTACAAAGAAGTATCACTTCCCACCGGTTAAAAGGGACATCCACAAAATGTGTAAAAACCAGAAAGGCAAGACAGGCCCTGGAGAACAGGGAGCCTTGTTATGCTGATGGGCGGGATGTAAATTGCCAACTGCCTCTCTGGAGGAGTGCATTGTGTTCCCTAAAACAAGTAAAGAACAGAGCTACAGAGCCAAGGGCACTTCCAGTCTAGGGAATATACCTTGGGAAAACTGAAAATCAATAAGACAGAGCCACCCCAAAATTTAGGGCTGCATGCTTTAAGGACCTCAACATGGGTACACCTTAAATATCCCGGGAAATATAAAAATGGTTCAAAAAATTGTGGTACTTACGTACGATGGAATATCCCTCAGCCATGAAATCAATGTCATAAGACCAGTAGCAGTAAAATGGGTGGATTCAGGTACGATGATTTTAAGTGAAAGAAGTCGCACAGAAAAAGAAACTTATCATAAGATATCACTTATGAAGATCCTGTAAACATGGCTCCACTTGAACTGAGTTAGGAAAGAGAAGAATGTCTCACATTTAGAAAACACTCTTATGCCTGCTTAAGGGGGAAGGAGAGGTGGGGTGATGCATAAAACCAGAGTTTGATATAAGCACAGGTACCGTTCCAAAAACCAACTATGGAATAGACAAGACCTACACCTTCCTCAGTGAAAGGGACTCAAAACCCCATATTTCCCGCAGAGGAATATATCTGACTGGTAAGAATCTTAAAACCTATGTATTGATATGTCTCTGTAAGGGAATCAAGTGTGTCTAGACTGGCATAAACATGGCAGCGAGAATCAGCTCAAATCCACTATAAAAAGGAATTTCAAAAACAAAACAAGAAAAGTGGGAAATTCTTTACAATTCCTTCAGGGTCTCTGATGAAACCTGGAATGACAATATCTACAATGACAGCTGGATGTGGCATAAGGCTGGACACTTGGGACTGAGAGGATTCGTGAGATTGGGTGAGCAAATGCAGACCCTTTAAAGCAATAATGCATGGCACCCATTCCATGGGTCCCAACTCTACAGGTTGAAGGGAATATTACTACAGTTATAACATGTACGAGAAACTTAGAGAACGGACACATTGTGAATATGAAAGGTTTCTAAAACTCAACGAATAGTCCCTCTCCTGGTGCCCCGGTTGGACCTTCCATCTGCTTTACTATCAATCTCCCAACTTGGAGAGACAGCCCCTTCAACCTCCTGGTTCACACAGGTTTCCAATTTGGCAGAGGATGAAAGGGAAGAGGGAGAACCAATGAGAGAGTAGCTGTTAGGTATTTGGTCGGGCACATATCACTCTAACTTCCCGGCAGGAAGAAGAATTAACCAAAGTCTCAGCCACCCACCGGGAACCAGTATAGGTCCTGAACCAAAATTTTGGACTTACGGTCAGCTCACCAAAAACGAGTTGAAAAATTGAGCTCAGGGGCACAGCAATTCACAAACTGGCCGAGTAATAAAGGACAACTATCGTCCAAAAATCTGTTGAGGGAAGGCAACGAGGCGGACTTGAAAGCGAGGCAGAATAGCGGGAAACAGATTTCAAGGGGTACGTTGGAATCACCTTTAAAGCACAGGAAGAGGGGCACAACTTCGACAATGATGCACTTGGCCAAAAAGGGCGTATGCGTTTTCTCCTGAATATATTCAGGAGAAAACGCATACGCCCTTTTTGGCCAAGCAAGCAAGCGGGCAATGCAAATCTGCACTACAAAGAAGTATCACTTCCCACCGGTCAAAAGGGACATCCACAAAATGTGTAAAAACCAGAAAGGCAAGACAGGCCCTGGAGAACAGGGAGCCTTGTTATGCTGATGGGCGGGATGTAAATTGCCAACTGCCTCTCTGGAGGAGTGCATTGTGTTCCCTAAAACAAGTAAACAACAGAGCTACAGAGCCAAGGGCACTTCCAGTCTAGGGAATAAACCTTGGGAAAAATGAAAATCAATAAGACAGAGCCACCCCAAAATTTAGGGCTGCACTGCTTACAAGGACCTCAACTTGGGTACACCTTAAATATCCCAGGAAATATAAAAATGGTTCAAAAAATTGTGGTACTTACGTACGATGGAATATCTCTCAGCCATGAAATCAATGTCATAAGACCAGTAGCAGCAAAATGGGTAGATTCAGTTACGATGATTCTAAGTGAAATAAGTCACAGAGAACGAAATTTATCATAAGATATCACTTATGAAGATCCTGTAAACATGGCTACACTTGAACTGAGTTAGGAAAGAGAACAGTGTCTCACATTTAGAAAACACTCTTATGCCTGCTTAAGGGGGAAGAAGAGGTGGGGTGATGCATAAACCCAGAGTTTGATATAAGCACAGGTACCGTTCCAAAAACCAACTATGGAATAGGCAAGACCTACACCTTCCTCAGTGAAAGGGAATCAAAACCCCATATTTCCCACAGAGGAATATATCTGACTAGTAAGAATCTTAAAACCTATGTATTGATATGTCTCTGTAAGGGAATCAAGTGTGTCTAGACTGGCATAAACATGGCAGCGAGAATCAGCTCAAACCCACTATAAAAAGGAATTTCAAAAACAAAACAAAAAAACTGGGAAATTCTTTACAATTCCTTCAGGGTCTCTGATGAACCCTGGAATGACCCTATCTACAACGACAGCTGGATGTGGCATAAGGCTGGACACTTGGGACTGAGAGAATTGGTGAGATTGGGTGAGCAAATGCAGACCCTTTAAAGCAATAATGCATGGCACCCATTCCATGGGTCCCAACTCTCCAGGTTGAAGGGAATATTACTACAGTTATAACATGTACCGGAATCCTAGAGAACGAACACACTGTGAATACGAAAGGTTTCTAAAACTCAACGAATAGTCCCTCTCCTGGTGCTCCGGTTTAACTTTCCATCTGCTTTACTATCAACCTCCCAACTTGGAGAGACAGCCCCTTTAACCTCCTGGTTCGCACAGGTTGCCAATTTGGCAGAGGATGAAAGGGAAGAGGGAGAACCAATGAGAGAGTAGCTGTTAGGCATTTGGATGGGCACATATCACTGTAATTTCCCAGCAGGAAGAAGAATTAACCAAAGTCTCAGCCACCCACCGGGAACCAGTATAGGTCCTGAACCAAAATTTTGGACTTGCGGTCAGCTCACCAAAAACGAGTTGAAAAATGGAGCTCAGGGGCACAGCAATTCACAAACTGGCCGAGTAATAAAGAACAACTATCGTCCAAAAATCTGTTGAGGGAAGGCAACGAGGCGGACTTGAAAGCGAGGCAGAATAGCAGGAAACAGATTTCAAGAGGTACGTTGGAATCGCCTTTAAAGCACAGGAAGAGGGGCACAACTTCGACAATGATGCACTTGGCCAAAAAGGGCGTATGCGTTTTCTCCTGAATATATTCAGGAGAAAACGCATACGCCCTTTTTGGCCAAGCAAGCAAGCGGGAAATGCAAATCTGCACTACAAAGAAGTATCACTTCCCACCGTCAAAAGGGACATCCACAAAATGTGTAAAAACCAGAAAGGCAAGACAGGCCCTGGAGAACAGGGAGCCTTGTTATGCTGATGGGCGGGATGTAAATTGCCAACTGCCTCTCTGGGGGAGTGCATTGTGTTCCCTAAAACAAGTAAACAACAGAGCTACAGAGCCAAGGGCACTTCCAGTCTAGGGAATATACCTTGGGAAAACTGAAAATCAATAAGACAGAGCCACCCCAAAATTTAGGGCTGCACTGCTTACAAGGACCTCAACTTGGGTACACCTTAAATATCCCAGGAAATATAAAAATGGTTCAAAAAATTGTGGTACTTACGTACGATGGAATATCCCTCAGCCATGAAATCAATGTCATAAGACCAGTAGCAGCAAAATGGGTGGCTTCAGGTACGATGATTCTAAGTGAAATAAGTCGCACAGAAAAAGAAACTTATCATAAGATATCACTTATGAAGATCCTGTAAACATGGCTACACATGAACTGAGTTAGGAAAGAGAAGAATGTCTCACATTTAGAAAACACTCTTATGCCTGCTTAAGGGGGAAGGAGAGGTAGGGTAATGAATAAAACCAGAGTTTGATATAAGCACAGGTACTGTTCCAAAAACCAACTATGGAATAGACAAGACCTACACCTTCCTCAGTGAAAGGGACTCAAAACCCCATATTTCCCGCAGAGGAATATATCTGACTAGTAAGAATCTTAAAACCTATGTATTGATATGTCTCCGTAAGGGAACCAAGTGTGTCTAGACTGGCATAAACATGGCACCGAGAATCATCTCAAACCCACTATAAAAAGGTATTTCAAAAACAAAACAAGAAAACTGGGAAATTCTTTACAATTCCTTCAGGGTCTCTGATGAAACCTGGAATGACCCGATGTACAATGACAGCTGGATTTGGCATGAGGCTGGACACTTGGGACTGAGAGGATTGGTGAGATTGGGTGAGCAAATGCAGACCCTTTAAAGCAATAATGCATGGCACCCATTCCATGGGTCCCAACTCTCCAGGTTGAAGGGAATATTACTACAGTTATAACATGTACGAGAAACCTAGAGAACGGACACACTGTGAATATGAAAGGTTTCTAAAACTCAACGAATAGTCCCTCTCCTGGTGCTCCGGTTTGACTTTCCATCTGCTTTACTATCAATCTCCCAACTTGGAGAGACAGCCCCTTCAACCTCCTGGTTCACACAGGTTTCCAATTTGGCAGAGGATGAAAGGGAAGAGGGAGAACCAATGAGAGAGTAGCTGTTAGGTATTTGGTCAGGCACATATCACTCTAACTTCCCGGCAGGAAGAAGAATTAACCAAAGTCTCAGCCACCCACCGGGAACCAGTATAGGTCCTGAACCAAAATTTTGGACTTGCGGTCAGCTCACCAAAAACGAGTTGAAAAATGGAGCTCAGGGGCACAGCAATTCGCAAACTGGCCGAGTAATAAAGGACAACTATCGTCCAAAAATCTGTTGAGGGAAGGCAACGAGGTGGACTTGAATGCGAGGCAGAATAGCAGGAAACAGATTTCAAGAGGTACGTTGGAATCGCCTTTAAAGCACAGGAAGAGGGGCACAACTTCGACAATGATGCACTTGGCCAAAAAGGGCGTATGCGTTTTCTCCTGAATATATTCAGGAGAAAACGCATACGCCCTTTTTGGCCAAGCAAGCAAGCGGGCAATGCAAATCTGCACTACAAAGAAGTATCACTTCCCACCGGTCAAAAGGGACATCCACAAAATGTGTAAAAACCAGAAAGGCAAGACAGGCCCTGGAGAACAGGGAGCCTTGTTATGCTGATGGGCGGGATGTAAATTGCCAACTGCCTCTCTGGAGGAGTGCATTGTGTTCCCTAAAACAAGTAAAGAACAGAGCTACAGAGCCAAGGGCACTTCCAGTCTAGGGAATATACCTTGGGAAAACTGAAAATCAATAAGACAGAGCCACCCCAAAATTTAGGGCTGCACTGCTTACAAAGACCTCAACTTGGGTACACCTTAAATATCCCAGGAAATATAAAAATGGTTCAAAAAATTGTGGTACTTACGTACGATGGAATATCCCTCAGCCATGAAATCAATGTCATAAGACCAGTAGCAGCAAAATGGGTGGATTCAGGTACGATGATTCTAAGTGAACTAAGTCACAGAGAAAAAGAAACTTATCATAAGATATCACTTATGAAGATCCTGTAAACATGGCTACACTTGAACTGAGTTAGGAAAGAGAAGAATGTCTCACATTTAGAAAACACTCTTATGCCTGCTTAAGGGGGAAGTAGAGGTGGGGTAATGCATAAAACCAGAGTTTGATATAAGCACAGGTACCGTTCCAGAAACCAACTATGGAATAGACAAGACCTACACCTTCCTCAGTGAAAGGGACTCAAAACCCAATATTTCCCGCAGAGGAATATATCTGACTAGTAAGAATCTTAAAACCTATGGATTGATATGTCTCCGTAAGGGAATCAAGTGTGTCTAGACTGGCATAAACATGGCAGCGAGAATCAGCTCAAACCCACTATAAAAAGGAATTTCATAAACAAAACAAAAAAACTGGGAAATTCTTTACAATTCCTTCAGGGTCTCTGATGAACCCTGGAATGACCCTATCTACAACGACAGCTGGATGTGGCATAAGGCTGGACACTTGGGACTGAGACGATTGGTGAGATTTGGTGAGCAAATGCAGACCCTTTAAAGTAATAATGCATGGCACCCATTCCATGGGTCCCAAATCTCCAGGTTGAAGGGAATATTACTACAGTTATAACATGTACCGGAAACCTAGAGAAAGGACACACTGTGAATACGAAAGTTTTCTAAAACTCAACGAATACTCCCTATCCTGGTGCTCCGGTTTGACTTTCCATCTGCTTTACTATCAACCTCCCAACTTGGAGAGACAGCCCCTTTAACCTCCTGGTTCGCACAGGTTGCCAATTTGGCAGAGGATGAAAGGGAAGAGGGAGAACCAATGAGAGAGTAGCTGTTAGGCATTTGGACGGGCACATATCACTGTAATTTCCCGGCAGGAAGAAGAATTAACCAAAGTCTCAGCCACCCACCGGGAACCAGTATAGGTCCTGAACCAAAATTTTGGACTTGCGGTCAGCTCACCAAAAACGAGTTGAAAAATGGAGCTCAGGGGCACAGCAATTCACAAACTGGCCGAGTAATAAAGGACAACTATCATCCAAAAATCTGTTGAGGGAAGGCAACGAGGCGGACTTGAAAGCGAGGCAGAATAGCAGGAAACAGATTTCAAGAGGTACGTTGGAATCGCCTTTAAAGCACAGGAAGAGGGGCACAACTTCGACAATGATGCACTTGGCCAAAATGGGCATATGCGTTTTCTCCTGAATATATTCAGGAGAAAACGCATACGCCCTTTTTGGCCAAGCAAGCAAGCGGGCAATGCAAATCTGCACTACAAAGAAGTATCACTTCCCACCGGTCAAAAGGGACATCCACAAAATGTGTAAAAACCAGAAAGGCAAGACAGGCCCTGGAGAACAGGGAGCCTTGTTATGCTGATGGGCGGGATGTAAATTGCCAACTGCCTCTCTGGAGGAGTGCATTGTGTTCCCTAAAACAAGTAAAGAACAGAGCTACCGAGCCAAGGGCACTTCCAGTCTAGGGAATATACCTTGGGAAAACTGAAAATCATTAAGACAGAGCCACCCCAAAATTTAGGGCTGCACTGCTTACAAGGACCTCAAATTGGGTACACCTTAAATATCCCAGGAAATATAAAAATGGTTCAAAAAATTGTGGTATATACGTACGATGGAATATCCCTCAGCCATGAAATCAATGTCATAAGACCAGTAGCAGCAAAATGGGTAGATTCAGGTAAGAAGATTCTAAGTGAAATAAGTCACAGAGAAAAAGAAACTTATCATAAGATATCACTTATGAAGATCCTGTAAACATGGCTACACTTGAACTGAGTTAGGAAAGAGAACAGTGTCTCACATTTAGAATACACTCTTATGCCTGCTTAAAGGGGAAGGAGAGGTGGGGTGATGCATAAACCCAGAGTTTGATATAAGCGCAGGTACCGTTCCAAAAACCAACTATGGAATAGACAAGACCTGCACCTTCCTCAGTGAAAGGGACTCAAAACACCATATTTCCCGCAGAGGAATATATCTGACTAGTAAGAATCTTAAAACGTATGTATTGATATGTCTCCGTAAGGGAATCAAGTGTGTCTAGACTGGCATAAACATGGCAGCGAGAATCAGCTCAAACCCACTATAAAAAGGAATTTCAAAAACAAAACAAAAAAACTGGGAAATTCTTTACAATTCCTTCAGGGTCTCTGATGAACCCTGGAATGACCCTATCTACAACGACAGCTGGATGTGGCATAAGGCTGGACACTTGGGACTGAGACGATTGGTGAGATTTGGTGAGCAAATGCAGACCCTTTAAAGCAATAATGCATGGCACCCATTCCATGGGTCCCAACTCTCCAGGTTGAAGGGAATATTACTACAGTTATAACATGTACCGGAAACCTAGAGAACGGACACACTGTGAATACAAAAGGTTTCTAAAACTCAACGAATAGTCCCTCTCCTGGTGCTCCGGTTTGACTTTCCATCTGCTTTACTATCAACCTCCCAACTTGGAGAGACAGCCCCTTTAACCTCCTGGTTCGCACAGGTTGCCAATTTGGCAGAGGATGAAAGGGAAGAGGGAGAACCAATGAGAGAGTAGCTGTTAGGCATTTGGACGGGCACATATCACTGTAATTTCCCGGCAGGAAGAAGAATTAACCAAAGTCTCAGCCACCCACCGGGAACCAGTTTAGGTCCTGAACCAAAATTTTGGACTTGCGGTCAGCTCACCAAAAACGAGTTGAAAAATGGAGCTCAGGGGCACAGCAATTCACAAACTGGCCGAGTAATAAAGGACAGCTGTCGTCCAAAAATCTGTTGAGGGAAGGCTACGAGGCGGACTTGAAAGCGAGGCAGAATAGCAGGAAACAGATTTCAAGAGGTACGTTGGAATCGCCTTTAAAGCACAGGAAGAGGGGCACAACTTCGACAATGATGCACTTGGCCAAAAAGGGCATATGCGTTTTCTCCTGAATATATTCAGGAGAAAACGCATACACCATTTTTGGCCAAGCAAGCAAGCGGGAAATGCAAATCTGCACTACAAAGAATTATCACTTCCCACCGGTCAAATGGAACATCCACAAAATGTGTAAAAACCAGAAAGGCAAGACAGGCCCTGGAGAACAGGGAGCCTTGTTATGCTGATGGGCGGGATGTAAATTGCCAACTGCCTCTCTGGGGGAGTGCATTGTGTTCCCTAAAACAAGTAAAGAACAGAGCTACAGAGCCAAGGGCACTTCCAGTCTAGGGAATATACCTTGGGAAAAATGAAAATCAATAAGACAGAGCCACCCCAAAATTTAGGGCTGCACTGCTTACAAGGACCTCAACTTGGGTACACCTTAAATATCCCAGGAAATATAAAAATGGTTCAAAAAATTGTGGTAGTTACGTACGATGGAATAACCCTCAGCCATGAAATCAATGACATAAGACCAGTAGCAGCAAAATGGGTGGATTCAGGTACGATGATTCTAAGTGAAATAAGTCGCACAGAAAAAGAAACTTATCATAAGATATCACTTATGAAGATCCTGTAAACATGGCTACACTTGAACTGAGTTAGGAAAGAGAAGAATGTCTCACATTTAGAAAACACTCTTATGCCTGCTTAAGGGGGAAGGAGAGGTGGGGTAATGCATAAAACCAGAGTTTGATATAAGCACAGGTACCGTTCCAAAAACCAACTATGGAATAGACAAGACCTACACCTTCCTCAGTGAAAGGGACTCAAAACCCCATATTTCCCGCAGAGGAATATATCTGACTAGTAAGAATCTTAAAACCTATGTATTGATATGTCTCCGTAAGGGAATCAAGTGTGTCTAGACTGGCATAAACATGGCAGCGAGAATCAGCTCAAACCCACTATAAAAAGGAATTTCCAAAACAAAACAAAAAAACAGGGAAATTCTTTACAATTCCTTCAGGGTCTCTGATGAAACCTGGAATGACCCTACCTACAACGACAGCTGGATGTGGCATAAGGCTGGACACTTGGGACTGAGACGATTGTTGAGATTGGGTGAGCAAATGCAGACCCTTTAAAGCAATAATGCATGGCACTCATTCCATGGGTCCCAACTCTCCAGGTTGAAGGGAATATTACTACAGTTATAACATGTATCGGAATCCTAGAGAACGGACACACTGTGAATACGAAAGGTTTCTAAAACTCAACGAATAGTCCCTCTCCTGGTGCTCTGGTTTGACTTTCCACCTGCTTTACTATCAATCTCCCAACTTGGAGAGACAGCCCCTTCAACATCATGGTTCACACAGGTTTCCAATTTGGCAGAGGATGAAAGGGAAGAGGGAGAACCAATGAGAGAGTAGCTGTTAGGTATTTGGTCGGGCACATATCACTCTAACTTCCCGGCAGGAAGAAGAATTAACCAAAGTCTCAGCCACCCACCGGGAACCAGTATAGGTCCTGAACCAAAATTTTGGACTTGCGGTCAGCTCACCAAAAACGAGTTGAAAAATGGAGCTCAGGGGCACAGCAATTCACAAACTGGCCGAGTAATAAAGGACAACTATCGTCCAAAAATCTGTTGAGGGAAGGCAACGAGGCGGACTTGAAAGCGAGGCAGAATAGCAGGAAACAGATTTCAAGAGGTACGTTGGAATCGCCTTTAAAGCACAGGAAGAGGGGCACAACTTCGACAATGATGCACTTGGCCAAAAAGGGCATATGCGTTTTCTCCTGAATATATTCAGGAGAAAACGCATACGCCCTTTTTGGCCAAGCAAGCAAGCGGGCAATGCAAATCTGCACTACAAAGAAGTATCACTTCCCACCGGTCAAAAGGGACATCCACAAAATGTGTAAAAACCAGAAAGGCAAGACAGGCCCTGGAGAACAGGGAGCCTTGTTATGCTGATGGGTGGGATGTAAATTGCCAACTGCCTCTCTGGAGGAGTGCATTGTGTTCCCTAAAACAAGTAAACAACAGAGCTACAGAGCCAAGGTCACTTCCAGTCTAGGGAATATACCTTGGGAAAACTGAAAATCAATAAGACAGAGCCACCCCAAAATTTAGGGCTGCACTGCTTACAAGGACCTCAACTTGGGTACACCTTAAATATCCCAGGAAATATAAAAATGGTTCAAAAAATTGTGGTACTTACCTACGATGGAATATCCCTCAGCCATGAAATCAATGTCATAAGACCAGTAGCAGCAAAATGGGTAGATTCAGGTACGATGATTCTAAGTGAAATAAGTCACAGAGAAAAAGAAACTTATCATAAGATATCACTTATGAAGATCCTGTAAACATGGCTACACTTGAACTGAGTTAGGAAAGAGAACAGTGTCTCACATTTAGAAAACACTCTTATGCCTACTTAAGGGAGAAGGAGAGGTGGGGTGATGCATAAAACCAGAGTTTGATATAAGCACAGGTACCGTTCCAAAAACCAACTATGGAATAGACAAGACCTACACCTTCCTCAGTGTAAGGGACTCAAAATCCCATATTTCCCGCAGAAGAATATATCTGACTAGTAAGAATCTTAAAACCTATGGATTGATATGTCTCCGTAAGGGAATCAAGTGTGTCTACACTGGCATAAACATGGCAGCGAGAATCAGCTCAAACCCACTATAAAAAGGAATTTCAAAAACAAAACAAAAGAACAGGGAAATTCTTTACAATTCCTTCAGGGTATCTGATGAAACCTGGAATGACCCTATTTACAACGACAGCTGGATGTGGCAAAAGGCTGGAAACTTGGGACTGAGAGGATTGGTGAGATTGGGTGAGCAAATCCAGACCCTTTAAAGCAATAATGCATGGCACCCATTCCATGGGTCCCAACTCTCCAGGTTGAAGGGAATATTACTACAGTTTTAACATGTACCGGAAACCTAGAGAACGGACACACTGTGAATACGAAAGGTTTCTAAAACTCAACGAATAGTCCCTCTCCTGGTGCTCCGGTTTGACTTTCCATCTGCTTTACTATCAACCTCCCAACTTGGAGAGACAGCCCCTTTAACCTCCTGGTTCGCACATGTTGCCAATTTGGCAGAGGATGAAAGGGAAGAGGGAGAACCAATGAGAGAGTAGCTGTTAGGCATTTGGACGGGCACATATCACTGTAATTTCCCGGCAGGAAGAAGAATTAACCAAAGTCTCAGCCACCCACCGGGAACCAGTATAGGTCCTGAACCAAAATTTTGGACTTGCGGTCAGCTCACCAAAAACGAATTGAAAAATGGAGCTCAGGGGCACAGCAATTCACAAACTGGCCGAGTAATAAAGGACAACTATCGTCCAAAAATCTGTTGAGGGAAGGCAACGAGGCGGACTTGAAAGCGAGGTAGAATAGCAGGAAACAGATTTCAAGAGGTACGTTGGAATTGCCTTTAAAGCACAGGAAGAGGGGCACAACTTCGACAATGATGCACTTGGCCAAAAAGGGCGTATGCCTTTTCTCCTGAATATATTCAGGAGAAAACGAATACACCCTTTTTGGCCAAGCAAGCAAGCGGGCAATGCAAATCTGCCCTACAAAGAAGTATCACTTCCCACCGGTCAAAAGGGACATCCACAAAATGTGTAAAAACCAGAAAGGCAAGACAGGCCCTGGAGAACAGGGAGCCTTGTTATGCTGATGGGCGGGATGTAAATTGCCAACTGCCTCTCTGGAGGAGTGCATTGTGTTCCCTAAAACAAGTAAAGAACAGAGCTACAGAGCCAAGGGCACTACCAGTCTAGGGAATATACCTTGGGAAAACTGAAAATCAATAAGACAGAGCCACCCCAAAATTTAGGGCTGCACTGCTTACAAGGACCTCAACTTGGGTACACCTTAAATATCCCAGGAAATATAAAAATGGTTCAAAAAATTGTGGTACTTACGTACGATGGAATATCCCTCAGCCATGAAATCAATGTCATAAGACCAGTAGCAGAAAAATGGGTAGATTCAGGTACGATGATTCTAAGTGAAATAAGTCACACAGAAAAAGAAACTTATCATAAGATATCACTTATGAGGATCCTGTAAACGTGGCTACACTTGAACTGAGTTAGGAAAGAGAACCGTGTCTCACATTTAGAAAACACTCTTATGCCTGCTTAAGGCGGAAGGAGAGGTGGGGAGATGCATAAACCCAGAGTTTGATATAAGCACAGGTACCGTTCCAAAAACCAACTATGGAATAGACAAGACCTACACCTTCCTCAGTGAAAGGGACTCAAAACCCCATATTTCCCGCAGAGGAATATATCTGACTAGTAAGAATCTTAAAACCTATGTATTGATATGTCTCCGTAAGGGAATCAAGTGTGTCTACACTGGCATAAACATGGCAGCGAGAATCAGCTCAAACCCACTTTAAAAAGGAATTTCAAAACCAAAACAAAAGAACTGGGAAATTCTTTACAATTCCTTCAGGGTCTCTGATGAAACCTGGAATGAACCTATCTACAATGACAGCTGGATGTGCCATAAGGAGGGACACTTGGGACTGAGACGATTGGTGAGATTGGGTGAGCAAATTCAGACCCTTTAAAGCACAAATGCCTGACACCCATTCCATGGGTCCCAACTCTCCAGGTGGAAGGGAATATTACTACAGCTATAACATGTACGGGAAACCTAGAGAACGGACACACTGTGAATACGAAAGGTTTCTAAAATTCAACGAATAATCCCTCTCCTCCTGCTCCGGTTTGACTTTCCATCTGCTTTACTCTCAACCTCCCAACATGGAGAGACAGCCCCTTTAACCTCCTGGTTCGCACAGGTTGCCAATTTGGCAGAGGATGAAAGGGAAAAGGGAGAACCAATGAGAGATTAGCTGTTAGGCATTTGAACGGGCACATATCACTGTAATTTCCCGGCAGGAAGAAGAATTAACCAAAGTCTCAGCCCCCCACCAGGAACCAGCATAGGTCCTGAACAAAAATTTTGGACTTGCGGTCAGCTCACCAAAAACGAGTTGAAAAATGGAGCTCAGGGGCACAGCAATTCACAAACTGGCCGAGTAATAAAGGACAACTATCGTCCAAAAATCTGTTGAGGGAAGGCAACGAGGCGGACTTGAAAGCGACGCAGAAGAGCAGGAAACAGATTTCAAGAGGTACGTTGGAATCGCCTTTAAAGCACAGGAAGAGGGGCACAACTTCGACAATGATGCACTTGGCCAAAAAGGGCGTATGTGTTTTCTCCTGAATATATACAGGAGAAAACGCATACGCCCTTTTTGGCAAAGCAAGCAAGCGGGCAATGCAAATCTGCACTACAAAGAAGTATCACTTCCCACCGGTCAAAAGGGACATCCACAAAATGTGTAAAAACCAGAAAGGCAAGACAGGCCCTGGAGAACAGGGAGCCTTGTTATGCTGATGGGCGGGATGTAAATTGCCAACTGCCTCTCTGGAGGAGTGTATTGTGTTCCCTAAAACAAGAAAACAACAGAGCTACAGAGCCAAGGTCACTTCCAGTCTAGGGAATATACCTTGGGAAAAATGAAAATCAATAAGACAGAGCCACCCCAAAATTTAGGGCTGCACTGCTTACAAGGACCTCAACTTGGGTACACCTTAAATATCCCAGGAAATATAAAAATGGTTCAGAAAATTGTGGTACTTACGTACGATGGAATATCCCTCAGCCATGAAATCAATGTCATAAGACCAGTAGCAGCAAAATGGGTGGATTCAGATACGATGATTCTAAGTGAAATAAGTCACAGAGAAAAAGAAACTTATCATAAGATATCACTTATGAAGATCCTGTAAACATGGCTACACTTGAACTGAGTTAGGAAAGAGAACAGTGTCTCACATTTAGAAAAAAACTCTTATGCCTGCTTAAGGGGGAAGGAGAGGTGGGGTGATGCATAAAACCAGAGTTTGATATAAGCACAGGTACCGTTCCAAAAACCAACTATGGAATAGACAAGACCTACACCTTCCTCAGTGAAAGGGACTCAAAACCCCATATTTCCTGCAGAGGAATATATCTGACTAGTAAGAATCTTAAAACCTATGTATTGATATGTCTCCATAAGGGAATCAAGTGTGTCTAGACTGGCATAAACATGGCAGCGAGAATCAGCTCAAACCCACTATAAAAAGGAATTTCAAAAACAAAACAAAAAAACTGGGAAATTCTTTACAATTCCTTCAGGGTCTCTGATGAAACCTGGAATGACCCTATTTACAACGACAGCTGGATGTGGCATAAGGCTGGACACTTGGGACTGAGAGGATTGGTGAGATTGGGTGAGCAAAGGCAGACCCTTTAAAGCAATAATGCATGGCACCCATTCCATGGGTCCCAACTCTTCAGGTTGAAGGGAATATTACTACAGTTATAACATGTACCGGAATCCTAGAGAACGGACACACTGTGAAAACGAAAGGTTTCTAAAACTCAACGAATAGTCCCTCTCCTGGTGCTCTGGTTTGACTTTCCATCTGCTTTACTATCAACCTCCCAACTTGGAGAGACAGCCCCTTTAACCTCCTGGTTCGCACAAGTTGCCAATTTGGCAGAGGATGAAAGGGAAGAGGGAGAACCAATAAGAGAGTAGCTGTTAGGCATTTGAACGGGCACATATCACTGTAATTTCCCAGCAGGAAGAAGAATTAACCAAAGTCTCAGCCAGCCACCGGGAACCAGTATAGGTCCTGAACCAAAATTTTGGACTTGCGGTCAGCTCACCAAAAACGAGTTGAAAAATGGAGCTCAGGGGCACAGCAATTCACAAACTGGCCGAGTAATAAAGGACAACTATCGTCCAAAAATCTGTTGAGGGAAGGCAACGAGGCGGACTTGAAAGCGAGGCAGAATAGCAGGAAACAGATTTCAAGAGGCACGTTGGAATCGCCTTTAAAGCACAGGAAGAGGGGCACAACTTCGACAATGATGCACTTGGCCAAAAAGGGCGTATGCGTTTTCTCCTGAATATATTCAGGAGAAAACGCATACGCCCTTTTTGGCCAAGCAAGCAAGCGGGCAATGCAAATCTGCACTACAAAGAAGTATCACTTCCCACCGGTCAAAAGGGACATCCACAAAATGTGTAAAAACCAGAAAGGCAAGACAGGCCCTGGAGAACAGGGAGCCTTGTTATGCTGATGGGCGGGATGTTAATTGCCAACTGCCTCTGTGGAGGAGTGCATTGTGTTCCCTAAAACAAGTAAACAACAGAGCTAAAGAGCCAAGGGCACTTCCAGTCTAGGAATATTCCTTGGGAAAACTGAAAATCAATAAGACAGAGCCACCCCAAAATTTAGGGCTGCACTGCTTACAAGGACCTCAACTTGGGTACACCTTAAATATCCCAGGAAATATAAAAATGGTTCAAAAAATTGTGGTACTTACGTACGATGGAATATCCCTCAGCCATGAAATCAATGTCATAAGACCAGTAGCAGCAAAATGGGTGGACTCAGGTACGATGATTCTAAGTGAAATAAGTCACAGAGAAAAAGAAACTTATTATAAGATATGACTTATAAAGATCCTGTAAACATGGCTACACTTGAACTGAGTTAGGAAAGAGAAGAATGTCTCACATTAAGAAAACACACTTATGCCTGCTTAAAGGGGAAGGAGAGGTGGGGTGATGCATAAAACCAGTGTTTGATATAAGCACAGGTACCGTTCCAAAAACCAACTATGGAATAGACAAGACCTACACCTTCCTCAGTGAAAGGGACTCAAAACCCCATATTTCCTCCAGAGGAATATATCTGACTAGTAAGAATCTTAAAACCTATGTATTGATATGTCTCCATAAGGGAATCAAGTGTGTCTAGACTGGCATAAACATGGCAGGGAGAATCAGCTCAAACCCGCTATAAAAAGGAATTTCAAAAACAAAACAAAAAAACTGGGAAATTCTTTACAATTCCTTCAGGGTCTCTGATGAAACCTGGAATGACCCTATTTACAACGACAGCTGGATGTGGCATAAGGCTGGACACTTGGGACTGAGAGGATTGGTGAGATTTGGTGAGCAAATGCAGACCCTTTAAAGCAATAATGCATGGCACCCATTCCATGGGTCCCAACTCTCCAGGTTGAAGGGAATATTACTACAGTTATAACATGTACCGGAAACCTAGAGAACGGACACACTGTGAATACGAAAGGTTTCTAAAACTCAACGAATAGTCCCTCTCCTGATGCTCCGGTTTGACTTTCCATCTGCTTTACTATCAACCTCCCAACTTCGAGAGACAGCCCCTTTAACCTCCTGGTTCGCACAGGTTGCCAATTTGGAAGAGGATGAAAGGGAAGAGGGAGAACCCATGAGAGAATAGCTGTTAGGCATTTGGACGGGCACATATCACTGTAATTTCCCGGCAAGAAGAAGAATTAACCAAAGTCTCAGCCACCCACCGGGAACCAGTATAGGTCCTGAACCAAAATTTTGGACTTGCGGTCAGCTCACCAAAAACGAGTTGAAAAATGGAGCTCAGGGGCACAGCAATTCACAAACTGACCGAGTAATAAAGGACAACTATCGTCCAAAAATCTGTTGAGGGAAGGCAACGAGGCGGACTTGAAAGCGAGGCAGAATAGCAGGAAACAGATTTCAAGAGGTACGTTGGAATCGCCTTTAAAGCACAGGAAGAGGGGAACAACTTCGACAATGATGCACTTGGCCAAAAAGGGCGTATGCGTTTTCTCCTGAATATATTCAGGAGAAAACGCATACACCATTTTTGGCCAATCAAGCAAGCGGGCAATGCAAATCTGCACTACAAAGAAGTATCACTTCCCACCGGTTAAAAGGGACATCCACAAAATGTGTAAAAACCAGAAAGGCAAGACAGGCCCTGGAGAACAGGGAGCCTTGTTATGCTGATGGGCGGGATGTAAATTGCCAACTGCCTCTCTGGAGGAGTGCATTGTGTTCCCTAAAGCAAGTAAAGAACAGAGCTACAGAGCCAAGGGCACTTCCAGTCTAGGGAATATACCTTGGGAAAACTGAAAATCAATAAGACAGAGCCACCCCAAAATTTAGGGCTGCATGCTTACAAGGACCTCAACATGGGTACACCTTAAATATCCCGGGAAATATAAAAATGGTTCAAAAAATTGTGGTACTTACGTACGATGGAATATCCCTCAGCCATGAAATCAATGTCATAAGACCAGTAGCAGTAAAATGGGTGGATTCAGGTACGATGATTTTAAGTGAAAGAAGTCGCACAGAAAAAGAAACTTATCATAAGATATCACTTATGAAGATCCTGTAAACATGGCTCCACTTGAACTGAGTTAGGAAAGAGAAGAATGTCTCACATTTAGAAAACACTCTTATGCCTGCTTAAGGGGGAAGGAGAGGTGGGGTGATGCATAAAACCAGAGTTTGATATAAGCACAGGTACCGTTCCAAAAACCAACTATGGAATAGACAAGACCTACACCTTCCTCAGTGAAAGGGACTCAAAACCCCATATTTCCCGCAGAGGAATATATCTGACTGGTAAGAATCTTAAAACCTATGTATTGATATGTCTCTGTAAGGGAATCAAGTGTGTCTAGACTGGCATAAACATGGCAGCGAGAATCAGCTCAAATCCACTATAAAAAGGAATTTCAAAAACAAAACAAGAAAAGTGGGAAATTCTTTACAATTCCTTCAGGGTCTCTGATGAAACCTGGAATGACAATATCTAAAATGACAGCTGGATGTGGCATAAGGCTGGACACTTGGGACTGAGAGGATTGGTGAGATTGGGTGAGCAAATGCAGACCCTTTAAAGCAATAATGCATGGCACCCATTCCATGGGTCCCAACTCTACAGGTTGAAGGGAATATTACTACAGTTATAACATGTACGAGAAACCTAGAGAACGGACACATTGTGAATATGAAAGGTTTCTAAAACTCAACGAATAGTCCCTCTCCTGGTGCCCCGGTTTCACTTTCCATCTGCTTTACTATCAATCTCCCAACTTGGAGAGACAGCCCCTTCAACCTCCTGGTTCACACAGGTTTCCAATTTGGCAGAGGATGAAAGGGAAGAGGGAGAACCAATGAGAGAGTAGCTGTTAGGTATTTGGACGGGCACATATCACTCTAACTTCCCGGCAGGAAGAAGAATTAACCAAAGTCTCAGCCACCCACCGGGAACCAGTATAGGTCCTGAACCAAAATTTTGGACTTGCGGTCAGCTCACCAAAAACGAGTTGAAAAATTGAGCTCAGGGGCACAGCAATTCACAAACTGGCCGAGTAATAAAGGACAACTATCGTCCAAAAATCTGTTGAGGGAAGGCAACGAGGCGGACTTGAAAGCGAGGCAGAATAGCGGTAAACAGATATCAAGGGGTACGTTGGAATCACCTTTAAAGCACAGGAAGAGGGGCACAACTTCGACAATGATGCACTTGGCCAAAAAGGGCGTATGCGTTTTCTCCTGAATATATTCAGGAGAAAACGCATACGCCCTTTTTGGCCAAGCAAGCAAGCGGGCAATGCAAATCTGCACTACAAAGAAGTATCACTTCCCACCGGTCAAAAGGGACATCCACAAAATGTGTAAAAACCAGAAAGGCAAGACAGGCCCTGGAGAACAGGGAGCCTTGTTATGCTGATGGGCGGGATGTAAATTGCCAACTGCCTCTCTGGAGGAGTGCATTGTGTTCCCTAAAACAAGTAAACAACAGAGCTACAGAGCCAAGGGCACTTCCAGTCTAGGGAATATACCTTGGGAAAACTGAAAATCAATAAGACAGAGCCACCCCAAAATTTAGGGCTGCACTGCTTACAAGGACCTCAACTTGGGTACACCTTAAATATCCCAGGAAATATAAAAATGGTTCAAAAAATTGTGGTACTTACGTACGATGGAATATCCCTCAGCCATGAAATCAATGTCATAAGACCAGTAGCAGCAAAATGGGTGGACTCAGGTACGATGATTCTAAGTGAAATAAGTCACAGAGAAAAAGAAACTTATTATAAGATATGACTTATGAAGATCCTGTAAACATAGCTACACTTAAACTGAGTTAGGAAAGAGAAGAATGTCTCACATTAAGAAAACACTCTTATGCCTGCTTAGGGGGAAGGAGAGGTGGGGTGATGCATAAAACCAGTGTTTGATATAAGCACAGGTACCGTTCCAAAAACCAACTATGGAATAGACAAGACCTACACCTTCCTCAGTGAAAGGGACTCAAAACCCCATATTTCCTGCAGAGGAATATATCTGACTAGTAAGAATCTTAAAACCTATGTATTGATATGTCTCCATAAGGGAATCAAGTGTGTCTAGACTGGCATAAACATGGCAGCGAGAATCAGCTCAAACCCACTATAAAAAGGAACTTCAAAAACAAAACAAAAAAACTGGGAAATTCTTTACAATTCCTTCAGGGTCTCTGATGAAACCTGGAATGACCCTATTTACAACGACAGCTGGATGTGGCATAAGGCTGGACACTTGGGACTGAGAGGATTGGTGAGATTGGGTGAGCAAATGCAGACCCTTTAAAGCAATAATGCATGGCACCCATTCCATGGGTCCCAACTCTTCAGGTTGAAGGGAATATTACTACAGTTATAACATGTACCGGAATCCTAGAGAACGGACACACTGTGAATACGAAAGGTTTCTAAAACTCAACGAATAGTCCCTCTCCTGGTGCTCTGGTTTGACTTTCCATCTGCTTTACTATCAACCTCCCAACTTGGAGAGACAGCCCCTTTAACCTCCTGGATCGCACAAGTTGCCAATTTGGCAGAGGATGAAAGGGAAGAGGGAGAACCAATGAGAGAGTAGCTGTTAGGCATTTGAACGGGCACATATCACTGTAATTTCCCGCCAGGAAGAAGAATTAACCAAAGTCTCAGCCAGCCACCGGGAACCAGTATAGGTCCTGAACCAAAATTTTGGACTTGCGGTCAGCTCACCAAAAACGAGTTGAAAAATGGAGCTCAGGGGCACAGCAACTCACAAACTGGCCGAGTAATAAAGGAAAACTATCGTCCAAAAATCTGTTGAGGGAAGGCAACGAGGCGGACTTGAAAGCGAGGCAGAATAGCAGGAAACAGATTTCAAGAGGTACGTTGGAATCGCCTTTAAAGCACAGGAAGAGGGGCACAACTTCGACAATGATGCACTTGGCCAAAAAGGGCGTATGCGTTTTCTCCTGAATATATTCAGGAGAAAACGCATACGCCCTTTTTGGCCAAGCAAGCAAGCGGGCAATGCAAATCTGCACTACAAAGAAGTATCACTTCCCACCGGTCAAAAGGGACATCCACAAAATGTGTAAAAACCAGAAAGGCAAGACAGGCCCTGGAGAACAGGGAGCCTTGTTATGCTGATGGGCGGGATGTAAATTGCCAACTGCCTCTGTGGAGGAGTGCATTGTGTTCCCTAAAACAAGTAAACAACAGAGCTACAGAGCCAAGGGCACTTCCAGTCTAGGAATATTCCTTGGGAAAACTGAAAATCAATAAGACAGAGCCACCCCAAAATTTAGGGCTGCACTGCTTACAAGGACCTCAACTTGGGTACACCTTAAATATCCCAGGAAATATAAAAATGGTTCAAAAAATTGTGGTACTTACGTACGATGGAATATCCCTCAGCCATGAAATCAATGTCATAAGACCAGTAGCAGCAAAATGGGTGGACTCAGGTACGATGATTCTAAGTGAAATAAGTCACAGAGAAAAGAAACTTATTATAAGATATGACTTATAAAGATCCTGTAAACATGGCTACACTTGAACTGAGTTAGGAAAGAGAAGAATGTCTCACATTAAGAAAACACACTTATGCCTGCTTAAAGGGGAAGGAGACGTGGGGTGATGCATAAAACCAGTGTTTGATATAAGCACAGGTACCGTTCCAAAAACCAACTATGGAATAGACAAGACCTACACCTTCCTCAGTGAAAGGGACTCAAAACCCCATATTTCCTGCAGAGGAATATATCTGACTAGTAAGAATCTTAAAACCTATGTATTGATATGTCTCCATAAGGGAATCAAGTGTGTCTAGACTGGCATAAACATGGCAGCGAGAATCAGCTCAAACCCACTATAAAAAGGAATTTCAAAAACAAAACAAAAAAACTGGGAAATTCTTTACAATTCCTTCAGGGTCTCTGATGAAACCTGGAATGACCCTATTTACAACGACAGCTGGATGTGGCATAAGGCTGGACACTTGGGACTGAGAGGATTGGTGAGATTTGGTGAGCAAATGCAGACCCTTTAAAGCAATAATGCATGGCACCCATTCCATGGGTCCCAACTCTCCAGGTTGAAGGGAATATTACTACAGTTATAACATGTACCGGAAACCTAGAGAACGGACACACTGTGAATACGAAAGGTTTCTAATACTCAACGAATAATCCCTCTCCTGATGCTCCGGTTTGACATTCCATCTGCTTTACTATCAACCTCCCAACTTGGAGAGACAGCCCCTTTAACCTCCTGGTTCGCACAGGTTGCAAATTTGGAAGAGGATGAAAGGGAAGAGGGAGAACCAATGAGAGAGTAGCTGTTAGGCATTTGGACGGGCACATATCACTGTAATTTCCCGGCAAGAAGAAGAATTAACCAAAGTCTCAGCCACCCACCGGGAACCAGTATAGGTCCTGAACCAAAATTTTGGACTTGCGGTCAGCTCACCAAAAACGAGTTGAAAAATGGAGCTCAGGGGCACAGCAATTCACAAACTGGCCGAGTAATAAAGAACAACTATCGTCCAAAAATCTGTTGAGGGAAGGCAACGAGGCGGACCTGAAAGCGAGGCAGAATAGCAGGAAACAGATTTCAAGAGGTACGTTGGAATCGCCTTTAAAGCACAGGAAGAGGGGCACAACTTCGACAATGATGCACTTGGCCAAAAAGGGCGTATGCGTTTTCTCCTGAATATATTCAGGAGAAAACGCATACACCATTTTTGGCCAATCAAGCAAGCGGGCAATGCAAATCTGCACTACAAAGAAGTATCACTTCCCACCGGTTAAAAGGGACATCCACAAAATGTGTAAAAACCAGAAAGGCAAGACAGGCCCTGGAGAACAGGGAGCCTTGTTATGCTGATGGGCGGGATGTAAATTGCCACCTGCCTCTCTGGAGGAGTGCATTGTGTTCCCTAAAACAAGTAAAGAACAGAGCAACAGAGCCAAGGGCACTTCCAGTCTAGGGAATATACCTTGGGAAAACTGAAAATCAATAAGACAGAGCCACCCCAAAATTTAGGGCTGCATGCTTACAAGGACCTCAACATGGGTACACCTTAAATATCCCGGGAAATATAAAAATGGTTCAAAAAATTGTGGTACTTACGTACGATGGAATATCCCTCAGCCATGAAATCAATGTCATAAGACCAGTAGCAGTAAAATGGGTGGATTCAGGTACGATGATTTTAAGTGAAAGAAGTCGCACAAAAAAAGAAACTTATCATAAGATATCACTTATGAAGATCCTGTAAACATGGCTCCACTTGAACTGAGTAAGGAAAGAGAAGAATGTCTCACATTTAGAAAACACTCTTATGCCTGCTTAAGGGGGAAGGAGAGGTGGGGTGATGCATAAAACCAGAGTTTGATATAAGCACAGGTACCGTTCCAAAAACCAACTATGGAATAGACAAGACCTACACCTTCCTCAGTGAAAGGGACTCAAAACCCCATATTTCCCGCAGAGGAATATATCTGACTGGTAAGAATCTTAAAACCTATGTATTGATACGTCTCTGTAAGGGAATCAAGTGTGTCTAGACTGGCATAAACATGGCAGCGAGAATCAGCTCAAATCCACTATAAAAAGGAATTTCAAAAACAAAACAAGAAAAGTGGGAAATTCTTTACAATTCCTTCAGGGTCTCTGATGAAACCTGGAATGACAATATCTACAATGACAGCTGGATGTGGCATAAGGCTGGACACTTGGGACTGAGAGGATTGGTGAGATTGGGTGAGCAAATGCAGACCCTTTAAAGCAATAATGCATGGCACCCATTCCATGGGTCCCAACTCTACAGGTTGAAGGGAATATTACTACAGTTATAACATGTACGAGAAACCTAGAGAACGGACACATTGTGAATATGAAAGGTTTCTAAAACTCAACGAATAGTCCCTCTCCTGGTGCCCCGGTTTGACTTTCCATCTGCTTTACTATCAATCTCCCAACTTGGAGAGACAGCCCCTTCAACCTCCTGGTTCACACAGGTTTTCAATTTGGCAGAGGATGAAAGGGAAGAGGGAGAACCAATGAGAGAGTAGCTGTTAGGTATTTGGTCGGGCACATATCACTCTAACTTCCCGGCAGGAAGAAGAATTAACCAAAGTCTCAGCCACCCACCGGAACCAGCATAGGTCCTGAACCAACATTTTGGACTTGCGGTCAGCTCACCAAAAACGAGTTGAAAAATGGAGCTCAGGGGCACAGCAATTCACAAACTGGCCGAGTAATAAAGGACAACTATCGTCCAAAAATCTGTTGAGGGAAGGCAATGAGGCGGACTTGAAAACGAGGCAGAATAGCGGGAAACAGATTTCAAGGGGTACGTTGGAATCGCCTTTAAAGCACAGGAAGAGGGGCACAACTTCGACAATGATGCACTTGGCCAAAAAGGGCGTATGCGTTTTCTCCTGAATATATTCAGGAGAAAACGCATACGCCCTTTTTGGCCAAGCAAGCAAGCAGGCAATGCCAATCTGCACTACAAAGAAGTATCACTTCCCACCGGTCAAAAGGGACATCCACAAAATGTGTAAAAACCAGAAAGGCAAGACAGGCCCTGGAGAACAGGGAGCCTTGTTATGCTGATGGGCGGGATGTAAATTGCCAACTGCCTCTCTGGAGGAGTGCATTGTGTTCCCTAAAACAAGTAAAGAACAGAGCTACAGAGCCAAGGGCACTTCCAGTCTAGGGAATATACCTTGGGAAAACTGAAAATCAATAAGACAGAGCCACCCCAAAATTTAGGGCTGCACTGCTTACAAGGACCTCAACTTGGGTACACCTTAAATATCCCAGGAAATATAAAAATGGTTCAAAAAATTGTGGTACTTACGTACGATGGAATATCTCTCAGCCATGAAATCAATGTCATAAGACCAGTAGCAGCAAAATGGGTAGATTCAGTTACGATGATTCTAAGTGAAATAAGTCACAGAGAAAGAAATTTATCATAAGATATCACTTATGAAGATCCTGTAAACATGGCTACACTTGAACTGAGTTAGGAAATAGAACAGTGTCTCACATTTAGAAAACACTCTTATGCCTGCTTAAGGGGGAAGAAGAGGTGGGGTGATGCATAAACCCAGAGTTTGATATAAGCACAGGTACCGTTCCAAAAACCAACTATGGAATAGGCAAGACCTACACCTTCCTCAGTGAAAGGGAATCAAAACCCCATATTTCCCACAGAGGAATATATCTGACTAGTAAGAATCTTAAAACCTATGTATTGATATGTCTCCGTAAGGGAATCAAGTGTGTCTAGACTGGCATAAACATGGCAGCGAGAATCAGCTCAAACCCACTATAAAAAGGAATTTCTAAAACAAAACAAAAAAACTGGGAAATTCTTTACAATTCCTTCAGGGTCTCTGATGAAACCTGGAATGACCCTATCTACAACGACAGCTGGATGTGGCATAAGGAGGGAGACATGGGACTGAGAGGATTGGTGAGATTGGGTGAGCAAATGCAGACCCTTTAAAGCAATAATGCATGGCACCCATTCCATGGGTCCCAACTCTCCTGGTTGAAGGGAATATTACTACAGTTATAAGATGTACGGGAAACCTTGAGAACGGACACACTGTGTATACGAAAGGATTCTAAATCTCAAGGAATATTCCCTCTCCTGTTGCTCCGGTTTGACTTTCCATCTTCTTTACTATCAATCTCCCAACTTGCAGAGACAGCCCCTTGAACCTCCTGGGTCGCACAGGTTTCCAATTTGGCAGAGGATGAAAGGGAAGAGGGAGAACCAAAGAGAGAGTAGCTGTTAGGCATTTGGCCGGGCACATGTCACTCTAACTTCCCGGCAAGTAGAAGAATTAACCAAAGTCTCAGCCCCCCACCGTTAACCAGCATAGGTCCTAAACCAAAATTTTGGACTTGCGTTCGGCTCACAAAAAATGAGTAGACAAATGGAGCTCAGGGGCACAGCAATTCACAAACTGGCCGAGTAATAAAGGACAAGTATCGTCCAAAAATCTGTTGAGGGAAGGCAACGAGGCGGACTTGAAAGCGAGGCAGAATAGCAGGAAACAGATTTCAAGAGGTACGTTGGAATCGCCTTTAAAGCACAGGAAGAGGGGCACAACTTCGACAATGATGCACTTGGCCAAAAAGGGCGTATGCCTTTTCTCCTGAATATATTCAGGAGAAAACGCATACGCCCTTTTTGGCCAAGCAAGCAAGCGGGCAATGCAAATCTGCACTACAAAGAAGTATCACTTCCCACCGGTCAAAAGGGACATCCAAAAAATGTGTAAAAACCAGAAAGGCAAGACAGGCCCTGGAGAACAGGGAGCCTTGTTATGCTGATGGGTGGGATGTAAATTGCCACCTGCCTCTCTGGAGGAGTGCATTGTGTTACTTAAAACAAGTAAACAACAGAGCTACAGAGCCAAGGGCACTTCCAGTCTAGGGAATATACCTTGGGAAAACTGAAAATCAATAAGACAGAGCCACCCCAAAATTTAGGGCTGCACTGCTTACAAGGACCTCAACTTGGGTACACCTTAAATATCCCAGGAAATATAAAAATTGTTCAAAAAATTGTGGTACTTACGTACGACGGAATATCCCTCAGCCATGAAATCAATGTCATAAGACCAATAGCAGCAAAATGGGTGGATTCAGGTACGATGATTCTAAGTGAAATAAGCCACACAGAAAAAGAAACTTATCATAAGATATCACTTATGAAGATCCTGTAAACATGGCTACACTTGAACTGAGTTAGGAAAGAGAACAGTGTCTCACATTTACAAAACATTGTTATGCCTGCTTAAGGGAGAAGGAGAGGTGGGATGATGCATAAAACAAGAGTTTGATATAAGCACAGATACCGTTCCAAAAACCAACTATGGATTAGACAAGACCTACACCTTCCTCAGTGAAAGGGACTCAAAAAACCATATTTCCCGCAGAGGAATATATCTGACTAGTAAGAATCTTAAAACCTATGTATTGATATGTCTCCATAAGGGAATCAAGTGTTTCTAGACTGGCATAAACATGGCAGCGAGAATCAGCTCAAACACACTATAAAAAGGAATTTCAAAAACAAAACACAAAAACTGGGAAATTCTTTACAATTCCTTCAGGGTCTCTGATGAAGCCTGGAATGACCCCATCTACAATGAGAGCTGGATGTGGCATAAGGAGGGACACTTGGGACAGAGACGATTGGTGAGATTGGGTGAGCAATGGCTGACCCTTTAAAGGACAAATGCCTGGCACCCATTCCATGGGTCCAAACTCTCCAGGTTGAAGGGAATATTACTACAGTTATAACATGTACGGGAAACCTAGAGAACGGATACACTGTGAATACGAAGGGTTTCTAAAACTCAACGAGTAGACCCTCCCCTGGTGCTCCGGTTTCACTTTCCATCTGCTTTACTATAAATCTCCCAACTTGGAGAGACAGCCCCTTTAACCTCCTGGTTCGCACAGGTTGCCAATTTGGCAGAGGATGAAAAGAAAGAGGGAGAACCAATGAGAGAGTAGCTATTAGGCATTTGGACGGGCACATATCACTCTAACTTCCCGGCAGGAAGATGAATTAACCAAAGTCTCAGCCCGCCACCGGGAACCAGCATAGGTCCTGAACCAAAATTTTGAACTTGCGGTCAGCTCACCAAAAACGAGTTGAAAAATGGAGCTCAGGGGCACAGCAATTCACAAACTGGCCGAGTAATAAAGGACAACTATCGTCCAAAAATCTTTTGAGGGAAGGCAACGGGGTGGACTTGAAAGCGAGGCAGAATAGCAGGAAACAGATTTCAAGAGGTACGTTGGAATCGCCTTTAAAGCACAGGAAGAGGGGCACAACTTCGACAATGATGCACTTGGCCAAAAAGGGCGTATGCATTTTCTTCTGAATATATTCAGGAGAAAATGCATACGCCCTTTTTGGCCAAGCAAGCAAGCGGGCAATGCAAATCTGCACTACAAAGAAGTATCACTTCCCACCGGTCAAAAGGGACATCCACAAAATGTGTAAAAACCAGAAAGGCAAGACAGGCCCTGGAGAACAGGGAGCCTTGTTATGCTGATGGGCGGGATGTAAATTGCCCAACTGCCTCTCTGGAGGAGTGCATTGTGTTCCCTAAAACAAGTAAAGAACAGAGCTACATAGCCAAGGTCACTTCCAGTCTAGGGAATATACCTTGGGAAAACTGGATATCAATAAGACAGAGCCACCCCAAAATTTAGGGCTGCACTGCTTACAAGGACCTCAACTTGGATACACCTTAAGTATCCCAGGAAATATACAAATGGTTCAAAAAATTGTGGTACTTACGTACGATGGAATATCCCGCAGCCATGAAATCAATGTCATAAGACCAGTAGCAGCAAATTGGGTGGATTCAGGTACGATGATTCTAAGTGAAATAAGTCACACAGAAAAAGAAACTTATCATAAGATATCACTTATGAAGATCCTATAAACATGGCTACACTTGAACTGAGTTAGGAAAGAGAACAGTGTCTCACATTTAGAAAACACTCTTATGCCTGCTTAAGGGGGAAGGAGAGATGTGGTGATGCATAAAACCAGAGTTTGATATAAGCACAGGAACCGTTCCAAAAACCAACTATGGAATAGACAAGACCTACACCTTCTTCAGTGAAAGGGACTCAAAACCCAATATTTCCCGCAGAGGAATATATCTGACTAGTAAGAATCTTAAAACCTATGTATTGATATGTCTCCGTAAGGGAATCAAGTGTGTCTAGACTGGCATAAACATGGCAGCGAGAATCAGCTCAAACCCGCTATGAAAAGGAATTTCAAAAACAAAACAAAAAAACTGGGAAATTCTTTATAATTCCTTCAGTGTCTCTGAAGAAACCTGGAATGACCCTATCTACAATGACAGCTGGAAATGGCATAAGGCTGGACACTTGGGACTTAGAGGATTGGTGAGATTGGGTGAGCAAATGCAGACCCTTTAAAGCAATAATGCATGGCACCCATTCCATGGGTCCGAACTCTCCAGGTTGACGGGAATATTACTACAGTTATAACATGTACGGGAAACCTGGAGAACGGACACACTGTGAATACGAAAGGTTTCTAAAACTCAACGAAGAGTCCCTCTCCTGGTGCTCCGGTTTGACTTTCCATCTGCTTTACTATCAATCTCCCAAAATGGAGAGACAGCCCCTTTAACCTCCTGGTTCGCACAGGTTTCCAATTTCGCAGAGCATGAAAGGGAAGAGGGAGAACCAATGAGAGACTAGCTGTTAGGCATTTTGACGGGCACATATCACTCTATCTTCCCGGCAGGAACAAGAAATAACTAAAGTCTCAGCCCCCTCCGAGAACCAGCATAGGTCCTGAACCAAAATTTTGGACTTGCGGTCAGCTCACCAAAAACGAGTTGAAAAATGGAGCTCAGGGGCACAGCAATTCAGAAACTGGCCAAGTGATAAAGGACAACTATCGTCCAAAAATCTGTTGAGGGAAGGCAAAGAGGCGGACTTGAAAGCGAGGCAGAATAGCAGGAAACACATTTCAAGAGGTACGTTGGAATCGCATTTAAAGCACAGGAAGAGGGGCACAACTTTGACAATGATGCACTTGGCCAAAAAGGGCGTATGCGTTTTCTCCTGAATATATTCAGGAGAAAACGCATATTCCGTTTTTGGGCAAGCAAGCAAGCGGGCAATGCAAATCTGCAGTACAAAGAAGTATCACTTCCCACCGGTCAAAAGGGACATCTACAAAATGTGTAAAAACCAGAAAGGCAAGACAGGGCCTGGAGAACAGGGAGCCTTTTTATGCTGATGGGCGGGATGTAAATTGCCAACTGCCTCTCTGGAGGAGTGCATTGTGTTCCCTAAAACAAGTAAACAACAGAGCTACAGAGCCAAGGGCACTTCCAGTCTAGGGAATATACCTTGGGAAAACTGAAAATCAATAAGACAGAGCCACCCCAAAATTTAGGGCTGCACTGCTTACAAGGACCTCAACTTGGGTCACCTTAAATATCCCAGGAAATATAAAAATGGTTCAAAAAATTGTGGTACTTACGTACGATGGAATATCCCTCAGCCATGAAATCAATGTCATAAGACCAGTAGCAGCAAAATGGGTGGATTCAGGTACGATGATTCTAAGTTTAATAAGTCACACAGAAAAAGAAACTTATCATAAGATATCACTTATGAAGATCCTATAAACATCGCTACACTTGAACTGAGTTAGGAAAGAGAACAGTGTCTCACATTTAGAAAACACTCTTATGCCTGCTTAAGGGGGAAGGAGAGGTGGGGTGATGCATAAAACCAGAGTTTGATATAAGCACAGGTACCGTTCCAAAAACCAACTATGGAATAGACAAGACCTACACCTTCCTCAGTGAAAGGGACTCAAAACCCCATATTTCCCGCAGAGGAATATATCTGACTAGTAAGAATCTTAAAACCTATATATTGATATGTCTCCGTAAGGGAATCAAGTGTGTCTAGACTGGCATAAACATGGCAGCCAGAATCAGCTCAAACCCACTATAAAAAGGAATTTCAAAAACAAAACAAAAAAACTGGGAAATTGTTTACAATTCCTTCATGGTCTCTGATAAAGCCTGCAATGACCCTATCTACAATAACAGCTGGATGTGGCATAAGGAGGATCACTTGGGACTGAGACGATTGGTGAGATTGGGTGAGCAAATGCAGACCCTTTAAAGCACAAATGCCTGGCACCCATTCCATGGGTCCAAACTCTGCAGGTTGAAGGGAATATTACTACAGTTATAACATGTACGGGAAACATAGCGAACGGACACACTGTGAATACGAAAGGTTTCTAAAATTCAACGAATAGACCCTCCCCTGGTGCTCCGGTTTCACTTTCCATCTGCTTTACTATAAATCTCCCAACTTGGAGAGACAGCCCCTTTAACCTCCAGGTTCGCACAGGATTCCAATTTGGCAGAGGATGAAAGGGAAGAGGGAGAACCAATGAGAGAGTAGCTGTTAGGCATTTGGACGGGCACATATCACTCTAACTTCCCGGCAGGAAGAAGAATTAACCAAAGTCTCAGCCCCCCACCGGGAACCAGCATAGTTCCTGAACCAAAATTTTGAACTTGCGGTCAGCTCACGAAAAACGAGTTGAAAAATGGAGCTCAGGGGCACAGCAATTCACAAACTGGCCGAGAAATAAAGGACAACTATCGTCCAAAAATCTGTTGAGGGAAGGCAACGAGGTGGACTTGAAAACGAGGCAGAATAGCAGGAAACAGATTTCAAGAGGTACGTTGGAATCGCCTTTAAAGCACAGGAAGAGGGGCACAACTTCGACAATGATGCACTTGGCCAAAAAGGGCGTATGCGTTTTCTCCGGAATATATTCAGGAGAAAATGCATACGCCCTGTTTAGCCAAGCAAGCAAGCGGGCAATGCAAATCTGCACTACAAAGAAGTATCACTTCCCACCGCTCAAAAGGGACATCCACAAAATGTGTAAAAAACAGAAAGGCAAGACAGGCCCTGGAGAACAGGGAGCCTTGTTATGCTGATGGGCGGGATGTAAATTGCCAACTGCCTCTCTGGAGGAGTGCATTGTGTTCCCTAAAACAAGTAAACAACAGAGCTACAGAGCCAAGGGCACTTCCAGTCTAGGGAATATACCTTGGGAAAACTGAAAATCAATAAGACAGAGCCACCCCAAAATTTAGGGCTGCACTGCTTACAAGGACCTCAACTTGGATACACTTTAAGTATCCCAGGAAATATACAAATGTTTCAAAAAATTGTGGTACTTACGTACGATGGAATATCCCTCAGCCATGAAATCAATGTCATAAGACAAGTAGCAGCAAAATGGGTGGATTCAGGTACGATGATTCTAAGTGAAATAAGTCACACAGAAAAAGAAACTTATCATAAGATATCACTTATGAAGATCCTGTAAACATGGCTACACTTGAACTGAGTTAGGAAAGAGAACAGTGTCTCACACTTAGAAAACACTCTTATGCCTGCTTAAGGGGGATTAGAGGTGGGGTGATGCATAAAACCAGAGTTTGATATAAGCACAGGTACTGTTCCAAAAACCAACTATGGAATAGACAAGACCTACACCTTCCTCAGTGAAAGGGACTCAAAACACCATATTTCCCGCAGAGGAATATATCTGACTAGTAAGAATCTTAAAACCTATGTATTGATATGTCTCCATAAGGGAATCAAGCGTGTCTAGACTGGCATAAACATGGCAGCGAGAATCAGCTCAAACCCACTATAAAAAGGAATTTCTAAAACAAAACAAAAAAACTGGGAAATTCTTTACAATTCCTTCAGGGTCTCTGATGAAGCCTGGAATGACCCTATCTACAACGACAGCTGGATGTGGCATAAGGCTGGACACTTGGGACTCAGAGGATTGGTGAGATTGGGTGAGCAAATGCAGACCCTTTAAAGCAATAATGCATGGCACACATTCCATTCGTCCCAACTCTCCAGGTTGAATTGAATATTACTACAGTTATAACATGTACGGGAAACCTAGAGAACGGACACACTGTGAATACGAAAGGTTTCTAAAACTCAACGAATAGTCCCTCTCCTGGTGCTCCAGTTTGACTTTCCATCTGCTTTACTATCAACCTCCCAACTTGGAGAGACAGTCCCTTTAACTTCCTGGTTCGCACAGGTTGCCAATTTGGCAGAGGATGAAAGGGAAGAAGGAGAACCAATGAGAGAGTAGCTGTTAGGCATTTGGACGGGCACATATCACTGTAATTTCCCGGCAGGAAGAAGAATTAACCAAAGTCTCTGCCACCCACCGGGAACAAGTATACGTCCTAAAGCAAAATTTTGTACTTGCGGTCAGCTCACCAAAAACGAGTTGAGAAATGGAGCTCAAGGGCACAGCAATTCACAAACTGGCCGAGTAATAAAGGACAACTATCGTCCAAAAATCTGTTGAGGGAAGGCAACGAGGCGGACTTGAAAGCGAGGCAGAATAGCAGGAAACAGATTTCAAGAGGTACGTTGGAATCGCCTTTAAAGCACAGGAAGAGGGGCACAACTTTGAGAATGATGCGCTTGGCTAAAAAGGGCGTATGCGTTTTCTCCTGAATATATTCAGGAGAAAACGCATACGCCCTTTTTGGCCAAGCAAGCAAGCGGGCAATGCAAATCTGCACTACAAAGAAGTATCATTTCCCACGGGTCAAAAGGGATATCCACAAAATGTGTAAAACCCAGAAAGGCAAGACAGGCCCTGGAGAACAGGGAGCCTTGTTATGCTGATGGGCAGGATGTAAATTGCCAACTGCCTCTCTGGAGGAGTGCATTGTGTTCCCTAATACAAGTAAAGAACAGAGCTACAGAGCCAAGGGCACTTCCAGGCTAGGGAATATACCTTGGGAAAACTGAAAATCAATAAGACAGAGCCTCCCCAAAATTTAGGGCTGCACTGCTTACAAGGACCTCAACTTGGGTACACCTTAAATATCCCAGGAAATATAAAAATGGTTCAAAAAATTGTGGTACTTACGTACGATGGAATATCCCTCAGCCATGAAATCAATGTCATAAGACCAGTAGCAGCAAATTGGGTGGATTCAGGTACGATGATTCTAAGTGAAATAAGTCACACAGAAAAAGAAACTTATCATAAGATATCACTTATGAAGATCCTGTAAACATGGCTACACTTGAACTCAGTTAGGAAAGAGAACAGTGTCTCACATTTAGAAAACATGCTTATGCCTCCTTAAGGGGGAAGGAGAGGTGGGGTGATGCATAAAACCAGAGTTTGATATAAGCAGAGGTACCGTTACAAAAACCAACTATGGAATAGACAAGACCTACACCTTCCTCAGTGAAAGGGACTCAAAACCCAATATTTCCCGCAGAGGAATATATCTGACTAGTAAGAATCTTAAAACCTTTGTATTGATATGTCTCCATAAGGAAATCAAGCGTGTCTAGACTGGCATAAACTTGGCAGCGAGAATCAGCTCAAACCCACTATAAAAAGGAATTTCAAAAACAAAACAAAAAAACTGAGAAATTCTTTAAAATTCCTTCAGGGTCTCTGATGAAACCTGAAATGACCCTATCTACAACGACAGCTGGATGTGGCATAAGGCTGGACAATTGGGACTGAGAGAATTTGTGAGACTGGGTTAGAAAATGCAGACCCTTTAAAGCACAAATGCCTGGCACCCATTCCATGGGTCCCAACTCTCCAGGTTGAAGGGAATATTACTACAGCTATAACATGTACGGGAAACCTAGAGAACGGACACACTGTGAATACGAAAGGTTTCTAGAACTCAACTTATAGTCCCTCTCCTGCTGCTCCGGTTTGACTTTCCATCTGCTTTACTATCAATCTCCCAAATTGGAGAGACAGCCCCTTTAACCTCCTGGTTCGCACAGGTTTCCAAATTGGCAGAGTATGAAAGGGAAGAGGGAAAACCAATGAGAGAGTAGCTGTTAGGCATTTGGACCGGCACATATCACTCTAACTTCCCAGCAGAAAGAAGAATTAACCAAAGTCTCAGCCCCCCACCCGGAACCAGCATAGGTCCTGAACCAAAATTTTGGACTTGCGGTCAGCTCACAAAAAACGAGTTGATAAATGGAGCTCAGGGGCACAGCAATTCACAAACTGGCCGAGTAATAAAGGACAACTATCGTCCAAAAATCTGTTAAGGGAAGGCATGGAGGCGGACTTGAAGGCGAGGCAGAATAGCAGGAAACAGATTTCAAGAGGTACGTTGGAATCGCCTTTAAAGCACAGGAAGAGGGGCACAACTTCGACAATGATGCACTTGGCCAAAAAGTGCGTATGCGTTTTCTCCTGAATATATTCAGGAGAAAACGCATACGGCCTTTTTGGTCAAGCAAGCAAGCGGGCAATGCAAATCTGCACTACAAAAAGTATCACTTCCCACCGGTCAAAAGGGACATCCACAAAATGTGTAAAAACCAGAAAGGCAAGACAGGCCCTGGAGAACAGGGAGCCTTGTTATGCTGATGGGCGGGATGTAAATTGCCAACTGCCTCTCTGGAGGAGTGCATTGTGTTTCCTAAAAAAGTAAACAACAGAGCTACAGAGCTAAGGGCACTTCCAGTCTAGGGAATATACCTTGGGAAAACTGAAAATCAATAAGACAGAGCCACCCCAAAATTTAGGGCTGCAGTGCTTACAAGGACCTCAAGTTGGGTACACCTTAAATATCCCAGGAAATATAAAAATGGTTCAAAAAATTGTGGTACTTACATACGATGGAATATACCTCAGCCATGAAATCAATGTCATAAGACCAGTAGCAGCAAAATGGGTACATTCAGGTACGATGATTCTAAGTGAAATAAGTCACAGAGAAAAAGAAACTTATCATAAGATATCACTTATGAAGATCCTGTAAACATGGCTACACTTGAACTGAGTTAGGAAAGAGAACAGTGTCTCACATTTAGAAAACACTCTTATGCCTGCTTAAGGGGGAAGGAGAGGTGGGGTGATGCATAAAACCAGAGTTTGATATAAGTAGAGGTACCGTTCCAAAAACCAACTATGGAATAGACAAGACCTACACATTCCTCAGTGAAAGGGACTCAAAACCCCATATTTCCCGCAGAGGAATATATCAGACTAGTAAGAATCTTAAAACCTATGTATTGATATGCCTCCGTAAGGGAATCAAGTGTGTCTAGACTGGCATAAACATGGCAGCGAGAATCAGCTCAAACCCACTATAAAAAGGAATTGCAAAAACAAAACAAAAAACTGGGAAATTCTTTACAATTCCTTCAGGGTCCCTGATGAAACCTGGAATGACCCTATCTACAACGACAGCTGGATGTGGCATAAGGCTGGACAATTGGGACTGAGAGAATTTGTGAGACTGGGTTAGAAAATGCAGACCCTTTAAAGCACAAATGCCTGGCACCCATTCCATGGGTCCCAACTCTCCATGTTGAAGGGAATATTACTACAGCTATAACATGTACGGGAAACCTAGAGAACGGACACACTGTGAATAAGAAAGGTTTCTAGAACCTAACGAATAGTCCCGCTCCTGGTGCTCCGGTTGGACTTTCCATCTGCTTTACTATCAATCTCCCAAATTGGAGAGACAGCCCCTTTAACCTCCTGGTTCGCACAGGTTTCCAAATTGGCAGAGGATGAAAGGGAAGAGGGAGAACCAATGAGAGAGTAGCTGTTAGGCATTTGGACGGGCACATATCACTCTAACTTCCCTGCAGGAAGAAGAATTAATCAAAGACTCAGCCCCCCACCGGAACCAGCATAGGTCCTGAACCAAAATTTTGGACTTGCGGTCAGCTCACAAAAAACGAGTTGAAAAATGCAGCTCAAGGGCACAGCAATTCACAAACTGGCCGAGTAATAAAGGACAACTATCGTCCAAAAATCTGTTAAGGGAAGGCAACGAGGCGGACTTGAAAGCGAGGCAGAATAGCAGGAAACAGATTTCAAGAGGTATGTTGGAATCACCTTTAAAGCACAGGAAGAGGAGCACAACTTTGACAATGATGCACTTGGCCAAAAAGGGCATATGCGTTTCTCCTGAATATATTCAGGAGAAAACGCATACGCCCTTTTTGGCCTAGCAAGCATGCGGGCAATGCAAATATGCACTACAAAGAAGTATCACTTCCCACTGGTCAAAAGGGACATCCACAAAATGTGTAAAAACCAGAAAGGCAAGATAGGCCCTGGAGAACATGAAGCCTTGTTATGCTGATGGGCGGGATGTAAATTGCCAACTGCCTCTCTGGAGGAGTGCATTGTGTTCCCTAAAACAAGTAAAGAACAGAGCTACAGAGCCAAGGGCACTTCCAGGCTAGGGAATATACCTTGGGAAAACTGAAAATCAATAAGACAGAGCCACCCCAAAATTTAGGGCTGCACTGCTTACAAGGACCTCAACTTGGGTACACCTTAAATATCACAGGAAATATAAAAATGGTTCAAAATATTGTGGTACTTACGTACGATGGAATATCCCTCAGCCATGAAATCAATGTCATAAGACCAGTAGCAGCAAAATGGGTAGATTCAGGTACGATGATTCTAAGTGAAATAAGTCACAGAGAATAAGAAACTTATCATAAGATATAACTTATGAAGATCCTGTAAACATGGCTACACTTGAACTGAGTTAGGAAAGAGAACAGTGTCTCACATTTAGAAAACACTCTTATGCCTGCTTAAGGGGGAAGGAGAGGTGGGGTGATGCATAAAACCAGAGTTTGATATAAGCACAGGTACCGTTACAAAAACCAACTATGGAATAGACAAGACCTACTCCTTCCTCAGTGAAAGGGACTCAAAACCCCATATTTCCCGCGGAGGAATATATCTGACTAGTACGAATCTTAAAACCTATGTATTGATATGTCTCCGTAAGGAAATCAAGCGTGTCTAGACTGGCATAAACATGGCAGCGAGAATCAGCTCAAACTCACTATAAAAAGGAATTTCAAAAACAAAACAAAAAAACTGGAAATTGTTTACAATTCCTTCAGGGTCTCTGATGAAACATGGAATGACCCTATCTACAATGACAGCTGGCTGTGGCATAAGGATGGACACTTGGAACAGAGAGGATTGGTGAGATTGGGTGAGCAAATGCAGACCCTTTAAAGCACAAATGCCTGGCACCCATTCCATGGGTCCCAACTCTCCAGGTTGAAGGGAATATTACTACAGCTATAACATGTACAGGAAACCTAGAGAACGGACACACTGTGAATACGAAAGTTTTCTAAAACTCAACGAATAGTCCCTCTCCTGGTGCTCCAGTTTGACATTCCATCTGCTTTACTATCAACCTCCCAAATTGGAGAGACAGCCCCTTTAACCTCCTGGTTCGCACAGGTTGCCAATTTGGCAGAGGATGAAAGGGAATAGGGAGAACTAATGAGAGAGTAGCTGTTAGGCATTTGGACGGGCACATATCACTCTAATTTCCCGGCAGGAAGAAGAATTAACCAAAGTCTCAGCCACCCACTGGGAACCAGTATAGGTCCTGAACCAAAATTTTGGACTTGTGGTCAGCTCACCAAAAACGAGTTGAAAAATGGAGCTCAGGGGCACAGCAATTCACAAACTGGCCGAGTAATAAAGGACAACTATCGTCCAAAAATCTGTTGAGGGAAGGCAACGAGGCGGACTTGAAAGCGAGGCAGAATAGCAGGAAACATATTTCAAGAGGTACGTTGGAATCGCCTTTAAAGCACAGGAAGAGGGGCACAACTTCGACAATGATGCACTTGGCCAGAAAGGGCGTATGCTTTTTCTCCTGAATATATCCAGGAGAAAACTCATACGCCCTTTTTGGCCAAGCAAGCAAGCGGGCAATGCAAATCTGCACTACAAAGAAGTATCACTTCCCACCGGTCAAAAGGGACATCCACAAAATGTGTAAAAACCAGAAAGGCAAGACAGGCCCTGGAGAACAGGGAGCCTTTTTATGCTGATGGGCGGGATGTAACTAGCCAACTGCCTCTCTGGAGGAGTGCATTGTGTTCCCTAAAACAAATAAACAACAGAGCTACAGAGCCAAGGGCACTTTCAGACTAGGGAATATACCTTGGGAAAACTGAAAATCGATAAGGCAGAGCAACCCCAAAATTTAAGGCTGAACTGCTTACAAGGACCTCAACTTGGGTACACCTTAAATATCCCAGGAAATATAAAAATGGTTCAAAAAATTGTGGTACTTACATATGATGGAATATCCCTCAGCCATGAAATCAATGTCATAAGACCAGTAGCAGCAAAATGGGTGGATTCAGGTACGATGATTCTAAGTGAAATAAGTCACACAGAAAAAGAAACTTATCATAAGATATCACTTATGAAGACCCTGTAAACATGGCTACACTTGAACTGAGTTAGGAAAGAGAACAGAGTCTCACATTTAGAAAACACTCTTATGCCTGCTTAAGGGGGAAGGAGAGGTGGGGTGATGCATAAAACCAGAGTTTGTTATAAGCACAGGTACCGTTGCAAAAACCAACTTTGGAATAGACAAGACCTACACCTTCCTCAGTGAAAGGGACTCAAAACCCCATATTTCCCGCAGAGGAATATATCTCACTAGTAAGAATCTTAAAACCTATGTATTGATATGTCTCCGTAAGGGAATCAAGTGTGTCTAGACTGGCATAAACATGGCAGCGAGAATCAGCTCAAACCCACTATAAAAAGGAATTTCAAAAACAAAACAAAAAAACTGGGATATTCTTTACAATTCCTTCAGGGTCTCTGATGAAACCTGGAATGACCCTATGTACAATGACAGCTGGATGTGGCATAAGCCTGGACACTTGGGACTTAGAGGATTGGTGAGTTTCTGTGAGCAAATGCAGACCCTTTAAAGCACAAATGCCTGGCACCCATTCCATGGGTGCCAACTCTCCAGGTTAAAGGGAATATTACTACAGCTATAACATGTACGGGAAACCTAGAGAACGGACACACTGTGAATACGAAAGGTTTCTAAAACTCAACGAATAGTCCCTCTCCTGGTGCTCGGGTTTGAGTTTCCATCTGCTTTACTATCAACCTACCAACTTGGAGAGACAGCCCCTTTAACCTCTTGGTTCGCACAGGTTGCCAATTTGGCAGAGGATGAAAGGGAAGAGGGAGAACCAATGAGAGAGTAGCTGTTACGCATTTGGACTGGCACATATCACTGTAATTTCCCAGAAGGAAGAAGAATTAACCAAAGTCTCAGCCATCCACCAGGAACCAGTATAGCTCCTGAACCAAAAGTTTGGAATGCGGTCAACTCACCAAAAACGAGTTGAAAAATGGAGCTCAGGGGCACAGCAATTCACAAACTGGCCGAGTAATAAAGGACAAATATCATCCAAAAATCTGTTGAGGGAAGGCATCGAGGCAGACTTGAAAGCGAGGCAGAATAGCAGGAAACAGATTTCAAGAGGTACGTTGGAATCGCCTTTAAAGCACAGGAAGAGGGGCACAATTTCGACAATGATGCACTTGGCCAAAAAGGGCGTATGCGTTTTCTCCTGAATATATTCAGGAGAAAACGCATACGCCCTTTTTGACCAAGCAAGCAAGTGGGCAATGCAAATCTGCACTACAAAGAAGTATCACTTCCCACCGGTCAAAAGGGACATCCACAAAATGTGTAAAATTCAGAAAGGCAAGACAGGCCCTGTTGAACATGGAGCCTTGTTATGCTGATGGGCGGTATGTAAAATGCCAACTGCCTCTCTGGAGGAGTGCATTTTGTTCCCTAAAACAAATAAACAACAGAGCTACAGAGCCACGGACACTTAGAGTGTAGGGAATATACCTTGGGAAAACTGAAAATCGATAAGACAGAGCCACCCCAAAATTTAGGGCTGCACTGCTTACAAGGACCTCAACTTCGGTACACCTTAAATATCCCAGGAAATATAAAAATGGTTCAAAAAATTGTGGTACTTACGTACGATGGAATATCCCTCAGCCATGAAATCAATGTCATAAGACCAGTAGCAGCAAAATGGGTGGATTCAGGTATGATGATTCTAAGTGAAATAAGTCACAGAGAAAAAGAAACTTATCATAAGATATCACTTATGAAGATCCTGTAAACATGGCTACACTTGAAATGAGTTAGGAAAGAGAACAGTGTCTCACATTTAGAAAACACTCTTATGCCTGCTTAAGGGGGAAGGAGAGGTGGGGTGATGCGTAAAACCAGAGTTTGATATAAGCACAGGTACCGTTCCAAAAACCAACTATGGAATAGAAAAGACATACACCTTCCTCAGTGAAAGGGACTCAAAACCCCATATTTCCCGCAGAGGAATATATCTGACTAGTAAGAATCTTAAAACCTATGTACTGATATCTCTCCGTAAGGGAATCAAGTGTGTCTAGACTGGCATAAACATGGCAGCGTAATCAGCTCAAACCCACTATAAAAAGGAATTACAAAAACTAAACAAAACTAAAATGGATATTCTTCACAATTCCTTCATGGTCTCTGATGAAACCTGGAATTACCCTATCTACAATGACAGCTGGATGTGGCATAAGTCTGGACACTTGGGACTGAGAGTATTGGTGAGATTGGGTGAGCAAATGCAGACCCTTTAAAGCAATAATGCGTGGCACCCATTCCATGTGTCCCAGTTCTCCAGGTTGAAGGGAATATTACTACAGCTATAACATGTACGGGAAACCTAGAGCATGGACACACTGTGAATACGAAATGTTTCTAAAACTCAACGAATAGTCCCTCTCCTGGTGCTCCCGTTTGACTTTCCAACTGCTTTACTATCAATCTCCCAACTTGGAGAGACAGCCCCTTTAACCTACTGGTTCGCACAGGATGCCAGTTTGGCTGTGTATGAAAGTGAAGAGGGAGAACCAATGAGAGAGTAGCTGTTAGGCATTTGGACGGGCAAATGTCAATCTAATTTCCAAGCAGGAAGAAGAATTAACCAATGTCTCAGCGCCCAATAAGAAACCAGTATAGGTCCTGAAACAAAATTTTGGACTGGCGGTCAGCTCAAAAAAAAGAGTAGAATAATGGAGCTCAGGGGCACAGCAATTCACAAACTGGCAGAGTAATAAAGGACAACTATCGTCCAAAAATCTGGTGAGGGAAGGCAACGAGGCGGACATGAAAGCGAGGCAGAATAGCAGGAAACAGATTTCAAGAGGTACGTTGGAATCGCGTTTGAAGCACAGAAAGAGGGGCAAAATTTCAAAAATGATGCACTTGGCCATTTAGAGCATATGTGTTTTCTCATGAATATATTCAGGAGAAAACGCATACGCCCTTTTTCTCCAAGCAAGCAGGCGGCAATGAAAATCTGCACTACAAAGAAGTATCACTTTCCAGACCTCTAAAAGGGACATCCACAAAATGTGTAAAAACCAGAAAGGCAAAACAGGCCCTGGAGAAGTAGGAGTCTTCTGATGCTGATGGGCGGGATGTAAATTGCCACCTGCCTCTCTGGAGGAGTGCCTTGTGTTCCCTAAAACAAGTAAACAACAGAGCTACAGAGCCAAGGGCACTTCCAGTCTAGGGAATATACCTTGGGAAACCTGAAAATCAATAAGACAGAGCCACCACAAAATTTAGGGCTGCACTGCTTACAAAAACCTCAACTTGGGTACACCTTAAATATCCCAGGAAATATAAAAATGGTTCAAAAAATTGTGGTACTTCCGTACGATGGAATATCCCTCAGCCATGCAATCAATGGCATAAGACCAGTAGCAGCAAAATGAGTGGATTGATGTATGATGCTTCTAAGTGAAAAATGTCACACAGAAAAAGAAACTTATATTAAGATATCACTTATGAAGATCCTGTAAACATGGCTACACTTGAACTCAGTTAGGAAAGAGAACAGAGTCTCACCTTTGGAAAACACTATTATGCCTGCTTAAGGGGGAATGAGAGGTGGGGTGATGCATAAAACCAGAGTTTGATATAAGCACAGGTACCGTTTCAAAAACAAACTATGGAATAGACAAGACCTACACCTTCCTCAGTGAAAGGGACTTGAGGCATCTGTGAGTAACCGTGAGCTGAGCCCCAGGCCAGCTGCTGCTGAACATTTCCCACCCTTCCCAGGTAAAACACCTGAATATGTACAAGGGCTTGAAAGCTTAGAGGAAGGGCCATGGAGCCACTACAGCGACAGCACGCAGGCCAACTTGGTGCCTGCAGGCCAGCCAGGATGGTCCTGTCCCTGGGCGCTCTTCTGGAAGCTTTCCATTGCCCTGCCTGAGATACCCCACCTATCCCTGCCCCCACTGCTTTTTTCCTTCCTCACATCTGTCCGGAGAGAATTTCCAATGGAAGGTGCGGGTGATACATCCTCTTGTTTACACGTGGCATCCTGGCAACTCCTGCAGAAAGTCCAGCAGAGACCCACTCACACCGGGCCACCCACAAAGCCGTGGCCCCACACTCCCTCCCACCAGCACAGCCCCGAGACTGCTGACGGGGCAGAGAACATGGAGTCAGGCACAGCTTCAGGGGCTATTGCTGCCTGCAGTGCTGTTTATATTGACCTCAACCCAGGCACACCTGGGGAGGGCCGGCCGGCAGGGTCAGGCTACCCAGGTCAGCTAATCCTCAGCCCTCAGGGAATCACATTGTTGAAAATGGACCTCGCTAAGGCAGAATAGAAGCCAAGGAATAAAAGGACACAATGCCATTTGCAGCACCGTATGTGTGTCTAGAGGTAATCACGTGACTTGTAGTAAGTCAGAAAATGAAAGACACATATCATATCATATCTCTTATAGGTGTGACCAAAAAATGGATACCAGGGCAGATATTTCCATGGAGAAGGGCAATCACAGATTCATTAAACAAACTTATGGTTCACCAATGGAAAGGTGTGAGGATTTGTTTCATTATGATATTGGGGTTAACAGACATAAACAAACACAGGTGACATATATAATCACCAAAGACCTACAGAATACCAAGAGAAGACTACTCAACATTCTGTCATAAGGTACATGGGAAAAGGATCCAAGGAAGAACAGACATATGTATATGTGTAAAAGAACCACATCTTCCACACCTACAACAAGCCAAACATTGTAATGAAATTTGCTGTAATAAAAAATAAAAAATTAAATTAAAAACACGAACAAGAAGTAGTGAGACAAACTTGAGGGGCTTTCTCCTGGCACATTCCATTCTAAATTCCAATCTAGAACACGACTTCCATTGAGGCTCTGTTGCCCCAGGAACCAGATTTGGTAAGGGAGAACTGCTGCCACATTGTGGCCGTTTCACACAACAGCAGCTTTAATCCCAGCGCTAATGGTCAGTTGATATTCAAAATCATTGCAGGCCTGTAAATGACACCTGCCCTGAAAACAAATCCTGGGTTCATATAGCGACCAAAAAATTCAAAGGACGTCCATATTTCAAAACGACAGTTTCAAAAGGCATATTTTACACACATTAGTGTTCTACTTCTTTTTCTTTCTTTCTTTTTTTGTTAAAAAAACGGGAATGCCAAAAAGCATCCCTCAGAATGGGCGAAAATATTTGCAAACGAATCAATGGACAAAGGTTTAATCTCCAATATATACAAAGAGCTCATGCAGCTTAATATTAAAAAAAACAAACAACCCAATACAAAAATGGGCAGAAGATCTAAAGAGACGTTTCTTCAAAGAAGACACAGAGATGGCCAAGACGCACATGAAAAGCTGCTCAACATCACTAATTATTAGAGAAATGCAAATCAAAACTACAATGAGGTATCACCTCACACCTGTTAGAATCGGTATCATCAGAAAATCTACAAACAACGAATTCTGGGGAGGGTGTGGACAAAAGGATCCCTCTTCCACTAGTGGTGGAAATGTAAATTGATACAGTCACGATGGAGAACAGTATGGAGTTTCCTTAAAAAAACTAGAAATAGAATTACTGTATGATTCAGCAATCCCACTTCTGGGCATATACCCAGAGAAAACCATAAATCAAAAAGGCACATTCACCACAATGCTCATTTCAGCACTATTTACGATAGCCAGGTAATGGAAGCAACCTAAATACCCACAGACAGACGAATGGATAAAGATGTGGTACATATATAAAATGGAATATTACTCAGCCATAAGAAGGAATGAAACTGGGTCATTTGTAGAGACGTCGATGGATCTAGAGACTGTCATACAGAATGAAGTAAGTCAGAAAGAGAAAAACAAATATTGTATATTAATGCATATATGTGGAACCTAGAAAAATGGTACAGATGAACTGGTTTGCAGGGAAGAAATAGAGACACAGAGGTAGAGAACACACGTATGGACACCAAGTGTGGGAAGCAATGGGGTGGTGGTGGTGGGATGAGTTGGGAGATTGGGATTGACCTGTATACATGTATATGCATAAAATACATAACTAATAATAACCTGCTGTATAAAAAAATAAATAAAATAAAATTTCAAAATTTTAAAAAATAAAATTTAAAAATAAAACAGAAAAAAGTTCTTCCCTTCACACAGATGTATTTATATGAATGAATTATTTCCATGTTTATATCTCTAAATACATAAAAGAGGAATAAAATCTAACTTGAACCAAAAAAGAAAAAAAAAAACCTGAACCCACCAGTTATACACAGGAAAACCCTATCAGGGCACTTGCTCCAGCGGTAAACAATTCTGAAATTGGTCAGAGGTGGGGAATCATCTCCCATAGAGCCAGCAGCCCACTCCTACGCAAGGAGCGTTCTCATTGCAAAGCTGCGGGCCATGCCGAGGCATCTGTGAGTAACCGTGAGCTGAGCCCCAGGCCAGCTGCTGTTGAACTTTTCCCACCCTTCCCAGGTAAAACACCTGAATATGTACAAGGGCTTGAAAGCCTAGAAGAAGGGCCGTGGAGCCACACCAGCGACAGCATTCAGGCCAACTGGGTGCCTGCAGGCCAGCCATGATGGTCCTGGCCCTGGGCGCTCTTCTGAAAGCTTTCCATTGCCTGCCTGAGATACCCCTCCTGTCCCGGCCCCCACTGCTTTTTTCCTTCCTCACCCTTGTCCAGAGAGATATTCCAGCGGAAGGTATGGGTGACACATCTTCCTGTTTACTGGTGGCAGCCTGGCAACTCCTGCAGAAAGTCCAGCAGAGACCCACTCACACCGGGCCACCCACAAAGCCGTGGCCCCTCACTCCCTCCCACCAGCACAGCCCCGACACTGCTGACGGGGCAGAGAATATGGAGTCAGGCACAGCTTCAAGGGCTATTGCTTCCTCCAGCGCTGTTTATATTGACCTCAACCCAGGCACACCTGGGGAGGGCCGGCCGGCAGGGTCAGGCTACCCAGGTCAGCTAATCCTCAGCCCTCAGGGAATCACATTGTTGAAAATGGGCCTCGCTAAGGCAGAATAGAAGCCAAGGAATAAAAGGAAACAATGCCATTTGTAGCACCGTAGGTGTGTCTAGAGTTAATCACGTGAGTTGTTGTAAGTCAGAAAGTGAAAGACACATATCATATCATATCTCTTATAGGTGTGACCGAAAAATGGATACCAGGGCAGATATTTCCACGGAGAAGGGCAATCACAGATTCATTCAACAAACTTATGGTTCACCAATGGAAAGGTGTGAGGATTGGTTTCATTATGATATTGGGGTTAACAGACATATACAAACACAGGTGACATATATAATCACCAAAGACCTACAGAATACCAAGAGAAGATTACTCAACATTCTGTCATAAGGTACATGGGAAAAGGATCCCAGGAAGAACAGACATATGTGTATGTGTAAAAGAACCACATCTTCCACACCTACAACAAGCCAAACATTGTAATCAAATTTGCTGTAATAAAAAATAAAAAATTAAATTAAAAACACGAACAAGAAGTAGTGAGACAAACTTGAGGGGCTTTCTCCTGGCACATTCCATTCTAAATTCCAATCTAGAACACGACTTCCATTGAGGCTCTGTTGCCCCAGTAACCAGATTTGGAAAGGGAGACCTGCTGCCACCTTGTGGCCGTTTCACACAACAGCAGCTTTAATCCCAGGGCTAATGGTCAGTTGATATTCAAAATCATTGCAGGCCTGTAAATGACACCTGCCCTGAAAACAAATCCTGGGTTCATATATCGACCAAAAAGTTCAAAGGACGTCCATATTTCAAAACGACAGTTTCAAAAGGCATATTTTACACACATTAGTGTTCTGCTTCTTTTTCTTTCTTTCTTTTTTTGTTAAAAAAACGGGAATGGCAAAAAGCATCCCTCAGAATGGGCGAAAATATTTGCAAACGAATCAATGGACAAAGGTTTAATCTCCAATATATATAAAGAGCTGATGCAGCTTAATATTAAAAAAACAAACAACCCAATACAAAAATGGGCAGAAGATCTAAAGAGACGTTTCTTCAAAGAAGACACAGAGATGGCCAAGACGCACATGAAAAGCTGCTCAACATCACTAATTATTAGAGAAATGCAAATCAAAACTACAATGAGGTATCACCTCACACCTGTTACAATTGGCATCATCAGAAAATCTACAAACAACGAATTTTGGGGAGGGTGTGGACAAAAGGATCCCTCTTCCACTAGTGGTGGAAATGTAAATTGATACAGTCACGATGGAGAACAGTATGGAGTTTCCTTAAAAAAACTAGAAATAGAATTACCATATGATCCAGCAATCCCACTTCTGGGCATATACCCAGAGAAAACCATAAATCAAAAAGGCACATTCACCACAATGCTCATTTCAGCACTAATTACGATAGCCAGGTAATGGAAGCAACCTAAATACCCACAGACAGACGAATGGATAAACATGTGGTACATATATAAAATGGAATATTACTCAGCCATAAGAAGGAATGAAACTGGGTCATTTGTAGAGACGTCGATGGATCTAGAGACTGTCATAGAGAATGAAGTAAGTCAGAAAGAGACAAACAAATATTGTATATTAATGCATATATGTGGAACCTAGAAAAATGGTACAGATGAACTGGTTTGCAGGGAAGAAATAGAGACACAGAGGTAGAGAACACACGTATGGAAACCAAGTGTGGGAAGCCATGGGGAGGTGGTGTTGGGATGAGTTGGGAGACTGGGATTGTCCTGTATACATGTATATGGATAAAATACATAACTAATAATAACCTGCTGTATAAAAAATAAATAAAATTAAATTTCAAAATTTTAAAAAATAAAATTTAAAAATAAAACAGAAAAAAGTCCTTCCCTTCACACAGATGTATTTATATGAATGAATTATTTCCATGCTTATATCTATAAATACATAAAAGAGGAATAAAATCTAACTTGAACCAAAAAAGAAAAAAAACCCTGAACCCACGAGTTAGACAGAGGAAAACCCTATCAGGGCACTTGTTCCAGCAGTAAACAATTCTGAAATTGGTCAGAGGTGGGGAATCATCTCCCATACAGCCAGCAGCCCACTCCGACGCAAGGAGCGTCCTCATTGCAAAGCGGGGGGCCATGCCGAGGCATCTGTGAGTAACCGTGAACTGAGCCCCAGGCCAGCTGCTGTTGAACTTTTCCCACCCTTCCCAGGTAAAACACCTGAATATGTACAAGGCCTTGAAAGCCTAGAGGAAGGGGCGTGGAGCCACACCAGCGACAGCACACAGGCCAACTTGGTGCCTGCAGGCCAGCGAGGATGGTCCTGGCCCTGGGCGCTCTTCTGGAAGCTTTCCATTGCCCTGCCTGAGATACCCCTCCTGTCCCGGCCCCCACTGCTTTTTTCCTTCCTCACCTCTGTCCAGAGAAAATTTCCAGCGGAAGGTTTGGGTGACACATCCTCTTCTTTACAGGTGGAAGCCTGGCAACTCCTGCAGAAAGTCCAACAGAGACCCACTCACAACGGGCCACCTACAAAGCCGTGACCCCTCACTCCCTCCCACCAGCACAGCCCCGAGACTGCTGACTGGGCAGAGAATATGGCATCAGGCAGAGCTTCAGGGGCTATTGCTGCCTGCAGTGCTGTTTATATTGACCTCAACCCAGGCACACCTGGGGAGGGCCGGCCGGCAGTGTCAGGCTACCCAGGTCAGCTAAACCTCAGCCCTCAGGGAATCACATTGTTGAAAATGGACCTCGCTAAGGCAGAATAGAAGCCAAGGAATAAAAGGACACAATGCCATTTGCAGCACCGTATGTGTGTCTAGAGGTAATCACGTGAATTGTAGTAAGTCAGAAAGTGAAAGACACATATCATATCATATCTCTTATAGGTGTGACCGAAATATGGATACCAGGGCAGATATTTCCACGGAGAAGGGCAATCACAGATTCATTAAACAAACTTATGGTTCACCAAAGGAAAGGTGTGAGGATTGGTTTCATTATGATATTGGGGTTAACAGACAAATACAAACACAGGTGACATATATAATCACCGAAGACCTACAGAATACCAAGAGAAGAATACTCAACATTCTGTCATAAGGTACATGGGAAAAGGATGCCAGGAAGAACTGACATATGTATATGTGTAAAAGAACCACATCTTCCATACCTACAACAAGCCAAACATTGTAATCAAATTTGCTGTAATAAAAAATAAATAATTAAATTAAAAACACGAACAAGAAGTAGTGAGACAAACTTGAGGGGCTTTCTCCTGGCACATTCCATTCTAAATTCCAATCTAGAACAGGACTTCCATTGAGGCTCTGTTGCCCCAGTAACCAGATTTGGTAAGGGAGACCTGCTGCCACCTTGTGGCCGTTTCACACAACAGCAGCTTTAATCCCAGCGCTAATGGTCAGTTGATATTCAAAATCATTGCAGGCCTGTAAATGACACCTGCCCTGAAAACAAATCCTGGGTTCATATAGCGACCAAAAAATTCAAAGGACGTCCATATTTCAAAACGACAGTTTCAAAAGGCATATTTTACACACATTAGTGTTCTGCTTCTTTTTCTTTCTTTCTTTTTTTGTTAAAAAAACGGGAATGGCAAAAAGCATCCCTCAGAATGGGCGAAAATATTTGCAAACGAATCAATGGACAAAGTTTTAATCTCCAATATATATAAAGAGCTCATGCAGCTTAATATTAAAACAACAAACAACCCAATACAAAAATGGGCAGAAGATCTAAAGAGACGTTTCTTCAAAGAAGACACAGAGATGGCCAAGACGCACATGAAAAGCTGCTCAACATCACTAATTATTAGAGAAATGCAAATCAAAACTACAATGAGGTATCACTTCACACCTGTTAGAATCGGCATCATCAGAAAATCTACAAACAACGAATTCTGGGGAGGGTGTGGACAAAAGGATCCCTCTTCCACTAGTGGTGGAAATGTAAATTGATACAGTCACGATGGAGAACAGTATGGAGTTTCCTTAAAAAAACTAGAAATAGAATTACCATATGATCCAGCAATCCCACTTCTGGGCATATACCCAGATAAAACCATAAATCAAAAAGGCACATTCACCACAATGCTCATTTCAGCACTATTTACGATAGCCAGGTAATGGAAGCAACCTAAATACCCACAGACAGACGAATGGATAAAGATGTGGTACATATATAAAATGGAATATTACTCAGCCATAAGAAGGCATGAAACTGGGTCATTTGTAGAGACGTCGATGGATCTAGAGACTGTCATACAGAATGAAGTAAGTCAGAAAGAGACAAACAAATATTGTATATTAATGCATATACGTGGAACCTAGAAAAATGGAACAGATGAACTGGTTTTCAGGGAAGAAATAGAGACACAGAGGTAGAGAACACACGTATGGAAACCAAGTGTGGGAAGCCATGGGGAGGTGGTGTTGGGATGAGTTGGGAGATTGGGATTGACCTGTATACATGTATATTGATAAAATACATAACTAATAATAACCTGCTGTATAAAAAAATAAATAAAATTAAATTTCAAAATTTAAAAAAATGAAATTTAAAAATATAACCGAAAAAAGTTCTTCCCTTCACACAGATGTATTTATATGAATGAATTATTTCCATGCTTATATCTATAAATACATAAAAGAGGAATAAAATCTAACTTGAACCAAAAAAGAAAAAAAAAAAACCTGAACCCACGAGTTAGACAGAGGAAAACCCTATCAGGGCACTTGCTCCAGCGGTAAAGAATTCTGAAATTGGTCAGAGGTGGGGAATCATCACCGATAGAGCCAGCAACCCACTCCTATGCAAGGAGCGTCCTCATTGCAAAGCGGGGGGCCATGCCGAGGCATCTGTGAGTAACCGTGAGCTGAGCCCCAGGCCAGCTGCTGTTGAACTTTTCCCACCCTTCCCAGGTAAAACACCTGAATATGTACAAGGCCTTGTAAGCCTAGAGGAAGGGGCGTGGATCCACACCAGCGACAGCACGCAAGCCAACTTGGTGCCTGCAGGCCAGCCAGGATTGTCCTGGCCCTTGGCGCTCTTCTGGAAGCTTTCCATTGCCCTGCCTGAGATACCCCTCCTGTCCCGGCACCCACTAATTTTTTCCTTCCTCACCTCTCTCCGGAGAGAAATTCCAGCGGAAGGTATGGGTGCCACATCCTCTTCTTTACAGGTGGAAGCGTGGCAACTACTGCAGAAAGTCCAGCAGAGACCCACTCACACCGGGCCACCCACAAAGCCGTGGCCAATCACTCCCTCCCACCAGCACAGCCCCGAGACTGCTGACGGGGCAGAGCATATGGAGTCAGGCACAGCTTCAGGGGCTATTGCTGCCTGCAGTGCTGTTTATATTGACCTCAACCCAGGCACACCAGGGAAGGGTCGGCCAACAGGGTCAGGCTACCCAGGTCAGCTAATCTTCAGCCCTCAGGGAATCACATTGTTGAAAATGGACCTCGCTAACGCAGAATAGAAGCCAAGTAATAAAAGGACACAATGCCATTTGCAGCACCGTATGTGTGTCTAGAGGTAATCACGTGACTTGTAGTAAGTCAGAAAGTGAAAGACACATATCATATCATATCTCTTATAGTTGTGACCGAAAAATGGATACCAGGGCAGATATTTCCACGGAGAAGGGCAATCACAGATTCATTCAACAAACTTATGGTTCACCAATGGAAAGGTGTGAGGATTGGTTTCATTATGATATTGGGGTTAACAGACATATACAAACACAGGTGACATATATAATCACCAAAGACCTACAGAATACCAAGAGAAGACTACTCAACATTCTGTCATAAGGTACATGGGAAAAGGATCCCAGGAAGAACAGACATATGTATATGTGTAAAAGAACCACATCTTCCACACCTACAACAAGCCAAACATTGTAATCATATTTGCTGTAATAAAAAATAAAAAATTACATTAAAAACTCGAACAAGAAGCAGTGAGACAAACTTGAGGGGCTTTCTCCTGGCACATTCCATTCTAATTTCCAATCTAGAACACGACTTCCATTGAGGCTCTGTTGCCCTAGTAAGCGGATTTGGTAAGGGAGAACTGCTGCCACCTTGTGGCCGTTTCACACAACAGCAGCTTTAATCCCAGCGCTAATGGTCAGTTGATATTCAAAATCACTGCAGGCCTGTAAATGACACCTGCCCTGAAAACAAATACTGGGTTCATATATCGACCAAAAAATTCAAAGTATGTCCATATTTCAAAACGACAGTTTCAAAAGGCATATTTTACACACATTAGAGTTCTGCTTCTTTTTCTTTCTTTCTTTTTTTGTTAAAAAAACGGGAATGGCAAAAAGCATCCCTCAGAATGGGCGAAAATATTAGCAAACGAATCAATGGACAAAGGTTTAATCTCCAATATATATAAAGAGCACATGCAGCTTAATATTAAAAAAACAAACAACCCAATACAAAAATGGGCAGAAGATCTAAAGAGACGTTTCTTCAAAGAAGACACAGAGATGGCCAAGACGCACATGAAAGGCTGCTCAACATCACTAATTATTAGTGAAATGTAAATCAAAACTACAATGAGGTATCACCTCACACCTGTTAGAATCGGAATCATCAGAAAATCTACAAACAACAAATTCTGGGGAGGGTGTGGACAAAAGGATCCCTCTTCCACTAGTGGTGGAAATGTAAATTGATACAGTCACGATGGAGAACAGTATGGAGTTTCCTTAAAAAAACTAGAAATAGAATTACCATATAATCTAGCAATCCCACTTCTGGGCATATACCCAGAGAAAACCATAAATCAAAAAGGCACATTCACCAGAATGCTCATTTCAGCACTATTTAAGATAGCCAGGTAATGGAAGCAACCTAAATACCCACAGACAGACGAATGGATAAAGATGTGGTACATATATAAAATGGAATATTACTCAGCCATAAGAAGGAATGAAACTGGGTCATTTGTAGAGACGTCGATGGATCTAGAGACTGTCATAGAGAATGAAGTAAGTCAGAAAGAGACAAACAAATATTGTATATTAATGCATATATGTGGAACCTAGAATAATGGTACAGATGAACTGGTTTGCAGGGAAGAAATAGAGACACAGAGGTAGAGAACACACGTATGGACACCATGTGTGGGAAGCCATGGGGTGGTAGTGGTGGGATGAGTTGGGAGATTGGGATTGACCTGTATACATGTATATGCATAAAATACATAATTAATAATAACCTGCTGTATAAAAAAAATAAATTAAATTAAATTTCAAAATTTTAAAAAATATAATTTAAAAATAAAACAGAAAAAATTTCTTCCCTTCACACAGATGTATTTATATGAATGAATTATTTCCATGCTTATATCTATAAATACATAAAAGAGGAATAAAATCTAACTTGAACCAAAAAAGAAAAAAAATAAACTGAACCCACGAGTTAGACAGAGGAAAACCCTATCAGGGCACTTGCTCCAGCGGTAAACAATTCTGAAATTGGTCAGAGGTGGGGAATCATCTCCCATAGAGCCAGCAGCCCACTCCTACTCAAGGAGCGTCCTCATTGCAAAGAGGGGGCCATGCCGAGGCATCTGAGAGTAACCGTGAGCTGAGCCCCAGGCCAGCTGCTGTTGAACTTTTGCCACCCTTCCCAGGTAAAACACCTGAATATGTACAAGGGCTTGAAAGCCTAGAGGAAGGGCCGTGGAGCCACAACAGCGACAGCACACAGGCCAACTTGGTGCCTGCAGGCCAGTCAGGATGGTCCTGTCCCCAGATGCTCTTCTGGAAGCTTTCCATTTCCCTGCCTGAGATACCCCTCCTGTCCCGGCCCCCACTGCTTTTTTACTTCCTCACGTCTGCCTGGGGAGAAATTCCAGTGGCAGGTATCGGTGACACATGCTCTTCTTTAGAAGGTGGCAGCCTGGCAACTCCTGCAGAAAGTCCAGCAGAGCCCCACTCACACTGGGCCACACACAAAGCCACGGCCCCTCACTCCCTCCCACCAGCACAGCCCCGGCACTGCCTACGGGGCAGAGAATATGCCGTCAGTCACAGCTACAAGGGCTGTCGCTCACTGGAGTGCTGTTTATATTGCCCTCAACCCAGGGACACCTGTGGCGGGACGGCAGGCAGTTTCAGGCAGCCAAAATCAGCCAATCCTCACCCCTCAGGGTTCACAGTTGCAGAAAATGAAACTTGCTAAACGGGCCAGGCCCTAGGAACAGGTGTGGGCTCTTGAGAGTCAGGATAGACAAGGGGCTGCAGCCGCGGCTTGTTTTCTTATCATTTTATCTGGTCCATGAGTGGAAAACAACTTCAAGAAGACCCTATCCTAATGAGAGGAACCCAGGAGTCAGGGAGAGGAGTGATGGTGGGTGGAGACAGAGGCCTGGTGCCCTGGCTGCAGTGGAAGTGTCTGGAAGACCAGGCAGAAAGAGCCTGCAGAGAGTGATAGCCATGGTCACAGACCTGTCAGAGCTGCTGTTTGTTAGTTCAAGTCCTGCTCTGAGGTATTCTGTGTCACCTGTGAGCGACAGGTGAGCTGGGGGTTCTCTGCAGGGTGGGCTATGTGCACAGTTCCTGTGTGACCAGCCCTGCTGGGGTACCTGCCCAGGGGAGCTCCGTATCCTGGATAGGGCCTGAGTAGGAGAGCCCCATGGGCTGCTGGGTAGCTGCAGAGGTGAGCTCCATACCCTGGGAGGGACTTGACCATGAGAGCCCCGTGGGCTGTGGGGTAGGGGTGCAGCCCAGGTGAGCTCCATATCCTGGGATTGGCCTGACCACGAGAGCCCCATGGGCTGCTGGAGACCTGGTAAAGGATATCAGGAGAGTCAGTGAAGCCACCGAGGATATACATCCAGTAGCTCCTATTTCCTACTCCCTGCTGGTCATTCTACCTTCCACCAGGCCATGGCATTCTGTATTAGACTTCAATGATGCCTTCTTCTGTATTCCATTCATCTCAGAGTCACAAGAATTTTTGGCTTGTGAGTGGCAGGACACAACATGCAACAAAAGCAATAATGCTGGGCCGTCCTGCCCCAATGGTTCAAAAATCCCCACACCATCATTGGGGAAATGTCCTCTAAAGACCTAAAAGTTCAACCTCTGTAAAAGGGAACCCTCCTTCAATATGCAGATGACATTCTGATCGCCAGGCCTACTAAAGACGCCTCTGAACTACCTAGCCAAGAAAGGATAGAAGGTGTCCAAGAAAAACGCTCAAATATCCCAGGCTAAGGTGACATGCCTGGGCTTCATTCTCACAGATATTCGGAGAAACGCATACCAGGATAGGGAAGAAGCCATTTGCAGCCTTACCTCTTCTAAAACAAGAAGACAGCTTAGGGGTTCCTGGGGAGGCCAAGGTTTTCTGCATCTGGATCCCTAACTACAGTCTAATAGCTGGGCCTCTACATGAAACACTGACACGAAAAGATGATGATCCTTTTGAATAGAATCCAGAAGCAGCCTTTCAAGAATGGAAAGAGCAGTCAATACAGACCCTTGCCCAGGAACTCCCTAATTTAGCTAAACCCTTTGACCTTTACATACCCGGTCAAAGGTTAATCGCCCTTGGAGCCTTAGTGCAAAAACTGGGACCACTTGAAATGGAGCAACACAAGAATGCCCTTCAGGTATGATAAACTATGGTCACCAAGGGCTTTGCCCACCGACTCATCAGGCCAGGATACTGGGGTATCTAAAAAGCTGGAAATCAGCAGCCCGCAAGGCCAGCTCCCTCCTAAGGGAAAAGGACCCCACGTGGTGATCCTAACCACCCATCATGCCCTGAAGTTGCAGGGGTCGCTCTGTGGACACACTGACCTCGAGTGAGGAGGCCCTCCAACTCCAACCTCCAGAGAGATAAACGGGGGCAACGGGCCCCCAAGATGACTCGTGTGGCCATCACTTGACCTGGAGTTTCTCTCAGAAAACGACAAGACTCTGCCCTGAAAGAGCAGACTACTGCTTGCAGGACTTACTGCACCCAGAGGGGAGCTAATAAGCTTGGCGGGGGAAACGTATATCACGCTTTCACCATAGAAAACCCTACAGACACCGCGGTGATGGTGGCCAATATGACCGGCTGGACTGCTGGCTACTTCTAAAGGCCGTTGAGTCAGTGGACGTCATGGTCCTGGATCACCACTGACCCTGGACTGTCTGGGAGTTGTGCGGGCAGGGCTCTGACACATGGTGCTGTTTGTACATTAATTCAGGGACCTAATTAAAGAAAGCACAGACTACTGGTCAGAGCATCTAGTCTGGCAAAAACTGTCAGCCTAAGGTCGCCGAACATATGTGGGGTGGGGTGAAACCTGCCACCGCAGCATCTCTGCGCCTCTCTTTCCTGGACCCTTAAAGGTCATTAGAATCTGTAACACTTCCAATGCTGGTGCTCAGGTGGACGAGAAGTGAGGCAGGAGGCCTTGGGACAATCAACCTCACCAGGAGGCTGGTGGGGAGACGTTTTGCCCCTCCCCCCATGTATCAGGGCTCCCACCACAGCATGAAGCAGTTACAAAAGAGGGGTCTGCACCCTCAACACCCCAAGAATAAGGAACGGAACAAAAAGCAGAGGAGGTGTTCGTCTCCGGCAACGTTCATTAAAAATTCCTGGGAGATAAAAAGAGAATCTGGGCAATTAAATAAAGTCTAACCTGTTTTTCCTTTGTGCTTTGTCTAATTTCACGTGCTCCTAGGGTTCCGCATGCAGAGGTCCCACACCCGGCACTTCAGACCCGATTTCCTAGTGCAGAATGGCTGGGTCGACACCTCAGCTAGCGGGGTCCCATGCAGACTCCGCGGCATAGAGCCTGAGCTGCAGCCAATGCAGCCCTCGAGAGCTCCATCCCCTCCCTCCCACTGACGCTGCCGGGGACCCTGCACAGCAGCCCAGCCCACAGCCCATGGGGGAGTGCACGCTCTCACCTCTCCATTCTGTTTTCAAAATAATGTTTCCTTTGCTTCTGAACCAAACTCAGTCTTGATCTGTTGGCTCCAATGACACTGGGCACGGGGACTCCTGTTGGGGTCCACTCTGGAGGATCAGTAACAGAAATTGAGAACATTGTAACTTCAATGAACAGATGTGTGAGCCAAACTGTAGTTAACATAGAGCAGTGTATAATGCTCGGGTAAAATAAGATGTTTCTAAGACTTACATTTGATATTTCCATCACTTTCCTATAAGCAAGTTCAGTGAAGACGTCTGTCTTATTTGTCAGGTCAACATTAGAGAAATGAAGTGATTTATTTCCATGCATGTACATCGAATACTCTTGGCTGAAGCTTCAATCTTGTTTTGAATGCTTTTCCATTGAAAATGATACCTCTCTTTCAGCTCCCCCATTTCTGAGAAGTATAAAATCTTATAATTTATTATTACCAAAGGGGAAAGGTAGGAGAAGGGATAAATTAACAGTTTGGGATTAACACATACACACTGCTATGTATAAAATAGATCATCAACAAGGAACTACTGTATAGCACAGGGAACTACACTGAATATTTTGCAATAACCTATAAGGGGAAATAATCTGAAAAACAATAGATATTTTTATTGACATCATTTATGAATGACAGATAAAAGGGAACCTAATCAAGGCCAATGGTGAGCGCTTCTGACCCTGAAGATTTCAGTCATCTAAAGTTTGGGCTCTGCCTATTTCCCAAGGCCCTTAAAGGACATACGTGTAACCGTAGCTTAAAAATTCCCCAGTTTGGGGTTCGGGGAGGCACTGATTTGGAAAAATCCCTGGTGTTCTCCTTACATGCACGGGACCCTTCCTACAGCTAAAACATGCCTGTCACACCTAGAGGATGGTACACCGTTTGATCGGAAAGAGTTTGGAAAAGGCACCTCATCTCCTCATCGCCTGGTGCTCAGGTTCAACCCTCCAGCATCTTTCCTAACAATCTCCTCACTTGGGGATATCAGCACCGTCAACATCCTGTTGCACACAGTTTGGAATTTGTCCAGAGGATGAAGCGGAAGGATGAGAAAAATTTAGAGACAAGTCTTAGGTGTTCGGACAGGCACATGCCACTCTAATTTCCAATCCAGAAGACAAATTCATCAAAGGCTAGAATTGCCCATGGAAACAGAATAGGGCTAGAGGAAATCCCGCTGTTTTGTGTCCAGTTTCCAAAAACACAAGTTGAAAAATGGAACTCAGGGGCACTAAAATTCATGAAACTGCAGAGTTGAAAATATCTATCGTCGAAAAATGTCTTGAGGTAAGTCCCAGAAAAGGACTTGTAAGCAAGGGAGAGTGGCAGGAAACAGATTTGAAGAGGTAGAAAGGACTCCCCATTAAAGCACAAGAAAAGGGGCTGAACATCGCCAATGATGCAGTTGGCCAAAAAGGGTGTATGCATTTTTTCTGAATATATTCAAGTAAAGGCCATACACACTTTTTATCCAACCAAAGAGGTGGGCACTGGAAATCAATATCACAAAATGTATCACTTCACATCAGTCAGAAGGGCCATCCACATAAAGTGTAAACACCAGAAATGCAGGACAGGGCGAGGAGAAAAGGGAGCCCTGTGAGGCTGATAGTGGAAATGTAATTTGCCAACGGCCACTCTGGAGAAGTGTATTGTGTTTGCTAAAACATCTAAAAAATGAGCTACAGAGCATAGGGCACTTGCACTCATGGGCGTGTACCTTGGGAAAAACAAAAATCGACAGAAAACAGGCACCCGAACGTTTACCACCTCTCTGTTAAAAAGGGCCTCAACTTGGATATAACCTAAATGTCCCTGGAAGGATAAAATGGATAAAAGAGATGGGGTACTTATGTAGAGTGGAATATTACTCATCCAGAAATCAATGAAATAAGGCCAGTTGTAACAACTCTGGAGGAGTTACATACGATCATTCTAAGTGACATATGTCAGAAAGAAAAAGACACATATCATAAGATGTCACTTAAAGGTGGAATCAAAAATGGCTACACATGAAATAAATTACAAAACAGAAACATAGTCAAATATGTAGAAAATAGACATAAGGCTGCTAAATGGGAAAGGTGGGGAATGGTGAGGTATTATCCAGGAGGTTGAAATTAGCAAAGATACCATTCCAAGTACCAAATTGAATAACTGACAAGGCCTACACGGTACCTCAAAGAACTGCACTCAGCCCACTCAAGTCACTGGAAAATAATACATATGACTGGTAAGCATCTGAAAAAGAAGTTATTGTTGTCTCACAGTACATGAATCAAGTGGATGTACAGCAGCAAAAAACAGAGCTTTGAAAATCAGCTGTAACCAATATAAAAATAAATTTTAAACTATTTATAAAAACAGTGAGACAGACAAAAATTCTTACAACTTTTGTTGAAGGGCTACGATGTAACATGGATTGAACACATGTAGACCCACAGCAGGATGATTATATAAGGCTGGAAGCTATGCACGCTAAGAGATGTTAGAGAGGCTGGGTGAGGAAATGCAGACCTTTTAACGTAATACTGCCTGGTACCCATTCCATGGGTCCCAAATCTGCAGGTTCAAGGGAATCTTCTGACAGCGAAAACATGCCTGGGAAACCGAGATGAATGTACACCGTGTGCTCAGGAAAGGTGTCTAAAATGCACCTCATTTTTGATCTCCTGGTGCTGGGGTTCGCCATTCCAGCCACATTACTAACAATCTCCCCACTTGGAGAATCAGCACCTTTAACCTCCTGCTTCACACAGTTTGCAATTTGTGCAGAGGATAAATGGGAAGCGGGGGAACCAATGAGAGATTAGCTGTAGGACTTTTGACAGGCACATGTCACTCTAATTTCCCATTAGGAAGAAGAATTAACCAAAGGCTCAGCCTGCCTCCCCAGAACCAGAATAGGGCCAGAAGTAATCCAATGGTTTGGCGGCCAGCTCACAAAAAAAGCGAGTTGCAAAATGGAGCTCAGGAGCAGACAATTCAAAGACCTGCAAAGATATAAATGATAACCAACGTCCAAAAATATATTCAGGTAAGGTAACGAAGAGGATCTGAATGAGAGGCAGAATTGCAGGAAACAGATTTCAAAGGGTAGATTGTACTCACATTTAAAGCCTATGAAAAGCAGCAGAATTTCTAAAATGATGCGGTTGGGCAAAACGGTGTATGCGTTTTTTTCGTGAATATCTTCAGGAGAAAAACACATGCAGAGTTTTTGCCCAACCAAGCAAGAGGGAAATGCAAATCCGCACAATAAAGAAGTCTCAATTTCCACTGCTCAGAAAGGCCATCCAAAAAATGTGTACAAACCAGAAATGCAAGAGAGGCCATGGAAAACAGGGAGCCTAGTCACGCTGATGGGTGGGGTATAAATATCCAAGAGCCACTCTGAAGAAGTGTATGCTGTTTTTAAAACATCTAAAATACAAAGCCCCGGAGCAAGGGGACTTCAACTCATGGACATATAACTTGGGAAGACTAAATATCAATAAGACACAGGCACCCCAAAGTTTAGGGCTGCTCTGCATACAAGAACCTCAACTTTGGTACACCTAAAATATCCCAGGAAAAAGAGAAATGCATAAAGTACTTGTGGTAATTTTGTACAACGGAATATCACTCAGACGTGAAATCAATGTATATAAGGCCAGTAGCAGCATAAAGAGTGGATTTAGGTATGATGATTTTAAGGGAAATTAGTCACACAGAAAAAGAATCTTATCATAAGATATCACTTATAGAGGGAATGTCAATATCACAACACATGAACTGAATTAGGAAAGAGAACAGAGTCTCACATTTAGCAAAAATCTCTTATGCCTGCTTCAGGGGAAAGGAGAGGTGGGGTGATGCATAAAACCAGAGTTTGATATTAGCACAGGTACCATTCCATAAACCAAATACAGAATAGACAAGACCTACACCTTCCTCAGTGAACGGGACTCAACACCCCTATGCCCCACAGAGGAATATATCTGACTACTAAGAATCTTAAAACCTATGTATTGATATGTCTCCGTAAGGGAATCAATTGTGTCTAGACTGGCATAAACACGTCAGTGAAAATCAGCTCAACCCTATTATAAAAATGAATTTCAAAAAAACCCCAAAAAACAGCGAAATTCTTACACAATTCCTTCAGGGGTTCTGATGAAACCTGGAATTACCCTATCTGCAAAGACAGCTGGATGAGACATAAGGCTGGACACTTGGGACTGAGAGGACTGGTGAGATTGGGAGAGAAAATGCAGACCTTTTAAAGTAGTAATGCATGCCACCATTCCATGTGTCCCAAATCTCCAGGTAGAAGGGAATATCACTACAATTATAACATGTATGGGAAACCTAGAAAATGGACACCCTGTGATGGCGAAAAGTTTCTAAAACTCTCCTAATTTTTCCTCTCCTTGTGCTCCACTTTGGCATTCCAACTGCTTTACTATCAATCTCCCAACTTAGGAGAGTCAGCCCCTATAACCTCCTGGTTCGCACAGTTTGCTAATTGTGCAGAGGATGAAAGGGAAGAGGGAGAACCAATCAGAGAGTAGATGTAGGCATTTGGACGGGCACATGTCACTCTAATTTCCCGGCAGGAAGAAGAATTAACCAAAGCCTCAGCCACCCACAGGGAACCAATATAGCCACCCGTGGAACCAGTATAGGTCCTGAAGCAAAATTGTGGATTTGCGGCCAGCTCACAAAGATGGGATTTGAAAATTGGAGCTCAGGGGCACAGCAATTCACAAACCTGCAGACTTATAAAGGACTACTCTCTTCCAAAAATCTGTTGAGGGAAGGCAATGAAGCGGCCTTGAAAATTTGCACAAAACATATTTCAAGAGGTAAATTGGAATCACCTTTAAAGCACAGGAAAAGCATCCCAACTTGGACAGAGATGCACTTGGCCAAAAAGGGCATATGCCTTTTCTACTGAATATATTCAGAAGAAAACGCATACACCCTTTTTGGCCAATCAAGCAAGCGCACAATACAAATCCACACTACAAAGAATTGTCACTTACCACCGGTCAAAAGGGACATCCGAATATCTGTAAAAACCAGAAAGGCAAGAGAGAGATGCCAAGGACATGAAGCAATGTGATCCCAATGGTCATGGAGGATTGTGATGACAAGCGCATGGAGAATTGTGATGAGAAGATTATGTACCATTTTGTTGACAAAGGCAAGGAGCATTATGATGACAAGTTTCATGGAGCACTGTGATGACAAGCATCACGGAGCATAGTGATTACAGGGGTCATGGAGCTTTGGGATGACAAGCGCATGGATCACTGTGATGACAATGGTCATGGAGCATTTTAATGACAAGAGTCCCGGATCATTGTGTTGTCAGGGTTCATGGAGCGTTGTGATGACAGTGGTCATGGAGCATTGTGATGACAGGGGTCATGGCGCATTGTGATGAGAAGGTCATGGAGCATTGGGCTGAAAATGTCCATGGAGTACTGTGATGACAGGGGTCATGGAGCATTGTGATGACAAGGTACTGGAGCACTGTGATGACAAGACCATGGAGCCTTGTGATGACAAGTCTCATGGAGCATTCTGATGAAAAGTGCCATGGAGCATTGTGATTACAGGGGTCTTGGAGCATTGTGATGACAAGGACAAGGAGCATTGGGATGAGAAGGCCATGGAGCGTTCTGATGACATGCATCATAGAGCTTTGTGATGACAAGGGCATGGAGCATTGTGATTACAGGGGTCTTGGAGCATTGTGATGACAAGGGTCATGGAGCCTTGTGATGACAATGGTGTGGAACATTGTGATGGCAGGGGTCATGGAGCATTGTTATGACTGGGGTAATGGAACATTGTGATGTCAGGGGTCATGGAGCATTGCGATGACAAGTGCATGGAGTATTGTTATGACAAGAGCATATAACATTGTGATGAGAAGTGCCATGCAGCATTGTGATGACAAGGACGTGGAGAATTGTGAGGACAAGGGACATTGAGCTTTGAGATGACCAGGGCATGGAGCATTGTGATGGCAAAACCGTGGAGCATTGTGATGAGAAGACCTTGGGTAATTGTGATGACGAGCATCATGGAGCACTGTAATGACAAGGGGCATGAAGCATTGTGATGACAGGTGTCAGGGAGCATTGTGATGACAGGGGTCATGGAGCATTGTGATGACAAGGACATGGAGCATTGTGATGACAAGGGTACGGAACATTGTGATGAAAAGTGCCATTGAGAGTTTTGATGATAAAGTCGTGAAGCATTGTGATGACAAACACTTGGAGCTTGCTATGACAGGGGTCATGGAACATTGCAATGACAAGTGCATGGAGAATTGTGATGAAACGAGCATGTAACTTTGTGATGAGAAGTGTCATGTAGCATTGTGATGACAAGTACGTGGAGAATTGTTATGACAAGGGACATGGAGCATTGTGATAACCAGGGAATGGAGCATTGTGATGACAGGGGTCATGGAGCATTATTATACCAAGGGCCATGGTGCATTCTGATATAAGATATCATTTATGAAGTGAATGTAAACCTGGCTACATATGAACTGAATTAGGAAAGAGAACAGAGTCTCAGATTTAGAAAAAACTCTTATGGTTGCTTAAGGGGGAAGGAGAGGTGGGGAGACTCAGAAAACCAGAGTTTGATATTAACACAGGTACCGTTCCATAATCCAAATACAGAAGAGACAAGCCCGACTCCTTCCTCAGTGAATGGGACTCAACACCCCTATTCCCCACAGAGAAATATATCTGACTAGTAAGGATCTTAAAACCTATGTATTGATATGTCTCCATAAGGGAACCAAGTGTGTCTAGAATGACATAAACACGGCAGTGAGAATCAGCTCAAACCCACTATAAAAAGGAATTTCAAAACAAAACAAAGAAACAGTGAAATTCTTACACAATACCTTCAGGGGTTCTGATGAAACTTGGAATGACCCTATCTACAACAACAGCCGGATGTGGCATAAGGCTGTTCACTTGGGAATGAGAGGATTGGTGAGATTGGGTGTGAAAATGCAGACGCTTTAAAGCAATAATGCCTGCCACTGATTCCATGGTTCCCAACTCTCCAGGTAGAAGGGAATATCACTACAGTTATAACATGTATGGGAAACCTAGAGAATGGAAACCCTCTGATGGTGAAAGGTTTCTAAAACTCTACTAATTTTTTTTTTCTCTCCATGTGCTGCAGCTTGACATTACAACTGCTTTAATATCAATCTCCCAACTTGGAGAGTCAGCCCCTATAACCTCCTGGTTCGCACAGTTGGCACATTGTGCAGAGGATATAAGGGAAGAGGGAGAACCAATGAGAGAGTAGCTGTAGGCATTTGGACGGCCACATGTCACTCTAATTTCCCGTCACGAAGAAGAATTAACCAAACTCTCAGCCTGCCCCACCCCCATAACTAGTATAGGTCCTGAAGCAAAATTGTGGGTTTGCGGTCAGCTCACAAAAACACAAGTTGAAAAATGGAGCTCAGGGGCACAACAATTCACTAACTTGCAGAGTTATACAGGACTACTCTCTTCCAAAATTCTGTTGAGGAAAAGCCATGAGGCGGACTTGAAAATGAGGGAGATTTGTACGAAACAGATTTCCAGAAGTACATTGGAATCGCCTTTAAACACAGGAAAAGCATCACAACTTCGACAATTATGGAATTGTCCATAAAGGGCGCATGCGTTTTCTCCTGAATATATTCAGGAGAAAACGCATACACCCATTTTGGCAAACCAAGCAACCGCACAATGCAAATTTGCACTACAAAGAAGTATCACTTCCCACCAGTCAAACGGGATATCCATAGAATGTGTAAAAACCAGTAAGGCAAGAGGGGCTCTGGAGAACAGGGAGCCTTGTTATGCTGATGGGTGGGATGTAGATTGCCAACAGCCACTCTGGAGGAGTGCATTGTGTTCCCTAAAAGAATTAAACAACAGAGCTTCACAACCTAAGGCACTTCCAGTCATGGGAATATACCTTGGGAGAATTGAAAATCAATAAGACACAGCCAACCCAAAATATAGGGCAGCACTGCTTACAAGAACCTCGACTTCGGGACACCTTAAATATCCCAGGAAAGACAAAAAATAGTAAAGAAATTGTGGTACATACGTACGATGGAATAGCCCTCAGCCATGAAATCAATGTCATAAGGCCAGTAGCAGCATAATGAGTGGATTCATGTACGATGATTCTAACTGAAATAAGTCACACAGAAAAAGAAACTTATCATAAGATATCACTTATGAAGGTCTTGTAAACATGGCTACACATGAACTGAATTAGGAAAGAGAAGACTCTCACATTTAGAAAACACTCTTATGCCTGCTCAAGAGGAAAGGAGAGGTGGGGTGATGCATAAAACCAGAGTTTGATATTAGCACAGGTACGGTTGCATAACCCAAATACAGAATAGACAAGACCAACTCTTTCCTCACTGAATGGGGCTCAACACCCCTATTCCCCGCAGAGTAGTATATCTGACTAGTGAGAATCTTAAAACTTATGTATTGATATGTCTCCATAAGGTAACCAAGTGTGTCTAGAACGACATAAACACGGCAGTGAGAGTCAGATCAAACCCACTATAAAAATGAATTTCAAAACAAAACAAATAAACAGTGAAATTCTTACACAATACCTTCAGGGGTTCTGATGAAACTAGGAATGACCCTATCTACAATGACAGCTGGATGTGGCATAAGGCTTGTCACTTGGGACTGAGAGGATTGGTGAGATTGGGTGAGAAAATGCAGACCGTTTAAAGCAATAATACCTGGCACCCATTCCATGGGTCCCAACTCTCCAGGTAGAAGGGAATATCACTACAGTTATAACATGTATGGGAAACCTAGAGAATGGACACCATCTGATGGTGAAAGGTTTCTAAAACTCTACTAATATTTTTCTCTCCTTGTGCACCAGTTTGACATTCCAACTGCTTTAGTATCAATCTCCCAAATTGGAGAGTCAGCACCTTTAACCTCCTGGTTCGCACAGTTGGCACGTTATGCAGAGGATATAAGGGAAGAGAGAGAAACAATTAGAGAGTAGCTGTAGGCATTTGGATGGCCACATGTCACTCTAAATTCCCGTCACGAAGCAGAATTAACAAACTCTGAGCCAGCCTCCCCAATGGAACCAGTATAGGTCCCGAAGCAAAATTGTGGATTGGCAGCCAGCCCACAAAAACGCGAGTTGAAAAATGGAGCTCAGGGGCACAGCAATTCACTAACTTGCAGAGTTATAAAGGACTACTCTCTTCCAAAAATCTGTTGAGAGAAAGCCATGAGGCGGACTTGAAAATGAGGCAGAAGTGCACGAAACAGATTTCCAGAAGTACATTGGAATCGCATTTAAACAGAGGAAAAGCATCAAAACTTCGACAATTATGGATTTGTCCATAAAGGGCGCATGTGTTTTCTCCTGAATATATTCAGGAGAAAACGCATGCGCCCATTTTGGCCAACCAAGCAACCGCACAATGCAAATCTGCACTACAAACAGGTATCACTTCCAACCGGTCAAAAGGGACATCCGTAAAATGTGTAAAAACAAGAAAGGCAAGACAGGATCTGGAGAAGAGGGAGCCTTGTTATGCGGATGGGTGGGATGTAAATTGCCAACATCCACTCTGGAGGAGTGCACTGTGCTCCCAAAAAGAAGTAAACAGCAGTGCTTTACAACCTAAGGCACTTCCAGTCACGGGAATATACCTTGGGAAAGTTGAAAATCAATAAGACACAGCCACCCCAAAATTTATGGCAGCACTGCTTACAAGAACCTCGACTTCGGGACACCGTATATATCCCAGGAAAGACAAAAATGGTAAAGAAATTGTGGTACATTCGTATGATGGAATATCCCTCAGCCATGAACTCAATGTCATAAGGCCAGTAGCAGCATAATGACGGGACTCATTTACGACGATTCTAACTGAAGAAATCACACAGAAAAAGAAACTTATCATAAGATATCACTTATAAAGGGTATATAAACATGGCTACACATGGAATGAATTAGGAAAGGGAACAGAGTCTCATATATAGAAAACACTCTTATGCATGCTTAAGGGGAAAGCAGAGGTGGGGTGATGAATAAAACCAGAGTTTGATATTAGCACAGGTACGGTTCCAATAACCAAATACAGAATAGACAAGACCTACTACTTCCTCTGTGAACGGGACTCAAAAACCCATATTTCCCGCAGAGGAATATATCTTACTAGTAATAATCTTAAAACCTATGTATTGATATGTCTCTGTAAGGGAATCAAGTGTGTCTAGACTGGCATAAACATGGCAGCGAGAATCAGCTCAAACCCACTAGAAAAGGAAATTCAAAAACAAAACAAAAAACAGGGAAATTCTTTACAATTCCTTCAGGGTCTCTGATGAAACCTGGAATGACCCTATCAACAACGACAGCTGGATGTGGCATAAGGCTGGACACTTGGGACTGAAAGGATTGGTGAGATTGGGTGAGCAAATGCAGACACTTTAAAACAATAATATGTGGCACCCATTCCATGGGTCCCAACTCTCCAGGTTGAAGGAACTATTACTACAGTTATAACATGTACGGGAAACCTAGAGAACGGACACACTGTGAATACAAAAGGTTTCTAAAACTCAAAGAATAGACCCTCTCCTGGTGCACCGGTTTGACTTTCCAACTGCTTTATTCTCAGTCTCCCAACTTGAAGAGACAGCCACTTTAACCTCCTGGTTCGCACAGGTTGCCAATTTGGCAGAGGATGAAAGGGAAGAGGGAGAACCAATGAGAGAGTAGCTGTTAGGCATTTGGACGGGCACATGTCACTCTAATTTCCCGGCAGGAAGAAGAATTAACAAAAGTCTCAGGCACCCACCGGGAACCAGTATAGGTCCTGAACCAAAATTTTGGACTTGCGTTCAGCTCACAAAAAACGAGTTGAAAAATGGAGCTCAGGGGCACAGCAATTCAAAAACTGGCAGAGTAATAAAGGACAACTCTCGTCCAAAAATCTGTTGAGGGAAGGAAACGAGGCGTATTTGAAATGCAGGCAGAATAGCAGGAAACAGATTTCAAGAGGTACGTTGGAATCACCTTTAAAGCACAGGAAGAGGGGCACAACTTCGACAATAATGCACTTGGCCAAAAAGGGCGTACGCGTTTTCTCCTGAATATATTCAGGAGAAAATGCATACGCCCTTTTTGGCCAAGCAAGTAAGCGGGCAATGCAAATCTGCACACAAAGAAGTATCACTTCCCACTGGTCAAAAGGGACAGCCACAAAATGTGTAAAATCCAGAAAGGCAAGACAGGCCCTGGAGAACAGGGAGCCTTGTTATGGTGTTGGGCGGGGTGTAAATTGTCAACTGCCTCTCTGGAGGAATGCATTGTGTGGCCTAAAACAAGTAAACAACAGATCTACAGAGCCAAGGGCACTTCCAGTCTAGGGAATATACCTTGGGAAAACTGAAAATCAATAAGAAAGAGCCACCTCAAAATTTAGGGCTGCACTGCTTACAAGAACCTCAACTTGGATACACATTAAATATCCCAGGAAATATAAAAATGGTTCAAAAAATTGTGGTACTTTCGTACGATGGAATATACCTCAGCCATGAAATCAATGTCATAAGACCAATAGCAGCAAATGAGTGGATTCAGGTACGATGATTCTAAGTGAAATGTCACACAGAAAAAGAAACTTATCATAAGATATCACTTATGAAGATCCTGTAAACATGGCTACACTTGAACTGAGTTAGGAAAGAGAACAGTGTCTCACATTTAGAAAACACTCTTATGCCTGCTTAAGGGGGAAGGAGAGGTGGGGTGATGCATAAAACCAGAGTTTGATATAAGCACAGGTACCGTTCCAAAAACCAACTATGGAATAGACAAGACCTACACCTTCCTCAGTGAAAGGGACTCAAAACCCCATATTTCCCGCAGAGGAATATATCTGACTAGTAAGAATCTTAAAACCTATGTATTGATATATCTCCATAAGGGAAACAAGTGTGTCTAGACTGGCATAAACATGGCAGCGAGAATCAGCTCAAACCCACTATAAAAAGGAATTTCAAAAACAAAACAAAAAAACTGGGAAATTCTTTACAATTCCTTCAGGGTCTCTGATGAAACCTGGAATGACCCTATCTACAATGACAGCTGGATGTGGCATAAGGAGGGACACTTGGGAATGAGAGGATTGATGAGATTGGGTGAGCAAATGCAGACCCTTTAAAGCAATAATGCATGGCACCCATTTCATGGGTTTCAACTCTCCAGGTTCAAGGGAATATTACTACAGATTTAACATGTACGGGAAACCTAGAGAACAGACACACTGTGAATACGAAAGGTTTCTAAAACTCAACGAATAGTCCCTCTCCTGGTGCTCCGGTTTGACTTTCCATCTGCTTTACTATCAATCTCCCAACTTGGAGAGACAGCCCCTTTAACCTCCTGGTACGCACAGGTTGCCAATTTGGCAGAGGATGAAAGGGAAGAGGGAGAACCAATGAGAGAGTAGCTGTTAGGCATTTGGACGGGCACATATCACTGTAATTTCCCGGCAGGAAGAAGAATTAACGAAAGTCTCAGCCCTCCACCGGGAACCAGTATAGGTCCTGAACCAAAATTTTGGACTTGTGGTCAGCTCAACAAAAACGAGTTGAAAAATGGAGCTCAGGGACACAGCAATTCACAAGCTGGCCGAGTAATAAAGGACAACTATCGTCCAAAAATCTGTTGAGGGAAGGCAACGAGGCGGACTTTAAAGTGAGGCAGAATAGCAGGAAACAGATTTCAAGAGGTACGTTGGAATTGCCTTTAAAGCACAGGAAGAGGGGCACAACTTCGACAATGATGCACTTGGCCAAAGAGGGCGTATGCGTTTTCTCCTGAATATATTCAGGAGAAAATGCATACGCCCTTTTTGGCCAAGCAAGCAAGCGGGCAATGCAAATCTGCACTACAGAGAAGTATAACATCCCACCGGTCAAAAGGGACATCCACAAAATGTGTAAAAACCAGAAAGGCAAGACAGGCCCTGGAGAGCAGGGAGCCTTGTTATGTTGATGGGCGGGATGTAAATTCCCAACTGCCTCTCTGGAGGAGTGCATTGTGTTCCCTAAAAGAAGTAAAGAACAGAGCTACAGAGCCAAGGGCACTTCCAGTCTAGGGAATATACCTTGGGAAAACTGAAAATCAATAAGACAGAGCCACCCCAAAATTTAGGGCTGCACTGCTTACAAGGAACTCAACTTGGGTACACCTTAAATATCCCAGGAAATATGAAAATGGTTCAAAAAATTGTGGTACTTACGTATGATGGAATATCGATCAGCGATGAAATCAATGTCATAAGACCAGTAGCAGCAAAATGGGTGGATTCAGGTACGATGATTCTAAGTGAAATAAGTCACACAGAAAAAGAAACTTATCATAAGATATCACTCATGAAGATCCTGTAAACATGGATACACTTGAACAGAGTTAGGAAAGAGAACAGAGTCTCACATTTAGAAAACACTCTTATGCCTGCTTAAGGGGGAAGGAGAGGTGGGGTGATGCATAAACCCAGAGTTTGATATAAGCACAGGTACCGTTCCAAAAACCAACTATGGAATAGACAAGACCTATACTTTCTTCAGTGAAAGGGTCACAAAACACCTTATTTCCTGCACAGGAATATATCTGACTAGTAAGAATCTTAAAACCTATGTATTGATATATCTCCATAAGGGAATCAAGTGTGTCTAGACTGGCATAAACCTGGCAGCGAGAATCAGCTCAAAACCAGTATAAAAAGGAATTTCAAAAACAAAACAAAAAAACTGGGAAGTTCTTTCCAAATCCTTCATGGTCTCTGATGAAACCTTGAATGACCCTATGTACAATGACAGCTGGATGTGGCCTAAGGCTGGACACTTTGGACGGAGACGATTGGTGAGATTGGGTGAGCAAATGCAGACCCTTTAAAGCAATAATGCATGGCACCCATTCCATGGGTCCCAACTCTCCAGGTTGAAGGGAATATTACTACAGCTATGACATGTACGGGAAACCTAGAGAACGGACACACTGTGAATACAAAAAGTTTCTGAAACTCAACGAATAGGCCCTCTCCTGGTGCTCCGGTTTGACTTTCCATCTTCTTTACCATCAATCTCCCAAATTGGAGAGACAGCCCCTTTAACCTCCTGGTTCGCACAGGTTTCCAATTTGGCAGAGGATGAAAGGGAAGAGGGAGAACCAATGAGAGAATAGCTGTTAGGCATTTGGACGGGCACAAGTCACTCTAATTTCCCGGCAGCAAGAAGAATTAACCAAAGTCTCAGCCACCCACCGGGAAAGAGTATAGATTTTGAGCCAAAATTTTGGACTTGCAGTCAGCTCACAAAAAACGAGTTGAAAAATGGAGCTGAGGGGCACAGCAATTCACAAACTGGCCGAGTAATAAAGGACAACTATCGTCCCAAAATCTGTTGAGGGAAGGCAACGAGGCGGACTTGAAAGCGAGGCAGAATAGCAGGAAACAGATTTCAAGAGGTACGTTGGAATCGCCTTTAAAGCACAGGAAGAGGGGCACAACTTCGACAATGATGCACTTCGCCAAAAAGGGCGTATGCGTTTTCTCCTGAATATATTCAGGAGAAAACGCATACGCCCTTTTTGGCCAAGCAAGCAAGCGGGCAATGCAAATCTGCACTACAAAGAAGTATCACTTCCCACCGGTCAAAAGGGACATCCACAAAATGTGTAAAAACCAGAAAGGCAAGACAGGCCCTGGAGAACAGGGAGCCTTGTTATGCTGATGGGCGGGATGTAAATTCCCAACTGCCTCTCTGGAGGAGTGAATTGTGTTCCCTAAAACAAGTAAACAACAGAGCTACAGAGCCAAGGGCACTTCCAGTCTAGGGAATATACCTTGGGAAAACTGAAAATCAATAAGACAGAGCCACCCCAAAATTTAGGGCTGCACTGCTTACAAGGACCTCAACTTGGGTACACCTTAAATATCCCAGGAAATATAAAAATGGTTCAAAAAATTGTGGTACTTACGTACGATGGAATATCCCTCAGCCATGAAATCAATGTCATAAGACCAGTAGCAGCAAAATGGGTGGATTCAGGTATGATGATTCTAAGTGAAATAAGTCACACAGAAAAAGAAACTTATCATAAGATATCACTTATGAAGATCCTGTAAACATGGCTACACTTGAACTGAGTTAGGAAAGAGAAGAGTGTCTCACATTTAGAAGACACTCTTATGCCTGCTTAAGGGGGAAGGAGAGGTGGGGTGATGCATAAAACTAGAATTTGATATAAGCACAGGTACCGTTCCAAAAACCAACTATGTAATAGACAAGACCTACAACTTCCTCAGTGAAATGGACTCAAAACCCCATATTTCCCGCAGAGGAATCTATCTGACTAGTAAGAATCTTAAAACCTATGTATTGATATGTCTCCGTAAGGGAATCAATTGTGTCTAGACTGGCATAAACATGGCAGCGAGAATCAGCTCAAACCCACTATAAAAAGGAATTTCAAAACAAAACAAAAAAACTGGGAAATTCTTTACAATTCCTTCAGGGTCTCTGATGAAACCTGGAATGACCCTATCTACAACGACAGCTGGATGTGGCATAAGGCTGGACACTTGGGACTGAGAGGATTGCTGAGATTGGGTGAGCAAATGCAGACCCTTTAAAGCAATAATTCATGGCACCCATTCCAAGGGTCCCAACTCTCCAGGTTGAAGGGAATATTACTACAGTTATAACATGTACGGGAAACCTAGAGAACGGACACACTGTGAATACGAAAGGTTTCTAAAACTCAACGAATAGTCCCTCTCCTGGTGCTCCGGTCTGACTTTCCATCTGCTTTGCTATCAATCTCCCAACTTGGAGAGACAGCCCCTTTAACCTCCTGGTTAGCACAGGTTTCCTATTTGGCAAGGATGAAAGGGAAGAGGGAGAACCAATGAGAGCGTAGCTGTTAGGCATTTGGATGGGCACATATCACTCTAACTTCCCGGCAGGAAGAAGAATTAACCAAGGTCTCAGCCCCCCACCGGGAACCAGCATAGGTCCTGAACCAAAATTTTGGACTTGCGGTCAGCTCACCAAAAACGAGTTGAAAAATGGAGCTGAGGGGCACAGCAATTCACAAACTGGCCGAGTAATAAAGGACAACTATCGTCCAAAAATCTGTTGAGGGAAGGCAACGAGGCGGACTTGAAAGCGAGGCAGAATAGCAGGAAACAGATTTCAAGAGGTACGTTGGAATCGCCTTTAAAGCACAGGAAGAGGGGCACAACTTCGACAATGATGCAGTTGGCCAGAAAGGGCGTATGCATTTTCTCCTGAATATATTCAGGAGAAAACGCATACGACTTTTTGGCCAAGCAAGCAAGCGGGCAATGCAAATCTGCACTACAAAGTAGTATCACTTCCCAACGGTCAAAAGGGACATACACAAAATGTGTAAAATCCAGAAAGGCAAGACAGGCCCTGAAGAACAGGGAGCCTTGTTATGCTGATGGGCGGAATGTAAATTACCAACTGCCTCTCTGGAGGAGTACATTGTGTTCCCTAAAACAAGTAAACAACAGAGCTACAGAGCCAAGGGCACTTCCATTCTAGGGAATATACCTTGGGAAAAATAAAAATGAATAAGACAGAGCCAACCGAAAATTTAGGGCTGCAATGCTTACAAGGACCTCAACTTGGGTACACCTTAAATATCCCAGGAAATATAAAAATGGTTCAAAAAATTGTGGTACTTACGTACGATGGAATATCCCTCAGCCATGAAATCAATGTCATAAGACCAGTAGCAGCAAAATAGGTGGATTCAGGTACGATGATTCTAAGTGAAATAAGTCACGCAGAAAAAGAAATTTATCATAAGATATCACTTATGAAGATCCTGTAAACATGGCTACACTTGAACTGAGTTAGGAAAGAGAACAGTGTCTCACATTTAGAAAACACTCTTATGCCTGCTTAAGGGGGAAGGAGAGGTGGGGTGATGCATAAAACCAGAGTTTGATATAAGCACAGGTACCGTTCCAAAAACCAACTATGGAATAGACAAGACCTACACCTTCCTCAGTGAAAGGGACTCAAAACCCCATATTTCCCACAGAGGAATATATCTGACTAGTAAGAATCTTAAAACCTATGTATTGATATGTCTCCGTAAGGGAATCAAGTGTGTCTAGACTGGCATAAACATGGCAGCGAGAATCAGCTCAAACCCACTATAAAAAGGAATTTCAAAAACAAAACAAAAAAACTGGGAAATTCTTTGCAATTCCTTCAGGGTCTCTGATGAAACCAGGAATGACCCTATCTACAAGAACAGCTGGATGTGGCATAAGGCTGGACACTTGGGACTCAGAGGACCGGTGAGATTGGGTGAGCAAATGCAGACCCTTTAAAGCAATAATGCATGGCACCCATTCCATGGGTCCCAACTCTCCAGGTTGAAGGGAATATTACTACAGCTATAACATGTACGGGAAACCTACAGAACGGACACACAGTGAATACGAAAGGTTTCTAAAACTCAACGAATAGTCCCTCTCCTGGTGCTCCGGTTTGACTTTCCATTTGCTTTACTATCAACCTCCCAAATTGGAGAGACAGCCCATTTAACCTCCTGGATCGCACAGGTTGCCAATTTGGCAGAGGATGAAAGGGAAGAGGGAGAACAAATGAGAGAGTAGCTGTTAGGCATTTGGACGGGCACATATCACTCTAACTTCCCGGCAGGAAGAAGAATTAACCAAAGTCTCAGCCCCCCACCGGGAACCAGCATAGGTCATGAACCAAAATTTTGGACTTGCGGTCAGCTCACAAAAAACGAGTTGAAAAATGGAGCTAAGGGGCACAGCAATTCACAAACTGGCCGAGTAATAAAGGACAACTATCGTCCAAAAATCTGTTGAGGGAAGGCAACGAGGCGGACTTGAAAGCGAGGCAGAATAGCAGGAAACAGATTTCAAGAGGTACGTTGGAATCGCCTTTAAAGCACAGGAAGAGGGGCACAACTTCGACAATGATGCACTTGGCCAAAAAGGGCGTATGTGTTTTCTCCTGAATATATTCAGGAGAAAACGCATACGCCCTTTTTGGCCAAGCAAGAAAGGGGGCAATACAAATCTGCACTACAAAGAAGTATCACTTCCACCGGTCAAAAGGGACATCCACAAAATGTGTAAAAACCAGAAAGGCAAGACAGGCCCTGGAGAACAGGGAGCCTTGTTATGCTGATGGGCGTGATGTAAATTGCCAACTGCCTCTCTGGAGGAGTGCATTGTGTTCCCTAAAACAAGTAAAGAACAGAGCTACAGAGCCAAGGGCACTTCCAGTCTAGGGAATATACCTTGGGAAAACTGAAAATCAATAAGAGAGAGCCACCCCATAATATAGGGCTGCACTGCTTACAAGGACCTCAACTTGGGTACACCTTAAATATCCCAGGAAATATAAAAATGGTTCAAAAAATTGTGGTACTTACGTACGATGGAATATCCCTCAGCCATGAAATCAATGTCATAAGACCAGTAGCAGCAAAATGGGTGGATTCAGGTACGATTATTCTAAGTGAAATAAGTCACACAGAAAAAGAAACTTATCATAAGATATCACTTATGAAGATCCTGTAAATATGGCTACACTTAAAATGAGTTAGGAAAGAGAACAGTGTCTCACATTTAGAAAACACTCTTATGCCTGCTTAAGGGGGAAGGAGAGGTGGGGTGATGCATAAAACCAGAGTTTGATATAAGCACAGGTACCGTTCCAAAAACCAACTATGGAATAGACAAGACCTACACCTTCCTCAGTGAAAGGGACTCAAAACCCCATATTTCCCACAGAGCAATATATCTGACTAGTAAGAATCTTAAAACCTATGTATTGATATGTCTCCGTAAGGGAATCAAGTGTGTCTAGACTGGCATAAACATGGCAGCGAGAATCAGCTCAAACCCACTATAAAAAGGAATTTCAAAAACAAAACAAAGAACTTGGAAATTCTTTACAATTCCTTCAGGGTCTCTGATGAAACCTGGAATGACCCTATCTACAACGACAGCTGGATATGGCATAAGGCTGGACACTTGGGACTGAGAGGATTGGTGAGATTGGGTGAGCAAATGCAGACCCTTTAAAGCAATAATGCATGGCACCCATTCAAAGGGTCACATCTCTACACGTTGAAGGGAATATTTCTACATTTATAACATGTACGGGAAACCTAGAAAACGGACACACTGTGAATACGAAAGGTTTCTAAAACTCAACGAATAGTCCCTCTCCTGGTGCTCCGGTTTGACTGTCCATCTGCTTTACTATCAATCTCCCAACTTGGAGAGACAGCCCCTTTAACCTCCTGGTTCGCACAGGTTTCCAATTTGGCAGAGGATGAAAGGGAAGAGGGAGAACCAATGAGAGAGTAGCCGTTAGGCATTTGAACGGGCATATATCACTCTAACTTCCCGGCAGGAAGAAGAATTAACCAAAGTCTCAGCCACCCACCGAGAACCAGCATAGGTCCTGAACCAAAATTTTGGACTTGCGGTCAGCTCACCAAAAACTAGTTGAAAAATGGAGCTCAGGGGCACAGCAATTCACAAACTGGCCGAGTAATAAAGGACAACTATCGTCCAAAAATCTGTTGAGGGAAGGCAACGAGGCGGACTTGAAAGCGAGGCAGAATAGCAGGAAACAGATTTCAAGAGGTACGTTGGAATCGCCTTTAAAGCACAGGAAGAGGGGCACAACTTCGACAATAATGCACTTGGCCAAAAAGGGCGTATGTGTTTTCTCCTGAATATATTCAGGAGAAAACGCATACGCCCTTTTTGGCCAAGCAAGCAAGCGGGCAATGCAAATCTGCACTACAAAGAAGTATCACTTCCCACCGGTCAAAAGGGACATCCACAAAATGTGTAAAAACCAGAAAGGCAAGACAGGTCCTGGAGTACAAGGAGCCTTGTTATGCAGATGGGCGGGATGTAAATTGCCAACTGCCTATCTGGAGGAGTGCATTGTGTTCCCTAAAACAAGTAAACAACAGAGCTACAGAGCCAGGGGCACTTCCAGTCTTGGGAATATACCTTGGGAAAACTGAAAATCAATAAGACAGAGCCACCACAAAATTTAGTGCTGCACTGCTTACAAGGACCTCAAGTTGGGTACACCTTAAATATCCCAGGAAATATAAAAATGGTTCAAAAAATTGTGGTACTTCCGTACGATGGAATATCCCTCAGCCATGCAATCAATGGCATACGACCAGTAGCAGCCAAATGAGTGGATAGAGGTATAATGCTTCTAAGTGAAATAAGTCACAGAGAAAAAGAAACTTATATTAAGATATCACTTATGAAGATCCTGCAAACATGGCTACACTTGAACTCAGTTAAGAAAGAGAACAGAGTCTCACCTTTGAAAAACACTCTGATGCCTGCTTAAGGGGGAATGAGAGGTGGGGTGATGCATAAAACCAGAGTTTGATATAAGCACAGGTACCGTTCCAAACACAAACTATGGAATAGACAAGACCTACACCTTCGTCAGTGAAAGGGAACCGAGGCATCTGTGAGTAACCGTGAGCTGAGCCCCAGGCCAGCTGCTGCTGAACTTTTCCCACCCTTCACAGGTAAAACACCTGAATATGTACAAGGGCTTGAAAGCCTAGAGGAAGGGGCGTGGAGCCACACCAGCGACAGCACGCAGGCCAAGTTGGTGCTTGCAGTCCAGCCAGGATGGTCCTGGCCCTGGGAGCACTTCTGGAAGCTTTCCATTGCCCTGCCTGAGATACCCCTCCTGTCCCGGCACCCACTGCTTTTTTCCTTCCTCACCTCTGTCCAGAGAAAAATTCCAGCGGAAGGGATGGGTGACATATCCTCTTCTTTACAGGTGGCAGCCTGGCAACTCCTGCAGAAAGTCCAGCAGAGACCCACTCACACCGGGCCACCCACAAAGCCGTGGCCCCTCACTCCATCCCACCAGCACAGCCCCGAGACTGCTGACGGGGCAGAGAATATGGAGTCAGGCACAGCTTCAGGGGCTATTGCTGCCTGCAGCGCTGTTTATATTGACCTCAACCCAGGCACACCTGGAGAGGGCCGGCCGGCAGGGTCAGGCTACCCAGGTCAGCTAATCCTCAGCCCTCAGGGAATCACATTGTTGAAAATGGACCTCGCAAAGGCAGAATAGAAGCCAAGGAATAAAAGGACACAATGCCATTTGCAGCACCGTAGGTGTGTCTAGAGGTAATCACGTGACTTGTAGTAAGTCAGAAAGTGAAAGACACATATCATATCATATCTCTTATAGGTGTGACCGAAAAATGGATACCAGGACAGATATTTCCACAGAGAAGGGCAATCACAGATTCATTCAACGAACTTATGGTTTGCCAATGGAAAGGGTTGAGGTTTGGTTTCATTATGATATTGGGGTTAACAGACATATACAAACACAGGTGACATATATAATCACCAAAGACCTACAGAATACCAAGAGAAGACTACTCAACATTCTGTCATAAGGTACATGGGAAAAGGATCCCAGGAAGATTGACATCTGTATATGTGCAAAAGAACCACATCTTCCACATCTACAACAAGCCAAACAGTGTAATCAAATTTGCTGTAATAAAAAATTAAAAATTAAACTAAAAACACGAACAAGAAGGAGTGAGACAAACTTGAGGGGCTTTCTCCTGGCACATTCCATTATAAATTCCAATCTAGAACACGACTTCCATTGAGGCTCTGTTGCCCCAGTAACCAGATTTGGTAAAGGAGAACTGCTGCCACAATGTGGCCGTTTCACAAAACAGCAGCTTTAATCCCAGCGCTAATGGTCAGTTGATATTCAAAATCATTGCAGGCCTGTAAATGACACCTGCCCTGAAAACAAATCCTGGGGTCATATATCGACCAAAAAATTCAAAGGACGTCCATATTTCAAAACGACAGTTTCAAAAGGCATATTTTACACACATTAGTGTTCTGCTTCTTTTTCCTTCTTTCTTTTTTTGTTAAAAAAACGGGAATGGCAAAAAGCATCCCTCAGAATGGGCGAAAATATTTGCAAACGAATCAATGGACAAAGGTTTAATCTCCAATATATATAAAGAGCTCATGCAGCTTAATATTAAAAAAACAAACAACCCAATACAAAATTGGGCAGAAGATCTAAAGAGACGTTTCTTCAAAGAAGACACAGAGATGGCCAAGACCAACATGAAAATCTGCTCAACATCACTAATTATTAGAGAAATGCAAATCAAAACTACAATGAGGTATCATCTCACACCTGTTAGAATCGGCATCATCAGAAAATCTACAAAAAACAAATTCTGGGGAGGGTGTGGACAAAAGGATCCCTCTTCCACTAGTGGTGGAAATGTAAATTGATACAGTCACGATGGAGAACAGTATGGAGTTTCCTTAAAAAAACTAGAAATAGAATTACCATATGATCCAGCAATCCCACTTCTGGGCATATACCCAGAGAAAACCATAAATCAAAAAGGCACATTCACCACAATGCTCATTTCAGCACTATTTACGATAGCCAGGCAATGGAAGCAACCTAAATACCCACAGACAGACGAATGGATAAAGATGTGGTACATATATAAAATTGAATATTACTCAGCCATAAGAAGGAATGAAACTGGGTCATTTGTAGAGACGTCGATGGATCTAGAGACTGTCATACAGAATGAAGTAAGTCAGAAAGAGAAAAAGAAATATTTTATATTAATGCATATATGTGGAACCTAGAAAAATGGTACAGATGAACTGGTTTGCAGGGAAGAAATAGAGACACAGAGGTAGAGAACACACGTATGGACACCAAGTGTGGGAAGCCATGGGGTGGTGGTGGTGGCATATGTTGGGAGATTGGGATTGACCTGTATACATGTATATGCATAAAATACATAACTAATAATAACCTGCTGTATAAAAATATAAATAAAATTAAATTTTAAAGTTTTAAAAAATAAAATTTAAAAATAAAACAGAAAAAAGTTCTTCCCTTCACACAGATGTATTTATATGAATGAATTATTTCCATGCTTATATCAATAAATACATAAAAGAGGAATAAAATCTAACTTGAACCAAAAAAGGAAAAAAAAAACCTGAACCCACCAGTTATACAGAGTTAAACCCTATCAGGGCACTTGCTCCAGCGGTAAACAATTCTGAAATTGGTCAGAGGTGGGGAATCATCTCCCATACAGCCAGCAGCCCATCCCCAAGCAAGGAGGGTCCTCATTGCAAAGCTGGGGGACCAAGCCAAGGCATCTGTGAGTAAACGTGAGCTGAGCCCCAGTCCTGCTGCAGCTGAACTCTTCCCACCCTTTCCAGTTAAAACACCTGAATATGTACAAGAACTTGCAAGCCTAGAGGAAGGGCTGTGGAGCCACACCAGCGACAGCACACAGGCCGACTTGGTGCCTGCAGGCCAGTCAGGATGGTCCTGGCCCCAGATGCTCTTCTGGAAGCTTTCCATTTCCCTGCCTGAGATACCCCTCCTGCCACGGCCCCCACTGCTTTTTTACTTCCTCACCTCTGCCTGGGGAGAAATTCCAGCGGCAGGTATCGGTGACACATCCTCTTCTTTAGCAGGTGGCAGCCTGGCAACTCCTGCAGAAAGTCCAGCAGAGCCCCACTCACACTCGGCCACCCACAAAGCCACGGCCCCTCACTCCCTCCCACCAGCACAGCCCCGGCACTGCCTACGGGGCAGAGAATATGGCGTCAGTCACAGCTACAAGGGCTGTCGCTCACTGGAGAGCTGTTTATATTGCCCTCAAACCAGGCACACCTGTGGAGGGCTGGCAGGCAGTTTCAGGCTACCAAAATCAGCCAATCCTCACCCCGCAGGGGCTCACAGTTGCAGAAAATGAAACTTGCTAAACGGGTCAGGCCCTAGGGACAGGTGTGGGCTCTTGAGAGTCAGGATAGACAAGGGGCTGCAGCTGCGGCTTGTTTTCTTATCATTTTATCTGGTCCATGAGTGGAAAACAACTTCAAGAAGACCCTATCCTAATGAGAGGAACCCAGGAGTCAGGGAGAGGAGTGATGGTGGGTGGAGACAGAGGCCTGGTGCCCTGGCTGCAGTGGAAGTGTCTGGAAGACCAGGCAGAAAGAGCCTGCAGAGAGTGATAGCCATGGTCACAGACCTGTCAGAGCTGCTGTTTGTTAGTTCAAGTCCTGCTCTGAGGTATTCTGTGTCACCTGTGAGCGACAGGTGAGCTGGGGGTTCTCTGCAGGGTGGGCTATGTGCACAGTTCCTGTGTGACCAGCCCTGCTGGGGTACCTGCCCAGGGGAGCTCCGTATCCTGGATAGGGCCTGAGTAGGAGAGCCCCATGGGCTGCTGGGTAGCTGCAGAGGTGAGCTCCATACCCTGGGAGGGACTTGACCATGAGAGCCCCGTGGGCTGTGGGGTAGGGGTGCAGCCCAGGTGAGCTCCATATCCTGGGATTGGCCTGACCACGAGAGCCCCATGGGCTGCTGGAGACCTGGTAAAGGATATCAGGAGAGTCAGTGAAGCCACCGAGGATATACATCCAGTAGCTCCTATTTCCTACTCCCTGCTGGTCATTCTACCTTCCACCAGGCCATGGCATTCTGTATTAGACTTCAATGATGCCTTCTTCTGTATTCCATTCATCTCAGAGTCACAAGAATTTTTGGCTTGTGAGTGGCAGGACACAACATGCAACAAAAGCAATAATGCTGGGCCGTCCTGCCCCAATGGTTCAAAAATCCCCACAGCATCATTGGGGAAATGTCCTCTAAAGACCTAAAAGTTCAACCTCTGTAAAAGGGAACCCTCCTTCAATATGCAGATGACATTCTGATCGCCAGGCCTACTAAAGACGCCTCTGAACTACCTAGCCAAGAAAGGATAGAAGGTGTCCAAGAAAAACGCTCAAATATCCCAGGCTAAGGTGACATGCCTGGGCTTCATTCTCACAGATATTCGGAGAAACGCATACCAGGATAGGGAAGAAGCCATTTGCAGCCTTACCTCTTCTAAAACAAGAAGACAGCTTAGGGGTTCCTGGGGAGGCCAAGGTTTTCTGCATCTGGATCCCTAACTACAGTCTAATAGCTGGGCCTCTACATGAAACACTGACACGAAAAGATGATGATCCTTTTGAATAGAATCCAGAAGCAGCCTTTCAAGAATGGAAAGAGCAGTCAATACAGACCCTTGCCCAGGAACTCCCTAATTTAGCTAAACCCTTTGACCTTTACATACCCGGTCAAAGGTTAATCGCCCTTGGAGCCTTAGTGCAAAAACTGGGACCACTTGAAATGGAGCAACACAAGAATGCCCTTCAGGTATGATAAACTATGGTCACCAAGGGCTTTGCCCACCGACTCATCAGGCCAGGATACTGGGGTATCTAAAAAGCTGGAAATCAGCAGCCCGCAAGGCCAGCTCCCTCCTAAGGGAAAAGGACCCCACGTGGTGATCCTAACCACCCATCATGCCCTGAAGTTGCAGGGGTCGCTCTGTGGACACACTGACCTCGAGTGAGGAGGCCCTCCAACTCCAACCTCCAGAGAGATAAACGGGGGCAACGGGCCCCCAAGATGACTCGTGTGGCCATCACTTGACCTGGAGTTTCTCTCAGAAAACGACAAGACTCTGCCCTGAAAGAGCAGACTACTGCTTGCAGGAATTACTGCACCCAGAGGGGAGCTAATAAGCTTGGCGGGGGAAACGTATATCACGCTTTCACCATAGAAAACCCTACAGACACTGCGGTGATGGTGGCCAATATGACCGGCTGGACTGCTGGCTACTTCTAAAGGCCGTTGAGTCAGTGGACGTCATGGTCCTGGATCACCACTGACCCTGGACTGTCTGGGAGTTGCGCGGGCAGGGCTCTGACACATGGTGCTGTTTGTACATTAATTCAGGGACCTAATTAAAGAAAGCACAGACTACTGGTCAGAGCATCTAGTCTGGCAAAAACTGTCAGCCTAAGGTCGCCGAACATATGTGGGGTGGGGTGAAACCTGCCACCGCAGCATCTCTGCACCTCTCTTTCCTGGACCCTTAAAGGTCATTAGAATCTGTAACACTTCCAATGCTGGTGCTCAGGTGGACGAGAAGTGAGGCAGGAGGCCTTGGGACAATCAACCTCACCAGGAGGCTGGTGGGGAGACGTTTTGCCCCTCCCCCCATGTATCAGGGCTCCCACCACAGCATGAAGCAGTTACAAAAGAGGGGTCTGCACCCTCAACACCCCAAGAATAAGGAACGGAACAAAAAGCAGAGGAGGTGTTCGTCTCCGGCAACGTTCATTAAAAATTCCTGGGAGATAAAAAGAGAATCTGGGCAATTAAATAAAGTCTAACCTGTTTTTCCTTTGTGCTTTGTCTAATTTCACGTGCTCCTAGGGTTCCGCATGCAGAGGTCCCACACCCGGCACTTCAGACCCGATTTCCTAGTGCAGAATGGCTGGGTCGACACCTCAGCTAGCGGGGTCCCATGCAGACTCCGCGGCATAGAGCCTGAGCTGCAGCCAATGCAGCCCTCGAGAGCTCCATCCCCTCCCTCCCACTGACGCTGCCGGGGACCCTGCACAGCAGCCCAGCCCACAGCCCATGGGGGAGTGCACGCTCTCACCTCTCCATTCTGTTTTCAAAATAATGTTTCCTTTGCTTCTGAACCAAACTCAGTCTTGATCTGTTGGCTCCAATGACACTGGGCACGGGGACTCCTGTTGGGGTCCACTCTGGAGGATCAGTAACAGAAATTGAGAACATTGTAACTTCAATGAACAGATGTGTGAGCCAAACTGTAGTTAACATAGAGCAGTGTATAATGCTCGGGTAAAATAAGATGTTTCTAAGACTTACATTTGATATTTCCATCACTTTCCTATAAGCAAGTTCAGTGAAGACGTCTGTCTTATTTGTCAGGTCAACATTAGAGAAATGAAGTGATTTATTTCCATGCATGTACATCGAATACTCTTGGCTGAAGCTTCAATCTTGTTTTGAATGCTTTTCCATTGAAAATGATACCTCTCTTTCAGCTCCCCCATTTCTGAGAAGTATAAAATCTTATAATTTATTATTACCAAAGGGGAAAGGTAGGAGAAGGGATAAATTAACAGTTTGGGATTAACACATACACACTGCTATGTATAAAATAGATCATCAACAAGGAACTACTGTATAGCACAGGGAACTACACTGAATATTTTGCAATAACCTATAAGGGGAAATAATCTGAAAAACAATAGATATTTTTATTGACATCATTTATGAATGACAGATAAAAGGGAACCTAATCAAGGCCAATGGTGAGCGCTTCTGACCCTGAAGATTTCAGTCATCTAAAGTTTGGGCTCTGCCTATTTCCCAAGGCCCTTAAAGGACATACGTGTAACCGTAGCTTAAAAATTCCCCAGTTTGGGGTTCGGGGAGGCACTGATTTGGAAAAATCCCTGGTGTTCTCCTTACATGCACGGGACCCTTCCTACAGCTAAAACATGCCTGTCACACCTAGAGGATGGTACACCGTTTGATCGGAAAGAGTTTGGAAAAGGCACCTCATCTCCTCATCGCCTGGTGCTCAGGTTCAACCCTCCAGCATCTTTCCTAACAATCTCCTCACTTGGGGATATCAGCACCGTCAACATCCTGTTGCACACAGTTTGGAATTTGTCCAGAGGATGAAGCGGAAGGATGAGAAAAATTTAGAGACAAGTCTTAGGTGTTCGGACAGGCACATGCCACTCTAATTTCCAATCCAGAAGACAAATTCATCAAAGGCTAGAATTGCCCATGGAAACAGAATAGGGCTAGAGGAAATCCCGCTGTTTTTTGTCCAGTTTCCAAAAACACAAGTTGAAAAATGGAACTCAGGGGCACTAAAATTCATGAAACTGCAGAGTTGAAAATATCTATCGTCGAAAAATGTCTTGAGGTAAGTCCCAGAAAAGGACTTGTAAGCAAGGGAGAGTGGCAGGAAACAGATTTGAAGAGGTAGAAAGGACTCCCCATTAAAGCACAAGAAAAGGGGCTGAACATCGCCAATGATGCAGTTGGCCAAAAAGGGTGTATGCATTTTTTCTGAATATATTCAAGTAAAGGCCATACACACTTTTTATCCAACCAAAGAGGTGGGCACTGGAAATCAATATCACAAAATGTATCACTTCACATCAGTCAGAAGGGCCATCCACATAAAGTGTAAACACCAGAAATGCAGGACAGGGCGAGGAGAAAAGGGAGCCCTGTGAGGCTGATAGTGGAAATGTAATTTGCCAACGGCCACTCTGGAGAAGTGTATTGTGTTTGCTAAAACATCTAAAAAATGAGCTACAGAGCATAGGGCACTTGCACTCATGGGCGTGTACCTTGGGAAAAACAAAAATCGACAGAAAACAGGCACCCGAACGTTTACCACCTCTCTGTTAAAAAGGGCCTCAACTTGGATATAACCTAAATGTCCCTGGAAGGATAAAATGGATAAAAGAGATGGGGTACTTATGTAGAGTGGAATATTACTCATCCAGAAATCAATGAAATAAGGCCAGTTGTAACAACTCTGGAGGAGTTACATACGATCATTCTAAGTGACATATGTCAGAAAGAAAAAGACACATATCATAAGATGTCACTTAAAGGTGGAATCAAAAATGGCTACACATGAAATAAATTACAAAACAGAAACATAGTCAAATATGTAGAAAATAGACATAAGGCTGCTAAATGGGAAAGGTGGGGAATGGTGAGGTATTATCCAGGAGGTTGAAATTAGCAAAGATACCATTCCAAGTACCAAATTGAATAACTGACAAGGCCTACACGGTACCTCAAAGAACTGCACTCAGCCCACTCAAGTCACTGGAAAATAATACATATGACTGGTAAGCATCTGAAAAAGAAGTTATTGTTGTCTCACAGTACATGAATCAAGTGGATGTACAGCAGCAAAAAACAGAGCTTTGAAAATCAGCTGTAACCAATATAAAAATAAATTTTAAACTATTTATAAAAACAGTGAGACAGACAAAAATTCTTACAACTTTTGTTGAAGGGCTACGATGTAACATGGATTGAACACATGTAGACCCACAGCAGGATGATTATATAAGGCTGGAAGCTATGCACGCTAAGAGATGTTAGAGAGGCTGGGTGAGGAAATGCAGACCTTTTAACGTAATACTGCCTGGTACCCATTCCATGGGTCCCAAATCTGCAGGTTCAAGGGAATCTTCTGACAGCGAAAACATGCCTGGGAAACCGAGATGAATGTACACCGTGTGCTCAGGAAAGGTGTCTAAAATGCACCTCATTTTTGATCTCCTGGTGCTGGGGTTCGCCATTCCAGCCACATTACTAACAATCTCCCCACTTGGAGAATCAGCACCTTTAACCTCCTGCTTCACACAGTTTGCAATTTGTGCAGAGGATAAATGGGAAGAGGGGGAACCAATGAGAGATTAGCTGTAGGAGTTTTGACAGGCACATGTCACTCTAATTTCCCATTAGGAAGAAGAATTAACCAAAGGCTCAGCCTGCCTCCCCAGAACCAGAATAGGGCCAGAAGTAATCCAATGGTTTGGCGGCCAGCTCACAAAAAAAGCGAGTTGCAAAATGGAGCTCAGGAGCAGACAATTCAAAGACCTGCAAAGATATAAATGATAACCAACGTCCAAAAATATATTCAGGTAAGGTAACGAAGAGGATCTGAATGAGAGGCAGAATTGCAGGAAACAGATTTCAAAGGGTAGATTGTACTCACATTTAAAGCCTATGAAAAGCAGCAGAATTTCTAAAATGATGCGGTTGGGCAAAACGGTGTATGCGTTTTTTTCGTGAATATCTTCAGGAGAAAAACACATGCAGAGTTTTTGCCCAACCAAGCAAGAGGGAAATGCAAATCCGCACAATAAAGAAGTCTCAATTTCCACTGCTCAGAAAGGCCATCCAAAAAATGTGTACAAACCAGAAATGCAAGAGAGGCCATGGAAAACAGGGAGCCTAGTCACGCTGATGGGTGGGGTATAAATATCCAAGAGCCACTCTGAAGAAGTGTATGCTGTTTTTAAAACATCTAAAATACAAAGCCCCGGAGCAAGGGGATTTCAACTCATGGACATATAACTTGGGAAGACTAAATATCAATAAGACACAGGCACCCCAAAGTTTAGGGCTGCTCTGCATACAAGAACCTCAACTTTGGTACACCTAAAATATCCCAGGAAAAAGAGAAATGCATAAAGTACTTGTGGTAATTTTGTACAACGGAATATCACTCAGACGTGAAATCAATGTATATAAGGCCAGTAGCAGCATAATGAGTGGATTTAGGTATGATGATTTTAAGGGAAATTAGTCACACAGAAAAAGAATCTTATCATAAGATATCACTTATAGAGGGAATGTCAATATCACAACACATGAACTGAATTAGGAAAGAGAACAGAGTCTCACATTTAGCAAAAATCTCTTATGCCTGCTTCAGGGGAAAGGAGAGGTGGGGTGATGCATAAAACCAGAGTTTGATATTAGCACAGGTACCATTCCATAAACCAAATACAGAATAGACAAGACCTACACCTTCCTCAGTGAACGGGACTCAACACCCCTATGCCCCACAGAGGAATATATCTGACTACTAAGAATCTTAAAACCTATGTATTGATATGTCTCCGTAAGGGAATCAATTGTGTCTAGACTGGCATAAACACGTCAGTGAAAATCAGCTCAACCCTATTATAAAAATGAATTTCAAAAAAACCCCAAAAAACAGCGAAATTCTTACACAATTCCTTCAGGGGTTCTGATGAAACCTGGAATTACCCTATCTGCAAAGACAGCTGGATGAGACATAAGGCTGGACACTTGGGACTGAGAGGACTGGTGAGATTGGGAGAGAAAATGCAGACCTTTTAAAGTAGTAATGCATGCCACCATTCCATGTGTCCCAAATCTCCAGGTAGAAGGGAATATCACTACAATTATAACATGTATGGGAAACCTAGAAAATGGACACCCTGTGATGGCGAAAAGTTTCTAAAACTCTCCTAATTTTTCCTCTCCTTGTGCTCCACTTTGGCATTCCAACTGCTTTACTATCAATCTCCCAACTTAGGAGAGTCAGCCCCTATAACCTCCTGGTTCGCACAGTTTGCTAATTGTGCAGAGGATGAAAGGGAAGAGGGAGAACCAATCAGAGAGTAGATGTAGGCATTTGGACGGGCACATGTCACTCTAATTTCCCGGCAGGAAGAAGAATTAACCAAAGCCTCAGCCACCCACAGGGAACCAATATAGCCACCCCTGGAACCAGTATAGGTCCTGAAGCAAAATTGTGGATTTGCGGCCAGCTCACAAAGATGGGATTTGAAAATTGGAGCTCAGGGGCACAGCAATTCACAAACCTGCAGACTTATAAAGGACTACTCTCTTCCAAAAATCTGTTGAGGGAAGGCAATGAAGCGGCCTTGAAAATTTGCACAAAACATATTTCAAGAGGTAAATTGGAATCACCTTTAAAGCACAGGAAAAGCATCCCAACTTGGACAGAGATGCACTTGGCCAAAAAGGGCGTATGCCTTTTCTACTGAATATATTCAGAAGAAAACGCATACACCCTTTTTGGCCAATCAAGCAAGCGCACAATACAAATCCACACTACAAAGAATTGTCACTTACCACCGGTCAAAAGGGACATCCGAATATCTGTAAAAACCAGAAAGGCAAGAGAGAGATGCCAAGGGCATGAAGCAATGTGATCCCAATGGTCATGGAGGATTGTGATGACAAGCGCATGGAGAATTGTGATGAGAAGATTATGTACCATTTTGTTGACAAAGGCAAGGAGCATTATGATGACAACGTTCATGGAGCACTGTGATGACAAGCATCACGGAGCATAGTGATTACAGGGGTCATGGAGCTTTGGGATGACAAGCGCATGGATCACTGTGATGACAATGGTCATGGAGCATTTTAATGACAAGAGTCCCGGATCATTGTGTTGTCAGGGTTCATGGAGCGTTGTGATGACAGTGGTCATGGAGCATTGTGATGACAGGGGTCATGGCGCATTGTGATGAGAAGGTCATGGAGCATTGGGCTGAAAATGTCCATGGAGTACTGTGATGACAGGGGTCATGGAGCATTGTGATGACAAGGTACTGGAGCACTGTGATGAGAAGACCATGGAGCCTTGTGATGACAAGTCTCATGGAGCATTCTGATGAAAAGTGCCATGGAGCATTGTGATTACAGGGGTCTTGGAGCATTGTGATGACAAGGACATGGAGCATTGGGATGAGAAGGCCATGGAGCGTTCTGATGACATGCATCATAGAGCTTTGAGATGACAAGGGCATGGAGCATTGTGATTACAGGGGTCTTGGAGCATTGTGATGACAAGGGTCATGGAGCCTTGTGATGACAATGGTGTGGAACATTGTGATGGCAGGGGTCATGGAGCATTGTTATGACTGGGGTAATGGAACATTGTGATGTCAGGGGTCATGGAGCATTGCGATGAGAAGTGCATGGAGTATTGTTATGACAAGAGCATATAACATTGTGATGAGAAGTGCCATGCAGCATTGTGATGACAAGGACGTGGAGAATTGTGAGGACCAGGGACATTGAGCTTTGAGATGACCAGGGCATGGAGCATTGTGATGGCAAAACCGTGGAGCATTGTGATGAGAAGACCTTGGGTAATTGTGATGACGAGCATCATGGAGCACTGTAATGACAAGGGGCATGAAGCATTGTGATGACAGGTGTCAGGGAGCATTGTGATGACAGGGGTCATGGAGCATTGTGATGACAAGGACATGGAGCATTGTGATGACAAGGGTACGGAACATTGTGATGAAAAGTGCCATTGAGAGCTTTGATGATAAAGTCGTGAAGCATTGTGATGACAAACACTTGGAGCTTGCTATGACAGGGGTCATGGAACATTGCAATGACAAGTGCATGGAGAATTGTGATGAAACGAGCATGTAACTTTGTGATGAGAAGTGTCATGTAGCATTGTGATGACAAGTACGTGGAGAATTGTTATGACAAGGGACATGGAGCATTGTGATAACCAGGGAATGGAGCATTGTGATGACAGGGGTCATGGAGCATTATTATACCAAGGGCCATGGTGCATTCTGATATAAGATATCATTTATGAAGCGAATGTAAACCTGGCTACATATGAACTGAATTAGGAAAGAGAACAGAGTCTCAGATTTAGAAAAAACTCTTATGGTTGCTTAAGGGGGAAGGAGAGGTGGGGAGACTCAGAAAACCAGAGTTTGATATTAACACAGGTACCGTTCCATAATCCAAATACAGAAGAGACAAGCCCGACTCCTTCCTCAGTGAATGGGACTCAACACCCCTATTCCCCACAGAGAAATATATCTGACTAGTAAGGATCTTAAAACCTATGTATTGATATGTCTCCATAAGGGAACCAAGTGTGTCTAGAATGACATAAACACGGCAGTGAGAATCAGCTCAAACCCACTATAAAAAGGAATTTCAAAACAAAACAAAGAAACAGTGAAATTCTTACACAATACCTTCAGGGGTTCTGATGAAACTTGGAATGACCCTATCTACAACAACAGCCGGATGTGGCATAAGGCTGTTCACTTGGGAATGAGAAGATTGGTGAGATTGGGTGTGAAAATGCAGACGCTTTAAAGCAATAATGCCTGCCACTGATTCCATGGTTCCCAACTCTCCAGGTAGAAGGGAATATCACTACAGTTATAACATGTATGGGAAACCTAGAGAATGGACACCCTCTGATGGTGAAAGGTTTCTAAAACTCTACTAATTTTTTTTTCTCTCCATGTGCTGCAGCTTGACATTACAACTGCTTTAATATCAATCTCCCAACTTGGAGAGTCAGCCCCTATAACCTCCTGGTTCGCACAGTTGGCACATTGTGCAGAGGATATAAGGGAAGAGCGAGAACCAATGAGAGAGTAGCTGTAGGCATTTGGACGGCCACATGTCACTCTAATTTCCCGTCACGAAGAAGAATTAACCAAACTCTCAGCCTGCCCCACCCCCATAACTAGTATAGGTCCTGAAGCAAAATTGTGGGTTTGCGGTCAGCTCACAAAAACACAAGTTGAAAAATGGAGCTCAGGGGCACAACAATTCACTAACTTGCAGAGTTATACAGGACTACTCTCTTCCAAAATTCTGTTGAGGAAAAGCCATGAGGCGGACTTGAAAATGAGGGAGATTTGCACGAAACAGATTTCCAGAAGTACATTGGAAACGCCTTTAAACACAGGAAAAGCATCACAACTTCGACAATTATGGAATTGTCCATAAAGGGCGCATGCGTTTTCTCCTGAATATATTCAGGAGAAAACGCATACACCCATTTTGGCAAACCAAGCAACCGCACAATGCAAATTTGCACTACAAAGAAGTATCACTTCCCACCAGTCAAACGGGATATCCATAGAATGTGTAAAAACCAGTAAGGCAAGAGGGGCTCTGGAGAACAGGGAGCCTTGTTATGCTGATGGGTGGGATGTAGATTGCCAACAGCCACTCTGGAGGAGTGCATTGTGTTCCCTAAAAGAATTAAACAACAGAGCTTCACAACCTAAGGCACTTCCAGTCATGGGAATATACCTTGGGAGAATTGAAAATCAATAAGACACAGCCAACCCAAAATATAGGGCAGCACTGCTTACAAGAACCTCGACTTCGGGACACCTTAAATATCCCAGGAAAGACAAAAAATAGTAAAGAAATTGTGGTACATACGTACGATGGAATAGCCCTCAGCCATGAAATCAATGTCATAAGGCCAGTAGCAGCATAATGAGTGGATTCATGTACGATGATTCTAACTGAAATAAGTCACACAGAAAAAGAAACTTATCATAAGATATCACTTATGAAGGTCTTGTAAACATGGCTACACATGAACTGAATTAGGAAAGAGAAGACTCTCACATTTAGAAAACACTCTTATGCCTGCTCAAGAGGAAAGGAGAGGTGGGGTGATGCATAAAACCAGAGTTTGATATTAGCACAGGTACGGTTGCATAACCCAAATACAGAATAGACAAGACCAACTCTTTCCTCACTGAATGGGGCTCAACACCCCTATTCCCCGCAGAGTAGTATATCTGACTAGTAAGAATCTTAAAACTTATGTATTGATATGTCTCCATAAGGTAACCAAGTGTGTCTAGAACGACATAAACACGGCAGTGAGAGTCAGATCAAACCCACTATAAAAATGAATTTCAAAACAAAACAAATAAACAGTGAAATTCTTACACAATACCTTCAGGGGTTCTGATGAAACTAGGAATGACCCTATCTACAATGACAGCTGGATGTGGCATAAGGCTTGTCACTTGGGACTGAGAGGATTGGTGAGATTGGGTGAGAAAATGCAGACCGTTTAAAGCAATAATACCTGGCACCCATTCCATGGGTCCCAACTCTCCAGGTAGAAGGGAATATCACTACAGTTATAACATGTATGGGAAACCTAGAGAATGGACACCATCTGATGGTGAAAGGTTTCTAAAACTCTACTAATATTTTTCTCTCCTTGTGCACCAGTTTGACATTCCAACTGCTTTAGTATCAATCTCCCAAATTGGAGAGTCAGCACCTTTAACCTCCTGGTTCGCACAGTTGGCACGTTATGCAGAGGATATAAGGGAAGAGAGAGAAACAATTAGAGAGTAGCTGTAGGCATTTGGATGGCCACATGTCACTCTAAATTCCCGTCACGAAGCAGAATTAACAAACTCTGAGCCAGCCTCCCCAATGGAACCAGTATAGGTCCCGAAGCAAAATTGTGGATTGGCAGCCAGCCCACAAAAACGCGAGTTGAAAAATGGAGCTCAGGGGCACAGCAATTCACTAACTTGCAGAGTTATAAAGGACTACTCTCTTCCAAAAATCTGTTGAGAGAAAGCCATGAGGCGGACTTGAAAATGAGGCAGAAGTGCACGAAACAGATTTCCAGAAGTACATTGGAATCGCATTTAAACACAGGAAAAGCATCAAAACTTCGACAATTATGGATTTGTCCATAAAGGGCGCATGCGTTTTCTCCTGAATATATTCAGGAGAAAACGCATGCGCCCATTTTGGCCAACCAAGCAACCGCACAATGCAAATCTGCACTACAAACAGGTATCACTTCCAACCGGTCAAAAGGGACATCCGTAAAATGTGTAAAAACAAGAAAGGCAAGACAGGATCTGGAGAAGAGGGAGCCTTGTTATGCGGATGGGTGGGATGTAAATTGCCAACAGCCACTCTGGAGGAGTGCACTGTGCTCCCAAAAAGAAGTAAACAGCAGTGCTTTACAACCTAAGGCACTTCCAGTCACGGGAATATACCTTGGGAAAGTTGAAAATCAATAAGACACAGCCACCCCAAAATTTATGGCAGCACTGCTTACAAGAACCTCGACTTCGGGACACCGTATATATCCCAGGAAAGACAAAAATGGTAAAGAAATTGTGGTACATTCGTATGATGGAATATCCCTCAGCCATGAACTCAATGTCATAAGGCCAGTAGCAGCATAATGACGGGATTCATTTACGATGATTCTAACTGAAAAAATCACACAGAAAAAGAAACTTATCATAAGATATCACTTATAAAGGGTATATAAACATGGCTACACATGGAATGAATTAGGAAAGGGAACAGAGTCTCATATATAGAAAACACTCTTATGCATGCTTAAGGGGAAAGCAGAGGTGGGGTGATGAATAAAACCAGAGTTTGATATTAGCACAGGTACGGTTCCAATATCCAAATACAGAATAGAAAAGACCTACTACTTCCTCTGTGAATGGGACTCAAAAACCCATATTTCCCGCAGAGGAATATATCTTACTAGTAATAATCTTAAAACCTATGTATTGATATGTCTCTGTAAGGGAATCAAGTGTGTCTAGACTGGCATAAACATGGCAGCGAGAATCAGCTCAAACCCACTAGAAAAGGAAATTCAAAAACAAAACAAAAAACAGGGAAATTCTTTACAATTCTTTCAGGGTCTCTGATGAAACCTGGAATGACCCTATCAACAACGACAGCTGGATGTGGCATAAGGCTGGACACTTGGGACTGAAAGGATTGGTGAGATTGGGTGAGCAAATGCAGACACTTTAAAACAATAATATGTGGCACCCATTCCAAGGGTCCCAACTCTCCAGGTTGAAGGAACTATTACTACAGTTATAACATGTACGGGAAACCTAGAGAACGGACACACTGTGAATACAAAAGGTTTCTAAAACTCAAAGAATAGACCCTCTCCTGGTGCACCAGTTTGACTTTCCAACTGCTTTATTCTCAGTCTCCCAACTTGAAGAGACAGCCCCTTTAACCTCCTGGTTCGCACAGGTTGCCAATTTGGCAGAGGATGAAAGGGAAGAGGGAGAACCAATGAGAGAGTAGCTGTTAGGCATTTGGACGGGCACATGTCACTCTAATTTCCCGGCAGGATGAAGAATTAACAAAAGTCTCAGGCACCCACCGGGAACCAGTATAGGTCCTGAACCAAAATTTTGGACTTGCGTTCATCTCACAAAAAACGAGTTGAAAAATGGAGCTCAGGGGCACAGCAATTCAAAAACTGGCAGAGTAATAAAGGACAACTCTCGTCCAAAAATCTGTTGAGGGAAGGAAACGAGGCGTATTTGAAATGCAGGCAGAATAGCAGGAAACAGATTTCAAGAGGTACGTTGGAATCACCTTTAAAGCACAGGAAGAGGGGAACAACTTCGACAATAATGCACTTGGCCAAAAAGGGCGTATGCGTTTTCTCCTGAATATATTCAGGAGAAAATGCATACGCCCTTTTTGGCCAAGCAAGTAAGCGGGCAATGCAAATCTGCACACAAAGAAGTATCACTTCCCACTGGTCAAAAGGGACAGCCACAAAATGTGTAAAATCCAGAAAGGCAAGACAGGCCCTGGAGAACAGGGAGCCTTGTTATGGTGTTGGGCGGGGTGTAAATTGTCAACTGCCTCTCTGGAGGAATGCATTGTGTGGCCTAAAACAAGTAAACAACAGATCTACAGAGCCAAGGGCACTTCCAGTCTAGGGAATATACCTTGGGAAAACTGAAAATCAATAAGAAAGAGCCACCTCAAAATTTAGGGCTGCACTGCTTACAAGAACCTCAACTTGGATACACATTAAATATCCCAGGAAATATAAAAATGGTTCAAAAAATTGTGGTACTTTCGTACGATGGAATATCCCTCAGCCATGAAATCAATGTCATAAGACCAATAGCAGCAAATGAGTGGATTCAGGTACGATGATTCTAAGGGAAATGTCACACAGAAAAAGAAACTTATCATAAGATATCACTTATGAAGATCCTGTAAACATGGCTACATTTGAACTGAGTTAGGAAAGAGAACAGTGTCTCACATTTAGAAAACACTCTTATGCCTGCTTAAGGGGGAAGGAGAGGTGGGGTGATGCATAAAACCAGAGTTTGATATAAGCACAGGTACCGTTCCAAAAACCAACTATGGAATAGACAAGACCTACACCTTCCTCAGTGAAAGGGACTCAAAACCCCATATTTCCCGGAGAAGAATATATCTGACTAGTAAGAATCTTAAAACCTATGTATTGATATATCTCCATAAGGGAAACAAGTGTGTCTAGACTGGCATAAACATGGCAGCGAGAATCAGCTCAAACCCACTATAAAAAGGAATTTCAAAAACAAAACAAAAAAACTGGGAAATTCTTTACAATTCCTTCAGGGTCTCTGATGAAACCTGGAATGACCCTATCTACAATGACAGCTGGATGTGGCATAAGGAGGGACACTTGAGAATGAGAGGATTGATGAGATTGGGTGAGCAAATGCAGACCCTTTAAAGCAATAATGCATGGCACCCATTTCATGGGTTTCAACTCTCCAGGTTCAAGGGAATATTACTACAGATTTAACATGTACGGAAAACCTAGAGAACAGACACACTGTGAATACGAAAGGTTTCTAAAACTCAACGAATAGTCCCTCTCCTGGTGCTCCAGTTTGACTTTCCATCTGCTTTACTATCAATCTCCCAACTTGGAGAGACAGCCCCTTTAACCTCCTGGTACGCACAGGTTGCCAATTTGGCAGAGGATGAAAGGGAAGAGGGAGAACCAATGAGAGAGTAGCTGTTAGGCATTTGGACGGGCACATATCACTGTAATTTCCCGGCAGGAAGAAGAATTAACGAAAGTCTCAGCCCTCCACCGGGAACCAGTATAGGTCCTGAACCAAAATTTTGGACTTGCGGTCAGCTCAACAAAAACGAGTTGAAAAATGGAGCTCAGGGACACAGCAATTCACAAGCTGGCCGAGTAATAAAGGACAACTATCGTCCAAAAATCTGTTGAGGGAAGGCAAGGAGGCAGACTTGAAAGCGAGGCAGAATAGCAGGAAACAGATTTCAAGAGGTATGTTGGAATCGCCTTTAAAGCACAGGAAGAGGGGCACAACTTCGACAATGATGCACTTGGCCAAAAAGGGCGTATGCGTTTTCTCCTGAATATATTCAGGAGAAAACGCATACGCCCTTTTTGGCCGAGCAAGCAGGCTGGCAATGCAAATCTGCACTACAAAGAAGTATCACTTCCCAGCGGTCAAAAGGGACATCCACAAAATGTGTAAAAACCAGAAAGGCAAGACAGGCCCTGGAGAACAGGGAGCCCTGTTATGCTGATGGGCGGGATGTAAATTGCCAACTGCCCCTCTGGAGGAGTACATTGTGTTCCCTAAAACAAGTAAAGAACAGAGCTACAGAGCCAAGGGCACTTCCAGTCTAGGGAATATACCTTGGGAAAACTGAAAATCAATAAGACAGAGCCACCCCAAAATTTAGGGCTGCACTGCTTACAAGGACCTCAACTTGGGTACACCTTAAATATCCCAGGAAATATAAAAATGGTTCAAAAAATTGTGGTACTTACGTACGATGGAATATCCCTCAGCCATGAAATCAATGTCATAAGACCAGTAGCAGCAAAATGGGTGGATTCAGGTACGATGATTCTAAGTGAAATAAGTCACACAGAAAAAGAAACTTATCATAAGATATCACTTATGAAGATCCTGTAAACATGGCTACACTTGAACTGAGTTAGGAAAGAGAACAGTGTCTCACATTTAGAAAACACTCTTATGCCTGCTTAAGGGGGAAGGAGAGGTGGGGTGATGCATAAAACCAGAGTTTGATATAAGCACAGGTACCGTTCCAAAAACCAACTATGGAATAGACAAGACCTACACCTTCCTCAGTGAACGGGACTCAAAATGCCATATTTCCCGCAGAGGAATATATCTGACTAGTAAGCATCTTAAAACCTATGGATTGATAGGTCTCCGTAAGGGAATCAAGTGTGTCTACACAGGCATAAACATGGCAGCGAGAATCAGCTCAAACCCACTATAAAAAGGAATTTCAAAAACAAAACAAAAAAACTGGGAAATTCTTTACAATTCCTTCAGGGTCTCTGATGAAACCTGGAATGACCCTATCTACAACGACAGCTTGATGTGGCATAAGGCTGGACACTTGGGACTGAGAGGATTGCTGAGATTGGGTGAGCAAATGCAGACCCTTTAAAGCAATAATGCATGGCAACCATTCCATGGGTCCCAACTCTCCAGGTTGAAGGGAATATTACTACAGTTATAACATGTACGGGAAACCTAGAGAACAGACACACTGTGAATACGAAAGGTTTCTAAAACTCAACGAATAGTCCCTCTCCTGGTGCTCCGGTTTGACATTCCATCTGCTATACTATCAATCTCCCAACTTGGAGAGACAGCCCCTTTAACCTCCTGGTTCGCACAGGTTTCCAATTTGGCAGAGGATGAAAGGGAAGAGGGAGAACCAATGAGAGAGTAGCTGTTAGGCATTTGGACGGGCACATATCACTCTAACTTCCCGGCAGGAAGAAGAATTAACCAAAGTCTCAGCCACCCACCGGTAACCAGTATCTGTCCTGAACCAAAATTTTGGACGTGCGGTCAGCTCACCAAAAACGAGTTGACAGATGGAGCTCAGGGGCACAGCAATTCACAAACTGGCCGAGTAATAAAGGACAACTATCGTTCAAAAATCTGTTGAGGGAAGGCAACGAGTCGGACTTGAAAGCGAGGCAGAATAGCAGGAAACAGATTTCAAGAGGCACGTTGGAATCGCCTTTAAAGCACAGGAAGAGGGGTACAACTTCGACAATGATGCAATTGGCCAAAAAGGGTGTATGCGTTTTCTCCTGAATATATTCAGGAGAAAACGCATACGCCCTTTTTGGCCAAGCAAGCAGGCGGGCAATGCAAATCTGCACTACAAAGAAGTATCACTTCCCAGCGGTCAAAAGGGACATCCACAAAATGTGTAAAAACCAGAAAGGCAAGACAGGCCCAGGAGAACGGGCAGCCCTGTTATGGTGATGGGCGGGATGTAAATTGCCAACTGTCCCTCTGGAGGAGTACATTGTGTTCCCTAAAACAAGTAAAGAACAGAGCTACAGAGCCAGAGGCACTTCCAGTCTAGGGAATATACCTTGGGAAAACTGAAAATCAATAAGACAGAGCCACCCCAAAATTTAGGGCTGCACTGCTTACAAGGACCTCAACTTGGGTACACCTTAAATATCCCAGGAAATATAAAAATGGTTCAAAAAATTGTGGTACTTACGTACGATGGAATATCCCTCAGCCATGAAATCAATGTCATAAGACCAGTAGCAGCAAAATGGGTGGATTCAGGTACGATGATTCTAAGTGAAATAAGTCACAGAGAAAAAGAAACTTTTCATAAGATATCACTTATGAAGATCCTGTAAACATGGCTACACTTGAACTGAGTTAGGAAAGAGAACAGTGTCTCACATTTAGAAAACACTCTTATGCCTGCTTAAGGGGGAAGGAGAGGTGGGGTGATGCATAAAACCAGAGTTTTATATAAGCACAGGTACCGTTCCAAAAACCAACTATGGAATAGACAAGACCTACACCTTCCTCAGTGAAAGGGACTCAAAACCCCATATTTCCCACAGAGGAATATATCTGACTAGTAAGAATCTTAAAACCTATGGATTGATATGTCTCCGTAAGGGAATCAAGTGTGTCTAGACTGGCATAAACATGGCAGCGAGAATCAGCTCAAACCCACTATAAAAAGGAATTTCAAAAACAAAACAAAAAATCTGGGAAATTCTTTACAATTCCTTCAGGGTCTCTGATGAAACCTGGAATGACCCTATCTACAACGACAGCTGGATTTTTCATAAGGCTGGACACTTGGGACTGAGAGGATTGATGAGATTGCGTGAGCAAATGCAGACCTTGTAAAGCAATAATTCATGGCACCCATTCCATGCGTCCCAACTCTCCAGGTTGAAGGGAATATTACTACAGTTATTACATGTACGGGAAACCTAGAGAACGGACACACTGTGAATACGAAAGGTTTCTAAAACTCAACGAATAGTCCCTCTCCTGGTGCTCCGGTTTGACTTTCCATCTGCTTTGCTATCCATCTCCCAACTTGGAGAGACAGCCCCTTTAACCTCCTGGTTAGCACAGGTTTCCAATTTGGCAGAGGATGAAAGGGAAGAGGGAGAACCAATGAGAGCGTAGCTGTTAGGCATTTGGATGGGCACATATCACTCTCAATTCCAGGCAGGAAGAAGAATTAACCAAAGTCTCAGCCACCCACCGGTAACCAGTATAGGTCCTGAACCAAAATTTTGGACGTGCGGTCAGCTCACCAAAAACGAGTTGACAAATGGAGCTCAGGGGCACAGCAATTTACAAACTGGCCGAGTAATAAAGGACAACTATCGTCCAAAAATCTGTTGAGGGAAGGCAATGAGGCGGACTTGAAAGCGAGGCAGAATAGCAGGAAACAGATTTCAAGAGGTACGTTGGAATCGCCTTTAAAGCACAGGAAGAGGGGCACAACTTCGACAATGATGCACTTGGCCAAAAAGGGCGTATGCGTTTTCTCCTGAATATATTCAGGAGAAAACGCATACGCACTTTTTGGCCAAGCAAGCAAGCGGGCAATGCAAATCTGCACTACAAAGAAGTATCACTTCCCACCGGTCAAAAGGGACATCCACAAAATGTGTAAAAACCAGAAAGGCAAGACAGGCCCTGGAGAACAGGGAGCCTTGTTATGTTGATGGGCGGGATGTAAATTGCCAACTGCCCCTCTGGAGGAGTACATTGTGTTCCCTAAAACAAGTAAAGAACAGAGCTACAGAGCCAAGGGCACTTCCAGTCTAGGGAATATACCTTGGGAAAACTGAAAATCAATAAGACAGAGCCACCCCAAAATTTAGGGCTGCACTGCTTACAAGGACCTCAACTTGGGTACACCTTAAGTATCCCAGAAAATATAAACATGGTTAAAAAAATTGTGGTACTTAAGTACGATGGAATATCCCTCAGCCATGAAATCAATGTCATAAGACCAGTAGCAGCAAAATGGGTGGATTCAGGTACGATGATTCTAAGTGAAATAAGTCACAGAGAAAAAGAAACTTATCATAAGGTATCACTTATGAAGATCCTGTAAACATGGCAACACTTGAACTGAGTTAGGAAAGTGAACAGTGTCTCACATTTAGAAAACACTCATATGCCTGCTTAAGGGGGAAGGAGAGGTGGGGTGATGCATAAAACCAGAGTTTGATATAAGCACAGGTACCGTTCCAAAAACCAACTATGGAAGAGACAAGACCTACACCTTCCTCAGTGAAAGGGACTCAAAACCCCATATTTCCCGCAGAGGAAAATATCTGACTAGTAAGAATCTTAAAACCTATGTATTGATATGTCTCCGTAAGGGAATCAAGTGTGTCTAGACTGGCATAAACATGGCAGCGAGAATCAGCTCAAACCCACTATAAAAAGGAATTTCAAAAACAAAACAAAAAAACTGGGAAATTCTTTACAATTCCTTCAGGGTCTCTGATGAAACCTGGAATTACCCTATCTACAATGACAGCTGGATGTGGCATAAGGAGGGACACTTGGGACTGAGACGATTGGTGAGATTGGGTGAGCAAATGCAGACCCTTTAAAGCACAAATGCCTGGCACCCATTCCATGGGTCCCAACTCTCCAGGTTGAAGGGAATATTACTACAGCTATAACATGTACGGGAAACCTAGAGAACGGACACACTGTGAATACGAAAGGTTTCTAAATCTCAACGAATAGTACCTTTCCTGGTGCTCCGGTTTGACTTTCCATCTGCTTTACTATCACCCTCCCAACTTGGAGAGACAGCCCCTTTAACCTCCTGGTTCGCACAGGTTGCCAATTTGGCAGAGGATGAAAGGGAAGAGGGAGATCCAATGAGAGAGTAGCTATTAGGCATTTGGACGGGCACATATCACTGTAATTTCCCGGCAGGAAGAATAATTAACCAAGCCTCAGCCACCCACCAGGAACCAGTATAGGTCCTGAACCAAAATTTTGGACTTGCGGTCAGCTCACCAAAAACGAGTTGAAAAATGGAGCTGAGGGGCATAGCAATTCACAAACTGGCCGAGTAATAAAGTACAACTATCATCCAAAAACCTGTTGAGAGAAGGCAACGAGGCGGACTTGAAAGCAAGGCAGAATAGCAGGAAACAGATTTCAAGAGGTACGTTGGAATCGTATGTAAAGCACAGGAAGAGGGGCACAACTTTGACAATGATGCACTTGTCCAAAAAGGGCGTATGCGTTTTCTCCTGAATATATTCAGGAGAAAACGCATACGCTCTTTTTGGCCAAGCAAGCAAGCGGGTAATGCAAATCTGCACTACAAAGAAGTATCACTTCCCACCGGTCAAAAGGGACATCCACAAAATGTGTAAAAACCAGAAAGGCAAGACAGGCCCTCGAGAACTGGGAGCCTTGTTATACTGATGGGCGGGATGTAAATTGCCAACTGCCTCTCTGGAGGAGTGCATTGTGTTCCCTAAAACAAGTAAAGAACAAGGCGACAGAGCCAAGGGCACTTCCAGGCTAGGGAATATACCTTGGGAAAACTGAAAATCAATAAGACAGAGCCACCCCAAAATTTAGGGCTGCACTGCTTACAAGGACCTCAACTTGGTTACACCATAAATATCCCAGGAAATATAAAAATGGTTCAAAAACTTGTGGTACTTACGTACGATGGAATATCCCTCAGCCATGAAATCAATGTCATAAGACCAGTAGCAGGAAAATGGGTGGATTCATGTACGATGATTCTAAGTGAATAAAGTCACATAGAAAAAGAAACTTATCATAAGATATCACTTATGAAGATCCTGTAAACATGGCTACACTTGAACTGAGTTAGGAAAGAGAACAGTGTCTCACATTTAGAAAACACTCTTATGCCTGCTTAAGGGGGAAGGAGAGGTGGGGTGATGCATAAAACCAGAGTTTGATATAAGCACGGGTACCGTTCCAAAAACCAACTATGGAATAGACAAGACCTACACCTTCCTCAGTGAAAGGGACTCAAAACCCCATATTTCCCGCAGAGGAATATATCTGACTAGTATGAATCTTAAAACCTATGGATTGATATGTCTCCGTAAGGGAATCAAGTGTGTCTAGACTGGCATAAACATGGCAGCGAGAATCAGCTCAAACCCAGTATAAAAAGGAATTTCTAAAACAAAACAAAAAAACTGGGAAATTCTTTACAATTCCTTCAGGGTCTGTGATGAAACCTGGAATGACCCTATCTACAACGACAGCTGGATGTGGCATAAGGCTGGACACTTGGGACTGAGAGGATTGGTGAGACTGGGTGAGCAAATGCAGACCCTTTAAAGCAATAATGCCTGGCACCCATTCCATGGGTCCCAACTCTCCAGGTTGAAGGGAATATTACTACAGCTATAACATGTACCAGAAACCTAGAGAACGGACACACTGAGAATACGAAAGGATTCTAAAACTCAACGAATAATCCCTCTCCTTGTGCTCCGCTTTGACTTTACATCTGCTTTGCGATCCATCTCCCAACTTGGAGAGACAGCCCCTTTAACCTCCTGGTTCGCACAGGTTTCCAATTTGGCAGAGGATGAAAGGGAAGAGGGAGAACCAATGAGAGAGTAGCTGTTAGGCATTTGGAGAGGCACATATCACTCTAACTTCCCGGCAGGAAGAAGAATTAACCAAAGTCTCAGCCACCCACCGGGAAGCAGCATAGTTCCTGAACCAAAATTTTGGACTTGCGGTCAGCTCACCAAAAACGAGTTGAAAAATGGAGCTCAGGGGCACAGCAATTCACAAACTGCCCGAGTAATAAAGGACAACTGTCGTCCAAAAATCTGTTGAGGGAAGGCAACGAGGCAGACTTGAAAGCGAGGCAGAATAGCAGGAAACAGATTTCAAGAGGTACGTTGGAATCGCCTTTAAAGCACAGGAAGAGGGGCACAACTTCGACAATGATGCACTTGGCAAAAAAGGGCGTATGCGTTTTCTCCTGAATATATTCAGGAGAAAATGCATACGCCCTTTTTGGCCAAGCAAGCAAGCGGGCAATGCAAATCTGCACTACAAAGAAGTATCACTTCCCACCGGTCAAAAGGGACAACCACACAATGTGTAAAAACCAGAAAGGCAAGACAGGCCCTGGAGAACAGGGAGCCTTGTTATGCTGATGGGCGGGATGTAAATTGCCAACTGCCTCTCTGGAGGAGTGCATTCTGTTCCCTAAAAGAAGTAAAGAACAGAGCTACAGAGCCAAGGGCACTTCCAGTCTAGGGACTATACCTTGGGAAAACTGAAAATCAATAAGACAGAGCCACCCCAAAATTTAGGGCTGCACTGCTTACAAGGACCTCAACTTGGGTACACCTTAAATATCCCAGGAAATATAAAAATGGTTCAGAAAATTGTGGTACCTACGTATGATGGAATATCACTCAGCCATGAAATCAATGTCATAAGACCAGTAGCAGCAAAATGGGTGGATTCAGGTACGATGATTCTAAGTGAAATAAGTCACAGAGAAAAAGAAACTTATCATAAGATATCACTTATGGAGATCCTGTAAACATGGCTACACTTGAACTGAGTTAGGAAAGAAAACAGTGTCTCACATTTAGAAAACACTCTTATGCCTGATTAAGGGGGAAGGAGAGGTGGGGTGATGCATAAAACCAGAGTTTGATATAAGCACAGGTACAGTTCCAAAAACCAACTATGGAATTGACAAGACCTACACCTTCCTCAGTGAAAGGGACTCAAAACCCCATATTTCCCGCAGAGGAATATATCTGAATAGTAAGAATCTTAAAACCTATGTATTGATATGTCTCCGTAAGGGAATCAAGTGTGTCTAGACTGGCATAAACATGGCAGCGAGAATCAGCTCAAACCCACTATAAAAAGGAATTTCTAAAACAAAACAAAAAAACTGGGAAATTCTTTACAATTCCTTCAGGGTCTCTGATGAAACCTGGAATGACCCTATCTACAACGACAGCTGGATGTGGAATAAGGCTGGACACTTGGGACTGAGAGGATTGGTTGGATTAGGTGAGCAAATGCAGACCCTTTAAAGCAATAATGCATGGAACCCATTCCATGGGTCCCATCTCTCCAGGTTGAAGGGAATATTACTACAGCTATAACAGGTACGGGAAACCTAGAAAACGGACACACTGTGATACGAAAGGTATCTAAAACTCAACGAATAATCACTGTCCTGGTGCTCCACTTTGAATTTACATCTGCTTTACTATCAACCTCCCAACTTGGAGAGACAGCCCCTTTAACCTCCTGGTTCGCACAGGTTTCCAATTTGGCAGAGGATGAAAGGGAAGAGGGAGAACCAATGAGAGAGTAGCTGTTAGGCATTTGGACGGGCACATATCACTCTAACTTCCCGGCAGGAAGAAGAATTAACCAAAGTCTCAGCCACCCACCGGGAAGCAGAATAGTTCCTGAACCAAAATTTTGGACTTGCGGTCAGCTCACAAAAAACGAGTTGAAAAATGGAGCTCAGGGGCACAGTAATTCACAAACTGGCCGAGTAATAAAGGACAACTGTCGTCCAAAAATCTGTTGAGGGAAGGCAACGAGGCAGACTTGAAAGCGAGGCAGAATAGCAGGAAACAGATTTCAAGAGGTACGTTGGAATCGCCTTTAAAGCACAGGAAGAGGGGCACAACATCGACAATGATGCACTTGGCCAAAAAGGGCGTATGCGTTTTCTCCTGAATATATTCAGGAGAAAATGCATACGCCCTTTTTGGCCAAGCAAGCAAGCGGGCAATGCAAATCTGCACTACAAAGAAGTATCACTTCCCACCGGTCAAAAGGGACAACCACACAATGTGTAAAAACCAGAAAGGCAAGACAGGCCCTGGAGAACAGGGAGCCTTGTTATGCTGATGGGCGGGATGTAAATTGCCAATTGCCTCTCTGAAGGAGTACATTGTGTTCCCTAAAAGAAGTAAAGAACAGAGCTACAGAGCCAAGGGCACTTCCAGTCTAGGGAATATACCTTGGGAAAACTGAAAATCAATAAGACAGAGCCACCCCAAAATTTAGGGCTGCACTGCTTACAAGGACCTCAACTTGGGTACACCTTAAATATCCCAGGAAATATAAAAATGGTTCAGAAAATTGTGGTACCTACGTATGATGGAATATCACTCAGCCATGAAATCAATGTCATAAGACCAGTAGCAGCAAAATGGGTGGATTCAGGTACGATGATTCTAAGTGAAATAAGTCACACAGAAAAAGAAACTTATCATAAGATATCACTTATGGAGATCCTGTAAACATGGCTACACTTGAACTGAGTTAGGAAAGAAAACAGTGTCTCACATTTAGAAAACACTCTTATGCCTGATTAAGGGGGAAGGATATGTGGGGTGATGCATAAAACCAGAGTTTGATATAAGCACAGGTACAGTTCCAAAAACCAACTATGGAATCGACAAGACCTACACCTTCCTCAGTGAAAGGGACTCAAAACCCCATATTTCCCGCAGAGGAATATATCTGAATAGTAAGAATCTTAAAACCTATGTATTGATATGTCTCCGTAAGGGAATCAAGTGTGTCTAGACTGGCATAAACATGGCACCGAGAATCAGCTCAAACCCACTATAAAAAGGAATTTCTAAAACAAAACAAAAAAACTGGGAAATTCTATACAATTCCTTCAGGGTCTCTGATGAAACCTGGAATGACCCTATCTACAACGACAGCTGGATGTGGAATAAGGCTGGACACTTGGGACTGAGAGGATTGGTTGGATTAGGTGAGCAAATGCAGACCCTTTAAAGCAACAATGCATGGAACCCATTCCATGGGTCCCAACTCTCCACGTTGAAGGGAATATTACTACAGCTATAACAGGTACGGGAAACCTAGAGAACGGACACACTGTGATACGAAAGGTATCTAAAACTCAACGAATAATCCCTCTCCTGGTGCTCCACTTTGAATTTACATCTGCTTTACTATCAACCTCCCCACTTGGAGAGACAGCCCCTTTAACCTCCTGGTTCGCACAGGTTTCCAATTTGGCAGAGGATGAAAGGGAAGAGGGAGAACCAATGAGAGAGTAGCTGTTAGGCATTTGGACGGGCACATATCACTCTAACTTCCCGGCAGGAAGAAGAATTAACCAAAGTCTCAGCCACCCACCGGTAACCAGTATAGGTCCTGAACCAAAATTTTGGACTTGCGGTCAGCTCACCAAAAACTAGTTGAAAAATGGAGCTCAGGGGCACAGCAATTTACAAACTGGCCTTGTAATAAAGGACAACTGTCGTCCAAAAATCTGTTGAGGGAAGGCAACGAGGCGGACTTGAAAGCGAGGCAGAATAGCAGGAAACAGATTTCAAGAGGTACGTTGGAATCGCCTTTAAAGCACAGGAAGAGGGGCACAACTTCGACAATGATGCACTTGGACAAAAAGGGCGTATGCGTTTTCTCCTGAATATATTCAGGAGAAAACGCATACGCACTTTTTGGCCAAGCAAGCAAGCGGGCAATGCAAATCTGCACTACAAAGAAGTATCACTTCCCACCGGTCAAAAGGGACATCCACAAAATGTGTAAAAACCAGAAAGGCAAGTCAGGCCCTGGAGAACAGGGAGCCTTGTTATGCTGATGGGCGGGATGTAAATTGCCAACTGCCTCTCTGGAGGAGTGCATTGTGTTCCCTAAAGCAAGTAAAGAACAGAGCTTCAGAGCCAAGGGCACTTCCAGTCTAGGGAATATAACTTGGGAAAACTGAAAATCAATAAGACAGAGCCACCCCAAAATTTAGGGCTGCACTGCTTACAAGGACCTCAACTTGGGTACACCTTAAATATCCCAGGAAATATAAAAATGGATCAAAATTTGTGGTACTTACGTACGATGGAATATCCCTCAGCCATGAAATCAATGTCATAAGACCAGTAGCAACAAAATGGGTGGATTCAGGTACAAAGATTCTAAGTGAAATAAGTCACACAGAAAAAGATACATATCATAAGATATCACTTATGGAGATCCTGTAAACATGGCTACACTTGAACTGAGTTAGGAAAGAGAACAGTGTCTCACATTTAGAAAACACTCTTATGCCTGCTTAAGGGGGAAGGAGAGGTGGGGTGATGCATAAAACCAGAGTTTGATATAAGCACAGGTACCGTTCCAAAAACCAACTATGGAATAGACAAGACCTACACCTTCCTCAGTGAAAGGGACTCAAAACCCCATATTTCCCGCAGAGGAATATATCTGAATAGTAAGAATCTTAAAACCTATTTATTGATATGTCTCCGTAAGGGAATCAAGTGTGTCTAGACTGGCATAAACATTTCAGCGAGATTCAGCTCAAACCAACTATAAAAAGGAATTTCTAAAACAAAACAAAAAAACTGGGAAATTCTTTACAATTCCTTCAGGGTCTCTGATGAAACCTGGAATGACCATATCTACAACGACAGCTGGATGTGGCATAAGTCTGGACACTTGGGACTGAGAGGATTGGTGAGACTGGGTGAGCAAATGCAGACCCTTTAAAGCAATAATGCCTGGCACCCATTCCATGGGTCCCAACTCTCCAGGTTGAAGGGAATATTACTACAGCTATAACATGTACCAGAAACCTAGAGAACGGACACACTGAGAATACGAAAGGATTCTAAAACTCAACGAATAATCCCTCTCCTTGTGCTCCGCTTTGACTTTACATCTGCTTTACTATCAACCTCCCAACTTGGAGAGACAGCCCCTTTAACCTCCTGGTTCGCACAGGTTTCCAATATGGCAGAGGATGAAAGGCAAGAGGGAGAACCAATGAGAGAGTAGCTGTTAGGCATTTGGACGGGCACATATCACTCTAACTTCCCGGCAGGAAGAAGAATTAACCAAAGTCTCAGCCACCCACCGGGAAGCAGCATAGTTCCTGAACCAAAATTTTGGACTTGCGGTCAGCTCACAAAAAACGAGTTGAAAAATGGAGCTCAGGGGCACAGCAATTCACAAACTGGCCGAGTAATAAAGGACAACTGTCGTCCAAAAATCTGTTGAGGGAAGGCAATGAGGCAGACTTGAAAGCGAGGCAGAATAGCAGGAAACAGATTTCAAGAGGTACGTTGGAATCGCCTTTAAAGCACAGGAAGAGGGGCACAACTTCGACAATGATGCACTTGGCAAAAAAGGGCGTATGCGTTTTCTCCTGAATATATTCAGGAAAAATGCATACGCCCTTTTTGGCCAAGCAAGCAAGCGGGCAATGCAAATCTGCACTACAAAGAAGTATCACTTCCCACCGGTCAAAAGGGACAACCACACAATGTGTAAAAACCAGAAAGGCAAGACAGGCCCCGGAGAACAGGGAGCCTTGTTATGCTGATGGGCGGGATGTAAATTGCCAACTGTCTCTCTGGAGGAGTGCATTCTGTTCCCTAAAAGAAGTAAAGAACAGAGCTACAGAGCCAAGGGCACTTCCAGTCTAGGGAATATACCTTGGGAAAACTGAAAATCAATAAGACAGAGCCACCCCAAAATTTAGGGCTGCACTGCTTACAAGGACCTCAACTTGGGTACACCTTAAATATCCCAGGAAATATAAAAATGGTTCAGAAAATTGTGGTACCTACGTATGATGGAATATCCCTCAGCCATGAAATCAATGTCATAAGACCAGTAGCAGCAAAATGGGTGGATTCAGGTACGATGATTCTAAGTGAAATAAGTCACAGAGAAAAAGAAACTTATCATAAGATATCACTTATGGAGATCCTGTAAACATGGCTACACTTGAACTGAGTTAGGAAAGAAAAAAGTGTCTCACATTTAGAAAACACTCTTATGCCTGATAAAGGGGGAAGGAGAGGTGGGGTGATGCATAAAACCAGAGTTTGATATAAGCACAGGTACAGTTCCAAAAACCAACTATGGAATCGACAAGACCTACACCTTCCTCAGTGAAAGGGACTCAAAACCCCATATTTCCCGCAGAGGAATATATCTGACTAGTAAGAATCTTAAAACCTATGTATGGATATGTCTCCGTAAGGGAATCAAGTGTGTCTAGACTGGCATAAACATGGCAGCGAGAATCAGCTCAAACCCACTATAAAAAGGAATTTCTAAAACAAAACAAAAAAACTGGGAAATTCTTTACAATTCCTTCAGGGTCTCTGATGAAACCTGGAATGACCCTATCTACAACTACAGCTGGATGTGGAATAAGGCTGGACACTTGGGACTGAGAGGTTTGGTTGGATTAGGTGAGCAAATGCAGACCCTTTAAAGCAATAATGCATGGAACCCATTCCATGGGTCCCATCTCTCCAGGTTGAAGGGAATATTACTACAGCTATAACAGGTACGGGAAACCTAGAGAACGGACACACTGTGATACGAAAGGTATCTAAAACTCAACGAATAATCCCTGTCCTGGTGCTCCACTTTGAATTTACATCTGCTTTACTATCAACCTCCCAACTTGGAGAGACAGCCCCTTTAACCTCCTGGTTCGCACAGGTTTCCAATTTGGCAGAGGATGAAAGGGAAGAGGGAGAACCAATGAGAGAGTAGCTGTTAGGCATTTGGACGGGCACATATCACTCTAACTTCCCGGCAGGAAGAAGAATTAACCAAAGTCTCAGCCACCCACCGGGAAGCAGCATAGTTCCTGAACCAAAATTTTGGACTTGCGGTCAGCTCACAAAAAACGAGTTGAAAAATGGAGCTCAGGGGCACAGTAATTCACAAACTGGCCGAGTAATAAAGGACAACTGTCGTGCAAAAATCTGTTGAGGGAAGGCAACGAGGCAGACTTGAAAGCGAGGCAGAATAGCAGGAAACAGATTTCAAGAGGTACGTTGGAATCGCTTTTAAAGCACAGGAAGAGGGGCACAACTTCGACAATGATGCACTTGGCCAAAAAGGGCGTATGCGTTTTCTCCTGAATATATTCAGGAGAAAACGCATACGCCCTTTTTGGCCAAGCAAGCAAGCGGGCAATGCAAATCTGCACTACAAAGAAGTATCACTTCCCACCAGTCAAAACGGACATCCACAAAATGTGTAAAAACCAGAAAGGCAAGACAGGCCCTGGAGAACAGTGAGCCTTGTTATGCTGATGGGCGGGATGTAAATTGCCAACTGCCTCTCTGGAGGAGTACATTGTGTTCCCTAAAACAAGTAAAGAACAGAGCTACAGAGCCAAGGGCACTTCCAGTCTAGGGAATATACCTTGGGAAAACTGAAAATCAATAAGACAGAGCCACCCCAAAATTTAGGGCTGCACTGCTTACAAGGACCTCAACTTGGTACACCTTAAATATCCCAGGAAATATAAAAATAGTTCAAAAAATTGTGGTACCTACGTACGATGGAATATCCCTCAGCCATGAAATCAATGTCATAAGACCAGTAGCAGCAAAATGGTTGGATTCAGGTACGATGATTCTAAGTGAAATAAGTCACACAGAAAAAGAAACTTATCATAAGATATCACTTATGGAGATTCTGTAAACATGGCTACACTTGAACTGAGTTAGGAAAGAGAACAGTGTCTCACATTTAGAAAACACTCTTATGCCTGCTTAAGGGGGAAGGAGAGGTGGGGTGATTCATAAAACCAGAGTTTGATATAAGCACACGTACCGTTCCAAAAACCAACTATGGAATAGACAAGACCTACACCTTCCTCAGTGAAAGGGACTCAAAACCCCATATTTCCCGCAGAGGAATATATCTGACTAGTAAGAATCTTAAAACCTATGTATTGATATGTCTCCGTAAGGGAATCAAGTGTGTCTAGACTGGCATAAACATGGCAGCGAGAATCAGCCCAAACCCACTATAAAAAGGAATTTCTAAAACAAAACAAAAAAACTGGGAAATTCTTTACAATTCCTTCAGGGTCTCTGATGAAACCTGGAATGACCCTATCTACAACGACAGCTGGATGTGGCATAAGGCTGGACACTTGGGATTGAGAGGATTGGTGAGATTCGGTGAGCAAATGCAGACCCTTTAAAGCAATAATGCATGGCACCCATTCCATGGGTCCCAACTCTCCAGGTTGAAGGGAATATTACTACAGCTATAACATGTACGGGAAACCTAGAGAACGGACACACTGTGAATACGAAAGGTATCTAAAACTCAACGAATAATCCCTCTCCCGGTGCTCCGCTTTGACTTTACATCTGCTTTACTATCAACCTCCCAACTTGGAGAGACAGCCCCTTTAACCTCCTGGTTCGCACAGGTTTCCAATTTGGCAGAGGATGAAAGGGAAGAGGGAGAACCAATGAGAGAGTAGCTGTTAGGCATTTGGACGGGCACATATCACTCTAACTTCCCGGCAGGAAGAAGAATTAACCAAAGTCTCAGCCACCCACCGGGAACCAGGATTGTTCCTGAACCAAAATTTTGGACTTGCGGTAAGCTCACCAAAAACGAGTTGAAAAATGGAGCTCAGGGTCACAGCAATTCACAAACTGGCGTTGTAATAAAGGACAACTGTCGTCCAAAAATCTGTTGAGGGAAGGCAACGAGGCAGACTTGAAAGCGAGGCAGAATAGCAGGAAACAGATTTCAAGAGGTACGTTGGAATCGCCTTTAAAGCACAGGAAGAGGGGCACAACTTCGACAATGATGCCCTTGGCCAAAAAGGGCGTATGCGTTTTCTCCTGAATATATTCAGCAGAAAACGCATACGCCCTTTTTGGCCAAGCAAGCAAGCGGGCAATGCAAATCTGCACTACAAAGAAGTATCACTTCCCACCGGTCAAAATGGACATCCACAAAATGTGTAAAAACCAGAAAGGCAAGACAGGCCCTGGAAAACAGGGAGCCTTGTTATGCTGATGGGCGGGATGTAAATTGCCAACTGCCTCTCTGGAGGAGTACATTGTGTTCCCTAAAACAAGTAAAGAACAGAGCTACAGAGCCAAGGGCACTTCCAGTCTAGGGAATATACCTTGGGAAAACTGAAAATCAATAAGACAGAGCCACCCCAAAATTTAGGGCTGCACTGCTTACAAGGACCTCAACTTGGTACACCTTAAATATCCCAGGAAATATAAAAATAGTTCAAAAAATTGTGGTACCTACGTACGATGGAATATCCCTCAGCCATGAAATCAATGTCATAAGACCAGTAGCAGCAAAATGGTTGGATTCAGGTACGATGATTCTAAGTGAAATAAGTCACACAGAAAAAGAAACTTATCATAAGATATCACTTATGGAGATCCTGTAAACATGGCTACACTTGAACTGAGTTAGGAAAGAGAACAGTGTCTCACATTTAGAAAACACTCTTATGCCTGCTTAAGGGGGAAGGAGAGGTGGGGTGATGCATAAAACCAGAGTTTGATATAAGCACACGTACCGTTCCAAAAACCAACTATGGAATAGACAAGACCTACACCTTCCTCAGTGAAAGGGACTCAAAACCCCATATTTCCCGCAGAGGAATATATCTGACTAGTAAGAATCTTAAAACCTATGTATTGATATGTCTCCATAAGGGAATCAAGTGTGTCTAGACTGGCATAAACATGGCAGCGAGAATCAGCCCAAACCCACTATAAAAAGGAATTTCTAAAACAAAACAAAAAAACTGGGAAATTCCTTACAATTCCTTCAGTGTCTCTGATGAAACCTGGAATGACCCTATCTACAACGACAGCTGGATGTGGCATAAGGCTGGACACTTGGGATTGAGAGGATTGGTGAGATTCGGTGAGCAAATGCAGACCCTTTAAAGCACAAATGCCTCTCACCCATTCCAAGGGTCCCAACTCTCCAGGTTGGAGGGAATATTACTACAGCTATAACATGTACGGGAAACCTAGAGAACGGACACACTGTGTATACGAAAGGTTTCTACAACTCAACGAATAGTCCCTCTCCTGGTGCTCCGGTTTGACTTTCCATCTGCTTTACTATCAACCTCCCAACTTGGAGAGACAGCCCCTTTAACCTCCTGGTTCACACAGGTTGCCAATTTGGCAGAGGATGAATGGGAAGAGGGAGAACCAATGAGAGAGTAGCTGTTAGGCATTTGGACGGGCACATATCACTGTAATTTCCCGGCAGGAAGAAGAATTAACCAAAGTCTCAGCCACCCACCGGGAACCAGTATAGATCCTGAACCCAAATTTTGGACTTGCGGTCAGCTCACCAAAAACGAGTTGAAAAATGGAGCTCAGGGGCACAGCAATTCACAAACTGGCCGAGTAATAAAGGACAACTATCGTCCAAAAATCTGTTGAGGGAAGGCAACGAGGCGGACTTGAAAGCGAGGCAGAATAGCAGGAAACAGATTTCAAGAGGTACGTTGGAATCGCCTTAAAAGCACATGAAGAGGGGCACAACTTCCACAATGATGCACTTGGCCAAAAAGGGCGTATGCGTTTTCTCCTGAATATATTCAGGAGAAAATGCATTCGCCCTTTTTGGCCAAGCAAGCAAGCAGGCAATGCAAATCTGCACTACAAAGAAGTATCACTTCCCACCGGTCAAAAGGGACATCCACAAAATGTGTAAAACCCAGAAAGGCAAGACAGGCCCTGGAGAACAGGGAGCCTTGTTATGCTGATGGGCGGGATGTAAATTGCCAATGGCCTCTCTGCAGGAGTGCATTGTGTTCCCTAAAAGAAGTAAAGAACAGAGGTACAGAGCCAAGGGCACTTCCAGTCTAGGGAATATACCTTGGGAAAACTGAAAATCAATAAGACAGAGCCACCCCAAAATTTATGGCTGCACTGCTTACAAAGACCTCAACTTGGATACACCTTAAGTATCCCAGGAAATATAAAAATAGTTCAAAAAATTGTGGTACCTACGTACGATGGAATATCCCTCAGCCATGAAATCAATGTCATAATACCAGTAGCAGCAAAATGGTTGGATTCAGGTACGATGATTCTAAGTGAAATAAGTCACACAGAAAAAGAAACTTACCATAAGATATCACTTATGAAGACCCTATAAACATGGCTACACTTGAACTGAGTTAGGAATGAGAACAGTGTCTCACATTTAGAAAACACTCTTATGCATGCTTAAGGGGGAAGGAGAGGTGGGGTGATGCATAAAACCAGAGTTTGATATAAGCACAGGTACCGTTCCAAAAACCAACTATGGAATAGAAAAGACCTACACCTTCCTCAGTGAAAGGGACTCAAAACACCATATTTGCCGCTGAGGAATATATCTGACTAGTAAGAATCTTAAAACCTATGTATTGATATGTCTCCGTAAGGGAATCAAGTGTGTCTAGACAGGCATAAACATGGCAGCGAGAATCAGCTCAAACCCACTATAAAAAGGAATTTCAAAAACAAAACAAAAAAACTGGGAAATTCTTTACAATTCCTTCAGGGTCTCTGATGAAACCTGGAATGACCCTATCTACAACGACAGCTGGATGTGGCATAAGGAGGGACACTTAGGACTGAGACGATTGGTGGGATTGGGTGAGCAAATGCAGACCCTTTAAAGCACAAATTCCTGGCACCTATTCCATGGGTCCCAACTCTCCAGGTTGAAGGAAATATTACTACAGCTATAACATGTACGGGAAACCTAGAGAACGGACACACTATGAACACGAAAGGTTTCTAATACTCAAAGAATTGTCCCTCTCCTGGTGCTCCGCTTTGACTTTACATCTGCTTTACTATCAACCTCCCAACTTTGAGAGACAGCCCCTTTAACCTCCAGGTTCGCACAGGTTGCCAATTTGGCCGAGGATGAAAAGGAAGAGGGAGAACCAATGAGAGAGTAGCTGTTATGCATTTGAACGGGCACATATCACTGTAATTTCCCGGCAGGAAGAAGAATTAACCAAAGTATCAGCCACCCACCGGGAACCAGTATAGGTCCTGAACCAAAATTTTGGACTTGCGGTCAGCTCACCAAAAACGAGTTGAAAAATGGAGCTCAGGGGCACAGCAATTCACAAACTGGCCGAGTAATAAAGGACAACTATCGTCGAAAAGTCTGTTGAGGGAAGGCAACGAGGCGGACTTGAAAGCGAGGCAGAAGAGCAGGAAACACATTTCAAGAGGTACGTTGGAATCGCCTTTAAAGCACAGGAAGAGGGGCACAACTTCGACAATGATGCCCTTGGCCAAAAAGGGCGTATGCGTTTTCTCCTGAATATATTCAGGAGAAAACGCATACGCCCTTTTTGGCCAAGCAAGCAAGCGGGCAATGCAAATCTGCACTACAAAGGAGTATCACTTCCCACCGGTCAAAAGGGACATCCACAAAATGTGTAAAAACCAGAAAGGCAAGACAAGCCCTGGAGAACAGGGAGCCTTGTTATGCTGATGGGCCGGATGTAAATTGCCAACTGCCTCTCTGGAGGAGTGCATTGTGTTCCCTAAAACAAGTAAAGAACAGAGCTACAGAGCCAAGGGCACTTCCAGTCTAGGGAATATACCTTGGGAAAACTGAAAATCAATAATACAGAGCCACCGCAAAATTTAGGGCTGCACTGCTTACAAGGACCTCAACTTGGGTACACCTTAAATATCCCAGGAAATATAAAAATGGTTCAAAAAATTGTGGTACTTACGTACGATGGAATATCCCTCAGCCATGAAATCAATGTCATAAGACCAGTAGCAGCAAAATGGGTGGATTCAGGTTCGGTGATTCTAAGTGAAATAAGTCACACAGAAAAAGAAACTTATCATAAGATATCACTTATGAAGATCTTGTAAACATGGCTACAATTGAACTGAGTTAGGAAAGAGAACAGTGTCTCACGTTTAGAAAACACTCTTATGCCTGCTTAAGGGGGAAGGAGAGGTGGGGTGATGCATAAAACCAGAGTTTGATATAAGCACACGTACCGTTCCAAAAACCAACTATGGAGTAGACAAGACCTATACCTTCCTCAGTGAAAGGGACTCAAAACCCCATATTTCCCGCAGAGGAATATATCTGACTAGTAAGAATCTTAAAACCTATGTATGGATATGTCTCCGTAAGGGAATCAAGTGTGTCTAGATTGGCATAAACATGGCAGCGGGAATCAGCTCAAGCCCACTATAAAAAGGAATTTCAAAAACAAAACAAAAAAACTGGGAAATTCTTTACAATTCCTTCAGGGTCTCTGATGAAACCTGGAATGACCCTATCTACAACGACAGCTGGATGTGGCATAAGGAGGGACACTTGGGACTGAGACGATTGGTGAGATTGGGTGAGCAAATTCAGACACTTTAAAGCACAAATGCCTGGCACCCATTACATGGGTCCCAACTCTCCAGGTTGAAGGGAATATTACTACAGCTATAACATGTACGGGAAACCTAGAAAACGGACACACTGTGAATACGAAAGGTTTCTAAAACTCAAGGAATAGTCCCTCTCCTGGTGCTCTGGTTTCACTTTCCATCTGCTTTACTATCAACCTCCCAACTTGGAGAGACAGCCCCTTTAACCTCCTGGTTCGCACAGGTTGCCAATTTGGCAGAGGATGAAAGGGAAGAGGGAGAACCAATGAGAGAGTAGCTGTTAGGCATTTGGACGGGCACATATCACTCTAACTTCCCGGCAGGAAGAAGAATTAACCAAAGTCTCAGCCACCCACCGGGAACCAGCATTGTTCCTGAACCAAAATTTTGGACGTGCGGTCAGCTCACCAAAAACGAGTTGAAAAATGGAGCTCAGGGGCACAGCAATTCACAAATTGGCCGAGTAATAAAGGACAACTATCGTCCAAAAATCTGTTGAGGGAAGGCAAAGAGGTGGACTTGAAAGCGAGGCAGAATAGCAGGAAACAGATTTCAAGAGGTACGTTGGAATCGCCTTTAAAGCACAGGAAGAGGGGCACAACTTCGACAGTGATGCACTTGGCCAAAAAGGGCGTATGCGTTTTCTCCTGAATATATTCAGGAGAAAACGCATACGCCCTTTTTGGCCAAGCAAGCAAGCGGGCAATGCAAATCAGCACTAAAATGAAGTATCACTTCCCACCGGTCAAAAGGGACATCTACAAAATGTGTAAAAACCAGAAAGGGAAGACAGGCCCTGGAGAACAGGGAGCCTTGTTATGCTGATGGGCGGGATGTAAATTGCCAACTGCCTCTCTGGAGGAGTTCATTGTGTTCCCTAAAAGAAGTAAAGAACAGAGGTACAGAGCCAAGGGCACTTCCATTCTAGGGAATATACCTTGGGAAATCTGAAAATCAATAACACAGAGCCACCCCAAAATTTAGGGCTGCACTGCTTACAAGGACCTCAACTTGGGTACACCTTAAATATCCCAGGAAATATAAAAATGGTTCAAAAAATTGTGGTACTTACGTACGATGGAATATCCCTCAGGCATGAAATCAGTGTCATAAGACCAGTAGCAGCAAAATCGGTGGATTCAGGTACGATGATTCTAAGTGAAATAAGTCACACAGAAAAAGAAACTTATCATAAGATATCACTTATGAAGATCCTGTAAACATGGCTACACTTGAACTGAGTTAGGAAAGAGAACAGTGTCTCATATTTAGAAAACACTCTTATGCCTGCTTAAGGGGGAAGGAGAGGTGGGGTGATGCATAAAACCAGAGTTTGATATAAGCACAGGTACCGTTCCAAAAACCAACTATGGAATAGACAAGACCTACACCTTCCTCAGTGAAAGGGACTCAAAACCCCATATTTCCCGAGGTGGAAAATATCTGACTAGTAAGAATCTTAAAACCTATGGATTGATATGTCTCCGTAAGGGAATCAAGTGTGTCTAGACTGGCATAAACATGGCAGCGAGAATCAGCTCAAACCCACTATAAAAAGGAATTTCAAAAACAAAACAAAAAAACTGGGAAATTCTTTACAATTCCTTCAGGGTCTCTGATGAAACCTGGAATGACCCTATGTACAACGACAGCTGGATGTGGCATAAGGCTGGACACTTGGGACTGAGACGATTGGTGAGATTGGATGAGCAAATGCAGACCCTTTAAAGCAGAAATGGTTGGCACCCATTCCATGGGTCCCAACTCTCCAGGTTGAAGGAAATATTACTACAGCTATAACATGTACGGGAAACCTAGAGAACGGACACACTGTGAACACGAAAGTTTTCTAAAACTCAAAGAATAGTCCCTCTCCTGGTGCTCCGCTTTGACTTTACATCTGCTTTACTATCAACCTCCCAACTTGGAGAGACAGCCCCTTTAACCTCCAGGTTCCCACAGGTTGACAATTTGGCAGAGGATGAAAGGGAAGAGGGAGAACCTATGAGAGAGTAGCTGTTAGGCATTTGAACGGGCACATATCACTGTAATTTCCCGGCAGGAAGAAGAATTAACCAAAGTCTCAGCCACCCACCGGGAACCAGTATAGGTCCTGAACCAAAATTTTGGACTTGCGGTCAGCTCACCAAAAACGAGTTGAAAAATGGAGCTCAGGGGCACAGCAATTCACAAACTGGCCGAGTAATAAAGGACAACTATCGTCCAAAAATCTGTTGAGGGAAGGCAACGAGGCGGATTTGAAAGCGAGGCAGAAGAGCAGGAAACAGATTTCAAGAGGTACGTTGGAATCGCCTTTAAAGCACAGGAAGAGGGGCACAACTTCGACAATGATGCCTTGGCCAAAAAGGGCGTATGCGTTTTCTCCTGAATATATTCAGGAGAAAACGCATACGCCCTTTTTGGCCAAGCAAGCAAGCGGGCAATGCAAATCTGCACTACAAAGAAGTATCACTTCCCACCGCTCAAAAGGGACCTCCACAAAATGTGTAAAAACCAGAAAGGCAAGACAAGCCCTGGAGAACAGGGAGCCTTGTTATGCTGATGGGCCGGATGTAAATTGCCAACTGCCTCTCTGGAGGAGTGCATTGTGTTCCCTAAAATAAGTAAAGAACAGAGCTACAGAGCCAAGATCACTTCCAGTCTAGGGAATATACCTTGGGAAAACTGAAAATCAATAATACAGAGCCACCGCAAAATTTAGGGCTGCACTGCTTACAAGGACCTCAACTTGGGTACACCTTAAATATCCCAGGAAATATAAAAATGGTTCAAAAAATTGTGGTACTTACGTACGATGGAATATCCCTCAGCCATGAAATCAATGTCATAAGACCAGTAGCAGCAAAATGGGTGGATTCAGGTTCGGTGATTCTAAGTGAAATAAGTCACACAGAAAAAGAAACTTATCATAAGATATCACTTATGAAGATACTGTAAACATGGCTACAATTGAACTGAGTTAGGAAAGAGAACAGTGTCTCACATTTAGAAAACACTCTTATGCCTGCTTAAGGGGGAAGGAGAGGTGGGGTGATGCATAAAACCAGAGTTTGATATAAGCACACGTACCATTCCAAAAACCAACTATGGAATAGACAAGACCTACACCTTCCTCAGTGAAAGGGACTCAAAACACCATATTTCCCGCAGAGGAATATATCTGACTAGTAAGAATCTTAAAACCTATGTATTGATAAGTCTCCGTAAGGGAATCAAGTGTGTCTAGACTGGCATAAACATGGCAGCGGGAATCAGCTCAAGCCCACTATAAAAAGGAATTTCAAAAACAAAACAAAAAAACTGGGAAATTCTTTACAATTCCTTCAGGGTCTCTGATGAAACCTGGAATGACCCTATCTAAAACGACAGCTGGATGTGGCATAAGGAGGGACACTTGGGACTGAGACGATTGGTGAGATTGGGTGAGCAAATGCAGACCCTTTAAAGCAATAATGCATGGCACCCATTCCATGGGTCCCAGCTCTCCAGGTTGAAGGGAATATTACTACACCTATAACATGTACGGGAAACCTAGAGAACGGACACACTGTGAATACGAAAGGTTTCTAAAACTCAACGAATAGTCCCTATCCTGGTGCTCCGGTTTGACTTTCCATCTGCTTTACTATCAACCTCCCAACTTGGAGAGACAGCCCCTTTAACCTCCTGGTTCGCACAGGTTGCCAATTTGGCAGAGGATGAAAGGGAAGAGGGAGAACCAATGAGAGAGTAGCTGTTAGGCATTTGGACGGGCACATATCACTGTAATTTCCCAGCAGGAAGAAGAATTAACCAAAGTCTCAGCCACCCACCGGGAATCAGTATAGGTCCTGAACCAAAATTTTGGACTTGCGGTCAGCTCACCAAAAACGAGTTGAAAAATGGAGCTCAGGGGCACAGCAATTCACAAACTGGCCAAGTAATAAAGATCAACTATTGTCCAAAAATCTGTTGAGGAAAGGCAACGAGGCGGACTTGAAAGCGAGGCAGAATAGCAGGAAACAGATTTCAGGAGGTACGTTGGAATTGCCTTTAAAGCACAGGAAGAGGGGCACAACTTCGAAAATGATGCCCTTGTCCAAAAAGGGCGTATGCATTTTCTCCTGAATATATTCAGGAGAAAACATATACGCCCTTTTTGGCCAAGCAAGCAAGCAGGCAATGCATATCTGCACTACAAAGAAGTATCACTTCCCACCGGTCAAACGGGACATCCACAAAATATGTAAAAACCAGAAAGGCAAGACAGGCCCTGGAGAACAGGGAGCCTTGTTATGCTGATGGGCGGGATGTAAATTGCCAACTGCCTCTCTGGAGGAGTGCATTGTGTTCCCTAAAACAAGTAAAGAACAGAGCTACAGAGCCAAGGGCACTTCCAGTCTAGGGAATATACCTTTGGAAAACTGAAAATCAATGAGACAGATCCACCCCATAATTTAGGGCTGCACTGCTTACAAGGACCTCAACTTGGATACACGTTAAGTATCCCAGTAAATATAAAAATGGTTCAAAAAATTGTGGTACTTACGTATAATGGAATATCCCTCAGCCATGAAATCAATGTCATAAGACCAGTAGCATCAAAATGGGTGGATTCAGTAACGATGATTCTAAGTAAAATAAGTCACACAGAAAAAGAAACTTATCATAAGATATCACTTATGAAGATCCTGTAAACATGGCTACACTTGAACTGAGTTAGGAAAGAGAACAGTGTCTCACATTTAGAAAACACCCTTATGCCTGCTTAAGGGGGAAGGAGAGGTGGGGTGATGCATAAAACCAGAGTTTGATATAAGCACAGGTACCGTTCCAATAACCAACTATGGAATAGACAAGACCTACACCTTCCTCAGTGAAAGGGACTCAAAACCCCATATTTCCCGCAGAGGAATATATCTGACTAGTAAGAATCTTAAAACCTATGTATTGATATGTCTCCATAAGGGAATCAAGTGTGTCTAGACTGGCATAAACATGGCAGTGAGAATCAGCTCAAACCCACTATAAAAAGGAATTTCAAAAAAAAAACTAAAAAACTGGGAAATTCTTTACAATTCCTTCAGGGTCTCTGATGAAACCTGGAATGACCCTATCTACAACGACAGCTGGATGTGGCATAAGGAGGGACACTTGGGACTGAGGCGGTTGGTGAGATTGGGTGAGTAAATGCAGACCCTTTAAGGCACAAATGCTTGGCACCCATTCCATGAGTCCCAACTCTCCAGTTTGAAGGGAATATTACTACAGTTTTAACATGTACGGGAAACCTAGAGAACGGACACACTGTGAATACGAAAGGTTTCTAAAACTCAACGAATAGTCCCTCTCCTGGTGCTCCGGTTTGACTTTCCATCTGCTTTACTATCAACCTCCCAACTTGGAGAGACAGCCCCTTTAAACTCCTGGTTCGCACAGGTTTCCAATTTGGCAGAGGATGAAAGGGAAGAGGGAGAACCAATGAGAGAGTAGCTGTTAGGCATTTGGACGGGCACATATCACTGTAATTTCCCGGCAGGAAGAAGAATTAACCAAAGTCTCAGCCACCCACCGGGAACCAGTATAGGTCCTGAACCAAAATTTTGGACTTGCGGTCAGCTCACCAAAAACGAGTTGAAAAATGGAGCTCAGGGGCACAGCAATTTACAAACTGGCCGAGTAATAAAGGACAACTATCGTCCAAAAATTTGTTGAGGGAAGGGAACGAGGCGGACTTGAAAGCGAGGCAGAATAGCAGGAAACAGATTTTAAGAGGTACGTTGGAATCACCTTTAAAGCACAGGAAGAGGGGCACAACTTCGACAATGATGCACTTGGCCAAAAAGGGGGTATGCGTTTTCTCCTGAATATATTCAGGAGAAAACGCATACACCCTTTTTGGCCAAGCAAGCAAGCGGGCAATGCAAATCTGCACTACAAAGAAGTATCACTTCCCACCGGTCAAAAGGGACATCCACAAAATATGTAAAAACCAGAAAGGCAAGACAGGCCCTGGAGAACAGGGAGCCTTGTTATGCTGATGGGCGGGATGTAAATTGCCAACTGCCTCTCTGGAGGAGTGCATTGTGTTCCCTAAAACATGTAAAGAACAGAGCTACAGAGCCAAGGGCACTTCCAGTCTAGGGAATATACCTTGGGAAAACTGAACATCAATGAGACAGAGCCACCCCATAATTTAGGGCTGCACTGCTTACAAGGACCTCAACTTGGATACACGTTAAGTATCCCAGTAAATATAAAAATGGTTCAAAAAATTGTGGTACTTACGTACGATGGAATATCCCTCAGCCATGAAATCAATGTCATAAGACCAGTAGCAGCAAAATGGGTGGATTCAGGTACGATGATTCTAAGTGAAATAAGTCACACAGAAAAAAGAAACTTATCATAAGATATCACTTATGAAGATCTTGTAAACATGGCTACACTTGAAATGAGTTAGGAAAGAGAACAGTGTCTCACATTTAGAAAACACTCTTATGCCTGCTTAAGGTGGAAGGAGAGTTGGGGTGATGCATAAAACCAGAGTTTGATATAAGCACAGGTACCGTTCCAAAAACCAACTATGGAATAGACAAGACATACACCTTCCTCAGTGAAAGGGACTCAAAACCCCATATTTCCCGCAGAGGAATATATCTGGCTAGTAAGAATCTTAAAACCTATGTATTGATATGTCTCCGTAAGGGAATCAAGTGTGTCTAGACTGGCATAAACATGGCAGCGAGAATCAGCTCAAACCCACTATAAAAAGGAATTTCAAAAACAAAACAAAAAAACTGGGAAATTCTTTACAATTCCTTCAGGGTCTCTGATGAAACCTGGAATGACCTTATCTACAATGACAGCTGGATGTTGAATAAGGCGGGACACTTGGGACTGAGAGGATTGGTGAGATTGGGTGAGCAAATGCAGACCCTTTAATGCAATAATGCATGGCACCCATTCCATGGCTCCCAACTCTCCAGGTTGTAGGGAATATTACTACAGATATAACATTTACGGGAAACCTAGAGAACAGACACACTGTGAATACGAAATGTTTCTAAAACTCAACGAATAGTCCCTCTCCTGGTGCTCCGGTTTGACTTTCCATCTGCTTTACTATCAACCTTCCAAATTGGAGAGACAGCCCCTTTAACCTCCTGGTTCGCACAGGTTGCCAATTTGGCAGAGGATTTAAGGGAAGAGGGAGAACCAATGAGAGAGTAGCAGTTAGGCCTTTGGACAGGCACATATCACTGTAATTTCCCGGCAGGAAGAAGAATTAACCAAACTCTCTGCCCCCCACTGGGAACCAGTATAGGTCCTGAACCAAACATTTGGACTTCCGGTCAGCTCACCAAAAACGAGTTGAAAAATGGAGCTCAGGGGCACAGCAATTCACAAACTGGCCGAGTAATAAAGGACAACTATCGTCCAAAAATCTGTTGAGGGAAGGCAACGAGGCGGACTTGAAAGCGAGGCAGAATAGCAGGAAACAGATTTCAAGAGGTACATTGGAATCACCTTTAAAGCACAGGAAGAGGGGCACAACTTCGACAATGATGCACTTGGCAAAAAAGGGCGTATGCGTTTTCTCCTGAATATATTCAGGAGAAAACCCATACGCCCTTTTTGGCCAAGCAAGCAAGCGGGCAATGCAAATCTGCACTACAAAGAAGTATCACTTCCCACCAGTCAAAAGGGACATCCACAAAATGTGTAAAAACCAGAAAGGCAAGACAGGCCCTGGAGAACAGGGAGCCTTGTTATGCTGATGGGCGGGATGTAAATTGCCAACTGCCTCTCTGGAGGAGTGCATTGTGTTCCCTAAAAGAAGTAAAAAACAGAGCTACAGAGCCAAGGGCACTTCCAGTCTAGGGAATATACCTTGGGAAAACTGAACATCAATGAGACAGAGCCACCCCATAATGTAGGGCTGCACTGCTTACAAGGACCTCAACTTGGATACACGTTAAGTATCCCAGTAAATATAAAAATGGTTCAAAAAATTGTGGTACTTACGTACGATGGAATATCCCTCAGCCATGAAATCAATGTCATAAGACCAGTAGCAGCAAAATGGGTGGATTCAGGTACGATGATTCTAAGTGAAATAAGTCACACAGAAAAAAGAAACTTATCATAAGATATCACTTATGAAGATCTTGTAAACATGGCTACACTTGAAATGAGTTAGGAAAGAGAACAGTGTCTCACATTTAGAAAACTCTCTTATGCCTGCTTAAGGGGGAAGGAGAGGTGGGGTGATGCATAAAACCAGAGTTTGATATAAGCACAGGTACCGTTCCAAAAACCAACTATGGAATAGACAAGACCTACACCTTCCTCAGTGAAAGGGACTCAAAACACCATATTTCCTGCAGAGGAATATATCTGACTAGTAAGAATCTTAAAACCTATGGATTGATATGTCTCCGTAAGGGAATCAAGTGTGTCTAGACAGGCATAAACATGGCAGCGAGAATCAGCTCAAACCCACTATAAAAAGGAATTTCAAAAACAAAACAAAAAAACTGGGAAATTCTTTACAATTCCTTCAGGGTCTGTGATGAAACCTGGAATGACCCTATCTACAACGACAGCTGGATGTGGCATAAGGCTGGACACTTGGGAATGAGAGAATTGGTGAGATTGGGTGAGCGAATGCAGACCCTTAAAAGCAATAATGCATGGCACCCATTCCATGGGTCCCAACTCTCCAGGTTGAAGGGAATATTACTACAGTTATAACATGTATGGGAAACCTAGAGAACGGATACACTGTGAATACGAAAGGTTTCTAAAACTCAACGAATAGTCCCTCTCCTGGTGCTCCAGTTTCACTTTCCATCTGCTTTACTATCAACCTCCCAACTAGGAGAGACAGCCCCTTTAACCTCCTGGTTCACACAGGATGCCAATTTGGCAAAGGATGAAAAGGAAAAGGGAGAACCAATGAGAGAGTAGCTGTTAGGCATTTGGACGGGCACATATCACTGTAATATCCCGGCAGGAAGCAGAATTAACCAAAGTCTCAGCCACCCACCGGGAACCAGTATAGGTCCTGAACCAAAATTTTGGACTTGCGGTCAGCTCACCAAAAACGAGTTGAAAAATGGAGCTCAGGGGCACAGCAATTCACAAACTGGCCGAGTAATAAAGGACAACTATCGTCCAAAAATCTGTTGAGGGAAGGCAACGAAGCGGACTTGAAAGCGAAGCAGAAGTGCAGGAAACACATTTCAAGAAGTACGTTGGAATCGCCTTTAAAGCACAGGAAGAGGGGCACAACTTCGACAATGATGCCCTTGGCCAAAAAGGGCGTATGCGTTTTCTCCTGAATATATTCAGGAGAAAACGCATACGCCCTTTTTGGCCAAGCAAGCAAGCGGGCAATGCAAATCTGCACTACAAAGAAGTATCACTACCCACCGGTCAAAAGGGTCATCCACAAAATGTGTAAAAACCAGAAAGGCAAGACAAGCCCTGGAGAACAGGGAGCCTTGTTATGCTGATGGGCCGGATGTAAATTGCCAACTGCCTCTCTGGAGGAGTGCATTGTGTTCCCTAAAGCAAGTAAAGAACAGAGCTACAGAGCCAAGTCACTTCCAGTCTAGGGAATATACCTTGGGAAAACTGAAAATCAATTATACAGAGCCACCCCAAAATTTAGGGCTGCACTGCTTACAAGGACCTCAACTTGGGTACACCTTAAATATCCCAGGAAATATAAAAATGGTTCAAAAAATTGTGGTACTTACGTACGATGGAATATCCCTCAGCCATGAAATCAATGTCATAAGACCAGTAGCAGCAAAATGGGTGGATTCAGGTTCGGTGATTCTAAGTGAAATAAGTCACACAGAAAAAGAAACTTATCATAAGATATCACTTATGAAGATACTGTAAACATGGCTACAATTGAACTGAGTTAGGAAAGAGAACAGTGTCTCACATTTAGAAAACACTCTTATGCCTGCTTAAGGGGGAAGGAGAGGTGGGGTGATGCATAAAACCAGAGTTTGATATAAGCACACGTACCGTTCCAAAAACCAACTATGGAATAGACAAGACCTACACCTTCCTCAGTGAAAGGGACTCAAAACACCATATTTCCCTCAGAGGAATATATCTGACTAGTAAGAATCTTAAAACCTATGTATTGATAAGTCTCCGTAAGGGAATCAAGTGTGTCTAGACTGGCATAAACATGGCAGCGGGAATCAGCTCAAGCCCACTATAAAAAGGAATTTCAAAAACAAAACAAAAAAACTGGGAAATTCTTTACAATTCCTTCAGGGTCTCTGATGAAACCTGGAATGACCCTATCTACAACGACAGCTGGATGTGGCATAAGGAGGGACAATTGGGACTGAGACGATTGGTGAGATTGGGTGAGCAAATGCAGACCCTTTAAAGCACAAATGCCTGGCACCCATTCCATGGGTCCCAACTCTCCAGGTTGAAGGGAATATTACTACACATATAACATGTACGGGAAACCTAGAGAACGGACACACTGTGAATACGAAAGGTTTCTAAAACTCAACGAATAGTCCCTATCCTGGTGCTCCGGTTTGACTTTCCATCTGCTTTACTATCAACCTCCCAACTTGGAGAGACAGCCCCTTTAACCTCCTGGTTCGCACAGGTTGCCAGTTTGGCAGAGGATGAAAGGGAAGAGGGAGAACCAATGAGAGAGTAGCTGTTAGGCATTTGTACGGGCACATATCACTGTAATTTCCCAGCAGGAAGAAGAATTAACCAAAGTCTCAGCCACCCACCGGGAATCAGTATAGGTCCTGAACCAAAATTTTGGACTTGCGGTCAGCTCACCAAAAACGAGTTGAAAAATGGAGCTCAGGGGCACAGCAATTCACAAACTGGCCAAGTAATAAAGATCAACTATTGTCCAAAAATCTGTTGAGGAAAGGCAACGAGGCGGACTTGAAAGCGAGGCAGAATAGCAGGAAACAGATTTCAGGAGGTACGTTGGAATTGCCTTTAAAGCACAGGAAGAGGGGCACAACTTCGAAAATGATGCCCTTGGCCAAAAAGGGCGTATGCATTTTCTCCTGAATATATTCAGGAGAAAACACATACGCCCTTTTTGGCCAAGCGAGCAAGCAGGCAATGCAAATCTGCACTACAAAGAAGTATCACTTCCCACCGGTCAAACGGGACATCCACAAAATATGTAAAAACCAGAAAGGCAAGACAGGCCCTGGAGAACAGGGAGCCTTGTTATGCTGATGGGCGTGATGTAAATTGCCAACTGCCTCTCTGGAGGAGTGCATTGTGTTCCCTAAAACAAGTAAAGAACAGAGCTACAGAGCCAAGGCCACTTCCAGTCTAGGGAATATACCTTTGGAAAACTGAAAATCAATGAGACAGATCCACCCCATAATTTAGGGCTGCACTGCTTACAAGGACCTCAACTTGGATACACGTTAAGTATCCCAGGAAATATAAAAATGGTTCAAAAAATTGTGGTACTTACGTATAATGGAATATCCCTCAGCCATGAAATCAATGTCATAAGACCAGTAGCATCAAAATGGGTGGATTCAGGTACGATGATTCTAAGTGAAATAAGTCACACAGAAAAAGAAACTTATCATAAGATATCACTTATGAAGATCCTGTAAACATGGCTACACTTGAACTGAGTTAGGAAAGAGAACAGTGTCTCACATTTAGAAAACACCCTTATGCCTGCTTAAGGGGGAAGGAGAGGTGGGGTGATGCATAAAACCAGAGTTTGATATAAGCACAGGTACCGTTCCAATAACCAACTATGGAATAGACAAGACCTACACCTTCCTCAGTGAAAGGGACTCAAAACCCCATATTTCCCGCAGAGGAATATATCTGACTAGTAAGAATCTTAAAACCTATGTATTGATATGTCTCCATAAGGGAATCAAGTGTGTCTAGACTGGCATAAACATGGCAGCGAGAATCAGCTCAAACCCACTATAAAAAGGAATTTCAAAAAAAAAAACAAAAAAACTGGGAAATTCTTTACAATTCCTTCAGGGTCTCTGATGAAACCTGGAATGACCCTATCTACAACGACAGCTGGATGTGGCATAAGGAGGGACACTTGGGACTGAGGCGGTTGGTGAGATTGGGTGAGCAAATGCAGACCCTTTAAGGCACAAATGCTTGGCACCCATTCCATGAGTCCCAACTCTCCAGTTTGAAGGGAATATTACTACAGTTTTAACAAGTACGGGAAACCTAGAGAACGGACACACTGTGAATACGAAAGGTTTCTAAAACTCAACGAATAGTCCCTCTCCTGGTGCTCCGGTTTGACTTTCCATCTGCTTTACTATCAACCTCCCAACTTGGAGAGACAGCCCCTTTAAACTCCTGGTTCGCACAGGTTTCCAATTTGGCAGAGGATGAAAGGGAAGAGGGAGAACCAATGAGAGAGTAGCTGTTAGGCATTTGGACGGGCACATATCACTGTAATTTCCCGGCAGGAAGAAGAATTAACCAAAGTCTCAGCCACCCACCGGGAACCAGTATAGGTCCTGAACCAAAATTTTGGACTTGCGGTCAGCTCACCAAAAACGAGTTGAAAAATGGAGCTCAGGGGCACAGCAATTCACAAACTGGCCGAGTAATAAAGGACAACTATCGTCCAAAAATCTGTTGAGGGAAGGCAACGAGGCGGACTTGAAAGCGAGGCAGAATAGCAGGAAACAGATTTCAAGAGGTACATTGGAATCACCTTTAAAGCACAGGAAGAGGGGCACAACTTCGACAATGATGCACTTGGCCAAAAAGGGGGTATGCGTTTTCTCCTGAATATATTCAGGAGAAAACGCATACGCCCTTTTTGGCCAAGCAAGCAAGCGGGCAATGCAAATCTGCACTACAAAGAAGTATCACTTCCCACCGGTCAAAAGGGACATCCACAAAATATGTAAAAACCAGAAAGGCAAGACAGGCCCTGGAGAACAGGGAGCCTTGTTATGCTGATGGGCGGGATGTAAATTGCCAACTGCCTCTCTGGAGGAGTGCATTGTGTTCCCTAAAACAAGTAAAGAACAGAGCTACAGAGCCAAGGGCACTTCCAGTCTAGGGAATATACCTTGGGAAAACTGAACATCAATGAGACAGAGCCACCCCATAATTTAGGGCTGCACTGCTTACAAGGACCTCAACTTGGATACACATTAAGTATCCCAGGAAATATAAAAATGGTTCAAAAAATTGTGGTACTTACGTACGATGGAATATCTCTCAGCCATGAAATCAATGTCATAAGACCAGTAGCAGCAAAATGGGTGGATTCAGGTACGATGATTCTAAGTGAAATAAGTCACACAGAAAAAAGAAACTTATCATAAGATATCACTTATGAAGATCTTGTAAACATGGCTACACTTGAAATGAGTTAGGAAAGAGAACAGTGTCTCACATTTAGAAAACACTCTTATGCCTGCTTAAGGAGGAAGGAGAGGTGGGGTGATGCATAAAACCAGAGTTTGATATAAGCACAGGTACCGTTCCAAAAACCAACTATGGAATAGACAAGACATACACCTTCCTCAGTGAAAGGGACTCAAAACCCCATATTTCCCGCAGAGGAATATATCTGGCTAGTAAGAATCTTAAAACCTATGTATTGATATGTCTCCGTAAGGGAATCAAGTGTGTCTAGACTGGCATAAACATGGCAGCGAGAATCAGCTCAAACCCACTATAAAAAGGAATTTCAAAAACAAAACAAAAAAACTGGGAAATTCTTTACAATTCCTTCAGGGTCTCTGATGAAACCTGGAATGACCTTATCTACAATGACAGCTGGATGTTGAATAAGGCGGGACACTTGGGACTGAGAGGATTGGTGAGATTGGGTGAGCAAATGCAGACCCTTTAATGCAATAATGCATGGCACCCATTCCATGGGTCCCAACTCTCCAGGTTGTAGGGAATATTACTACAGATATAACATGTACGGGAAACCTAGAGAACAGACACAATGTGAATACGAAAGGTTTCTAAAACTCAACGAATAGTCCCTCTCCTGGTGCTCCGGTTTGACTTTCCATCTGCTTTACTATCAACCTTCCAAATTGGAGAGACAGCCCCTTTAACCTCCTGGTTCGCACAGGTTGCCAATTTGGCAGAGGATTTAAGGGAAGAGGGAGAACCAATGAGAGAGTAGCAGTTAGGCATTTGGACAGGCATATATCACTGTAATTTCCCGGCAGGAAGAAGAATTAACCAAAGTCTCTGCCCCCCACTGGGAACCAGTATAGGTCCTGAACCAAAAATTTGGACTTGCGGTCAGCTCACCAAAAATGAGTTGAAAAATGGAGCTCAGGGGCACAGCAATTCACAAACTGGCCGAGTAATAAAGGACAACTATCGTCCAAAAATCTGTTGAGGGAAGGCAACGAGGCGGACTTGAAAGCGAGGCAGAATAGCAGGAAACAGATTTCAAGAGGTACGTTGGAATCGCCTTTAAAGCACAGGAAGAGGGGCACAACTTCGACAATGATGCACTTGGCCAAAAAGGGCGTATGCGTTTTCTCCTGAATATATTCAGGAGAAAACGCATACGCCCTTTTTGGCCAAGCAAGCAAGCGGGCAATGCAAATCTGCACTACAAAGAAGTATCACTTCCCACCGGTCAAAATGGTCATCCACAAAATGTGTAAAAACCAGAAAGGCAAGACAAGCCCTGTTGAACAGGGAGCCTTGTTATGCTGATGGGCGGGATGTAAATTGCCAAATGCCTCTCTGGAGGAGTGCATTGTGTTCCCTAAAAGAAGTAAAAAACAGAGCTACAGAGCCAAGGGCACATCCAGTCTAGGGAATATACTTTGGGAAAACTGAAAATCAATAAGACAGAGCCACCCCAAAATTTAGGGCTGCACTGCATACAAGGACCTCAACTTGGATACACCTTAAGTATCCCAGGAAATATAAAAATGGTTCAAAAAATTGTGGTACTTACGTACGATGGAATATCCCTCAAGCATGAAATCAATGTCATAAGACCAGTAGCAACAAAATGGGTGGATTCAGGTACGATGATTCTAAGTGAAATAAGTCACACAGAAAAAGAAACTTATCATAAGATATCACTTATGAAGATCCTGTAAACATGGCAACACTTGAACTGAGTTAGGAAAGAGAACAGTGTCTCATATTTAGAAAACACTCTTATGCCTGCTTAAGGGGAAGGAGAGGTGGGGTGATGCATAAAACCAGAGTTTGATATAAGCACAGGTACCGTTCCAAAAACCAACTATGGAATAGACAAGACCTACACCTTCCTCAGTGAAAGGGACTCAAAACACCATATTTCCTGCAGAGGAATATATCTGACTAGTAAGAATCTTAAAACCTATGGATTGATATGTCTCCGTAAGGGAAACAAGTGTGTCTAGACAGGCATAAACATGGCAGCGAGAATCAGCTCAAACCCACTATAAAAAGGAATTTCAAAAACAAAACAAAAAAACTGGGAAATTCTTTACACTTTCTTCAGGGTCTCTGATGAAACCTGGAATGACCCTATCTACAACGACAGCTGGATGTGGCATAAGGCTGGACACTTGGGACTGAGAGAATTGGTGAGATTGGGTGAGCAAATGCAGACCATTTAAAGCAATAATGCATGGCACCCATTCCATGGGTCCCAACTCTCCAGGTTGAAGGGAGTATTACTATAGTTATAACATGTATGGGAAACCTAGAGAACGGACACACTGTGAATACGAAAGGTTTCTAAAACTCAATGAATAGTCCCTCTCCTGGTGCTCCGGTTTCACTTTCCATCTGCTTTACTATCAACCTCCCAACTTGGAGAGACAGCCCCTTTAACCTCCTGGTTCACATGGGATGCCAATTTGGCAAAGGATGAAAAGGAAAAGGGAGAACCAATGAGAGAGTAGCTGTTAGGCATTTGGACGGGCACATATCACTGTAATATCCCGGCAGGAAGAAGAATTAACCAAAGTCTCAGCCACCCACCGGGAACCAGTATAGGTCCTGAACCAAAATTTTGGACTTGCGGTCAGCTCACCAAAAACGAGTTGAAAAATGGAGCTCAGGGGCACAGCAATTCACAAACTGGCCGAGTAATAAAGGACAACTATCGTCCAAAAATCTGTTGAGGGAAGGCAACGAGGCGGACTTGAAAGCGAAGCAGAAGTGCAGGAAACAGATTTCAAGAAGTACGTTGGAATCGCCTTTAAAGCACAGGAAGAGGGGCACAACTTCGACAATGATGCACTTGGCCAAAAAGGGCGTATGCGTTTTCTCCTGAATATATTCAGGAGAAAACGCATACGCCCTTTTTGGCCAAGCAAGAAAGCGGGCAATGCAAATCTGCACTACAAAGAAGTATCACTTCCCACCGGTCAAAAGGGTCATCCACAAAATGTGTAAAAACCAGAAAGGCAAGACAAGCCCTGTTGAACAGGGAGCCTTTTTATGCTGATGGGCGTGATGTAAATTGCCAACTGCCTCTCTGGAGGAGTGCATTGTGTTCCCTAAAAGAAGTAAAGAACAGAGCTACAGAGCCAAGTCACTTCCAGTCTAGGGAATATACCTTGGGAAAACTGAAAATCAATTATACAGAGCCACCCCAAAATTTAGGGCTGCACTGCTTACAAGGACCTCAACTTGGGTACACCTTAAATATCCCAGGAAATATAAAAATGGTTCAAAAAATTGTGGTACTTACGTACAATGGATTATCCCTCAGCCATGAAATCAATGTAATAAGACCAGTAGCAGCAAAATGGGTGGATTCAGGTTCGGTGATTCTAAGTGAAATAAGTCACACAGAAAAAGAAACTTATCATAAGATATCACTTATGAAGATCCTGTAAACATGGCTACAATTGAACTGAGTTAGGAAAGAGAACAGTGTCTCACATTTAGAAAACACTCTTATGCCTGCTTAAGGGGGAAGGAGAGGTGGGGTGATGCATAAAACCAGAGTTTGATATAAGCACACGTACCGTTCCAAAAACCAACTATGGAATAGACAAGACCTACACCTTCCTCAGTGAAAGGGACTCAAAACCCCATATTTCCCGCAGAGGAATATATCTGACTAGTAAGAATCTTAAAACCTATGTATTGATAAGTCTCCGTAAGGGAATCAAGTGTGTCTAGACTGGCATAAACATGGCAGCGGGAATCAGCTCAAGCCCACTATAAAAAGGAATTTCAAAAACAAAACAAAAAAACTGGGAAATTCTTTACAATTCCTTCAGGGTCTCTGATGAATCCTGGAATGACCCTATCTACAACGACAGCTGGATGTGGCATAAGGAGGGACACTTGGGACTGAGACGATTGGTGAGATTGGGTGAGCAAATGCAGACCCTTTAAAGCACAAATTCCTGGCACCCATTCCATGGGTCCCAACTCTCCAGGTTGAAGGGAATATTACTACACCTATAACATGTACGGGAAACCTAGAGAACGGACACACTGTGAATACGAAAGGTTTCTAAAACTCAACGAATAGTCCCTATCCTGGTGCTCCGGTTTGACTTTCCGTCTGCTTTACTATCAACCTCCCAACTTGGAGAGACAGCCCCTTTAACCTCCTGGTTCGCACAGGTTGCCAATTTGGCAGAGGATGAAAGGGAAGAGGGAGAACCAATGAGAGAGTAGCTGTTAGGCTTTTGGACGGGCACATATCACTGTAATTTCCCAGCAGGAAGAAGAATTAACCAAAGTCTCAGCCACCCACCGGGAATCAGTATAGGTCCTGAACCAAAATTTTGGACTTGCGGTCAGCTCACCAAAAACGAGTTGAAAAATGGAGCTCAGGGGCACAGCAATTCACAAACTGGCCAAGTAATAAAGATCAACTATTGTCCAAAAATCTGTTGAGGAAAGGCAACGAGGCGGACTTGAAAGCGAGGCAGAATAGCAGGAAACAGATTTCAGGAGGTACGTTGGAATTGCCTTTAAAGCACAGGAAGAGGGGCACAACTTCGAAAATGATGCCCTTGGCCAAAAAGGGCGTATGCATTTTCTCCTGAATATATTCAGGAGAAAACACATACGCCCTTTTTGGCCAAGCAAGCAAGCAGGCAATGCAAATCTGCACTACAAAGAAGTATCACTTCCCACCGGTCAAAAGGGACATCCACAAAATGTGTAAAAACCAGAAAGGCAAGACAAGCCCTGGAGAACATGGAGCCTTGTTATGCTGATGGGCCGGATGTAAATTGCCAACTGCCTCTCTGGAGGAGTGCATTGTGTTCCCTAAAACATGTAAAGAACAGAGCTACAGAGCCAAGTCACTTCCAGTCTAGGGAATATACCTTGGGAAAACTGAAAATCAATTATACAGAGCCACCCCAAAATTTAGGGCTGCACTGCTTACAAGGACCTCAACTTGGGTACACCTTAAATATCCCAGGAAATATAAAAATGGTTCAAAAAATTGTGGTACTTACGTACGATGGAATATCCCTCAGCCATGAAATCAATGTCATAAGACCAGTAGCAGCAAAATGGGTGGATTCAGGTACGATGATTCTAAGTGAAATAAGTCACACAGAAAAAGAAACTTATCATAAGATATCACTTATGAAGATCCTATGAACATGGCTACACTTGAACTGAGTTAGGAAAGAGAACAGTGTCTCATATTTAGAAAACACTCTTATGCCTGCTTAAGGGGGAAGGAGAGGTGGGGTGATGCATAAAACCACAGTTTGATATAAGCACAAGTACCGTTCCAAAAACCAACTATGGAATAGACAAGACCTACACCTTCCTCAGTGAAAGGGACTCAAAACACCATATTTCCCGCAGAGGAATATATCTGACTAGTAAGAATCTTAAAACCTATGGATTGATATGTCTCCGTAAGGGAATCAAGTGTTTCTAGACTGGCATAAACATGGCAGCGAGAATCAGCTCAAACCCACTATAAAAAGGAATTTCAAAAACAAAACAAAAAAACTGGGAAATTCTTTACAATTCCTTCAGGGTCCCTGATGAAACCTGGAATGACCCTATCTACAACGACAGCTGGATGTGGCATAAGGAGGGACACTTGGGACTGAGAGGATTGGTGAGATTGGGTGAGCAAATGCAGACCCTTTAAATCACAAATGCCTGGCACCCACTCCATGGGTCCCACCTCTCCAGGTTGAAGGGAATATTAATACAGCTATAACATGTACGGGAAACCTAGAGAACGGACACACTGTGAAAACGAAAGGTTTCTAAAACTCAACGAATAGTCCCTCTCCTGGTGCTCCGCTTTGACTTTACATCTGCTTTACTATCAACCTCCCAACATGGAGAGACAGCCCCTTTAACTTCCTGGTTCTCACAGGTTGCCAATTTGGCAGAGGATGAAAGGGAAGAGGGAGAACCAATGAGAGAGTAGCTGTTAGGCATTTGGACGGGCACATATTCCTGTAATTTCCCGGCAGGAAGAAGAATTAACCAAAGTCTCAGCCACCCACCGGGAACCAGTATAGGTCCTGAACCAAAATTTTGGACTTGCGGTCAGCTCACCAAAAACGAGTTGAATAATGGAGCTCAGGGGCACAGCAATTCACAAACTGGCCGAGTAATAAAGGACAACTATCGTCCAAAAATCTGTTTAGGAAAGGCAACGAGGCGGAGTTGAAAGCGAGGCAGAATAGCAGGAAACAGATTTCAAGAGGTACGTTGGAATCGCCTTTAAAGCACAGGAAGAGGGGCACAACTTCGACAATGATGCACTTGGCCAAAAAGGGCGTATGCGTTTTCCCTGAATATATTCAGGAGAAAACGCATACGCCCTTTTTGGCCAAGAAAGCAAGCGGGCAATGCAAATCTGCACTACAAAGAAGTATCACTTCCCACCGGTCAAAAGGGACATCCACAAAATGTGTAAAAACCAGAAAGGAAAGACAGGCCCTGGACAACAGGGAGCCTTGTTATGCTGATGGGCGGGATGTAAATTGCCAACTGCCTCTCTGGAGGAGTGCATTGTGTTCCCTAAAACAAGTAAACAACAGAGCTACAGAGGCAAGGGCACTTCCAGTATAGGGAATATACCTTGGGAAAAATGAAAATCCATAAGACAAAGCCATCCCAAAATTTAAGGCTGCACTGCTTACAAGGACCTCAACTTGGATACACATTAAGTATCTCAGGAAATATAAAAATGGTTCAAAAAATTGTGGTACTTACGTACGATGGAATATCCCTCAGCCATGAAATCAATATGATATGGCCAGTAGCAGCAAAATGAGTGGATTCAGGTACGATGATTCTAAGTGAAATAAGTCACACAGAAAAAGAAACTTATCATAAGATATCACTTATGAAGATCCTATAAACATGGCTACACTTGAATTGAGTTAGGAAAGAGAACAGTGTCTCACATTTAGAAAACACTCTTATGCCTGCTTAAGGGGGAAGGAGAGGTGGGGTGATGCATAAAACCAGAGTTTGATATAAGCACAGGTACCGTTCCAAAAACCAACTATGGAATAGACAAGACCTACACCTTCCTCAGTGAAAGGGACTCAAAACCCCATATTTCCCACAGAGGAATATATCTGACTAGTAAGAATATTAAAACCTATGTATTGATATGTCTACGTAAGGGAAACAAGTGTGTCTAGACTGGCATAAACATGGCAGCGAGAATCAGCTCAAACCCACTATAAAAAGGAATTTCAAAAACAAAACAAAAAAACTGGGAAATTCTTTACAATTCCTTCAGGGACTCTGATGAAACCTGGAATGACCCTATCTACAACGACAGCTGGATGTGGCATAAGGCTGGACACTTGGGACTGAGAGGACCGGTGAGATTGGGTGAGCAAATGCAGACCCATTAAAGCAATAATGCATGACACCCATTCCATGGGTCCCAACTCTCCAGGTTGAAGGAAATATTACTACAGCTATAACATGTACGGGAAACCTAGAGAACGGACACACTGTGAACACGAAAGGTTTCTAAAACTCAACGAATAGTCCCTCTCCTGGTGCTCCGCTTTGACTTTACATCTGCTTTACTATCAACCTCCCAACTTGGCGAGACAGCCCCTTTAACCTCCAGGTTCGCACAGGTTGCCAATTTGGCCGAGGATGAAAGGGAAGAAGGTGAACCAATGAGAGAGTAGCTGTTAGGCATTTGGACGGGCACATATCACTGTAATTTCCCAGCAGGAAGAAGAATTAACCAAAGTCTCAGCCACCCACCGGGAACCAGTATAGGTCCTGAACCAAAATTTTGGACTTGCGGTCAGCTCACCAAAAACGAGTTGAAAAATGGAGCTCAGGGGCACAGCAATTCACAAACTGGCCGAGTAATAAAGGACAACTATCATCCAAAAATCGGTTGAGGGAAGGCAACGAGTCAGACTTGAAAGCGAGGCAGAATAGCAGGAAACAGATTTCAAGAGGTACATTGGAATCACCTTTAAAGCACAGGAAGAGGGGCACAACTTCGACAATGATGCACTTGGCCAAAAAGGGCGTATGCGTTTTCTCCTGAATATATTCAGGAGAAAACGCATACGCCCTTTTTGGCCAAGCACGCAAGCGGGCAATGCAAATCTGCACTACAAAGAAGTATCACTTCCCACCGGTCAAAAGGGTCATCCACAAAATGTGTAAAAACCAGAAAGGCAAGACAGGCCCTGGAGAACAGGGAGCCTTGTTATGCTGATGGGCGGGATGTAAATTGCCAACTGCCTCTCTGGAGGAGTGCATTGTGTTCCCTAAAAGAAGTAAAAAACAGAGCTACAGAGCCAAGGGCACATCCATTCTAGGGAATATACCTTGGCAAAACTGAAAATCAATAAGACAGAGCCGCCCCAAAATTTAAGGCTGCACTGCTTACAAGGACCTCAACTTGGATACACCTTAAGCATCCCAGGAAATATAAAAATGGTTCAAAAAATTGTGGTACTTACGTACGATGGAATATCCCTCAGGCATGAAATCAATGTCATAAGACCAGTAGCAACAAAATGGGTGGATTCAGGTACGATGATTCTAAGTGAAATAAGTCACACAGAAAAAGAAACTTATCATAAGATATCACTTATAAATATCCTGTAAACATGGCAACACTTGAACTGAGTTAGGAAAGAGAACAGTGTCTCATATTTAGAAAAAACTCTTATGCCTGCTTAAGGGGAAAGGAGAGGTGGGGTGATGCATAAAACCAGAGTTTGCTATAAGCACAGGTACCGTTCCAAAAACCAACTATGGAATAGACAAGACCTACAGCTTCCTCAGTGAAAGGGACTCAAAACACCATATTTCCCGCAGAGGAATATATCTGACTAGTAAGAATCTTAAAACCTATGTATTGATATGTCTCCGTAAGGGAATCAAGTGTGTCTAGACTGGCATAAACATGGCAGCGAGAATCAGCTCAAACCCACTATAAAAAGGAATTTCAAAAACAAAACAAAAAAACTGGGAAATTCTTTACAATTCCTTCAGGGTCCCTGATGAAACCTGGAATGACCCTATCTACAACGACAGCTGGATGTGGCATAAGTAGGGACACTTGGGACTGAGACGCTTCGTGAGATTGGGTGAGCAAATGCAGACCCTTTAAGGCACAAATGCTTGGCACCCATTCCATGAGTCCCAACTCTCCAGTTTGAAGGGAATATTACTACAGTTATAACATGTACGGGAAACCTAGAGAACGGACACACTGTGAATACGAAAGGTTTCTAAAACTCAACGAATAGTCCCTCTCCTGGTGCTCCGGTTTGACTTTCCACCTGCTTTACTATCAACCTCCCAACTTGGAGAGACAGCCCCTTTAAACTCCTGGTTCGCACAGGTTTCCAATTTGGCAGAGGATGAAAGGGAAGAGGGAGAACCAATGAGAGAGTAGCTGTTAGGCATTTGGACGGGCACATATCACTGTAATTTCCCGGCAGGAAGAAGAATTAACCAAAGTCTCAGCCACCCACCGGGAACCAGTATAGGTCCTGAACCAAAATTTTGGACTTGCGGTCAGCTCACCAAAAACGAGTTGAAAAATGGAGCTCAGGGGCACAGCAATTCACAAACTGGCCGAGTAATAAAGGACAACTATCGTCCAAAAATCTGTTGAGGGAAGGCAACGAGGCGGACTTGAAAGCGAGGCAGAATAGCAGGAAACAGATTTCAAGAGGTACGTTGGAATCACCTTTAAAGCACAGGAAGAGGGGCACAACTTCGACAATGATGCACTTGGCCAAAAAGCGGGTATGCGTTTTCTCCTGAATATATTCAGGAGAAAACGCATACGCCCTTTTTGGCCAAGCAAGCAAGCGGGCAATGCAAATCTGCACTACAAAGAAGTATCACTTCCCACCGGTCAAAAGGGACATCCACAAAATATGTAAAAACCAGAAAGGCAAGACAGGCCCTGGAGAACAGGGAGCCTTGTTATGCTGATGGGCGGGATGTAAATTGCCAACTGCCTCTCTGGAGGAGTGCATTGTGTTCCCTAAAACAAGTAAACAACAGAGCTACAGAGCCAAGGGCACTTCCAGTCTAGGGAATATACCTTGGGAAAACTGAAAATCAATAAGACAGAGCCACCCCAAAATTTAGGGCTGCACTGCTTACAAGGACCTCAACTTGGATACACCTTAAATATCCCAGGAAATAAAAAAATGGTTCAAAAAATTGTGGTACTTACGTACGATGGAATATCCCTCAGCCATGAAATCAATGTCATAAGACCAGTAGCAGCAAAATGGGTGGATTCAAGTATGATGATTCTAAGTGAAATAAGTCACACAGAAAAAGAAACTTATCATAAGATATCACTTATGAAGATCCTGTAAACATGGCTACACTTGAACTGAGTTTGGAAAGAGAACAGTGTCTCACATTTAGAAAACACTCTTATGCCTGCTTAAGGGGGAAGGAGAGGTGGGGTGATGCATAAAACCAGAGTTTGATATAAGCACAGGTACCGTTCCTAAAACCAACTATGGAATAGACAAGACCTACACCTTCCTCAGTGAAAGGGACTCAAAACCCCATATTTCCCGCAGAGGAATATATCTGACTAGTAAGAATCTTAAAACCTATGTATTGATATGTCTCCGTAAGGGAATCAAGTGTGTCTAGACTGGCATAAACATGGCAGCGAGAATCAGCTCAAACCCACTATAAAAAGGAATTTCAAGAACAAAACAAAAAAACTGGGAAATTCTTTACAATTCCTTAGGGTCTCTGATGAAACCTGGAATGACCCTATCTGCAACGACAGCTGGATGTGGCATAAGGAGTGACACTTGGGACTGAGAGTATTGGTGAGATTGGGTGAGCAAATGCAGACCATTTAAATCAATAATTCATGGCACCCATTCCATGGGTCCCAACTCTCCAGGTTGAAGGGAATATTACTACAGTTATAACATGTACGGGAATCCTAGAGAACGGACACACTGTGAATACAAAAGGTTTCTAAAACTCAACGAATAGACCCTCCCCTGGTGCTCCGGTTTGACTTTCCATCTGCTTTACTATCAACCTCCCAACTTGGAGAGACAGCCCCTTTAACCTCCTGGTTCGCACAGGTTGCCAATTTGGCAGAGGATGAAAGGGAATAGGGAGAACCAATGAGAGAGTAGCTGTTAGGTATTTGGAGGGGCACATATCACTGTAATTTCCCGGAAGGAAGAAGAATTAACCAAAGTCTCAGCCCCCCACCGGGAACCAGTATAGGTCCTGAACCAAAATTTTGGACTTGCGGTCAGCTCACCAAAAACGAGTTGAAAAATGGAGCTCAGGGGCACAGCAATTCAGAAACTGGCCGAGTAATAAAGGACAACTATCGTCCAAAAATCTGTTGAGGGAAGGCAACGAGGCAGACTTGAAAGCTAGGCAGAATAGCAGGAAACAGATTTCAAGAGGTAAGTTGGAATCGCCTTTAAAGCACAGGAAGAGGGGCACAATTTCGACAATGATGCACTTGGCCAAAAAGGGCGTATGCGTTTTCTCCTGAATATATTCAGGAGAAAACGCATACGCCCTTTTTGGCCAAGCAAGCAAGCGGGCAATGCAACTCTGCACTACAAAGAAGTATCACTTCCCACCGGTCAAAAGGGACATCCACAAAATGTGTAAAATCCAGAAAGGCCAGACAGGCTCTGGAGAACAGGGAGCCTTGTTATGCTGATGGGCCGGATGTAAATTGCCAACTGCCTCTCTGGAGGAGTGCATTGTGTTCCCTAAAACAAGTAAACAAAAGAGCTACAGAGCCAAGGGCACTTCCAGTCTAAGGAATATACCTTGGGAAAACTGAAAATCAATAAGACAGAGCCACCCCAAAATTTAGGGCTGCACTGCTTACAAGGACCTCAACTTGGGTACACCGTAAATATCCCAGGAAATATAAAAATGGTTCAAAAAATTGTGGTACTTACGTACGATGGAATATCCCTCAGCCATGAAATCAATGTCATAAGACCAGTAGCAGCAAAATGGGTGGATTCAGGTACGATGATTCTAAGTGAAATAAGTCACACAGAAAAAGAAACTTATCATAAGATATCACTTATGAAGATCCTGTAAACATGGCTACACTTGAACTGAGTTAGGAAAGAGAACAGTGTCTCACATTTAGAAAACACTCTTATGCCTGCTTAATGGGGAAGAGGAGGTGGGGTGATGCATAAAACCAGAGTTTGATATAAGCACAGGTACCGTTCCAAAAACCAACTATGGAATAGACAAGACCTACACCCTCCTCAGTGAAAGGGACTCAAAACCCCATATTTCCCGCAGAGGAATATATCTGACTAGTAAGAATCTTAAAACCTATGTATTGATATGTCTCCGGAAGCGAATGAAGTGTGTCTAGACTGGCATAAACATGGCAGCGAGAATCAGCTCAAACCCACTATAAAAAGGAATTTCAAAAACAAAACAAAAAAACTGGAAAATTCTTTACAATTCCTTCAGGGTCTCTGATGAAACCTGGAATGACCTTATCTACAACGACAGCTGGATGTGGCATAAGGAGGGACACTTGGGACTGAGACGATTGGTGAGATTTGGTGAGCAAATGCAGACCCTTTAAAGCACAAATGCAAGGCACCCATTCCATGGGTCCCAACTCTCCAGGTTGAAGGGAATATTACTACAGATATAACATGTACGGGAAACCTAGAGAACGGACACACTGCGAATACGAAAGGTTTCTAAAACTCAACGAATAGTCCCTCTCCTGGTGCTCCAGTTTGACTTTCCATCTGCTTTACTATCAAACTCCCAACTTGGAGAGACAGACCCTTTAAGCTTCTGTTTCGCACAGGTTGCCAATTTGGCAGAGGATGAAAGGGAAGAAGGAGAACCAATGAGAGAGTAGCTGTTAGGCATTTGGACGGGCACATATCACTGTAATTTCTCGGCAGGAAGAAGAATTAAATAAAGTCTCAGCCACCCACTGGGAACGAGTATAGGTCCTGAACCAAAATTTTGGACTTGCGGTCAGCTCACCAAAAACGAGTTGAAAAATGGAGCTCAGGGGCACAGCAATTCACAAACTGGCCGAGTAATAAAGGACAACTATCGTCCAAAAATCTGTTGAGGGAAGGCAACAAGGCGGACTTGAAAGCGAGGCAGAATAGCAGGAAACAGATTTCAAGAGGTACATTTCAATCACCTTTAAAGCACAGGAAGAAGGGCACAACGTCGACAATGATGCACTTGGCCAAAAAGGGCGTATGCGTTTTCTCCTGAATATATTCAGGAGAAAACGCATACGCCCTCTTTGGCAAAGCAAGCAAGCGGGCAATGCAAATCTGCACTACAAAGAAGTATCACTTCCCACCGGTCAAAAGGGACATCCACAAAATGTGTAAAAACCAGAAAGGCAAGACAGGCCCTGGAGAACAGGGAGCCTTGTTATGCTGATGGGCGGGAGGTAAATTGCCAACTGCCTCTCTGGAGGAGTGCATTGTGTTCCCTAAAACAAGTAAAGAACAGAGCTACAGAGCCTAGGGCACTTCCAGTGTAGGGAATATACCTTGGGAAAACTGAAAATCAATAAGACAGAGCCACCCCAAAATTTAGGGCTGCACTGCTTACAAGGACCTCAACTGGGGTACACCTTAAATATCCCAGGAGATATAAAAATGGTTCAAAAAATTGTGGTACTTACGTATGATGGAATATCCCTAAGCCATGAAATCAATGTCATAAGGCCAGTAGCAGCAAAATGGGTGGATTCAGGTACGATGATTCTAAGTGAAATAAGTCACACAGAAAAAGAAACTTATCATAAGATATCACTTATGAAGATCCTGTAAACATGGCTACACTTGAACTGAGTTAGGAAAGAGAAGAGTGTCTCACATTTAGAAAACACTCTTATGCCTGCTTCAGGCGGAAGGAGAGGTGGGGTGATGCATAAAACCAGAGTTTGATATAAGCACAGGTACCGTTCCAAAAACTAACTCTGGAATAGACAAGACCTACACCTTCCTCAGTGAAAGGGACTCAAAACACCATATTTCCCGCAGAGGAATATATCTGACTAGTAAGAAACTTAAAACCTATGTATTGATATGTCTCCGTAAGGGAATCAAGTGTGTCTAGACTGGCATAAACATGGCAGCGAGAATCAGCTCAAACCCACTCTAAAAAGGAATTTCAAAAACAAAACATAAAAACTGGGATATTCTTTACAATTCCTTCAGGGTCTCTGACGAAACCTGGAATGACCCTATCTACAACGACAGCTGGATGTGGCATAAGGAGGGACACTTGGGACTGAGAGGATTGGTGAGATTGGGTCAGCAAATGCAGACCCTTTAAAGCAATAATGCCTGGCACCCATTCCATGGGTCCCAACTCTCCAGGTTGAAGGGAATATTACTACAGCTATAACATGTACGGGAAACCTAGAGAACGGACACACTGTGAATACGAAAGGTTTCTAAAACTCAACGAATAATCCCACTCCTGGTGCTCCGGTTTGACTTTCCATCTGCTTTACTATCAACCACCCAAATTGGATAGACAGCCCCTTTAACCTCCTGGTTCGCACAGGTTGCCAATTTGGCAGAGGATGAAAGGGAAGAGGGAGAACCAATGAGAGAGTAGCTGTTAGGCATTTGGACGGGGATATCTCACTCTAACTTCCCCGCAGGAAGAAGAATTAACCAAAGTCTCAGCCACCCACCGGTAACCAGTATAGGTCCTGAACCAAAATTTTGGACTTGCGGTCAGGTCACCAAAAACGAGTTGAAAAATGGAGCTCAGGGGCACAGCAATTCACAAACTGGCCGAATAATAAACGACAACTATCGTCCAAAAATCTGTTGAGGAAAGGCAACGAGGCGGACTTGAAAGAGAGGCAGAATAGCAGGAAACAGATTTCAAGAGGTACGTTGGAATCACCTTTAAAGCACAGGAAGAGGGGCACAACTTCGACAATGATGCACTTGGCCAAAAAGGGCGTATGCGTTTTCTCCTGAATATATTCAGGAGAAAACGCATACGCCCCTTTTGGCTAAGCAAGCAAGCGGGCAATGCAAATCTGACCTACAAAGAAGTATCACTTCCCACCGGTCAAAAGGGACATCCACAAAATGTGTAAAAACCAGAAAGGCAAGACAGGCACTGGAGAACAGGGAGCCTTGTTATGCTGATGGGCGGGATGTAAATTGCCAACTGCCTCTCTGGAGGAGTGCATTGTGTTCCCTAAAACAAGTAAACAAAAGAGCTACAGAGCCAAGGGCACTTCCAGTCTAGGGAATATACCTTGGGAAAACTGAAAATCAATATGACAGAGCCACCCCAAAATTTAGGGCTGCACTGCTTACAAGGACCTCAACTTGGGTACACCTTAAATATCCCAGGAAATAAAAAAATGGTTCAAAAAATTGTGGTACTTACGTACGATGGAATATCCCTCAGCCATGAAATCAATGTCATAAGACCAGTAGCAGCAAAATGGGTGGATTCAGATACGATGATTCTAAGTGAAATAAGTCACACAGAAAAAGAAACTTATCATAAGATATCACTTATGAAGATCCTGTAAACATGGCTACACTTGAACTGAGTTAGGAAAGAGAACAATGTCTCACATTTAGAAAACACTCTTATGCCTGCTTAAGGGGGAAGGAGAGGTGGGGTGATGCATAAAACCAGAGTTTGATATAAGCACAGGTACCGTTCCAAAAACCAACTATGGAATAGAGAAGACCTACACCTTCCTCAGTGAAAGGGACTCAAAACCCCATATTTCCCGCAGAGGAATATATCTGACTAGTAAGAATCTTAAAAACTATGTATTGATATGTCTCCATAAGGGAATCAAGTGTGTCTAGACTGGCATAAACATGGCAGCGAGAATCAGCTCAAACCCACTATAAAAAGGAAATTCTAAAACAAAACAAAAAAACTGGGAAATTCTTTACAATTCCTTAAGGGTCTCTGATGAAACCTGGAACGACCTTATCTACAATGACAGCTGGATGTGGCATAAGGAGGGACACTTGGGACTGAGAGGATTGGTGAGATTGGGTGAGCAAATGCAGACCCTTTAAAGCACAAATGCATGGCACCTATTCCATGTGTCCCAACTCTCCAGGTTGAAGGGAATATTACTACTGTTATAACATGTACGGGAAACCTAGAGAACGGACACACTGTGAATACGAAAGTTTTCTAAATCTCAACGAATATTCCCTCTCTTTGTGCTCCGGTTTGACTTTCCATCTGCTTTACTATCAACCTCCCAGCTTGGAGAGACAGCCCCTTTAACCTCCTGTTTCGCACAGGTTGCCAATTTGGCAGAGGATGAAAGGGAAGAGGGAGAACCAATGAGAGTTTAGCTGTTAGGCATTTGGACGGGCACATACCACTGTAATTTCCCGGCAGGAAGAAGAATTAACCAAAGTCTCAGCCACCCACCGGGAACCAGTATAGGTCCTGAACCAAAATTTTGGACTTGCGGTCAGCTCACCAAAAACGAGTTGAAAAATGAAGCTCAGGGGCACAGCACTTCACAAACTGGCCGAGTAATAAAGGAAAACTATCGTCCAAAATTCTGTTGAGGGAAGGCAACGAGGCGGACTTTAAAGCGAGGCAGAATTGCAGGAAACAGATTTCAAGAGGTACGTTGGAATCGCCTTTAAAGCACAGGAAGAGGGGCACAACTTCGACAATGATGCACTTGGCCAAAAAGGGCGTATGCGTTTTCTCCTGAATATATTCAGGAGAAAACGCATACGCCCTTTTTGGCCAAGCAAGCAAGCGGGCAATGCAAATCTGCACTACAAAGAAGTATCACTTCCCACCGGTCAAAAGGGACATCCACAAAATGTGTAAAAACCAGAAAGGCAAGACAGGCCCTGGAGAACAGGGAGCCTTGTTATGCTGATGGGCGGGATGTAAATTGCCAACTGCCTCTCTGGAGGAGTGCATTGTGTTCCCTAAAACAAGTAAACAACAGAGCTACAGAGCCAAGGGCACTTCCAGTCTAGGGAATATACCTTGGGAAAACTGAAAATCAATAAGACAGAGCCACCCCAAAATTTAGGGCTGCACTGCTTACAAGGACCTCAACTTGGATACACCTTAAATATCCCAGGAAATAAAAAAATGGTTCAAAAAATTGTGGTACTTACGTACGATGGAATATCCCTCAGCCATGAAATCAATGTCATAAGACCAGTAGCAGCAAAATGGGTGGATTCAGGTATGATGATTCTAAGTGAAATAAGTCACACAGAAAATGAAACTTATCATAAGATATCACTTATGAAGATCCTGTAAACATGGCTACACTTGAACTGAGTTTGGAAAGAGAACAGTGTCTCACATTTAGAAAACACTCTTATGCCTGCTTAAGGGGGAAGGAGAGGTGGGGTGATGCATAAAACCAGAGTTTGATATAAGCACAGGTACCGTTCCTAAAACCAACTATGGAATAGACAAGACCTACACCTTCCTCAGTGAAAGGGACTCAAAACCCCATATTTCCTGCAGAGGAATATATCTGACTAGTAAGAATCTTAAAACCTATGTATTGATATGTCTCCGTAAGGGAATCAAGCGTGTCTAGACTGGCATAAACATAGCAGTGAGAATCAGCTCAAACACACTCTAAAAAGGAATTTCAAAAACAAAACAAAAAAACTGGGAAATTCTTTACAATTCCTTCAGGGTCTCTGATGAAACCTGGAATGACCCTATCTACAACGACAGCTGGATGTGGCATAAAGAGGGACACTTGGGACTGAGAGGATTGGTGAGATTGGGTGAGCAAATGCAGACACTTTAAAGCACAAATGCCTGGCACCCATTCCATGGGTCCGAACTCTCCAGGTTGAAGGGAATATTACTACAGCTATAACATGTACGGGAAACCTAGAGAACGGACACACTGTGAATACGAAAGGTTTCTAAAACTCAACGAATAGTCCCTCTCCTGGTGCTCCGGTTTGACTTTCCATCTGCTTTACTATCAACCTCCCAACTTGGAGAGACAGCCCCTTTAACCTCCTGCTTCGCACAGGTTGCCAATTTGGCAGAGGATGAAAGGGAAGAGGGAGAACCAATGAGAGAGTAGCTGTTAGGCATTTGGACGGGCACATATCACTCTAACTTCCCGGCAGGAAGAAGAATTAACCAAAATCTCAGCCCCCAACAGGGAACCAGCATAGTTCCTGAACCAAAATTTTGGACTTGCAGTCAGCTCACAAAAAACGAGTTGAAAAATGGAGCTCAGGGGCACAGCAATTCACAAACTGGCCAAGTAATAAAGGACAAGTATCGTCCAAAAATCTGTTGAGGGAAGGAAATGAGGCGGACTTGAAAGCGAGGCAGAATAGCAGGAAACACATTTCAAGAGGTACGTTGGAATCGCCTTTAAAGCACAGGAAGAGGGGCACAACTTCGACAATGATGCACTTGGCCAAAAAGGGCGTATGGGTTTTCTCCTGAATATATTCAGGAGAAAACGCATACGCCCTTTTTGGCCAAGCAAGCAAGCGGGCAATGCAAATCTGCAGTACAAAGAAGTATCAATTCCCACCGGTCAAAAGGGACATCCACAAAATGTGTATAAACCAGAAAGGCAAGACAGGCCCTGGAGAACAGGGAGCCTTGTTATGCTGATGGGCGGGATGTAAATTGCCAACTGCCTCTCTGGAGGAGTGCATTGTGTTCCCTAAAACAAGTAAACAACAGAGCTACAGAGCCAAGGGCACTTCCAGTCTAGGGAATATACCTTGGGAAAACTGAAAATCAATAAGACAGAGACAGCCCAAAATTTAGGGCTGCACTGCTTACAAGGACCTCAACTTGGATACACCTTAAATATCCCAGTAAATATAAAATTGGTTCAAAATATTTTGGTACTTACGTACAATGGAATATCCCTCCGCCATGAAATCAATGTCATAAGACCAGTAGCAGCAAAATGGGTGGATTCAGGCACGATGATTCTAAGTGAAATAAGTCACACAGAAAAAGAAACTTATCATAAGATATCACTTATGAAGATCCTGTAAACATGGCTACACTTGAACTGAGTTAGGAGAGAGAACAGTGTCTCACATTTAGAAAACACTCTTATGCCTGCTTAAGGGGGAAGGAGATGTGCGGTGATTCATAAAACCAGATTTTGATATAAGCAGAGGTACCGTTCCAAAAACCAACTATGGAATAGACAAGACCTACACCTTCCTCAGTGAAAGGGACTCAAAGCCCCATATTTCCCGCAGAGGAATATATCTGACTAGTAAGAATCTTAAAACCTATGTATTGATATTTCTCCATAAGGGAATCAAGTGTGTCTAGACTGGCATAAACATGGCAGCGAGAATCAGCTCAAACCCACTATAAAAATGAATTTCAAAAACAAAACAAAAAACCTGGGAAATTTTTTACAATTCCTTCAGGGTCTCTGATGAAACCTGGAATGACCCTATCTACAATGACAGCTGGATGTGACATAAGGAGGGACACTTGGGGCTGAGATGATTGGTGAGATTGGGTGAGCAAATGCAGACCCTTTAAAACAATAATGCATGGCACCCATTCCATGGGTCCCAACTCTCCAGGTTGAAGGGAATATTACTACAGTTATCACATGTACGGGAAACCTAGAGAACGGACACACTGTGAATACGAAACGTTTGTAAAACTCAAGGAATAGTCCCTCTCCTGGTGCTCCAGTTTGACTTTCCATCTGCTTTACTATCAATCTCCCAACTTGCAGAGACAGCCCCTTGAATCTCCTGCTTCGCACAGGTTTCCAATTTGGCAGAGGATGAAAGTGAAGAGGGAGAACCAAAGAGAGAGTAGCTGTTAGGCATTTGGCCGGGCACATATCACTCTAACTTCCCGGCAGGAAGAAGAATTAACCAAAGTCTCAGCCCCCCACCGGGAACCAGCATAGGTCCTGAACCAAAATTTTGGACTTGCGTTCAGCTCACAAAAAACGAGTTGACAAATGGAGCTCAGGGGCACAGCAATTCACAAACTGGCCGAGTAATAAAGGACAACTATCGTCCAAAAATCTGTTGAGGGAGGGTAACGAGGCTTACTTGAAAGCGAGGCAGAATAGCAGGAAACAGATTTCAAGAGGTACTTTGGAATTGCCTTTAAAGCACAGGAAGAGGGGCACAACTTCGACAATGATGCACTTGGCCAAAAAGGGCGTATGCGTTTTCTCCTGAATATATTCAGGAGAAAACACATACGCCCATTTTGGCCAAGCAAGCAAGCGGGCAATGGAAATCTGCACTAAAAAGAAATATCACTTCCCACCGGTAAAAAGGGACATCCACAAAATGTGTAAAAACCAGAAAGGCAAGACAGGCCCTGGAGAACAGGGAGCCTTGTTATGCGGATGGGCGGAATGTAAATTGCCAACTGCCTCTTTGGAGGAGTACATTGTGTTCCCTAAAACAAGTAAAGAACAGAGCTACAGAGCCAAGGGCACTTCCAGTCTAGGGAATATACCTTGGGAAAACTGAAAATCAATAAGGCAGAGCCACCCCAAAATTTAGGGCTGCACTGCTTACAAGGACCTCAACTTGGGTACACCTTAAATATCCAGGAAATATATAAATGGTTCAAAAAATTGTGGTACTTACGTACGATGGAATATCCCTCAGCCATGAAATCAATGTCATAAGACCAGTAGCAGCAAAATGGGTGGATTCAGGTACGATGATTCTAAGTGAAATAAGTCACACAGAAAAAGAAACTTATCATAAGATATCACTTATGAAGATCCTGTAAACATGGCTACACTTGAACTGAGTTAGGAAAGAGAACAGTGTCTCACATTTAGAAAACACTCTTATGCCTGCTTAAGGGTGAAGGAGAGGTGGGGTGAGGCATAAAACCAGAGTTTGATATAAGCACAGGTACCGTTCCAAAAACCAACTATGGAATAGACAAGACCTACACCTTCCTCAGTGAAAGGGACTCAAAACCCCATATTTCCCGCAGAGGAATATATCTGACTAGTAAGAATCTTAAAACCTATGTATTGATATGTCTCCGTAAGGGAATCAAGTGTGTCTAGACTGGCATAAACATAGCAGTGAGAATCAGCTCAAACCCACTCTAAAAAGGAATTTCAAAAACAAAACAAAAAAACTGGGAAATTCTTTACAATTCCTTCAGTGTCTCTGATGAAACCTGGAATGACCCTATCTACAACGACAGCTGGATGTGGCCTAAGGAGGGACACTTGGGACTGAGAGGATTGGTGAGATTGGGTGAGCAAATGCAGACCCTTTAAAGCACAAATGCCTGGCACCCATTCCATGGGTCCGAACTCTCCAGGTTGAAGGGAATATTACTACAGCTATAACATGTACGGGAAACCTAGAGAACGGACACACTGTGAATACGAAAGGTTTCTAAAACTCAACGCATAGTCCCTCTCCTGGTGCTCCGGTTTGACTTTCCATCTGCTTTACTATCAACCTCCCAACTTGGAGAGACAGCCCCTTTAACCTCCTGCTTCGCACAGGTTGCCAATTTGGCAGAGGATGAAAGGGAAGAGGGAGAACCAATGAGAGAGTAGCTGTTAGGCATTTGGACGGGCACATATCACTCTAACTTCCCGGCAGGAAGAAGAATTAACCAAAATCTCAGCCCCCCACAGGGAACCAGCATAGTTCCTGAACCAAAATTTTGGACTTGCAGTCAGCTCACAAAAAACGAGTTGAAAAATGGAGGTAAGGGGCACAGCAATTCACAAACTGGCCAAGTAATAAAGGACAAGTATCGTCCAAAAATCTGTTGAGGGAAGGCAATGAGGCGGACTTGAAAGCGAGGCAGAATAGCAGGAAACAGATTTCAAGAGGTACGTTGGAATCACCTTTAAAGCACAGGAAGAGGGGCACAATTTCGACAATGATGCACTTGGACAAAAAGGGCTTATGGGATTTCTCCTGAATATATTCAGGAGAAAACGCATACGCCCTTTTTGGCCAAGCAAGCAAGCGGGCAATGCAAATCTGCACTACAAAGAAGTATCAATTCCCACCGGTCAAAAGGGACATCCACAAAATGTGTATAAACCAGAAAGGCAAGACAGGCCCTGGAGAACAGGGAGCCTTGTTATGCTGATGGGCGGGATGTAAATTGCCAACTGCCTCTCTGGAGGAGTGCATTGTGTTCCCTAAAACAAGTAAACAACAGAGCTACAGAGCCAAGGGCACTTCCAGTCTAGGGAATATACCTTGGGAAAACTGAAAATCAATAAGACAGAGACAGCCCAAAATTTAGGGCTGCACTGCTTACAAGGACCTCAACTTGTATACACCTTAAATATCCCAGTAAATATAAAATTGGTTCAAAAAATTGTGGTACTTACGTACAATGGAATATCCCTCCGCCATGAAATCAATGTCATAAGACCAGTAGCAGCAAAATGGGTGGATTCAGGTACGATGATTCTAAGTGAAATAAGTCACACAGAAAAAGAAACTTATCATAAGATATCACTTATGAAGATCCTGTAAACATGGCTACACTTGATCTGAGTTAGGAAAGAGAACAGTGTCTCACATTTAGAAAACACTCTTATGCCTGCTTAAGGGGGAAGGAGAGGTGGGGTGATGCATAAAACCAGAGTTTGATATAAGAACAGGTACCGTTCCAAAAACCAACTATGGAATAGACAAGACCTACACCTTCCTCAGTGAAAGGGACTCAAAACACCATATTTCCCGCAGAGGAATATATCTGACTAGTAAGAATCTTAAAACCTATGTATTGATATGTCTCCGTAAGAGAATCAAGTGTGTCTAGACTCCATAAACATGGCAGCGAGAATCAGCTCAAACCCACTATGAAAAGGAATTTCAAAAACAAAACACAAAAACTGGGAAATTCTTTATAATTCCTTCAGTGTCTCTGATGAAACCTGGAATGACCCTATCTACAACGACAGCTGGATGTGGCATAAGGAGGGACACTTGGGACTGAGAGGATTGGTGAGATTGAGTGAGCAAATGCAGACCCTTTAAAGCACAAATGCCTGGCACCCATTCCATGGGTCCGAACTCTCCAGGTTGAAGGGAATATTACTACACATATAACATGTACGGGAAACCTAGAGAACGGACACACTGTGAATACGAAAGGTTTCTAAAACTCAACGAATAGTCCCTCTCCTGGTGCTCCGGTTTGACTTTCCATCTGCTTTACTATCAACCTCCCAACTTGGAGAGACAGCCCCTTTAACCTCCTGGTTCGCACAGGTTGCTAATTTGGCAGAGGATGAAAGGGAAGAGGGAGAACCAATGAGAGAGTAGCTGTTAGGCATTTGGACGGGCACATATCACTCTAACTTCCCGGCAGGAAGAAGAATTAACCAAAATCTCAGCCCCCCACTGGGAACCAGCATAGGTCCTGAACCAAAATTTTGGACTTGCAGTCAGCTCACCAAAAACGAGTTGAAAAATGGAGCTCAGGGGCACAGCAATTCACAAAATGGCCAAGTAATAAAGGACAAGTATCGTCCAAAAATCTGTTGAGGGAACGCAATGAGGCGGACTTGAAAGCGAGGCAGAATAGCAGGAAACAGATTTCAAGAGGTACTTTGGAATCACCTTTAAAGCACAGGAAGAGGGGCACAACTTCGACAATGATGCACTTGGACTAAAAGGGCGTATGGGTTTTCTCCTGAATATATTCAGGAGAAAACGCATACGCCCTTTTTGGCCAAGCAAGCAAGCGGGCAATGCAAATCTGCAGTACAAAGAAGTATCACTTCCCACCGGTCAAAAGGGACATCCACAAAATGTGTAAAAACCAGAAAGGCAAGACAGGCCCTGGAGAACAGGGAGCCTTGTTATGCTGATGGGCGGGATGTAAATTGCCAACTGCCTCTCTGGAGGAGTGCATTGTGTTCCCTAAAACAAGTAAAGAGCAGAGCTACAGAGCCAAGGGCACTTCCAGTCTAGGGAATATACCTTGGGAAAACTGAAATTCAATAAGACAGAGACACCCCAAAATTTAGGGCTGCACTGCTTACAAGGACCTCAACTTGGGTACACCTTAAATATCCCAGGAAATATAAAAATGGCTCAAAAAATTGTGGTACTTACGTACGATGGAATATCCCTCAGCCATGAAATCAATGTCATAAGACCAGTAGCAGCAAAATGGGTGGATTCAGGTACGATGATTCTAAGTGAAATAAGTCACACAGAAAAAGAAACTTATCATAAGATATCACTTATGAAGATCCTGTAAACATGGCTACACTTGAACTGAGTTAGGAGAGAGAACAGTGTCTCACATTTAGAAAACACTCTTATGCCTGCTTAAGGGGGAAGGAGATGTGGGGTGATTCATAAAACCAGATTTTGATATAAGCAGAGGTACCGTTCCAAAAACCAACTATGGAATAGACAAGACCTACACCTTCCTCAGTGAAAGGGACTCAAAGCCCCATATTTCCCGCAGAGGAATATATCTGACTAGTAAGAATCTTAAAACCTATGTATTGATATTTCCCCATAAGGGAATCAAGTGTGTCTAGACTGGCATAAACATGGCAGCGAGAATCAGCTCAAAACCACTATAAAAAGGAATTTCAAAAACAAAACAAAAAAACTGGGAAATTTTTTACAATTCCTTCAGGGTCTCTGATGAAACCTGGAATGACCTTATCTACAATGACAGCTGGATGTGACATAAGGAGGGACACTTGGAACTGAGATGATTGGCGAGATTGGGTGAGCAAATGCAGACCCTTTAAAACAATAATGCATGGCACCCATTCCATGGGTCCCAACTCTCCAGGTTGAAGGGAATATTACTACAGTTATAACATGTACGGGAAACCTAGAGAACGGACACACTGTGAATACGAAACGTTTGTAAAACTCAAGGAATAGTCCCTCTCCTGGTGCTCCAGTTTGACTTTCCATCTGCTTTACTATCAATCTCCCAACTTGCAGAGACAGCCCCTTGAATCTCCTGGTTCGCACATGTTTCCAATTTGGCAGAGGATGAAAGTGAAGAGGGAGAACCAAAGAGAGAGTAGCTGTTAGGCATTTGCCCGGGCACATATCACTCTAACTTCCCGGCAGGAAGAAGAATTAACCAAAGTCTCAGCCACCCACCGGGAACCAGCATAGGTCCTGAACCAAAATTTTGGACTTGCGTTCAGCTCACAAAAAACGAGTTGACAAATGGAGATCAGGGGCACAGCAATTCACAAACTGGCCGAGTAATAAAGGACAACTATCGTCCAAAAATCTGTTGAGGGAAGGCAACGAGGCGGACTTGAAAGCGAGGCAGAATAGCAGGAAACACATTTCAAGAGGTACGTTGGAATCGCCTGTAAAGCACAGGAAGAGGGGCACAACTTCGACAATGATGCACTTGGCCAAAAAGGGCGTATGCGTTTTCTCCTGAATATATTCAGGAGAAAACGCATACGCCCTTTTTGGCCAAGCAAGCAAGCGGGCAATGCAAATCTGCACTACAAAGAAGTATCACTTCCCACCGGTCAAAAGGGACATCCACAAAATGTGTAAAAACCAGAAACGCAAGACAGGCCCTGGAGAACAGGGAGCCTTGTTATGCTGATGGGCGGGATGTAAATTGCCAACTGCCTCTCTGGAGGAGTGCACTGTGTTCCCTAAAACAAGTAAACAACAGAGCTACAGAGTCAAGGGCACTCCCAGTCTATGGAATATACCTTGGGAAAACTGAAAATCAATAAGACAGAGACACTCCAAAATTTAGGGCTGCACTGCTTACAAGGACCTCAACTTGGATACACCTTAAATATCCCAGTAAATATAAAATTGGTTCAAAAAATTGTGGTACTTACGTACGATGGAATATCCCTCCGCCATGAAATCAATGTCATAAGACCAGTAGCAGCAAAATGGGTGGATTCAGGTACGTTGATTCTAAGTGAAATAAGTCACACAGAAAAAGAAACTTATCATAAGATATCACTTATGAAGATCCTGTAAACATGGCTACACTTGATCTGAGTTAGGAAAGAGAACAGTGTCTCACATTTAGAAAACACTCTTATGCCTGCTTAAGGGGGAAGGAGAGGTGGGGTGATGCATAAAACCAGAGTTTGATATAAGCACAGGTACCGTTCCAAAAACCAACTATGGAATAAACAAGACCTACACCTTCCTCAGTGAAAGGGACTCAAAACCCCATATTTCCCACAGAGGAATATATCTGACTAGTAAGAATCTTAAAACCTATGTATTGATATGTCTCCGTAAGGGAATCAAGCGTGTCTAGACTGGCATAAACATGGCAGTGAGAATCAGCTCAAACCCACTCTAAAAATGAATTTCAAAAACAAAACAAAAAAACTGGGAAATTCTTTACAATTCCTTCAGGGTCTCTGATGAAACCTGGAATGACCCTATCTACAACGACAGCTGGATGTGGCATAAGGAGGGACACTTGGGACTGAGAGGATTGGTGAGATTGGGTGAGCAAATGCAGACCCTTTAAAGCACAAATGCCTGGCACCCATTCCATGGGTCCGAACTCTCCAGGTTGAAGGGAATATTACTACAGCTATAACATGTACGGGAAACCTAGAGAACGGACACACTGTGAATACGAAAGGTTTCTAAAACTCAACGAATAGTCCCTCTCCTGGTGCTCCGGTTTGACTTTCCATCTGCTTTACTATCAACCTCCCAACTTGGAGAGACAGCCCCTTTAACCTCCTGCTTCGCACAGGTTGCCAATTTGGCAGAGGATGAAAGGGAAGAGGGAGAACCAATGAGAGAGTAGCTGTTAGGCATTTGGACGGGCACATATCACTCTAACTTCCCGGCAGGAAGAAGAATTAACCAAAATCTCAGGCCCCCAATGGGAACCAGCATAGGTCCTGAACCAAAATTTTGGACTTGCGGTCAGCTCACAAAAAACGAGTTGAAAACTGGAGCTCAAGGGCACAGCAATTCACAAACTGGCAGAGTAATAAAGGACAACTATCGTCCGAAAATCTGTTAAGGGAAGGCAACGAGGCGGACTTGAAAGCGAGGCAGAATAGCAGGAAACAGATTTCAAGAGGTACGTTGGAATCGCCTTTAAAGCACAGGAAGAGGGGCACAACTTCGACAATGATGCACTTGGCCAAAAAGTGCGTATGCGTTTTCTCCAGAATATATTCAGGAGAAAACGCATACGCCCTATTTGGCCAAGCAAGCAAGCGGGAAATGCAAATCTGCAGTACAAAGAAGTATCACTTCCCACCGGTCAAAAGGGACATCCACAAAATGTGTAAAAACCAGAAAGGCAAGACAGGCCCTGGAGAACAGGGAGCCTTGTTATGCTGATGGGCGGGATGTAAATTGCCAACTGCCTCTCTGGAGGAGTGCATTGTGTTCCCTAAAACAAGTAAACAACAGAGCTACAGAGCCAAGGGCACTTCCAGTGTAGGGAATATACCTTGGGAAAACTGAAAATCAATAAAACAGAGCCAGCCCAAAATTTAGGGCTGCACTGCTTACAAGGACCTCAACTTGGGTACACCTTAAATATCCCAGGAAATATAAAAATGGTTCAAAAAATTGTGGTACTTACGTACGATGGAATATCCCTCAGCCATGAAATCAATGTCATAAGACCAGTAGCAGCAAAATGGGTGGATTCAGGTACGATGATTCTAAGTGAAATAAGTCACACAGAAAATGAAACTTATCATAAGATATCACTTGTGAAGATCCTGTAAACATGGCTACACTTGAACTGAGTTAGGAAAAAGAACAGTTTCTCACATTTAGAAAACACTCTTATGCCTGCTCAAGGGGGAAGGAGAGGTGGGGTGATGCATATAACCAGAGTTTGATATAAGCACAGGTACCGTTCCGAAAACCAACTATGGAATAGACAAGACCTACACCTTCCTCAGTGAAAGGGACTCAAAACCCTATATTTCCTACAGAGGAATATATCTGACTAGTAAGAATCTTAAAACCTATGTATTGATATGTCTCCGTAAGGGAATCAAGTGTGTCTAGACTGGCATAAACATGGCAGCGAGAATCAGCTCAAACCCACTATAAAAAGGAATTTCAAAAACAAAACAAAAACACTGGGAAATTCTTTACAATTCCTTCAGGGTCTCTGATGAAACCTGGAATGACCCTATCTACAACGACAGCTCGATGTGGCATAAGGCTGGACACTTGGGACTGAGAGGATTGGTGAGATTGGGTGAGCAAATGCAGACCCTTTAAATCAATAATGCATGGCACCCATTCCATGAGTCCCAACTCTCCAGGTTGAAGGGAATATTACTACAGCTTTAACATGTACAGGAAACCTAGAGAACGGACCCACTGTGAATACGAAAAATTTGTAAAACTCAACGAATAGTCCCTCTCCTGGTCCTCCGGTTTGACTTTCCATCTGCTTTACTATCAATCTCCCAACTTGGAGAGACAGACCCGTTAACCTCCTGGTTCGCACAGGTTTCCAATTTGGCAGAGGATGAAAGGGAAGAGGGAGAACCAATGAGAGACTAGCTGTTAGGCATTTGGACGGGAACATATCACTCTAACTTCCCGGCAGGACTTAGAATTAACCAAAGTCTCAGCACCCCACCGGGAACCAGCATAGGTCCTGAACCAAAATTTTGGACTTGCTGTCAGCTCACAAAAAACGAGTTGAAAAATGGAGCTCAGGGGCACAGCAATTCACAAACTTGCAGAGTAATAAAGGACAACTATCGTCCAAAAATCTGTTAAGGGAAGGCAATGAGGCGGACTTGAAAGCGAGACAGAATAGCAGGAAACAGATTTCAAGAGGTACGTTGGAATCGCCTTTAAAGCACAGGAAGAGGGGCACAACTTCGACAATGATGCACTTGGCCAAAAAGGGCGTATGCGTTTTCTCCTGAATATATTCAGGAGAAAATGCATACGCCCTTTTTGGCCAAGCAAGCAAGAGGGCAATGCAAATCTGCACTACAAAGAAGTATCACTTCCCACCGGTCAAAAGGGACATCCACAAGATGTGTAAAAACCAGAAAGCCAAGACAGGCACTGGAGAACAGGGAGACTTTTTATGCTGATGCGACGGATGTAAATTGCCAACCGCCTCTCTGGAGGAGTGCATTGTTTTCCCTAAAACAAGCAAACAACAGAGCTACAGAGCCAAGGGCCCTTCCAGTGTAGGGAATATACCTTGGGAAAACTGAAAATCAAAAAGACAGAGCCACCCCAAAATTTAGGGCTGCACTGCTTACAAGGACCTCAACTTGGGTACACTTTAAATGACCCAGGAAATATTAAAATGGTTCAAAAAATTGCGGTACTTTCTTAAGTTGGAATATCCCTCAGCCATGAAATCAATGTCATAAGACCAGTAGCAGCAAAATGCGTCGATTCAGGTACGATGATTCTAAGTGAAATAAGTAACACAGAAAAAGAAACTTATCATAAGATATCACTTATGAAGATCCTGTAAACATGGCTACACTTTAACTGAGTTAGAAAAGAGAACAGAGTCTCAGATTTAGAAAACACTCTTATGCCTGCTTAAGGGGGAAGGAGAGGTGGAGTGATGCATAAAACCAGAGTTTGATATAAGCACAGGTACCGTTCCAAAAACCAACTATGGCATAGGAAAGACATACATCTTCCTCAGTGAAAGGGACTCAAAACCCCATATTTCCTGCAGAGGAATATATCTGACTATTAAGAATCTTAAAACCTATGTATTGATATGTCTCTGTAAGGGAATCAGGTGTGTCTAGACTGGCATAAACATGGCAGCGAGAAACAGCACAAACCCACTATAAAAGGGAATTTCTCAAAGAAACCAAAAAAAAAAAAAAAAACAGGGAAATACTTTAGAGTTCCTTCAGGATCTCTGATGAAACCTGGAATGACCCCATCTACAGCGACAGCTGGGTGTGGCATAAGGAGGGACACTTGGGACTGAGAGGATTGGTGAGATTGGGTGAGCAAATGCAGACCCTTTAAAGCACAAATGCCTGGCACCCATTCCATGGGTCCGAACTCTCCAGGTTGAAGGGAATATTACTACAGCTATAACATGTACGGGAAACCTAGAGAATGGACACACTGTGAATACGAAAGGTTTCTAAAACTCAACGAATAGTCCCTCTCCTGGTGCTCCGGTTTGACTTTACATCTGCTTTACTATCAACCTCCCAACTTGGAGAGACAGCCCCTTTAACCTCCTGGTTCGCACAGGTTGCCAATTTGGCAGAGGATGAAAGGGAAGAGGGAGAACCAATGAGAGAGTAGCTGTTAGGCATTTGGACGGGCACATATCACTCTAACTTCCCGGCAGGAAGAAGAATTAACCAAAATCTCAGCCCCCCAATGGGAACCAGCATAGGTCCTGAACCAAAATTTTGGACTTGCGGTCAGCTCACAAAAAACGAGTTGAAAACTGGAGCTCAAGGGCACAGCAATTCACAAACTGGCAGAGTAATAAAGGACAACTATCGTCCGAAAACCTGTTAAGGGAAGGCAACGAGGCGGACTTGAAAGCGAGGCAGAATAGCAGGAAACAGATTTCAAGAGGTACGTTGGAATCGCCTTTAAAGCACAGGAAGAGGGGCACAACTTCGACAATGATGCACTTGGCCAAAAAGTGCGTATGCGTTTTCTCCAGAATATATTCAGGAGAAAACGCATACGCCCTTTTTGGCCAAGCAAGCAAGCGGGCCATGCAAATCTGCAGTACAAAGAAGTATCACTTCCCACCGGTCAAAAGGGACATCCACAAAATGTGTAAAAACCAGAAAGGCAAGACAGGCCCTGGAGAACAGGGAGCCTTGTTATGCTGATGGGCGGGATGTAAATTGCCAACTGCCTCTCTGGAGGAGTGCATTGTGTTCCCTAAAACAAGTAAACAACAGAGCTACAGAGCCAAGGGCACTTCCAGTGTAGGGAATATACCTTGGGAAAACTGAAAATCAATAAAACAGAGCCAGCCCAAAATTTAGGGCTGCACTGCTTACAAGGACCTCAACTTGGGTACACCTTAAATATCCCAGGAAATATAAAAATGGTTCAAAAAATTGTGGTACTTACGTACGATGGAATATCCCTCAGCCATGAAATCAATGTCATAAGACCAGTAGCAGCAAAATGGGTGGATTCAGGTACGATGATTCTAAGTGAAATAAGTCACACAGAAAAAGAAACTTATCATAAGATATCACTTGTGAAGATCCTGTAAACATGGCTACACTTGAAATGAGTTAGGAAAAAGAACAGTTTCTCACATTTAGAAAACACTCTTATGCCTGCTTAAGGGGGAAGGAGAGGTGGGGTGATGCATATAACCAGAGTTCGATATAAGCACAGGTACCGTTCCGAAAACCAACTATGGAATAGACAAGACCTACACCTTCCTCAGTGAAAGGGACTCAAAACCCTATATTTCCTACAGAGGAATATATCTGACTAGTAAGAATCTTAAAACCTATGTATTGATATGTCTCCGTAAGGGAATCAAGTTTGTCTAGACTGGCATAAACATGGCAGCGAGAATCAGCTCAAACCCACTATAAAAAGGAATTTCAAAAACAAAACAAAAAAACTGGGAAATTCTTTACAATTCCTTCAGGATCTCTGATGAAACCTGGAATGACCCTATCTACAATGACAGCTGGATGTGGCATAAGGCTGGACACTTGGGACTGAGAGGATTGGTGAGATTGGGTGAGCAAATGCAGACCCTTTAAAGCAATAATGCATGGCACCCATTCCATGGGTCCCAACTCTCCAGGTTGAAGGGAATATTACTACAGCTATAACATGTACAGGAAACCTAGAGAACGGACCCACTGTGAATACGAAAGGTTTCTAAAACTCAACGAATAGTCCCTCTCCTGGTCCTCCGGTTTGACTTTCCATCTGCTTTACTATCAACCTCCCAACTTGGAGAGACAGACCCGTTAACCTCCTGGTTCGCACAGGTTTCCAATTTGGCAGAGGATGAAAGGGAAGAGGGAGAACCAATGAGAGAGTAGCTGTTAGGCATTTGGACGGGCGCATATCACTCTAACTTCCCGGCAGGAAGAAGAATTAACCAAAGTCTCAGCCCCCCACTGGGAACCAGCGTAGGTCCTGAAACAAAACTTTGGACTTGCGCTCAGCTCACAAAAAAACGAGTTGAAAAATGGAGATCAGGTGCACAGCAATTCACAACGTGGCAGGGAGATAAAGGACAACTATCGTCGAAAAATCTGTTAAGGGAAGGCAACGAGGCGGACTTGAAAGCGAGGTAGAATAGCAGGAAACAGATTTCAAGAGGTACGTTGGAATCGCCTTTAAAGCACAGGAAGAGGGGCACAACTTCGACAATGATGTACTTGGCCAAAAAGGGTGTATGCGTTTCTTCCTGAATATATTCAGGAGAAAACACATATGCCCTTTTTGGCCAAGCAAGCAAGAGGGCAATGCAAATCTTCACTACAAAGTAGTATCACTTCCCACTGGTCAAAAGGGACATCCACAAAAATGTGTAAAAACCAGAAAGGCAAGACAGGCCCTGGAGAACAGGGAGCCTTGTTATGCTGATGGGCGGGATGTAAATTGCCAACTGCCTCTCTGGAGGAGTGCATTGTGTTCCATAAAACAAGTAAACAACAGAGCTACAGAGCCAAGGGCACTACCAGTCTAGGGAATATACCTTGGGAAAACTGAAAATCAATAAGACAGAGACACCCCAAAATTTAGGGCTGCACTGCTTACAAGGACCTCAACTTGGGTACACCTTAAATATCCCAGGAAATATAAAAATGGTTCAAAAATTTGTGGTACTTACGTACGATGGAATATCCCTCAGCCATGAAATCAATGTCATAAGACCAGTAGCAGCAAAATGGGTGGATTCAGGTACGATGATTCTAAGTGAAAAAAGTCACAAAGAAAATGAAACTTATCATAAGATATCACTTATGAAGATCCTGTAAACATGGCTACACTTGAAGTGAGTTAGGAAAGAGAACAGAGTCTCACATTTAGAAAACACTCTTATGCCTGCTTAAGGGGGAAGGAGAGGTGGGGTGATGCATAAAACCAGAGTTTGATATAAGCACAGGTACCGTTCCAAAAACCAACTATGGAATAGACAAGACCTACACCTTCCTCAGTGAAAGGGACTCAAAACCCCATATTTCCCGCAGAGGAATATATCTGACTAGTAAGAATCTTAAAACCTATGTATTGATATGTCTCCGTAAGGGAATCAAGTGTGTCTAGACTGGCATAAACATGGCTGCGAGATTCAGCTCAAACTCACTATAAAAAGGAATTTCCAAAACAAAACAAAAAAACTGGGAAATTCTTTACAATTCCTTCAGGGTCTCTGATGAAACCTGGAATGACCCTATCTACAGCGACAGCTGGATGTGGCATAAGGCTGGACACTTGGGACTGAGAGGATTGGTGAGATTGGGTGAGCAAATGCAGACCCATTAAAGCACAAATGCCTGGCACCCATTCCATTTGTCCGAACTCTCCAGGTTGAAGGGAATATTACTACAGTTATAACATGTACGGTAATACCTAGAGAACAGACACACTGTGAATACGAAAGGTTTCTAAAACTCAACGAATAGTCCCTCTCCTGGTGCTCCGGTTTGACTTTCCATCTGCTTTACTATCAACCTCCCAAATTGGAGGGACAGCCCCTTTAACCTCCTGCTTCGCACAGGTTGCCAATTTGGCAGAGGATGAAAGGGAAGAGGGAGAACCAATGAGAGAGTAGCTGCTAGGCATTTGGACCGGCACATATCACTCTAACCTCCCTGCAGGAAGAAGAATTAACCAAAGTCTCAGCCCCCCACCGGCAACCAGCATAGGTCCTGAACCAAAATTTTGAACTTGCTGTCAGCTCACCAAAAACGAGTTGAAAAATGGAGCTCAGGGGCACAGCAATTCACAAACTGGCCGAGTAATAAAGGACAACTATCGTCCAAAAATCTGTTGAGGGAAGGCAACGAGGCGGACTTGAAAGCGAGGCAGAATAGCAGGAAACAGATTACAAGAGGTACGTTGGAATCGCCTTTAAAGCACAGGAAGAGGGGCACAACTTCGACAATGATGCACTTGGCCAAAAAGGGCGTATGCGTTTTCTCCTGAATATATTCAGGAGAAAACGCATACGCCCTTTTTGGCCAAGCAAGCAAGCGGGCAATGCAAATCTGCACTACAAAGAAGTATCACTTCCCACCGGTCAAAAGGGACATCCACAAAATGTGTAAAAACCAGAAAGGCAAGACAGGCCCTGGAGAACAGGGAGCCTTGTTATGCTGATGGGCGGGATGAAAATTGCCAACTGCATCTCTGGAGGAGTGCATTGTGTTCCCTAAAAAAAGTAAAGAACAGAGCTACAGAGCCAAGGGCACTTCCAGTCTAGGGAATATACCTTTGGAAAAGTGAAATTCAATAAGACAGAGCCACCCCAAAATTTAGGGCTGCACTGCTTACAAGGACCTCAACTTGGGTACACCTTAAATATCCCAGGAAATATAAAAATGGTTCAAAAAATTGTGGTACTTACGTACGATGGAATATCCCTCAGCCATGAAATCAATGTCATAAGACCAGTAGCAGCAAAATGGGTGGATTCAGGTACGATGATTCTAAGTGAAATAAGTCACACAGAAAAAGAAACTTATCATAAGATATCACTTATGAAGATCCTGTAAACATGGCTACACTTGAACTGAGTTAGGAAAGAGAACAGTGTCTCACATTTAGAAAACACTCTTATGCCTGCTTAAGGGGGAAGGATATGTGGGGTGATGCATAAAACCAGAGTTTGATATAAGCACAGGTACCGTTCCAAAAACCAACTATGGAATAGACAAGACCTACACCTTCCTCAGTGAAAGGGACTCAAAGCCCAATATTTCCCGCAGAGAAATATATCTGACTAGTAAGAACCTTAAAACCTATGTATTGATATTTCTCCATAAGGGAATCAAGTGTGTCTAGACTGGCATAAACATGGCAGCGAGAATCAGCTCAAACCCACTATAAAAAGGAATTTCAAAAACAAAACAAAAAAACTGGGAAATTCTTTACAATTCCTTCAGGGTCTCTGATGAAACCTGGAATGACCCTATCTACAACGACAGCTGGATATGGCATAAGGCTGGACACTTGGGACTGAGAGGATTGGTGATATTCGGTGAGCAAATGCAGACGCTTTAAAGCACAAATGCCTGGCACCCATTCCATGGGTCCCAACTCTCCAGGTTGAAGGGAATATTACTACAGCACTAACATGTACAATAAACCTAGAGAACGGACACACTGTGAATACGAAAGTTTTCTAAAACTCAATGAATAGTCCCTCATCTGGTGCTCCGGTTTGAGTTTCCATCTGCTTTACTATCAACCTCCCAACTTGGAGAGACAGCCCCTTTAACCTCCTGGTTCGCACAGTTGCCAATTTGGCAGAGGATGAAAGGGAAGAGGGAGAACCAATGAGAGAGTAGCTGTTAGGCATTTGGACGGGCACATATCACTGTAATCTCCCAGCAGGAAGAAGAATTAACCAAAGTCTTAGCCACCCACCGGGAAGCAGTATAGGTCCTGAACCAAAATTTTGGACTTGCGGTCAGCTCACCAAAAACGAGTTGAAAAATGGATCTCAGGGGCACAGCAATTCACAAACTGGCCGAGTAATAAAGGACAACTATCGTCCAAAAATCTGTTGAGGGAAGGCAACGAGGTGGACTTGAAAGCGAGGCAGAATAGCAGGAAACAGATTTCAAGAGGTACGTTGGAATCGCCTTTAAAGCACAGGAAGAGGGGCACAACTTCGACAATGATGCACTTGGCCAAAAAGGGCATATGCGTTTTCTCCTGAATATATTCAGGAGAAAACGCATACGCCCTTTTTGGCCAAGCAAGCAAGCGGGCAATGCAAATCTGCACTACACAGAAGTATCACTTCCCACCGGTCAAAAGGGACATCCACAAAATGTGTAAAAACCAGAAAGGCAAGACAGGCCCTGGAGAACAGGGAGCCTTGTTATGCTGATGGGCGGGATGTAAATTGCCAACTGCCCCTCTGGAGGAGTACATTGTGTTCCCTAAAACAAGTAAACAACAGAGCTACAGAGCCAAGGGCACTTCCAGTCTAGGGAATATACCTTGGGAAAACTGAAAATCAATAAGACAGAGCCACCCCAAAATTTAGGGCTGCACTGCTTACAAGGACCTCAAGTTGGGTACACCTTAAATATCCCAGGAAATATAAAAATGGTTCAAAAAATAGTGGTACTTACGTACGATGGAATATCCCTCAGCCATGAAATCAATGTCATAAGGCCAGTAGCAGCAAATTGGGTGGATTCAGGTACGATGATTCTAAGTGAAATAAGTCACACAGAAAAAGAAACTTATCATAAGATATCACTTATGACGATCCTGTAAACATGGCTACACTTGAACTGAGTTAGGAAAGAGAACAGTGTCTCACATTTAGAAAACACTGTTATGCCTGCTTAAGGGGGAAGGAGAGGTGGGGTGATGCATGAAACCAGAGTTTGATATAAGCACAGGTACCATTCCAAAAACCAACTATGGAATAGACAAGACCTACACCTTCCTCAGTGAAAGGGACTCAAAACCCCATATTTCCCGCAGAGGAATATATATGACTAGTAAGAATCTTAACACCTATGGATTGATATGTCTCCGTAAGGGAATCAAGTGTGTCTAGACTGGCATAAACATGGCAGCGAGAACCAGCTCAAACCCACTATAAAAAGGAATTTCAAAAACAAAACAAAAAAACTGGGAAATTCTTTACAATTCCTTCAGAGTCTCTGATGAAACCTGGAATTACCCTATCTACAATGACAGCTGGATGTGGCATAAGGAGGCACACTTGGGACTGAGACGATTGGTGAGATTGGGTGAGCAAATGCAGACCCTTTAAAGCACAAATGCCTGGCACCCATTCCATGGGTCCCAACTCTCCAGGTTGAAGGGAATATTACTACAGCTATAACATGTACGGGAAACCTAGAGAACGGACACACTGTGAATACGAAAGGTTTCTAAAACTCAACGAATTGTCCCTCTCCTGGTGCTCCGGTTAGACTTTCCATCTGCTTTGCGATCCATCTCCCAACTTGGAGATACAGCCCCTTTAACCTCCTGGTTCGCACAGGTTTCCAATTTGGCAGAGGATGAAAGGGAAGAGGGAGAACCAATGAGAGCATAGCTGTTAGGCATTTGGATGGGCACATATCACTCTAACTTCCCGGCAGGAAAAAGAATTAACCAAAGTCTCAGCCCCCCACCGGGAACCAGCATAGGTCCTGAACCAAAATTTTGGACTTGCGGTCAGCTCACCAAAAACGAGTTGAAAAATGGAGCTGAGGGGCACAGCAATTCACAAACTGGCCAAGTAATAAAGGACAACTATCATCCAAAAATCTGTTGAGGGAAGGCAACGAGGCGGACTTGAAAGCGAGGCAGAATAGCAGGAAACAGATTTCAAGAGGTACGTTGGAATCGCCTTTAAAGCACAGGAAGAGGGGCACAACTTCGACAATGATGCACTTGGACAAAAAGGGCGTATGCGTTTTCTCCTGAATATATTCAGGAGAAAACGCATACGCCCTTTTTGGCCAAGCAAGCAAGCGGGCAATGCAAATCTGCACTACAAAGAAGTATCACTTCCCACCAGTCAAAAGGGACATCCACAAAATGTGTAAAAACCAGAAAGGCAAGACAGGCCCTGGAGAACAGGGAGCCTTGTTATGCTGATGGGCCGGATGTAAATTGCCAACTGCCTCTCTGGAGGAGTGCATTGTGTTCCCTAAAGCAAGTAAAGAACAGAGCTTCAGAGCCAAGGGCACTTCCAGTCTAGGGAATATACCTTGGGAAAACTGAAAATCAATAAGACAGAGCCAACCCAAAATTTAGGGCTGCACTGCTTACAAGGACCTCAACTTGGGTACACCTTAAATATCCCAGGAAATATAAAAATGGTTCAAAATTTGTGGTACTTACGTACGATGGAATATCCCTCAGCCATGAAATCAATGTCATAAGACCAGTAGCAGCAAAATGGGTGGATTCAGGTACAAAGATTCTAAGTGAAATAAGTCACACAGAAAAAGATACATATCATAAGATATCACTTATGGAGATCCTGTAAACATGGCCACACTTGAACTGAGTTAGGAAAGAGAAGAGTGTCTCACATTTAGAAAACACTCTTATGCCTGCTTAAGGGGGAAGGAGAGGTGGGGTGATGCATAAAACCAGAGTTTGATATAAGCACAGGTACCATTCCAAAAACCAACTATGGAATAGACAAGACCTACACCTTCCTCAGTGAAAGGGACTCAAAACCCCATATTTCCCGCAGAGGAATATATCTGAATAGTAAGAATCTTAAAACCTATTTATTGATATGTCTCCGTAAGGGAATCAAGTGTGTCTAGACTGGCATAAACATGGCAGCGAGAATCAGCTCAAACCCACTATAAAAAGGAATTTCTAAAACAAAACAAAAAAACTGGGAAATTCTTTACAATTCCTTCAGGGTCTCTAATGAAACCTGGAATGACCCTATCTACAACGACAGCTGGATGTGGCATAAGTCTGGACACTTGGGACTGAGAGGATTGGTGAGACTGGGTGAGCAAATGCAGACCCTTTAAAGCAATAATGCCTGGCACCCATTCCATGGGTCCCAACTCTCCAGGTTGAAGGGAATATTACTACAGCTATAACATGTACCGGAAACCTAGAGAACGGACACACTGAGAATACGAAAGGATTCTAAAACTCAACGAATAATCCCTCTCCTTGTGCTCCGCTTTGACTTTACATCTGCTTTACTATCAACCTCCCAACTTGGAGAGACAGCCCCTTTAACCTCCTGGTTCGCACAGGTTTCCAATTTGGCAGAGGATGAAAGGGAAGAGGGAGAACCAATGAGAGAGTAGCTTTTAGGCATTTGGACGGGCACATATCACTCTAACTTCCCGGCAGGAAGAAGAATTAACCAAAGTCTCAGCCACCCACCGGGAAGCAGCATAGTTCCTGAACCAAAATTTTGGACTTGCGGTCAGCTCACCAAAAACGAGTTGAAAAATGGAGCTCAGGGGCACAGCAATTCACAAACTGGCCGAGGAATAAAGGACAACTGTCGTCCAAAAATCTGTTGAGCGAAGGCAACGAGGCAGACTTGAAAGCGAGGCAGAATAGCAGGAAACAGATTTCAAGAGGTACGTTGGAATTGCCTTTAAAGCACAGGAAGAGGGGCACAACTTCGAGAATGATGCACTTGGCCAAAAAGGGCGTATGCGTTTTCTCCTGAATATATTCAGGAGAAAACGCAAACGCCCTTTTTGGCCAAGCAAGCAAGCGAGCAATGCAAATCTGCACTACAAAGAAGTATCACTTCCCACCGGTCAAAAGGGACATCCACAAAATGTGTAAAAACCAGAAAGGCAAGACAGGCCCTGGAGAACAGGGAGCCTTGTTATGCTGATGGGCGGGATGTAAATTGCCAACTGCCCCTCTGGAGGAGTACATTGTGTTCCCTAAAACAAGTAAAGAACAGAGCTACAGAGCCAAGGGCACTTCCAGTCTAGGGAATATACCTTGGGAAAACTGAAAATCAATAAGAGAGAGCCACCCCAAAATTTAGGGCTGCACTGCTTACAAGGACCTCAACTTGGGTACACCTTAAATATCCCAGGAAATATAAAAATGGTTCAAAAAATTGTGGTAGTTACGTACGATGGAATATCCCTCAGCCATGCAGTCATTGTCATAAGACCAGTAGCAGCAAAATGGGTGGATTCAGGTACGATGATTCTAAGTGAAATAAGTCACAGAGAAAAAGAAACTTATCATAAGATATCACTTATGAAGATCCTGTAAACATGGCTACACTTGAACTGAGTTAGGAAATAAAACAGTGTCTCACATTTAGGAAACACTCTTATGCCTGCTTAAGGGGGAAAGAGAGGTGGGGTGATGCATAAAACCAGAGTTTGATATAAGCACAGGTACCGTTCCAAAAACCAACTATGGAATAGACAAGACCTACACCTTCCTCAATGAAAGGGACTCAAAACCCCATATTTCCCGCAGAGGAATATATCTGACTAGTAAGAATCTTAAAACCTATGTATTGATATGTCTCCGTAAGGGAATCAAGTGTGTCTAGACTGGCATAAACATGGAAGCGAGAATCAGCTCAAACCCACTATAAAAAGGAATTTCAAAAACAAAACAAAAAAAATGGGAAATTCTTTACAATTCCTTCAGGGTCTCTGATGAAACCTGGAATGACCCTATGTACAACGACAGCTGGATATGGCATAAGGCTGGACACTTGGGACTGAGAGGATTGGTGAGATTGGGTGAGCAAATGCAGACCCTTTAAAGCAATAATGCATGACACCCATTCTATGGGTCCCAACTCTCCAGGTTGAAGGGAATATTACTACAGCTATAAAATGTACGGGAAACCTAGAGAACGGACACACTGTGAATACGAAAGGTTTCTAAAACTCAACGAATAGTCCCTCTCCTGTTGCTCCGGTTTGACTTTCCATCTGCTTTACTATCAACCTCCCAACTTGGAGAGACAGCCCCTTTAACCTCCTGGTTCGCACAGGATTCAAATTTGGCAGAGGATGAAAGGGAAGAGGGAGAACCAATGAGAGAGTAGCTGTTAGGCATTTTGACGGGCACATATCACTCTAACTTCCGGGCAGGAAGAAGCATTAACCAAAGACTCAACCCCCCACCGGGAACCAGCATAGTTCTTGAACCAAAATTTTGGACTTGCGGTCAGCTCACCAAAAACGAGTTGAAAAATGGAGCTCAGTGGCACAGCAATACACAAACTGGCCGAGTAATAAAGGACAATTATCGTCCAAAAATCTGTTGATGGAAGGCAACGAGGCGGAAGTGAAAGCGAGGCAGAATAGCAGGAAACAGATTTCAAGAGGTACGTTGGAATCACCTTTAAAGCACAGGAAGAGGGGCACAACTTCGACAATGATGCACTTGGCCAAAAAGGGCGTATGTGTTTTCTCCTGAATATATTCAGGAGAAAATGCATACGCCCTTTTTTTCCAAGCAAGCATGCGGGCAATGCAAATCTGCACTACAAAGAAGTATCACTTCCCACCGGTCAAAAGGGACATCCACAAATGTGTAAAATCCAGAAAGGCAAGACAGGTCCTGGAGAACAGGGAGCCTTGTTATGCTGATGGGCGGGATGTAAATTGCCAAATGCCTCTCTGGAGGAGTACATTGTGTTCCCTAAAACAAGTAAAGAACAGAGCTACAGAGCCAAGGGCACTTCCAGTCTAGGGAATATACCTTGGGAAAACTGAAAATCAATAAGACAGAGCCACCCCAAAATTTAGGGCTGCACTGCTTACAAGGACCTCAACTTGGGTACACCTTACATATTCCAGGAAATATAAAAATGGTTCAAAAAATTGTGGTACTTATGTACGATGGAATATCCCTCAGCCATGAAATCAATGTCATAAGACCAGTAGCAGCAAAATGGGTGGATTCAGGTACGATGATTCTAAGTGAAATAAGTCACAGAGAAAAAGAAACTTATCATAAGATATCACTTATGAAGATCCTGTAAACATGGCTACACTTGAACTGAGTTAGGAAAGAGAACAGTGTCTCACATTTAGAAAACACTCTTATGCCTGCTTAAGGGGAAAGGAGAGGTGGGGTGATGCATAAAACCAGAGTTTGATATAAGCATAGGTACCGTTCCAAAAACTAACTATGGAATAGAAAAGACCTACACCTTCCTCAGTGAAAGGGACTCAAAACCCCATATTTCCCGCAGAGGAATATATCTGACTAGTAAGAATCTTAAAACCTATGTATTGATATGTCTCCGTAAGGGAATCAAGTGTGCCTAGACTGGCATAAACATGGCAGCGAGAATCAGCTCAAACCCACTATAAAAAGGAATTTCAAAAACAAAACAAAAACAATGGGAAATTCTTTACAATTCCTTCAGGGTCTCTGAGGAAACCTGGAATGACCATATCTACAACGTCAGCTGGATGTCGCATAAGGCTGGACATTTGGGACTGACAGGATTGGTGAGATTGGGTGAGCAAATGCAGACCCTTTAAAGCAATAATGCATGGCACCCATTCCATGGGTCCCAACTCTCCAGGTTGAAGGGAATATTACTACAGCTATAACATGTACGGGAAACCTAGAGAACGGACACAGTGTGAATACGAAAGGTTTCTAAAACTCAACGAATAGTCCCTCTCCTGGTGCTCCGGTTTTGACTTTCCATCTGCTTTACTATCAACCTCCCAACTTGGAGAGACAGACCCTTTAACCTCCTGGTTCACACAGGTTGCCAATTTGGCAGAGGATGAAAGGGAAGAGGGAGAACCAATGAGAGAGTAGCTGTTAGGCATTTGGACGGGCACATATCACTGTAATTTCCCGGCCGGAAGAAGAATTAACCAAAGTCTCAGCCACCCACCGGGAACCAGTATAGGTCCTGAACCAAAATTTTGGACTTGCGGTCAGCTCACCAAAAACGAGTTGAATAATGGAGCTCAGGGGTACAGCAATTCACAAACTTGCCGAGTAATAAAGGACACCTACAGTCCAAAAATCGGTTGAGGGAAGGCAACGAGGCGGACTTGAAAGCGAGGCAGAAAAGCAGGAAACAGATTTCAAGAGGTACGTTGGAATCGCCTTTAAAGCACAGGAAGTGGGGCACAACTTCGACAATGATGCACTTGGCCAAAAAGGGCATATGCGTTTTCTCCTGAATATATTCAGGAGAAAACGCATACGCCCTTTTTGTCCAAGCAAGCAAGCGGGCAATGCAAATCTGCACTACAAAGAAGTATCACTTCCCACCGGTCAAAAGGGACATCCACAAAATGTGTAAAAACCAGAAAGGCAAGACAGGCCCTGGAGAACAGGGAGCCTTGTTATGCTGATGGGCGGGATGTAAATTGCCAACTGCCTCTCTGGAGGAGTACATTGTGTTCCCTAAAACAAGTAAAGAACAGAGCTACAGAGCCAAGGGCACTTCCAGTCTAGGGAATATACCTTGGGAAAACTGAAAATCAATAAGACAGAGCCACCCCAAAATTTAGGGCTGCACTGCTTACAAGGACCTCAACTTGGGTACACCTTAAATATCCCAGGAAATATAAAAATGGTTCTAAAAATTGTGGTACATATGTACGATGGAATATCCCTCAGCCATGAAATCAATGTCATAAGACCAGTAGCAGCAAAATGGGTGGAATCAGGTACGATGATTCTAAGTGAAATAAGTCACAGAGAAAAAGAAACTTATCATAAGATATCGCTTATGAAGATCCTGTAAACATGGCTACACTTGAACTGAGTTAGGAAAGAGAACAGTGTCTCACATTTAGAAAACACTCTTATGCCTGCTTAAGGGGGAAGGAGAGGTGGGGTGATGCATAAAACCAGAGTTTGATATAAGCACAGGTACCGTTCCAAAAACCAACTATGGAATAGACAATACCTACACCTTCCTCATTGAAAGCGACTCAAAACACCATATTTCCCGCAGAGGATTATATCTGACTAGTAAGAATCTTAAAACCTATGTATTGATATGTCTCTGTAAGGGAATCAAGTGTGTCTAGACTGGCATAAACATGGCAGCGAGAATCAGCTCAAACCCACTATAAAAAGGAATTTCAAAAACAAAACAAAAAAACTGGGAAATTCTTTACAATTCCTTCAGGGTCTCTGATGAAAACTGGAATGGCCCTAACTACAACGACAGCTGGATGTGGCATAAGGCTGGACACTTGGGACTGAGAGGATTTGTGAGATTTGGTGAGCAAATGCAGACCCTTTAAAGCAATAATGCATGGCACACATTCCATGGGTCCCAACTCTCCAGGTTTAAGGGAATATTACTACAGATATAACATGTTCGGGAATCCTACAGAACGGACACACTGTGAATACGAAACGTTTCTAAAACTCAACGAATAGTCCCTCTCCTGGTGCTCCGGTTTGACTTTCCATCTGCTTTACTCTTAACCTCCCAACTTGGAGAGACAGCCCCTTTAACCTCCTGGTTCACACAGGTTTCCAATTTGACAGAGGATGAAAGGGAAGAGGGAGAACCAATGAGAGAGTAGCTGTTAGGCATTTGGACCGGCACATATCACTGTAATTTCCCGGCAGGAAGAAGAATTAACCAAAGTCTCAGCCCCCCACCGGGAACCAGTATAGGTCCTGAACCAAAATTTTGGACTTGCGGTCAGCTCACCTAAAACGAGTTGAAAAATGGAGCTCAGGGGCACAGCAATTCAAAAACTGGCCGAGTAATAAAGGACAACTATCGTCCAAAAATCTGATGAGGGAAGGCAACGAGGCGGACTTGAAAGCGAGGCAGAATAGCAGGAAACAGATTTCAAGAGGTACGTTGGAATCGCCTTTAAAGCACAGGAAGAGGGGCACAACTTCGACAATGATGCACTTGGCCAAAAAGGGCGTATGCGTTTTCTCCTGAATATATTCAGGAGAAAACACATACGCGCTTTTTGGCCAAGCAAGCAAGCGGGCAATGCAAATCTGCACTACAAAGAAGTATCACTTCCCACCGGTCAAAAGGGACATCCACAAAATGTGTAAAAACCAGAAAGGCAAGACAGGCCCTGGAGAACAGGGAGCCTTGTTATGCTGATGGGCGGGATGTTAATTGCCAACTGCCTCTCTGGAGCAGTGCATTGTGTTCCCTAAAACAAGTAAACAACAGAGCTACAGAGCCAAGGGCACTTCCAGTCTAGGGAATATACCTTGGGAAAACTGAAGATTAATAAGACAGAGCCACCCCAAAATTTAGGGCTGCACTGCTTACAAGGACCTCAACTTGGGTACACCTTAAATATCCCAGGAAATATAAAAATGGTTCAAAAAATTGTGGTACTTACGTACGATGGAATATCCCTCAGCCATGAAATCAATGTCATAAGACCAGTAGCAGCAAAATGGGTGGATTCAGGTACGATGATTTTAAGTGAAATAAGTCACAGAGAAAAAGAAACTTATCATAAGATATCACTTATGAAGATCCTGTAAACATGGCTACACTTGAACTGAGTTAGGAAAGAGAACAGTGTCTCACATTTAGAAAACACTCTTATGCCTGCTTAAGGGGGAAGGAGAGGTGGTGTGATGCATAAAACCAGAGTTTGATATAAGCACAGGTACCGTTCCAAAAACCAACTATGGAATAGACAAGACCTACACCTTCCTCAGTGAAAGGGACTCAAAACACCATATTTCCCGCAGAGGAATATATCTGACTAGTAAGAATCTTAAAACCTATGTATTGATATGTCTCCGTAAGGGAATCAAGTGTGTCTAGACTGGCATAAACATGGCAGCGAGAATCAGCTCAAACCCTCTATAAAAAGGACTTTCAAAAACAAAACAAAAAAACTGGGAAATTCTTTACAATTCCTTCAGGGTCAATGATGAAACCTGTAATGACCCTGTCTACAACGACAGCTGGATATGGCATAAGGCTGGACACTTGGGACTGAGGGGATTGGTGAGATTGGGTGAGCAAATGCAGACCCTTTAAAGCAATAATGCATGGCACCCTTTCCATGGGTCCCAACTCTCCAGGTTGAAGGGAATATTACTACAGTTATAACATGTACGGGAAACCTAGAGAACGGACACACTGTGAATACGAAAGGTTTCTAAAACTCAACGAATAGTCCCTCTCCTGGTGCTCCGGTTTGACTTTCCACCTGCTTTACTATCAACCTCGCAACTTGGAGAGACAGCCCCTTTAACCTCCTGGTTCGCACAGGTTGCCAATTAGGCAGAGGATGAAAGGGAAGAGGGAGAACCAATGAGAGAGTAGCTGTTAGGCATTTGGACGGGCACATATCTCTGTAATTTCCCAGCAGGAAGAAGAATTAACCAAAGTCTCAGCCACCCACCGGGAACCAGCATAGGTCCTGAACCAAAATTTTGGACCTGCGGTCAGCTCACCAAAAACGAGTTGAAAAATGGAGCTCAGGGGCACAGCAATTCACAAACTGGCCGAGTAATAAAGGACAACTATCGTCCAAAAATCTGTTGAGGGAAGGCAACGAGGCGGACTTGAAAGCGAGGCAGAATAGCAGGAAACAGATTTCAAGAGGTACGTTGGAATCGCCTTTAAAGCACCGGATGAGGGGCACAACTTCGACAATGATGCATGTGGCCAAAAAGGGCGTATGCGTTTTCTCCTGAATATATTCAGGAGAAAACGCATACGCCCTTTTTGGTCAAACAAGCAATCGGGCAATGCAAATCTGCACTACAAAGAAGTATCACTTCCCACCGGTCAAAAGAGACATCCACAAAATGTGTAAAAACCAGAAAGGCAAGACAGGCCCTGGAGAACAGGGAGCCTTGTTATGCTGATGGGCGGGATGTAAATTGCCAACTGCCTCTCTGGAGGAGTACATTGTGTTCTCTAAAACAAGTAAAGAACAGAGCTACAGAGCCAAGGGCACTTCCAGTCTACGGAATATACCTTGGGAAAACTGAAAATCAATAAGACAGAGCCACTCCAAAATTTAGGGCTGTACGGCTTATAAGGACCTCAACTTGGTTACACCTTAAATATCCCAGGAAATATAAAAATGGTTCAAAAAATTGTGGTACTTACGTACGATGGAATATCCCTCAGCCATGAAATCAATGTCATAAGACCAGTAGCAGCAACATGGGTGGATTTAGGTACGATGATTCTAAGTGAAATAAGTCACAGAGAAAAAGAAACTTATCATAAGATATCACTTATGAAGATCCTGTAAACATGGCTACACTTGAACTGAGTTAGGAAAGAGAACAGTGTCTCACATTTAGAAAACACTCTTATGCCTGCTTAAGGGGGAAGGAGAGGTGGGGTGATGCATAAAACCAGAGTTTGATATAAGCACAGGTACCATTCCAAAAACAAACTATGGAATAGACAAGACCTACACCTTCCTCAGTGAAAGGGACTCAAAACCCCATATTTCCCGCAGAGGAATATATCTGACTAGTAAGAATCTTAAACCTATGTATTGCTATGTCTCCGTAAGGGAATCAAGTGTGTCTAGACTGGCATAACCATGGCAGCGAGAATCAGCTCAAACCCACTATAAAAAGGAATTTCAAAAACAAAACAAAAAAACTGGGAAATTCTTTACAATTCCTTCAGGGTCTCTGATGAAACCTGGAATGACCCTATCTACAATGACAGCTGGATGTGGCATAAGGCTGGACACTTGGGACTGAGAGGATTGGTGAGATTGGGTGAACAAATGCAGACCATTTAAAGCAATAATGCATGGCACACATTCCATGGGTCCCAACTCTCCAGGTTGAAGGGAATATTACTACAGTTATAACAGGTACGGGAAACCTAGAGAACGGACACACTGTGAATACGAAAGGTTTCTAAAACTCAACGAATAGGCCCTCTCCTGGTGCTCCGGTTTGACTTTCCATCTGCTTTACTATCAACCTCCCAACTTGGAGAGACAGCCCCTTTAACCTCCTGGTTCGCACAGGTTGCCAATTTGGCAGAGGATGAAAGGGAAGAGGGAGAACCAATGAGAGAGTAGCTGTTAGGCATTTGGACGGGCACATATCACTGTAATTTCCCGGCAGGAAGAAGAATTAACCAAAGTCTCAGCCACCCACCGGGAATCAGTATAGATCCTGAACCAAAATTTCGGACTTGCGGTCAGCTCACCAAAAACGAGTTGAAAAATGGAGCTCAGGGGCACAGCAATTCACAAACTGGCCGAGTAATAAAGGACAACTATCGTCCAAAAATCTGTTGAGGGAAGGCAACGAGGCGGACTTGAAAGCGAGGCAGAATAGCAGGAAACAGATTTCAAGAGGTACGTTGGAATCGCCTTTAAAGCACAGGAAGAGGGGCACAACTTCGACAATGATGCACTTGGCCAAAAAGGGCGTATGCGTTTTCTCCTCAATATATTCAGGAGAAAACGCATACGCCATTTTTGGCCAAGCAAGCAAGCTGGCAATGCAAATCTGCACTACAAAGAAGTATCACTTCCCACCGGTCAAAAGGGACATCCACAAAATGTGTAAAAACCAGAAAGGCAAGACAGGCCCTGGAGAACAGGGAGCCTTGTTATGCTGATGGGCGGGATGTAAATTGCCAACTGCCTCTCTGGAGGAGTGCATTGTGTTCCCTAAAACAAGTAAACAACAGAGCTACAGAGCCAAGGGCACTTCCAGTCTAGGGAATATACCTTGGGAAAACTGAAAATCAAAAAGACACAGCCACTTCAAAATTTAGGGCTGCACTGCTTACAAGGACCTCAACTTGGGTACACCTTAAATATCCCAGGAAATATAAAAATGGTTCAAAAAATTGTGGTACTTACGTACGATGGAATATCCCTCAGCCATGAAATCAATGTCATAAGACAAGTAGCAGCAAAATGGGTGGATTCAGGTACGATGATTCTAAGTGAAATAAGTCACACAGAAAAAGAAACTTATCATAAGATATCACTTATGAAGATCCTGTAAACATGGCTACACTTGAACTGAGTTAGGAAAGAGAACAGTGTCTCACATTTAGAAAACACTCTTATGCCTGCTTAAGGGGGAAGGAGAGGTGGGGTGATGCATAAAACCAGAGTTTGATATAAGCACAGGTACCGTTCCAAAAACCAACTATGGAATAGACAAGACCTACACCTTCCTCAGTGAAAGGGACTCAAAACCCCATATTTCCCGCAGAGGAATATATCTGACTAGTAAGAATCTTAAAACCTATGTATTGATATGTCTCCGTAAGGGAATCAAGTGTGTCTAGACTGGGATAAATATGGCAGCGAGAATCAGCTCAAACCCACTATAAAAAGGAATTTCAAAAATAAAACAAAACAACTGGGAAATGCTTTACAATTCCTTCAGGGTCTCTGATGAAACCTGAAATGACCCTATCTACAATGACAGCTGGATGTGGCATAAGGCTGGACACTTGGGACTGAGAGGATTGGTGAGATTGGGTGAGCAAATGCAGACCCTTTAAAGCAATAATGCATGGCACACATTCCATGGGTCCCAACTCTCCAGGTTGAAGGGAATATTACTACAGATATAACATGTACGGGAATCCTAGAGAACGGACACACTGTGAATACGAAAGGTTTCTAAAACTCAACGAATAGGCCCTCTCCTGGTGCTCCGGTTTGACTTTCCATCTGCTTTATTATCAACCTCCCAACTTGGAGAGACAGCCCCTTTAACCTCCTGGTTCGCACAGGTTGCCAATTTGGCAGAGGATGAAAGGGAAGAGGGAGAACAAATGAGAGAGTAGCTGTTAGGCATTTGGACGGGCACATATCACTGTAATTTCCCGGCAGGAAGAAGAATTAACCAAAGTCTCAGCCACCCACCGGGAATCAGTATAGATCCTGAACCAAAATTTCGGACTTGCGGTCAGCTTACCAAAAACGAGTTGAAAAGTGGAGCTCAGGGGCACAGCAATTCACAAACGGGCCGAGTAATAAAGGACAACTATCGTCCAAAAATCTGTTGAGGGAAGGCAACGAGGCGGACTTGAAAGCGAGGCAGAATAGCAGGAAACAGATTTCAAGAGGTACGTTGGAATCGCCTTTAAAGCACAGGAAGAGGGGCACAACTTCGACAATGATGCACTTGGCCAAAAAGGGCGTATGCGTTTTCTCCTCAATATATTCAGGAGAAAACGCATACGCCCTTTTTGGCCAAGCAAGCAAGCTGGCAATGCAAATCTGCACTACAAAGAAGTATCACTTCCCACCGGTCAAAAGGGACATCCACAAAATGTGTAAAATCCAGAAAGGCAAGACAGGTCCTGGAGAACAGGGAGCCTTGTTATGCTGATGGGCGGGATGTAAATTGCCAACTGCCTCTCTGGAGGAGTACATTGTGTTCCCTAAAACAAGTAAAGAACAGAGCTACAGAGCCAAGGGCACTTCCAGTCTAGGGAATATACCTCGGGAAAACTGAAAATCAATAAGACAGAGCCACCCCAAAATTTAGGGCTGCACTGCTTACAAGGACCTCACCTTGGGTACACCTTACATATTCCAGGAAATATAAAAATGGTTCAAAAAATTGTGGTACTTACGTACGATGGAATATCCCTCAGCCATGAAATCAATGTCATAAGACCAGTAGCAGCAAAATGGGTGGATTCAGGTACGATGATTCTAAGTGAAATAAGTCACAGAGAAAAAGAAACTTATCATAAGATATCACTTATGAAGATCCTGTAAACATGGCTACACTTGAACTGAGTTAGGAAAGAGAACAGTGTCTCACATTTAGAAAACACTCTTATGCCTGCTTAAGGGGGAAGGAGAGGTGGGGTGATGCATAAAACCAGAGTTTGATATAAGCACAGGTACCGTTCCAAAAACCAACTATTGAATAGACAAGACCTACACCTTCCTCAGTGAAAGGGACTCAAAACCCCATATTTCCCGCAGAGGAATATATCTGACTAGTAAGAATCTTAAAACCTATGTATTGATATGTCTCCGTAAGGGAATCAAGTCTGTCTAGACTGGCATAAACATGGCAGCGAGAATCAGCTCAAACCCACTATAAAAAGGAATTTCAAAAACAAAACAAAAAAACTGGGAAATTCTTTACAATTCCTTCAGGGTCTCTGATGAAACCTCGAATGACCCTATCTACAATGACAGCTGGATGTGGCATAAGGCTGGACACTTGGGACTGAGAGGATTGGTGAGATTGGGTGAGCAAATGCAGACCCTTTAAAGCAATAATGCATGGCACCCATTCCATGGGTCCCAACTCTCCAGGTTGAAGGGAATATTACTACAGTTATAACATGTACGGGAAACCTAGAGAACGGACACACTGTGAATACGAAAGGTTTCTAAAACTCAACGAATAGTCCCTCTCCTGGTGCTCCGGTTTGACTTTCCATCTGCTTTACTATCAACCTCCCAAATTGGAGAGACAGCCCCTTTAACATCCTGGTTCGCACAGGTTGCCAATTTGGCAGAGGATGAAAGGGAAGAGGGAGAACCAATGAGAGAGTAGCTGTTAGGCATTTGGACGGGCACATATCACTGTAATTTCCCGGCAGGAAGAAGAATTAACCAAAGTATCAGCCACCCACTGGGAAACAGTATAGGTGCTGATCCAAAATTTTGGACTTGCGGTCAACTCACCAAAAACGAGTTGAAAAATGGAGCTCAGGGGCACAGCAATTCACAAACTGGCCGAGTAATAAAGGACAACTATCGTCCAAAAATCTGTTGAGGCAAGGCAACGAGGCGGACTTGAAAGCGAGGCAGAATAGCAGGAAACAGATTTCAAGAGATACATTGGAATCGCCTTTAAAGCACAGGAAGAGGGGCACAACTTCGACAATGATGCACTTGGCCAAAAAGGGCGTATGCGTTTTCTCCTGAATATATTCAGGAGAAAACACATACGCCCTTTTTGGCCAAGCAAGCAATCGGGCAATGCAAATCTGCACTACAAAGAAGTATCTCTTCCCACCGGTCAAAGGGACATCCACAAAATGTGTAATAACCAGAAAGGCAAGACAGGCCCTGGAGAACAGGGAGCCTTGTTATGCTGATTGGCGGGATGTAAATTGCCAACTGCCTCTCTGGAGGAGTGCATTGTGTTCCCTAAAACAAGTAAACAACAGAGCTACAGAGCCAAGGACACTTCCAGTCTAGGGAATATACCTTGGGAAAACTGAAAATCAATAAGACAGAGCCACCCCAATATTTAGGGCTGCACTGCTTACAAGGACCTCAACTTGGGTACACATTAAATATCCCAGGAAATATAAAAATGGTTCAAAAAATTGTGGTACATACGTACGATGGAATATCCCTCAGCCATGAAATCAATGTCATAAGAGCAGTAGCAGCAAAATGGGTGGATTCAGGTACGATGATTCTAAGTGAAATAAGTCACACAGAAAAAGAAACTTATCATAAGATATCACTTATGAAGATCCTGTAAACATGGCTATACTTGAACTGAGTTAGGAAAGAGAACAGTGTCTCACATTTAGACAACACTCTTATGCCTGCTTAAGGGGGAAGGAGAGGTGGGGTGATGCATAAAACCAGAGTTTGATATAAGCACATGTACCGTTCCAAAAACCAACTATGGAATAGACAAGACCTACACCTTCCTCAGTGAAAGGGACTCAAAACCCCATATTTCCCGCAGAGGAATATATCTGACTAGTAAGAATCTTAAAACCTATGTATTGATATGTCTCCGTAAGGGAATCAAGTGTGTCTAGACTGGCATAAACATGGCAGCGAGAATCAGCTCAAACCCACTATAAAAAGGAATTTCAAAAATAAAACAAAACAACTGGGAAATTCTTTACAATTCCTTCAGGGTCTCTGATGAAACCTGGAATGACCCTATCTACAACGACAGCTGGATGTGGCATAAGGCTGGACACTTGGGACTGAGAGGATTGGTGAGATTCGGTGAGCAAATGCAGACCCTTTAAAGCAATATTGCATGGCACACATTCCATGGGTCCCAACTCTCCAGGTTGAAGGGAATATTACTACAGCTATAACACGTACGGGAAACCTAGAGAACGGACACACTGTGAATACGAAAGGTTTCTAAAACTCAACGAATAGTCCCTCTCCTGGTGCTCCGGTTTGACTTTCCATCTGCTTTACTATCAACCTCCCAACTTGGAGAGACAGCCCCTTTAACCTCCTGGTTCACACAGGTTGCCAATTTGGCAGAGGATGAAAGGGAAGAGGGAGAACCAATGAGACAGTGCCTGTTAGGCATTTGGACGGGCACATATCACTGTAATTTCCCGGCAGGAAGAAGAATTAACCAAAGTCTCAGCCACCCACCGGGAACCAGCATAGGTCCTGAACCAAAATTTTGGACCTGCGGTCAGCTCACCAAAAACGAGTTGAAAAATGGAGCTCAGGGGCACAGCAATTCACAAACTGGCTGAGTAATAAAGGACAACTATCGTCCAAAAATCTGTTGAGGGAAGGCAACGAGGCGGACTTGAAAGCGAGGCAGAATAGCAGGAAACAGATTTCAAGAGGTACCTTGGAATCGCCTTTAAAGCACAGGAAGAGGGGCACAACTTCGACAATGATGCACTTGGCCAAAAAGGGCGTATGCGTTTTCTCCTGAATATATTCAGGAGAAAACGCATACGCCCTTTTTGCCCAAGCAAGCAAGCGGGCAATGCAAATCTCCACTACAAAGAAGTATCACTTCCCACCGGTCAAAAGGGACATCCACAAAATGTGTAAAAACCAGAAAGGCAAGACAGGCCCTGGAGAACAGGGAGCCTTGTTATGCTGATGGGCGGGATGTAAATTGCCAACTGCCTCTCTGGAGGGGTGCATTGTGTTCCCTAAAACAAGTAAACAACAGAGCTACAGAGCCAAGGGCACTTCCAGTCTAGGGAATATACCTTGGGAAAACTGAAAATCAATAAGACAGAGACACCCCAAAATTTAGGGCTGCACTGCTTAGAAGGACCTCAACTTGGGTACACCTTAAATATCCCAGGAAATATAAAAATGCTTCAAAAAATTGTGGTACTTATGTACGATGGAATATCCCTCAGCCATGAAATCAATGTCATAAGACCAGTAGCAGCAAAATGGGTGGATTCAGGTACGATGATTCTAAGTGAAATAAGTCACACAGAAAAAGAAACTTATCATAAGATATCACTTATGAAGATCCTGTAAACATGGCTACACTTGAACTGAGTTAGGAAAGAGAACAGTGTCTCACATTTAGAAAACACTCTTATGCCTGCTTAAGGGGGAAGGAGAGCTGAGGTGATGCATAAAACCAGAGTTTGATATAAGCACAGGTACCGTTCCAAAAACCAACTATAGAATAGACAAGACCTACACCTTCCTCAGTGAAAGGGACTCAAAACACCATATTTCCCGCAGAGGAATATATCTGACTAGTAAGAATCTTAAAACCTATGTATTGATATGTCTCTGTAAGGGAATCAAGTGTGTCTAGACTGGCATAAACATGGCAGCGAGAATCAGCTCAAACCCACTATAAAAAGGAATTTCAAAACCAAAACAAAAAAACTGGGAAATTCTTTACAATTCCTTCAGGGTCTCTGATGAAACCTGGAATGACTCTATCTACAACGACAGCTGGATGTGGCATAAGGCTGGACACTATGGACTGAGAGGATTGGTGAGATTGGGTGAGCAAATGCAGACCCTTTAAAGCAATAATGCATGGCACCCATTCCTTGGGTCCCAACTCTCCAGGTTGAAGGGAATATTACTACAGTTATAACATGTACGGGAAACCTAGAGAACGGACACACTGTGAATACGAAAGGTTTCTAAAACTCAACGAATAGTCCCTCTCCTGGTGCTCCGGTTTGACTTTCCATCTGCTTTACTATCAACCTCCCAACTTGGAGAGACAGCCCCTTTAACCTCCTGGTTCGCACAGGTTGCCAATTTGGCAGAGGATGAAAGGGAAGAGGGAGAACCAATGAGAGAGTACCTGATAGGCATTTGGATGGGCACATATCACTGTAATTTCCCGGCAGGAAGAAGAATTAACCAAAGTATCAGCCACCTACCGGGAACCAGTATAGGTCCTGAACCAAAATTTTGGACTTGCGGTCAGCTCACCAAAAACGAGTTGAAAAATGGAGCTCAAGGGCACAGCAATTCAAAAACTGGCCCAGTAATAAAGGACAACTATCGTCCAAAAATCTGTTGAGGGAAGACAATGAGACAGACTTGAAAGCGAGGCAGAATAGCAGGAAACAGATTTCAAGAGGTACGTTGGAATCGCCTTTAAAGCACAGGAAGAGGGGCACAACTTCGACAATGATGCACTTGGCCAAAAAGGGCGTATGCGTTTTCTCCTGAATATATTCAGGAGAAAACGCATACGCCCTTTTTGGCCAAACAAGCAAGCGGGCAATGCAAATCTGCACTACAAAGAAGTATCACTTCCCACCAGTCAAAAGGGACATCCACAAAATGTGTAAAAACCAGAAAGGCAAGACAGGCCCTGGAGAACAGGGAGCCTTGTTATGCTGATGGGCGGGATGTAAATTACCAACTGCCTCTCTGGAGGAGTATACTGTGTTCCCTAAAACAAGTAAAGAACAGAGCTACAGAGCCAAGGGCACTTCCAGTCTAGGGAATATACCTTGGGAAAACTGAAAATCAATAAGACAGAGCCACTCCAAAATTTAGGGCTGCACTGCTTATAAGGACCTCAACTTGGGTACACCTTAAATATCCCAGGAAATATAAAAATGGTTCAAAAAATTGTGGTACTTACGTACGATGGAATATCCCTCAGCCATGAAATCAATGTCATAAGACCAGTAGCAATAAAATGGGTGGATTCAGGTACGATGATTCTAAGTGAAATAAGTCACAGAGAAAAAGAAACTTATCAAAAGATATCACTTATGAAGATCCTGTAAATATGGCTACACTTGAACTGAGTTAGGAAAGAGATCAGTGTCTCACATTTAGAAAGTACTCATATGCCTGCTTAAGGGGGAAGGAGAGGTGGGGTGATGCATAAAAACAGAGTTTGATATAAGCACAGGTACCATTCCAAAAACCAACTATGGAATAGACAAGACCTACACCTTCCTCAGTGAAAGGGACTCAAAACCCCATATTTCCCGCCGAGGAATATATCTGACTAGTAAGAATCTTAAAACCTATGTATTGATATGTCTCCGTAAGGGAATCAAGTGTGTCTAGACTGGCATAAACATGGCAGCGAGAATCAGCTCAAACCCACTATAAAAAGGAATTTCAAAAACAAAACAAAAAAACTGGGAAATTCTTTACAATTCCTTCAGGGTCTCTGATGAAACCTGGAATGACCCTATCTACAACGACAGCTGGATGTGGCATAAGGCTGGACACTTTGGACTGAGAGGATTGGTGCGATTGGGTGAACAAATGCAGACCATTTAAAGCAATAATGCATGGCACACATTCCATGGGTCCCAACTCTCCAGGTTGAAGGGAATATTACTACAGATATAACATGTACGGGAATCCTAGAGAACGGACACACTGTGAATACGAAAGGTTTCTAAAACTCAACGAATAGTCCCTCTCCTGGTGCTCCGGTTTGACTTTCCACCTGCTTTACTATCAACCTCGCAACTTGGAGAGACAGCCCCTTTAACCTCCTGGTTCGCACAGGTTGCCAATTAGGCAGAGGATGAAAGGGAAGAGGGAGAATCAATGAGAGAGTAGCTGTTAGGCATTTGGACGGGCACATATCTCTGTAATTTCCCAGCAGGAAGAAGAATTAACCAAAGTCTCAGCCACCCACCGGGAACCAGCATAGGTCCTGAACCAAAATTTTGGACCTGCGGTCAGCTCACCAAAAACGAGTTGAAAAATGGAGCTCAGGGGCACAGCAATTCACAAACTGGCCGAGTAATAAAGGACAACTATCGTCCAAAAATCTGTTGAGGGAAGGCAACGAGGCGGACTTGAAAGCGAGGCAGAATAGCAGGAAACAGATTTCAAGAGGTACGTTGGAATCGCCTTTAAAGCACCGGATGAGGGGCACAACTTCGACAATGATGCATGTGGCCAAAAAGGGCGTATGCGTTTTCTCCTGAATATATTCAGGAGAAAACGCATACGCCCTTTTTGGTCAAAGAAGCAATCGGGCAATGCAAATCTGCACTACAAAGAACTATCACTTCCCACCGGTCAAAAGAGACATCCACAAAATGTGTAAAAACCAGAAAGGCAAGACAGGCCCTGGAGAACAGGGAGCCTTGTTATGCTGATGGGCGGGATGTAAATTGCCAACTGCCTCTCTGGAGGAGTACATTGTGTTCTCTAAAACAAGTAAAGAACAGAGCTACAGAGCCAAGGGCACTTCCAGTCTAGGGAATATACCTTGGGAAAACTGAAAATCAATAAGACAGAGCCACTCCAAAATTTAGGGCTGTACGGCTTATAAGGACCTCAACTTGGTTACACCTTAAATATCCCAGGAAATATAAAAATGGTTCAAAAAATTGTGGTACTTACGTACGATGGAATATCCCTCAGCCATGAAATCAATGTCATAAGACCAGTAGCAGCAACATGGGTGGATTTAGGTACGATGATTCTAAGTGAAATAAGTCACAGAGAAAAAGAAACTTATCATAAGATATCACTTATGAAGATCCTGTAAACATGGCTACACTTGAACTGAGTTAGGAAAGAGAACAGTGTCTCACATTTAGAAAACACTCTTATGCCTGCTTAAGGGGGAAGGAGAGGTGGGGTGATGCATAAAACCAGAGTTTGATATAAGCACAGGTACCATTCCAAAAACAAACTATGGAATAGACAAGACCTACACCTTCCTCAGTGAAAGGGACTCAAAACCCCATATTTCCCGCAGAGGAATATATCTGACTAGTAAGAATCTTAAACCTATGTATTGATATGTCTCCGTAAGGGAATCAAGTGTGTCTAGACTGGCATAACCATGGCAGCGAGAATCAGCTCAAACCCACTATAAAAAGGAATTTCAAAAACAAAACAAAAAAACTGGGAAATTCTTTACAATTCCTTCAGGGTCTCTGATGAAACCTGGAATGACCCTATCTACAACGACTGCTGGAAGTGGCATAAGGCTGGACACTTGGGACTGAGAGGATTGGTGAGATTGGGTGAACAAATGCAGACCATTTAAAGCAATAATGCATGGCACACATTCCATGGGTCCCAACTCTCTAGGTTGAAGGGAATATTACTACAGTTATAACAGGTACGGGAAACCTAGAGAACGGACACACTGTGAATACGAAAGGTTTCTAAAACTCAACGAATAGGCCCTCTCCTGGTGCTCCGGTTTGACTTTCCATCTGCTTTACTATCAACCTCCCAACTTGGAGAGACAGCCCCTTTAACCTCCTGGTTCGCACAGGTTGCCAATTTGGCAGAGGATGAAAGGGAAGAGGGAGAACCAATGAGAGAGTAGCTGTTAGGCATTTGGACGGGCACATATCACTGTAATTTCCCGGCAGGAAGAAGAATTAACCAAAGTCTCAGCCACCCACCGGGAATCAGTATAGATCCTGAAACAAAATTTCGGACTTGCGGTCAGCTCACCAAAAACGAGTTGAAAAATGGAGCTCAGGGGCACAGCAATTCACAAACTGGCCGAGTAATAAAGGACAACTATCGTCCAAAAATCTGTTGAGGGAAGGCAACGAGGCGGACTTGAAAGCGAGGCAGAATAGCAGGAAACAGATTTCAAGAGGTACGTTGGAATCGCCTTTAAAGCACAGGAAGAGGGGCACAACTTCGACAATGATGCACTTGGCCAAAAAGGGCGTATGCGTTTTCTCCTCAATATATTCAGGAGAAAACGCATACGCCCTTTTTGGCCAAGCAAGCAAGCTGGCAATGCAAATCTACACTACAAAGAAGTATCACTTCCCACCGGTCAAAAGGGACATCCACAAAATGTGTAAAAACCAGAAAGGCTAGACAGGCCCTGGAGAACAGGGAGCCTTGTTATGCTGATGGGCGGGATGTAAATTGCCAACTGCCTCTCTGGAGGAGTGCATTGTGTTCCCTAAAACAAGTAAACAACAGAGCTACAGAGCCAAGGGCACTTCCAGTCTAGGGAATATACCTTGGGAAAACTGAAAATCAAAAAGACACAGCCACTTCAAAATTTAGGGCTGCACTGCTTACAAGGACCTCAACTTGGGTACACCTTAAATATCCCAGGAAATATAAAAATGGTTCAAAAAATTGTGGTACTTACGTACGATGGAATATCCCTCAGCCATGAAATCAATGTCATAAGACCAGTAGCAGCAAAATGGGTGGATTCAGGTACGATGATTCTAAGTGAAATAAGTCACACAGAAAAAGAAACTTATCATAAGATATCACTTATGAAGATCCTGTAAACATGGCTACACTTGAACTGAGTTAGGAAAGAGAACAGTGTCTCACATTTAGAAAACACTCTTATGCCTGCTTAAGGGGGAAGGAGAGGTGGGGTGATGCATAAAACCAGAGTTTGATATAAGCACAGGTACCGTTCCAAAAACCAACTATGGAATAGACAAGACCTACACCTTCCTCAGTGAAAGGGACTCAAAACCCCATATTTCCCGCAGAGGAATATATCTGACTAGTAAGAATCTTAAAACCTATGTATTGATATGTCTCCGTAAGGGAATCAAGTGTGTCTAGACTGGGATAAATATGGCAGCGAGAATCAGCTCAAACCCACTATAAAAAGGAATTTCAAAAATAAAACAAAACAACTGGGAAATGCTTTACAATTCCTTCAGGGTCTCTGATGAAACCTGAAATGACCCTATCTACAATGACAGCTGGATGTGGCATAAGGCTGGACACTTGGGACTGAGAGGATTGGTGAGATTGGGTGAGCAAATGCAGACCCTTTAAAGCAATAATGCATGGCACACATTCCATGGGTCCCAACTCTCCAGGTTGAAGGGAATATTACTACAGATATAACATGTACGGGAATCCTAGAGAACGGACACACTGTGAATACGAAAGGTTTCTAAAACTCAACGAATAGGCCCTCTCCTGGTGCTCCGGTTTGACTTTCCATCTGCTTTATTATCAACCTCCCAACTTGGAGAGACAGCCCCTTTAACCTCCTGGTTCGCACAGGTTGCCAATTTGGCAGAGGATGAAAGGGAAGAGGGAGAACAAATGAGAGAGTAGCTGTTAGGCATTTGGACGGGCACATATCACTGTAATTTCCCGGCAGGAAGAAGAATTAACCAAAGTCTCAGCCACCCACCGGGAATCAGTATAGATCCTGAACCAAAATTTCGGACTTGCGGTCAGCTCACCAAAAACGAGTTGAAAAATGGAGCTCAGGGGCACAGCAATTCACAAACGGGCCGAGTAATAAAGGACAACTATCGTCCAAAAATCTGTTGAGGGAAGGCAACGAGGCGGACTTGAAAGCGAGGCAGAATAGCAGGAAACAGATTTCAAGAGGTACGTTGGAATCGCCTTTAAAGCACAGGAAGAGGGGCACAACTTCGACAATGATGCACTTGGCCAAAAAGGGCGTATGCGTTTTCTCCTCAATATATTCAGGAGAAAACGCATACGCCCTTTTTGGCCAAGCAAGCAAGCTGGCAATGCAAATCTGCACTACAAAGAAGTATCACTTCCCACCGGTCAAAAGGGACATCCACAAAATGTGTAAAATCCAGAAAGGCAAGACAGGTCCTGGAGAACAGGGAGCCTTGTTATGCTGATGGGCGGGATGTAAATTGCCAACTGCCTCTCTGGAGGAGTACATTGTGTTCCCTAAAACAAGTAAAGAACAGAGCTACAGAGCCAAGGGCACTTCCAGTCTAGGGAATATACCTCGGGAAAACTGAAAATCAATAAGACAGAGCCACCCCAAAATTTAGGGCTGCACTGCTTACAAGGACCTCAACTTGGGTACACCTTACATATTCCAGGAAATATAAAAATGGTTCAAAAAATTGTGGTACTTACGTACGATGGAATATCCCTCAGCCATGAAATCAATGTCATAAGACCAGTAGCAGCAAAATGGGTGGATTCAGGTACGATGATTCTAAGTGAAATAAGTCACAGAGAAAAAGAAACTTATCATAAGATATCACTTATGAAGATCCTGTAAACATGGCTACACTTGAACTGAGTTAGGAAAGAGAACAGTGTCTCACATTTAGAAAACACTCTTATGCCTGCTTAAGGGGGAAGGAGAGGTGGGGTGATGCATAAAACCAGAGTTTGATATAAGCACAGGTACCGTTCCAAAAACCAACTATGGAATAGACAAGACCTACACCTTCCTCAGTGAAAGGGACTCAAAACCCCATATTTCCCGCAGAGGAATATATCTGACTAGTAAGAATCTTAAAACCTATGTATTGATATGTCTCCGTAAGGGAATCAAGTCTGTCTAGACTGGCATAAACATGGCAGCGAGAATCAGCTCAAACCCACTATAAAAAGGAATTTCAAAAACAAAACAAAAAAACTGGGAAATTCTTTACAATTCCTTCAGGGTCTCTGATGAAACCTCGAATGACCCTATCTACAACGACAGCTGGATGTGGCATAAGGCTGGACACTTGGGACTGAGAGGATTGGTGAGATTGGGTGAGCAAATGCAGACCCTTTAAAGCAATAATGCATGGCACCCATTCCATGGGTCCCAACTCTCCTGGTTGAAGGGAATATTACTACAGTTATAACATGTACGGGAAACCTAGAGAACGGACACACTGTGAATACGAAAGGTTTCTAAAACTCAACGAATAGTCCCTCTCCTGGTGCTCCGGTTTGACTTTCCATCTGCTTTACTATCAACCTCCCAACTTGGAGAGACAGCCCCTTTAACCTCCTGGTTCGCACAGGTTGCCAATTTGGCAGAGGATGAAAGGGAAGAGGGAGAACCAATGAGAGAGTAGCTGTTAGGCATTTGGACGGGCACATATCACTGTAATTTCCCGGCAGGAAGAAGAATTAACCAAAGTATCAGCCACCCACTGGGAACCAGTATAGGTACTGATCCAAAATTTTGGACTTGCGGTCAACTCACCAAAAACGAGTTGAAAAATGGAGCTCAGGGGCACAGCAATTCACAAACTGGCCGAGTAATAAAGGACAACTATCGTCCAAAAATCTGTTGAGGCAAGGCAACGAGGCGGACTTGAAAGCGAGGCAGAATAGCAGGAAACAGATTTCAAGAGGTACGTTGGAATCGCCTTTAAAGCACAGGAAGAGGGGCACAACTTCGACAATGATGCACTTGGCCAAAAAGGGCGTATGCGTTTTCTCCTGAATATATTCAGGAGAAAACGCATACGCCCTTTTTGGCCAAGCAAGCAAGCGGGCAATGCAAATCTGCACTACAAAGAAGTATCTCTTCCCACCGGTCAAAGGGACATCCACAAAATGTGTAATAACCAGAAAGGCAAGACAGGCCCTGGAGAACAGGGAGCCTTGTTATGCTGATGGGCGGGATGTAAATTGCCAACTGCCTCTCTGGAGGAGTGCATTGTGTTCCCTAAAACAAGTAAACAACAGAGCTACAGAGCCAAGGACACTTCCAGTCTAGGGAATATACCTTGGGAAAACTGAAAATCAATAAGACAGAGCCACCCCAATATTTAGGGCTGCACTGCTTACAAGGACCTCAACTTGGGTACACCTTAAATATCCCAGGAAATATAAAAATGGTTCAAAAAATTGTGGTACATACGTACGATGGAATATCCCTCAGCCATGAAATCAATGTCATAAGAGCAGTAGCAGCAAAATGGGTGGATTCAGGTACGATGATTCTAAGTGAAATAAGTCACACAGAAAAAGAAACTTATCATAAGATATCCCTTATGAAGATCCTGTAAACATGGCTATACTTGAACTGAGTTAGGAAAGAGAACAGTGTCTCACATTTAGACAACACTCTTATGCCTGCTTAAGGGGGAAGGAGAGGTGGGGTGATGCATAAAACCAGAGTTTGATATAAGCACATGTACCGTTCCAAAAACCAACTATGGAATAGACAAGACCTACACCTTCCTCAGTGAAAGGGACTCAAAACCCCATATTTCCCGCAGAGGAATATATCTGACTAGTAAGAATCTTAAAACCTATGTATTGATATGTCTCCGTAAGGGAATCAAGTGTGTCTAGACTGGCATAAACATGGCAGCGAGAATCAGCTCAAACCCACTATAAAAAGGAATTTCAAAAATAAAACAAAACAACTGGGAAATTCTTTACAATTCCTTCAGGGTCTCTGATGAAACCTGGAATGACCCTATCTACAACGACAGCTGGATGTGGCATAAGGCTGGACACTTGGGACTGAGAGGATTGGTGAGATTCGGTGAGCAAATGCAGACCCTTTAAAGCAATATTGCATGGCACACATTCCATGGGTCCCAACTCTCCAGGTTGAAGGGAATATTACTACAGCTATAACACGTACGGGAAACCTAGAGAACGGACACACTGTGAATACGAAAGGTTTCTAAAACTCAACGAATATTCCCTCTCCTGGTGCTCCGGTTTGACTTTCCATCTGCTTTACTATCAACCTCCCAACTTGGAGAGACAGCCCCTTTAACCTCCTGGTTCACACAGGTTGCCAATTTGGCAGAGGATGAAAGGGAAGAGGGAGAACCAATGAGACAGTGCCTGTTAGGCATTTGGACGGGCACATATCACTGTAATTTCCCGGCAGGAAGAAGAATTAACCAAAGTCTCAGCCACCCACCGGGAACCAGCATAGGTCCTGAACCAAAATTTTGGACCTGCGGTCAGCTCACCAAAAACGAGTTGAAAAATGGAGCTCAGGGGCACAGCAATTCACAAACTGGCTGAGTAATAAAGGACAACTATCGTCCAAAAATCTGTTGAGGGAAGGCAACGAGGCGGACTTGAAAGCGAGGCAGAATAGCAGGAAACAGATTTCAAGAGGTACGTTGGAATCGCCTTTAAAGCACAGGAAGAGGGGCACAACTTCGACAATGATGCACTTGGCCAAAAAGGGCGTATGCGTTTTCTCCTGAATATATTCAGGAGAAAACGCATATGCCCTTTTTGGCCAAGCAAGCAAGCGGGCAATGCAAATCTCCACTACAAAGAAGTATCACTTCCCACCGGTCAAAAGGGACATCCACAAAATGTGTAAAAACCAGAAAGGCAAGACAGGCCCTGGAGAACAGGGAGCCTTGTTATGCTGATGGGCGGGATGTAAATTGCCAACTGCCTCTCTGGAGGGGTGCATTGTGTTCCCTAAAACAAGTAAACAACAGAGCTACAGAGCCAAGTGCACTTCCAGTCTAGGGAATATACCTTGGGAAAACTGAAAATCAATAAGACAGAGACACCCCAAAATTTAGGGCTGCACTGCTTACAAGGACCTCAACTTGGGTACACCTTAAATATCCCAGGAAATATAAAAATGCTTCAAAAAATTGTGGTACTTATGTACGATGGAATATCCCTCAGCCATGAAATCAATGTCATAAGACCAGTAGCAGCAAAATGGGTGGATTCAGGTACGATGATTCTAAGTGAAATAAGTCACACAGAAAAAGAAACTTATCATAAGATATCACTTATGAAGATCCTGTAAACATGGCTACACTTGAACTGAGTTAGGAAAGAGAACAGTGTCTCACATTTAGAAAACACTCTTATGCCTGCTTAAGGGGGAAGGAGAGCTGAGGTGATGCATAAAACCAGAGTTTGATATAAGCACAGGTACCGTTCCAAAAACCAACTATAGAATAGACAAGACCTACACCTTCCTCAGTGAAAGGGACTCAAAACACCATATTTCCCGCAGAGGAATATATCTGACTAGTAAGAATCTTAAAACCTATGTATTGATATGTCTCTGTAAGGGAATCAAGTGTGTCTAGACTGGCATAAACATGGCAGCGAGAATCAGCTCAAACCCACCATAAAAAGGAATTTCAAAACCAAAACAAAAAAACTGGGAAATTCTTTACAATTCCTTCAGGGTCTCTGATGAAACCTGGAATGACTCTATCTACAACGACAGCTGGATGTGGCATAAGGCTGGACACTATGGACTGAGAGGATTGGTGAGATTGGGTGAGCAAATGCAGACCCTTTAAAGCAATAATGCATGGCACCCATTCCTTGGGTCCCAACTCTCCAGGTTGAAGGGAATATTACTACAGTTATAACATGTACGGGAAACCTAGAGAACGGACACACTGTGAATACGAAAGGTTTCTAAAACTCAACGAATAGTCCCTCTCCTGGTGCTCCGGTTTGACTTTCCATCTGCTTTACTATCAACCTCCCAACTTGGAGAGACAGCCCCTTTAACCTCCTGGTTCGCACAGGTTGCCAATTTGGCAGAGGATGAAAGGGAAGAGGGAGAACCAATGAGAGAGTACCTGATAGGCATTTGGATGGGCACATATCACTGTAATTTCCCGGCAGGAAGAAGAATTAACCAAAGTATCAGCCACCTACCGGGAACCAGTATAGGTCCTGAACCAAAATTTTGGACTTGCGGTCAGCTCAACAAAAACGAGTTGAAAAATGGAGCTCAGGGGCACAGCAATTCAAAAACTGGCCCAGTAATAAAGGACAACTATCGTCCAAAAATCTGTTGAGGGAAGGCAATGAGACAGACTTGAAAGCGAGGCAGAATAGCAGGAAACAGATTTCAAGAGGTACGTTGGAATCACCTTTAAAGCACAGGAAGAGGGGCACAACTTCGACAATGATGCACTTGGCCAAAAAGGGCGTATGCGTTTTCTCCTGAATATATTAAGGAGAAAACGCATACGCCCTTTTTGGCCAAACAAGCAAGCGGGCAATGCAAATCTGCACTACAAAGAAGTATCACTTCCCACCAGTCAAAAGGGACATCCACAAAATGTGTAAAAACCAGAAAGGCAAGACAGGCCCTGGAGAACAGGGAGCCTTGTTATGCTGATGGGCGGGATGTAAATTACCAACTGCCTCTCTGGAGGAGTATACTGTGTTCCCTAAAACAAGTAAAGAACAGAGCTACAGAGCCAAGGGCACTTCCAGTCTAGGGAATATACCTTGGGAAAACTGAAAATCAATAAGACAGAGCCACTCCAAAATTTAGGGCTGCACTGCTTATAAGGACCTCAACTTGGGTACACCTTAAATATCCCAGGAAATATAAAAATGGTTCAAAAAATTGTGGTACTTACGTACGATGGAATATCCCTCAGCCATGAAATCAATGTCATAAGACCAGTAGCAATAAAATGGGTGGATTCAGGTACGATGATTCTAAGTGAAATAAGTCACAGAGAAAAAGAAACTTATCAAAAGATATCACTTATGAAGATCCTGTAAATATGGCTACACTTGAACTGAGTTAGGAAAGAGATCAGTGTCTCACATTTAGAAAGTACTCATATGCCTGCTTAAGGGGGAAGGAGAGGTGGGGTGATGCATAAAAACAGAGTTTGATATAAGCACAGGTACCATTCCAAAAACCAACTATGGAATAGACAAGACCTACACCTTCCTCAGTGAAAGGGACTCAAAACCCCATATTTCCCGCCGAGGAATATATCTGACTAGTAAGAATCTTAAAACCTATGTATTGATATGTCTCCGTAAGGGAATCAAGTGTGTCTAGACTGGCATAAACATGGCAGCGAGAATCAGCTCAAACCCACTATAAAAAGGAATTTCAAAAACAAAACAGAAAAACTGGGAAATTCTTTACAATTCCTTCAGGGTCTCTGATGAAACCTGGAATGACCCTATCTACAACGACAGCTGGATGTGGCATAAGGCTGGACACTTTGGACTGAGAGGATTGGTGCGATTGGGTGAAAAAATGCAGACCATTTAAAGCAATAATGCATGGCACACATTCCATGGGTCCCAACTCTCCAGGTTGAAGGGAATATTACTACAGATATAACATGTACGGGAATCCTAGAGAACGGACACACTGTGAATACGAAAGGTTTCTAAAACTCAACGAATAGTCCCTCTCCTGGTGCTCCGGTTTGACTTTCCATCTGCTTTATTATCAACCTCCCAACTTGGAGAGACAGCCCCTTTAACCTCCTGGTTCGCACAGGTTGCCAAATTGGCAGAGGATGAAAGGGAAGAGGGAGAACCAATGAGAGAGTAGCTGTTAGGCATTTGGACGGGCACATATCACTGTAATTTCCCGGCAGGAAGAAGAATTAACCAAAGTCTCAGCCACCCACCGGGAATCAGTATAGATCCTGAACCAAAATTTTGGACTTGCGGTCAGCTCACCAAAAACGAGTTGAAAAATGGAGCTCAGGGGCACAGCAATTCACAAACTGGCCGAGTAATAAAGGACAACTATAGTCCAAAAATCTGTTGAGGGAAGGCAATGAGGCGGACTTGAAAGCGAGGCAGAATAGCAGGAAACAGATTTCAAGAGGTACGTTGGAATCGCCTTTAAAGCACAGGAAGAGGGGCACAACTTCGACAATGATGCACTTGGCCAAAAAGGGCGTATGCGTTTTCTCCTGAATATATTCAGGAGAAAACACATACGCCCTTTTTGGCCAAGCAAGCAAGCGGGCAATGCAAATCTGCACTACAAAGAAGTATCACTTCCCACCGGTCCAAAGGGACATCCACAAAATGTGTAAAAACCAGAAAGGCAAGACAGGCCCTAGGGAACAGGGAGCCTTGTTATGCTGATGGGCGGGATGTAAATTGCCAATTGCCTCTCTGGAGGAGTGCATTGTGTTCCCTAAAACAAGTAAACAACAGAGCTACAGAGCCAAGGGCACTTCCAGTCTAGGGAATATACCTTGGGAAAACTGAAAATCAAAAAGACACAGCCACCCCAAAATTTAGGGCTGCACTGCTTACAAGGACCTCAACTTGGGTACACCTTAAATATCCCAGGAAATATAAAAATGGTTCAAAAAATTGTGGTACTTACGTACGATGGAATATCCCTCAGCCATGAAATCAATGTCATAAGACCAGTAGCAGCAAAATGTGTGGATTCAGGTACGATGATTCTAAGTGAAATAAGTCACAGAGAAAAAGAAACTTATCATAAGATATCACTTATGAAGATCCTGTAAACATGGCTACACTTGAACTGAGTTAGGAAAGAGAACAGTGTCTCACATTTAGAAAACACTCTTATGCCTGCTTAAGGGGGAAGGAGAGGTGGGGTGATGCATAAAACCAGAGTTTGATATAAGCACAGGTACCGTTCCAAAAACCAACTATGGAATAGACAAGACCTACACCTTCCTCAGTGAAAGGGACTCAAAACCCCATATTTCCCGCAGAGGAATATATCTGACTAGTAAGAATCTTAAAACCTATGTAGTGATATGTCTCCATAAGGGAATCAAGTGTGTCTAGACTGTGATAAATATGGCAGCGAGAATCAGCTCAAACCCACTATAAAAAGGAATTTCAAAAATAAAACAAAAAAACTGGGAAATTCTTTACAATTCCTTCAGGGTCTCTGATGAAACCTGAAATGACCCTATCTACAATGACAGCTGGATGTGGCATAAGGCTGGACACTTGGGACGGAGAGGATTGGTGAGATTGGGTGAGCAAATGCAGACCCTTTAAAGCAATAATGCATGGCACACATTCCATGGGTCCCAACTCTCCAGGTTGAAGGGAATATTACTACAGATATAACATGTACGGGAATCCAAGAGAACGGACACACTGTGAATACGAAAGGTTTCTAAAACTCAACGAATAGTCCCTCTCCTGGTGCTCCGGTTTGACTTTCCATCTGCTTTATTATCAACCTCCCTACTTGGAGAGACAGCCCCTTTAACCTCCTGGTTCGCACACGTTGCCAATTTGGCAGAGGATGAAAGGGAAGAGGGAGAACCAATGAGAGAGTAGCTGTTAGGCATTTGGACGGGCACATATCACTGTAATTTCCCGGCAGGAAGAAGAATTAACCAAAGTCTCAGCCACCCACCGGGAATCAGTATAGATCCTGAACCAAAATTTTGGACTTGCGGTCAGCTCACCAAAAACGAGTTGAAAAATGGAGCTCAGGGGCACAGCAATTCACAAACTGGCCGAGTAATAAAGGACAACTATCGTCCAAAAATCTGTTGAGGGAAGGAAACGAGGTGGACTTGAAAGCGAGGCAGAATAGCAGGAAACAGATTTCAAGAGGTACGTTGGAATCGCCTTTAAAGCACAGGAAGAGGGGCACAACTTCGACAATGATGCACTTGGCCAAAAAGGGCGTATGCGTTTTCTCCTGAATATATTCAGGAGAAAACGCATACGCCCTTTTTGGCCAAGCAAGCAAGCGGGCAATGCAAATCTGCACTACAAAGAAGTATCACTTCCCACCGGTCAAAAGGGACATCCACAAAATGTGCAAAAACCAGAAAGGCAAGACAGGCCCTGGAGAACAGGGAGCCTTGTTATGCTGATGGGCGGGATGTAAATTGCCAACTGCCTCTCTGGAGGAGTGCATTGTGTTCCCTAAAACAAGTAAACAACAGAGCTACAGAGCCAAGGGCACTTCCAGTCTAGGGAATATACCTTGGGAAAACTGAAAATCAAAAAGACACAGCCACCCCAAAATTTAGGGCTGCACTGCTTACAAGGACCTCAACTTGGGTACACCTTAAATATCCCAGGAAATATAAAAATGGTTCAAAAAATTGTGGTACTTACGTACGATGGAATATCCCTCAGCCATGAAATCAATGTCATAAGACCAGTAGCAGCAAAATGGGTGGATTCAGGTACGATGATTCTAAGTGAAATAAGTCACAGAGAAAAAGAAACTTATCATAAGATATCACTTATGAAGATCCTGTAAACATGGCTACACTTGAACTGAGTTAGGAAAGAGAACAGTGTCTCACATTTAGAAAACACTCTTATGCCTGCTTAAGGGGGAAGGAGAGGTGGGGTGATGCATAAAACCAGAGTTTGATATAAGCACAGGTACCGTTCCAAAAACCAACTATGGAATAGACAAGACCTACACCTTCCTCAGTAAAAGGGACTCAAAACCCCATATTTCCCGCAGAGGAATATATCTGACTAGTAAGAATCTTAAAACCTATGTATTGATATGTCTCCGTAAGGGAATCAAGTGTGTCTAGACTGGCATAAACATGGCAGCGAGAATCAGCTCAAACCCACTATAAAAAGGAATTTCAAAAACAAAACAAAAAAACTGGGAAATTCTTTACAATTCCTTCAGGGTCTCTGATGAAACCTGGAATGACCCTATCTACAACGACAGCTGGATGTGGCATAAGGCTGGACACTTTGGACTGAGAGGATTGGTGACATTGGGTGAACAAATGCAGACCATTTAAAGCAATAATGCATGGCACACATTCCATGGGTCCCAACTCTCCAGGTTGAAGGGAATATTACTACAGATATAACATGTACGGGAATCCTAGAGAACGGACACACTGTGAATACGAAAGGTTTCTAAAACTCAACGAATAGTCCCTCTACTGGTGCTCCGGTTTGACTTTCCATCTGCTTTATTATCAACCTCCCAACTTGGAGAGACAGCCCCTTTAACCTCCTGGTTCGCACAGGTTGCCAATTTGGCAGAGGATGAAAGGGAAGAGGGAGAACCAATGAGAGAGTAGCTGTTAGGCATTTGGACGGGCACATATCACTGTAATTTCCCGGCAGGAAGAAGAATTAACCAAAGTCTCAGCCACCCACCGTGAATCAGTATAGATCCGGAACTAAAATTTTGGACTTGCGGTCAGCTCACCAAAAACGCGTTGAAAAATGGAGCTCAGGGGCACAGCAATTCACAAACTGGCCGAGTAATAAAGGACAACTATCGTCCAAAAATCTGTTGAGGGAAGGCAACGAGGCGGACTTGAAAGCGAGGCAGAATAGCAGGAAACAGATTTCAAGAGGTACGTTGGAATCGCCTTTAAAGCACAGGAAGAGGGGCACAACTTCGACAATGATGCACTTGGCCAAAAAGGGCGTATGCGTTTTCTCCTGAATATATTCAGGAGAAAACGCATACGCCCTTTTTGGCCAAGCAAGCAAGTGGGCAATGCAAATCTGCACTACAAAGAAGTATCACTTCCCACAGGTCAAAAGGGACATCCACAAAATGTGTACAAACCAGAAAGGCAAGACAGGCCCTGTAGAACAGGGAGCCTTGTTATGCTGATGGGCGGGATGTAAATTGCCAACTGCCTCTCTGGAGGAGTGCATTGTGTTCCCTAAAACAAGTAAACAACAGAGCTACAGAGCCAAGGGCACTTCCAGTCTAGGGAATATACCTGGGAAAAACTGAAAATCAATAAGACAGAGCCACCCCAAAATTTAGGGCTGCACTGCTTACAAGGACCTCAACTTGGGTACACCTTAAATATCCCAGGAAATATAAAATTGGTTCAAAAAATTTTGGTACTTACGTACGATGGAATATCCCTCAGCCATGAAATCAATGTCATAAGACCAGTAGCAGCAAAATGGGTGGATTCAGGTACGATGATTCTAAGTGAAATAAGGCACACAGAAAAAGAAACTTATCATAAGATATCACTTATGAAGATCCTGTAAACATGGCTACACTTGAACTGAGTTAGGAAAGAGAACAGTGTCTCACATTTAGAAAACACTCTTATGCCTGCTTAAGGGGGAAGGAGAGGTGGGGTGATGCATAAAACCAGAGTTTGATATAAGCACAGGTACCGTTCCAAAAACCAACTATGGAATAGACAAGACCTACACCTTCCCCAGTGAAAGGGACTCAAAACCCCATATTTACCGCAGAGGAATATATCTGACTAGTAAGAATCTTAAAACCTATGTATTGGTATGTCTCCGTAAGGGAATCAAGTGTGTCTAGACTGGGATAAATATGGCAGCGAGAATCAGCTCAAACCCACTATAAAAAGGAATTTCAAAAATAAAACAAAAAAACTGGGAAATTCTTTACAATTCCTTCAGGGTCTCTGATGAAACCTGAAATGACCCTATCTACAATGACAGCTGGATGTGGCATAAGGCTGGACACTTGGGACTGAGAGGATTGGTGAGATTGGGTGAGCAAATGGAGACCCTTTAAAGCAATAATGCATGGCACACATTCCATGGGTCCCAACTCTCCAGGTTGAAGGGAATATTACTACAGATATAACATGTACGGGAAACCTAGAGAATGGACACACTGTGAATACGAAAGGTTTCTAAAACTCAACGAATAGTCCCTCTCCTGGTGCTCTGGTTTGACTTTCCATCTGCTTTATTATCAACCTCCCAACTTGGAGAGACAGCCCCTTTAACCTCCTGGTTCGCACAGGTTGCCAAATTGACAGAGGATGAAAGGGAAGAGGGAGAACCAATGAGAGAGTAGCTGTTAGGCATTTGGACAGGCACATATCACTGTAATTTCCCGGCAGGAAGAAGAATTAACCAAAGTCTCAGCCACCCACCGGGAATCAGTATAGATCCTGAACCAAAATTTTGGACTTGCGGTCAGCTCACCAAAAACGAGTTGAAAAATGGAGCTCAGGGGCAGAGCAATTCACAAACTGGCCGAGTAATAAAGGACAACTATCGTCCAAAAATCTGTTGAGGGAAGGCAACGAGGTGGACTTGAAAGCGAGGCAGAATAGCAGGAAACAGATTTCAAGAGGTACGTTGGAATCGCCTTTAAAGCTCAGGAAGAGGGGCACAACTTCGACAATGATGCACTTGGCCAAAAAGGGCGTATGCGTTTTCTCCTGAATATATTCAGGAGAAAACGCATACGCCCTTTTTGGCCAAGCAAGCAAGCGGGCAATGCAAATCTGCACTACAAAGAAGTATCACTTCCCACCGGTCAAACGGGACATCCACAAAATGTGTAAAAACCAGAAAGGCAAGACAGGCCCTGGAGAACAGGGAGCCTTGTTATGCTGATGGGCGGGATGTAAATTGCCAACTGCCTCTCTGGAGGAGTGCATTGTGTTCCCTAAAACAAGTAAACAACAGAGCTACAGAGCCAAGGGCACTTCCAGTCTAGGGAATATACCTGGGAAAAACTGAAAATCAATAAGACAGAGCCACCCCAAAATTTAGGGCTGCACTGCTTACAAGGACCTCAACTTGGGTACACCTTAAATATCCCAGGAAATATAAAATTGGTTCAAAAAATTGTGGTACTTACGTACGATGGAATATCCCTCAGCCATGAAATCAATGTCATAAGACCAGTAGCAGCAAAATGGGTGGATTCAGGTACGATGATTCTAAGTGAAATAAGTCACAGAGAAAAAGAAACTTATCATAAGTTATCAGTTATGAAGATCCTGTAAACATGGCTACACTTGAACTGAGTTAGGAAAGAGAACAGTGTCTCACATTTAGAAAACACTCTTATGCCTGCTTAAGGGGGAAGGAGAGGTGGGGTGATGCATAAAACCAGAGTTTGATATAAGCACAGGTACCGTTCCAAAAACCAACTATGGAATAGACAAGACCTACACCTTCCTCAATGAAAGGGACTCAAAACACCATATTTCCAGCAGACGAATATATCTGACTAGTAAGAATCTTAAAACCTATGTATTGATATGTCTCCGTAAGGGAATCAAGTGTGTCTAGACTGGCATAAACATGGCAGCGAGAATCAGCTCAAACCCACTATAAAAAGGAATTTCAAAAACAAAACAAAAAAAACTGGGAAATTCTTTACAAGTCCTTCAGGGTCTCTGATGAAACCTGAAATGACCCTATCTACAATGACAGCTGGATGTGGCATAAGGCTGGACACTTGGGACTGAGAGGATTGGTGAGATTGGGTGAGCAAATGCAGACCCTTTAAAGCAATAATGCATGGCACACATTCCATGGGTCCTAACTCTCCAGGTTGAAGGGAATATTACTACAGATATACCATGTACGGGAATCCAAGAGAACGGTCACACTGTGAATATGAAAGGTTTCTAAAACTCAATGAATAGTCCCTATCCTGGTGCTCCGGTTTGACTTTCCATCTGCTTTATTATCAAACTCCCAACTTGGAGAGACAGCCCCTTTAACCTCATGGTTCGCACAGGTTGCCAATTTGGCAGAGGATGAAAGGGAAGAGGGAGAACCAATGAGAGAGTAGCTGTTAGGCATTTGGACGGGCACATATCACTGTAATTTCCCGGCAGGAAGAAGAATTAACCAAAGTCTCAGCCACCCACCGGGAATCAGTATAGATCCTGAACCAAAATTTTGGACTTGCGGTCAGCTCACCAAAAACGAGTTGAAAAATGGAGCTCAGGGGCACAGCAATTCACAAACTGGCCGAGTAATAAAGGACAACTATCGTCCAAAAATCTGTTGAGGGAAGGCAATGAGGCGGATTTGAATGCGTGGCAGAATAGCAGGAAACGGATTTCAAGAGGTACGTTGGAATCGCCTTTAAAGCACAGGAAGAGGGGCACAACTTCGACAATGATGCACTTGGCCAAAAAGGGCGTATGTGTTTTCTCCTGAATATATTCAGGAGAAAACGCATACGCCCTTTTTGGCCAAGCAAGCAAGCGGGCAATGCAAATCTGCACTACAAAGAAGTATCACTTCCCACCAGTCAAAAGGGACATCCACAAAATGTGTAAAAACCAGAAAGGCAAGACAGGCCCTGGAGAACAGGGTGCCTTGTTATGCTGATGGGCGGGATGTAAATTGCCAACTGCCTCTCTGGAGGAGTGCATTGTGTTCCCTAAAACAAGTAAACAACAGAGCTACAGAGCCAAGGGCACTTCCAGTCTAGGGAATATACCTTGGGAATACTGAAAATCAAAAAGACACAGCCACCCCAAAATTTAGGGCTGCACTGCTTACAAGGACCTCAACTTGGGTACACCTTAAATATCCCAGGAATTATAAAAATGGTTCAAAAAATTGTGGTACTTACGTACGATGGAATATCCCTCAGCCATGAAATCAATGTCATAAGACCAGTAGCAGCAAAATGGGTGGATTCAGGTACGATGATTTTAAGTGAAATAAGTCACACAGAAAAAGAAACTTATCATAAGATATCACTTATGAAGATCCTGTAAACATGGCTACACTTGAACTGAGTTAGGAAAGAGAACAGTGTCTCACATTTAGAAAACACTCTTATGCCTGCTTAAGGGGGAAGGAGAGGTGGGGTGATGCATAAAACCAGAGTTTGATATAAGCACAGGTACCGTTCCAAAAACCAACTATGGAATAGACAAGACCTACACCTTCCTCAGGGAAAGGGACTCAAAACCCCATATTTCCCGCAGAGGAATATATCTGACTAGTAAGAATCTTAAAACCTATGTAGTGATATGTCTCCGTAAGGGAATCAAGTGTGTCTAGACTGGGATAAATATGGCAGCGAGAATCAGCTCAAACCCACTATAAAAAGGAATTTCAAAACTAAAACAAAAAAACTGGGAAATTCTTTACAATTCCTTCAGGGTCTCTGATGAAACCTGAAATGACCCTATCTACAATGACAGCTGGATGTGGCATAAGGCTGGACACTTGGGACTGAGAGGATTGGTGAGATTGGGTGAGCAAATGCAGACCCTTTAAAGCAATAATGCATGGCACACATTCCATGGGTCCCAACTCTCCAGGTTGAAGGGAATATTACTACAGATATAACATGTACGGGAATCCTAGAGAACGGACACACTGTGAATACGAAAGGTTTCTAAAACTCAACGAATAGTCCCTCTCCTGGTGCTCCGGTTTGACTTTCCATCTGCTTTATTATCAACCTCCCTACTTGGAGAGACAGCCCCTTTAACCTCCTGGTTCGCACAGGTTGCCAATTTGGCAGAGGATGAAAGGGAAGAGGGAGAACCAATGAGAGAGTAGCTGTTAGGCATTTGGACGGGCACATATCACTGTAATTTCCCGGCAGGAAGAAGAATTAACCAAAGTCTCAGCCACCCACCGGGAATCAGTATAGATCCTGAACCAAAATTTTGGACTTGCGGTCAGCTCACCAAAAACGAGTTGAAAAATGGAGCTCAGGGGCACAGCAATTCACAAACTGGCCGAGTAATAAAGGACAACTATCGTCCAAAAATCTGTTGAGGGAAGGCAACGAGGTGGACTTGAAAGCGAGGCAGAATAGCAGGAAACAGATTTCAAGAGGTACGTTGGAATCGCCTTTAAAGCACAGGAAGAGGGGCACAACTTCGACAATGATGCACTTGGCCAAAAAGGGCGTATGCGTTTTCTCCTGAATATATTCAGGAGAAAACGCATACGCCCTTTTTGGCCAAGCAAGCAAGCGGGCAATGCAAATCTGCACTACAAAGAAGTATCACTTCCCACCGGTCCAAAGGGACATCCACAAAATGTGTAAAAACCAGAAAGGCAAGACAGGCCCTAGGGAACAGGGAGCCTTGTTATGCTGATGGGCGGGATGTAAATTGCCAATTGCCTCTCTGGAGGAGTGCATTGTGTTCCCTAAAACAAGTAAACAACAGAGCTACAGAGCCAAGGGCACTTCCAGTCTAGGGAATATACCTTGGGAAAACTGAAAATCAAAAAGACACAGCCACCCCAAAATTTAGGGCTGCACTGCTTACAGGGACCTCAAGTTGGGTACACATTAAATATCCCAGGAAATATAAAAATGGTTCAAAAAATTGTGGTACTTACGTACGATGGAATATCCCTCAGCCATGAAATCAATGTCATAAGACCAGTAGCAGCAAAATGGGTGGATTCAGGTACGATGATTCTAAGTGAAATAAGTCACACAGAAAAAGAAACTTATCATAAGATATCACTTATGATGATCCTGTAAACATGGCTACACTTGAACTGAGTTAGGAAAGAGAACAGTGTCTCACATTTAGAAAACACTCTTATGCCTGCTTAAGGGGGAAGGAGAGGTGGGGTGATGCATAAAACCAGAGTTTGATATAAGCACAGGTACCGTTCCAAAAACCAACTATGGAATAGACAAGACCTACACCTTCCTCAGTGAAAGGGACTCAAAACCCCATATTTCCCGCAGAGGATTATATCTGACTAGTAAGAATCTTAAAACCTATGTAGTGATATGTCTCCGTAAGGGAATCAAGTGTGTCTAGACTGGGATAAATATGGCAGCGAGAATCAGCTCAAACCCACTATAAAAAGGAATTTCAAAAATAAAACAAAAAAACTGGGAAATTCTTTACAATTCCTTCAGGGTCTCTGATGAAACCTGAAATGACCCTATCTACAATGACAGCTGGATGTGGCATAAGGCTGGAAACTTGGGACGGAGAGGATTGGTGAGATTGGGTGAGCAAATGCAGACCCTTTAAAGCAATAATGCATGGCACACATTCCATGGGTCCCAACTCTCCAGGTTGAAGGGAATATTACTACAGATATAACATGTACGGGAATCCTAGAGAACGGACACACTGTGAATACGAAAGGTTTCTAAAACTCAACGAATAGTCCCTCTCCTGGTGCTCCGGTTTGACTTTCCATCTGCTTTATTATCAACCTCCCTACTTGGAGAGACAGCCCCTTTAACCTCCTGGTTCGCACAGGTTGCCAATTTGGCAGAGGATGAAAGGGAAGAGGGAGAACCAATGAGAGAGTAGCTGTTAGGCATTTGGACGGGCACATATCACTGTAATTTCCCGGCAGGAAGAAGAATTAACCAAAGTCTCAGCCACCCACCGGGAATCAGTATAGATCCTGAACCAAAATTTTGGACTTGCGGTCAGCTCACCAAAAACGAGTTGAAAAATGGAGCTCAGGGGCACAGCAATTCACAAACTGGCCGAGTAATAAAGGACAACTATCGTCCAAAAATCTGTTGAGGGAAGGCAACGAGGTGGACTTGAAAGCGAGGCAGAATAGCAGGAAACAGATTTCAAGAGGTACGTTGGAATCGCCTTTAAAGCACAGGAAGAGGGGCACAACTTCGACAATGATGCACTTGGCCAAAAAGGGCGTATGCGTTTTCTCCTGAATATATTCAGGAGAAAACGCATACGCCCTTTTTGGCCAAGCAAGCAAGCGGGCAATGCAAATCTGCACTACAAAGAAGTATCACTTCCCACCGGTCAAAAGGGACATCCACAAAATGTGCAAAAACCAGAAAGGCAAGACAGGCCCTGGAGAACAGGGAGCCTTGTTATGCTGATGGGCGGGATGTAAATTGCCAACTGCCTCTCTGGAGGAGTGCATTGTGTTCCCTAAAACAAGTAAACAACAGAGCTACAGAGCCAAGGGCACTTCCAGTCTAGGGAATATACCTGGGAAAAACTGAAAATCAAAAAGACACAGCCACCCCAAAATTTAGGGCTGCACTGCTTACAAGGACCTCAACTTGGGTACACCTTAAATATCCCAGGAAATATAAAAATGGTTCAAAAAATTGTGGTACTTACGTACGATGGAATATCCCTCAGCCATGAAATCAATGTCATAAGACCAGTAGCAGCAAAATGGGTGGATTCAGGTACGATGATTTTAAGTGAAATAAGTCACACAGAAAAAGAAACTTATCATAAGATATCACTTATGAAGATCCTGTAAACATGGCTACACTTGAACTGAGTTAGGAAAGAGAACAGTGTCTCACATTTAGAAAACACTCTTATGCCTGCTTAAGGGGGAAGGAGAGGTGGGGTGATGCATAAAACCAGAGTTTGATATAAGCACAGGTACCGTTCCAAAAACCAACTATGGAATAGACAAGACCTACACCTTCCTCAGGGAAAGGGACTCAAAACCCCATATTTCCCGCAGAGGAATATATCTGACTAGTAAGAATCTTAAAACCTATGTAGTGATATGTCTCCGTAAGGGAATCAAGTGTGTCTAGACTGGGATAAATATGGCAGCGAGAATCAGCTCAAAACCACTATAAAAAGGAATTTCAAAAATAAAACAAAAAAACTGGGAAATTCTTTACAATTCCTTCAGGGTCTCTGATGAAACCTGAAATGACCCTATCTACAATGACAGCTGGATGTGGCATAAGGCTGGACACTTGGGACTGAGAGGATTGGTGGGATTGGGTGAGCAAATGCAGACCCTTTAAAGCAATAATGCATGGCACACATTCCATGGGTCCCAACTCTCCAGGTTGAAGGGAATATTACTACAGATATAACATGTACGGGAATCCTAGAGAACGGACACACTGTGAATACGAAAGGTTTCTAAAACTCAACGAATAGTCCCTCTCCTGGTGCTCCGGTTTGACTTTCCATCTGCTTTATTATCAACCTCCCTACTTGGAGAGACAGCCCCTTTAACCTCCTGGTTCGCACAGGTTGCCAATTTGGCAGAGGATGAAAGGGAAGAGGGAGAACCAATGAGAGAGTAGCTGTTAGGCATTTGGACGGGCACATATCACTGTAATTTCCCGGCAGGAAGAAGAATTAACCAAAGTCTCAGCCACCCACCGGGAATCAGTATAGATCCTGAACCAAAATTTTGGACTTGCGGTCAGCTCACCAAAAACGAGTTGAAAAATGGAGCTCAGGGGCACAGCAATTCACAAACTGGCCGAGTAATGAAGGACAACTATCGTCCAAAAATCTGTTGAGGGAAGGCAACGAGGTGGACTTGAAAGCGAGGCAGAATAGCAGGAAACAGATTTCAAGAGGTACGTTGGAATCGCCTTTAAAGCACAGGAAGAGGGGCACAACTTCGACAATGATGCACTTGGCCAAAAAGGGCGTATGCGTTTTCTCCTGAATATATTCAGGAGAAAACGCATACGCCCTTTTTGGCCAAGCAAGCAAGCGGGCAATGCAAATCTGCACTACAAAGAAGTATCACTTCCCACCGGTCCAAAGGGACATCCACAAAATGTGTAAAAACCAGAAAGGCAAGACAGGCCCTAGGGAACAGGGAGCCTTGTTATGCTGATGGGCGGGATGTAAATTGCCAACTGCCTCTCTGGAGGAGTGCATTGTGTTCCCTAAAACAAGTAAACAACAGAGCTACAGAGCCAAGGGCACTTCCAGTCTAGGGAATATACCTTGGGAAAACTGAAAATCAAAAAGACACAGCCACCCCAAAATTTAGGGCTGCACTGCTTACAAGGACCTCAAGTTGGGTACACATTAAATATCCCAGGAAATATAAAAATGGTTCAAAAAATTGTGGTACTTACGTACGATGGAATATCCCTCAGCCATGAAATCAATGTCATAAGACCAGTAGCAGCAAAATGGGTGGATTCAGGTACGATGATTCTAAGTGAAATAAGTCACACAGAAAAAGAAACTTATCATAAGATATCACTTATGATGATCCTGTAAACATGGCTACACTTGAACTGAGTTAGGAAAGAGAACAGTGTCTCACATTTAGAAAACACTCTTATGCCTGCTTAAGGGGGAAGGAGAGGTGGGGTGATGCATAAAACCAGAGTTTGATATAAGCACAGGTACCGTTCCAAAAACCAACTATGGAATAGACAAGACCTACACCTTCCTCAGTGAAAGGGACTCAAAACCCCATATTTCCCGCAGAGGATTATATCTGACTAGTAAGAATCTTAAAACCTATGTAGTGATATGTCTCCGTAAGGGAATCAAGTGTGTCTAGACTGGGATAAATATGGCAGCGAGAATCAGCTCAAACCCACTATAAAAAGGAATTTCAAAAATAAAACAAAAAAAACTGGGAAATTCTTTACAATTCCTTCAGGGTCTCTGATGAAACCTGAAATGACCCTATCTACAATGACAGCTGGATGTGGCATAAGGCTGGAAACTTGGGACGTAGAGGATTGGTGAGATTGGGTGAGCAAATGCAGACCCTTTAAAGCAATAATGCATGGCACACATTCCATGGGTCCCAACTCTCCAGGTTGAAGGGAATATTACTACAGATATAACATGTACGGGAATCCTAGAGAACGGACACACTGTGAATACGAAAGGTTTCTAAAACTCAACGAATAGTCCCTCTCCTGGTGCTCCGGTTTGACTTTCCATCTGCTTTATTATCAACCTCCCTACTTGGAGAGACAGCCCCTTTAACCTCCTGGTTCGCACAGGTTGCCAATTTGGCAGAGGATGAAAGGGAAGAGGGAGAACCAATGAGAGAGTAGCTGTTAGGCATTTGGACGGGCACATATCACTGTAATTTCCCGGCAGGAAGAAGAATTAACCAAAGTCTCAGCCACCCACCGGGAATCAGTATAGATCCTGAACCAAAATTTTGGACTTGCGGTCAGCTCACCAAAAACGAGTTGAAAAATGGAGCTCAGGGGCACAGCAATTCACAAACTGGCCGAGTAATAAAGGACAACTATCGTCCAAAAATCTGTTGAGGGAAGGCAACGAGGTGGACTTGAAAGCGAGGCAGAATAGCAGGAAACAGATTTCAAGAGGTACGTTGGAATCACCTTTAAAGCACAGGAAGAGGGGCACAACTTCGACAATGATGCACTTGGCCAAAAAGGGCGTATGCGTTTTCTCCTGAATATATTCAGGAGAAAACGCATACGCCCTTTTTGGCCAAGCAAGCAAGCGGGCAATGCAAATCTGCACTACAAAGAAGTATCACTTCCCACCGGTCAAAAGGGACATCCACAAAATGTGCAAAAACCAGAAAGGCAAGACAGGCCCTGGAGAACAGGGAGCCTTGTTATGCTGATGGGCGGGATGTAAATTGCCAACTGCCTCTCTGGAGGAGTGCATTGTGTTCCCTAAAACAAGTAAACAACAGAGCTACAGAGCCAAGGGCACTTCCAGTCTAGGGAATATACCTGGGAAAAACTGAAAATCAAAAAGACACAGCCACCCCAAAATTTAGGGCTGCACTGCTTACAAGGACCTCAACTTGGGTACACCTTAAATATCCCAGGAAATATAAAAATGGTTCAAAAAATTGTGGTACTTACGTACGATGGAATATCCCTCAGCCATGAAATCAATGTCATAAGACCAGTAGCAGCAAAATGGGTGGATTCAGGTACGATGATTCTAAGTGAAATAAGTCACACAGAAAAAGAAACTTATCATAAGATATCACTTATGAAGATCCTGTAAACATGGCTACACTTGAACTGAGTTAGGAAAGAGAACAGTGTCTCACATTTAGAAAACACTCTTATGCCTGCTTAAGGGGGAAGGAGAGGTGGGGTGATGCATAAAACCAGAGTTTGATATAAGCACAGGTACCGTTCCAAAAACCAACTATGGAATAGACAAGACCTACACCTTCCTCAGTAAAAGGGACTCAAAACCCCATATTTCCCGCAGAGGAATATATCTGACTAGTAAGAATCTTAAAACCTATGTATTGATATGTCTCCGTAAGGGAATCAAGTGTGTCTAGACTGGCATAAACATGGCAGCGAGAATCAGCTCAAACCCACTATAAAAAGGAATTTCAAAAACAAAACAAAAAAACTGGGAAATTCTTTACAATTCCTTGAGGGTCTCTGATGAAACCTGGAATGACCCTATCTACAACGACAGCTGGATGTGGCATAAGGCTGGACACTTTGGACTGAGAGGATTGGTGAGATTGGGTGAACAAATGCAGACCATTTAAAGTAATAATGCATGGCACACATTCCATGGGTCCCAACTCTCCAGGTTGAAGGGAATATTACTACAGATATAACATGTACGGGAATCCTAGAGAACGGACACACTGTGAATACGAAAGGTTTCTAAAACTCAAGGAATAGTCCCTCTACTGGTGCTCCGGTTTGACTTTCCATCTGCTTTATTATCAACCTCCCAACTTGGAGAGACAGCCCCTTTAACCTCCTGGTTCGCACAGGTTGCCAATTTGGCAGAGGATGAAAGGGAAGAGGGAGAACCAATGAGAGAGTAGCTGTTAGGCATTTGGACGGGCACATATCACTGTAATTTCCCGGCAGGAAGAAGAATTAACCAAAGTCTCAGCCACCCACCGGGAATCAGTATAGATCTGGAACCAAAATTTTGGACTTGCGGTCAGCTCACCAAAAACGAGTTGAAAAATGGAGCTCAGGGGCACAGCAATTCACAAACTGGCCGAGTAATAAAGGACAACTATCGTCCAAAAATCTGTTGAGGGAAGGGAACGAGGCGGACTTGAAAGCGAGGCAGAATAGCAGGAAACAGATTTCAAGAGGTACGTTGGAATCGCCTTTAAAGCACAGGAAGAGGGGCACAACTTCGACAATGATGCACTTGGCCAAAAAGGGCGTATGCGTTTTCTCCTGAATATATTCAGGAGAAAACGCATACGCCCTTTTTGGCCAAGCAAGCAAGTGGGCAATGCAAATCTGCACTACAAAGAAGTATCACTTCCCACCGGTCAAAAGGGACATCCACAAAATGTGTAAAAACCAGAAAGGCAAGACAGGCCCTGGAGAACAGGGAGCCTTGTTATGCTGATGGGCGGGATGTAAATTGCCAACTGCCTCTCTGGAGGAGTGCATTGTGTTCCCTAAAACAAGTAAACAACAGAGCTACAGAGCCAAGGGCACTTCCAGTCTAGGGAATATACCTGGGAAAAACTGAAAATCAATAAGACAGAGCCACCCCAAAATTTAGGGCTGCACTGCTTACAAGGACCTCAACTTGGGTACACCTTAAATGTCCCAGGAAATATAAAATTGGTTCAAAAAATTGTGGTACTTACATACGATGGAATATCCCTCAGCCATGAAATCAATGTCATAAGACCAGTAGCAGCAAAATGGGTGGATTCAGGTACGATGATTTTAAGTGAAATAAGTGACAGAGAAAATGAAACTTATCATAAGTTATCACTTATGAAGATCCTGTAAACATGGCTACACTTGAACTGAGTTAGGAAAGAGAACAGTGTCTCACATTTAGAAAACACTCTTATGCCTGCTTAAGGGGAAGGAGAGGTGGGGTGATGCATAAAACCAGAGTTTGATATAAGCACAGGTACCGTTCCAAAAACCAACTATGGAATAGACAAGACCTACACCTTCCTCAGTGAAAGGGACTCAAAACCCCATATTTCCAGGAGAAGAATATATCTTACTAGTAAGAATCTTAAAACCTATGTATTGATATGTCTCCGTAAGGGAATCAAGTGTGTCTAGACTGGCACAAACATGGCAGCGAGAATCAGCTCAAACCCACTATAAAAAGGAATTTCAAAAACAAAACAAAAAAAACTGGGAAATTCTTTACAATTCCTTCAGGGTCTCTGATGAAACCTGAAATGACCCTATCTACAATGACAGCTGGATGTGGCATAAGGCTGGACACTTGGGACTGAGAGGATTGGTGAGATTGGGTGAGCAAATGCAGACCCTTTAAAGCAATAATGCATGGCACACATTCCATGGGTCCCAACTCTCCAGGTTGAAGGGAATATTACTACAGATATAACATGTACGGGAATCCTAGAGAACGGACACACTGTGAATACGAAAGGTTTCTAAAACTCAACGAATAGTCCCTCTCCTGGTGCTCCAGTTTGACTTTCCATCTGCTTTATTATCAACCTCCCAACTTGGAGAGACAGCCCCTTTAACCTCCTGGTTCGCACAGGTTGCCAATTTGGCAGAGGATGAAAGGGAAGAGGGAGAACTAATGAGAGAGTATCTGTTAGGCATTTGGACGGGCACATATCACTCTAATTTCCCGGCAGGAAGAAGAATTAACCAAAGTCTCAGCCACCGACCGGGAATCAGTATAGATCCTGAACCAAAATTTTGGACTTGCGGTCAGCTCACCAAAAACGAGTTGAAAAATGGAGCTCAGGGGCACAGCAATTCACAAACTGGCCGAGTAGTAAAGGACAACTATCGTCCAAAAATCTGTTGAGGGAAGGCAACGAGGCGGACTTGAAAGCGTGGCAGAATAGCAGGAAACAAATTTCAAGAGGTACGTTGGAATCACCTTTAAAGCACAGGAAGAGGGGCACAACTTCGACAATGATGCACTTGGCCAAAAAGGGCGTATGTGTTTTCTCCTGAATATATTCAGGAGAAAACGCATACGCCCTTTTTGGCCAAGCAAGCAAGCGGGCAATGCAAATCTGCACTACAAAGAAGTATCACTTCCCACCAGTCAAAAGGGACATCCACAAAATGTGTAAAAACCAGAAAGGCAAGACAGGCCCTGGAGAACAGGGTGCCTTGTTATGCTGATGGGCGGGATGTAAATTGCCAACTGCCTCTCTGGAGGAGTGCATTGTGTTCCCTAAAACAATTAAACAACAGAGCTACAGAGCCAAGGGCACTTCCAGTCTAGGGAATATACCTTGGGAAAACTGAAAATCAAAAAGACACAGCCACCCCAAAATTTAGGGCTGCACTGCTTACAAGGACCTCAACTTGGGTACACCTTAAATATCCCAGGAAATATAAAAATGGTTCAAAAAATTGTGGTACTTACGTACGATGGAATATCCCTCAGCCATGAAATCAATGTCATAAGACCAGTAGCAGCAAAATGGGTGGATTCAGGTACGATGATTCTAAGTGAAATAAGTCACACAGAAAAAGAAACTTATCATAAGATATCACTTATGAAGATCGTGTAAACATGGCTACACTTGAACTGAGTTAGGAAAGAGAACAGTGTCTCACATTTAGAAAACACTCTTATGCCTGCTTAAGGGGGAAGGAGAGGTGGGGTGATGCATAAAACCAGAGTTTGATATAAGCACAGGTACCGTTCCAAAAACCAACTATGGAATAGACAAGACCTATACCTTCCTCAGTGAAAGGGACTCAAAACCCCATATTTCCCGCAGAGGAATATATCTGACTAGTAAGAATCTTAAAACCTATGTATTGGTATGTCTCCGTTAGGGAATCAAGTGTGTCTAGACTGGGATAAATATGGCAGCGAGAATCAGCTCAAACCCACTATAAAAAGGAATTTCAAAAATAAAACAAAAAAACTGGGAAATTCTTTACAATTCCTTCAGGGTCTCTGATGAAACCTGAAATGACCCTATCTACAATGACAGCTGGATGTGGCATAAGGCTGGACACTTGGGACTGAGAGGATTGGTGAGATTGGGTGAGCAAATGCAGACCCTTTAAAGCAATAATGCATGGCACACATTCCATGGGTCCCAAATCTCCAGGTTGAAGGGAATATTACTACAGATATAACATGTACGGGAATCCTAGAGAACGGACACACTGTGAATACGAAAGCTTTCTAAAACTCAACGAATAGTCCCACTCCTGGTGCTCCGGTTTGACTTTCCATCTGCTTTATTATCAACCTCCCAACTTGGAGAGACAGCCCCTTTAACCTCCTGGTTCACACAGGTTGCCAATTTGGCAGAGGATTAAAGGGAAGAGGGAGAACCAATGAGAGAGTAGCTGTTAGGCATTTGGACAGGCACATATCACTGTAATTTCCCGGCAGGAAGAAGTATTAACCAAAGTCTCAGCCACCCACCGGGAACCAGTATAGGTCCTGAACCAAAATTTTGGACTTGCGGTCAGCTCACCAAAAACGAGTTGAAAAATGGAGCTCAGGGGCACAGCAATTCACAAACTGTCCGAGTAATAAAGGACAACTATCGTCCAAAAATCTGTTGAGGGAAGGCAACGAGGCGGACTTGAAAGCGAGGCAGAATAGCAGGAAACAGATTTCAAGAGGTACGTTGGAATCGCCTTTAAAGCACAGGAAGAGGGGCACAACTTCGACAATGATGCCCTTGGCCAAAAAGGGCGTATGCGTTTTCTCCTGAATATATTCAGGAGAAAACGCATACGCCCTTTTTGGCCAAGCAAGCAAGCGGGCAATGCAAATCTGCACTACAAAGAAGTATCACTTCCCACCGGTCAAAAGGGACATCCACAAAATGTGTAAAAACCAGAAAGGCAAGACAGGCCCTGGAGAACAGGGAGCCTTGTTATGCTGATGGGCGGGATGTAAATTGCCAACTGCCTCTCTGGAGGAGTGCATTGTGTTCCCTAAAACAAGTAAACAACAGAGCTACAGAGCCAAGGGCACTTCCAGTCTAGGGAATATACCTGGGAAAAACTGAAAATCAATAAGACAGAGCCACCCCAAAATTTAGGGCTGCACTGCTTACAAGGACCTCAACTTGGGTACACCTTAAATATCCCAGGAAATATAAAATTGGTTCAAAAAATTGTGGTACTTACGTACGATGGAATATCCCTCAGCCATGAAATCAATGTCATAAGACCAGTAGCAGCAAAATGGGTGGATTCAGGTACGATGATTCTAAGTGAAATAAGTCACAGAGAAAAAGAAACTTATCATAAGTTATCAGTTATGAAGATCCTGTAAACATGGCTACACTTGAACTGAGTTAGGAAAGAGAACAGTGTCTCACATTTAGAAAACACTCTTATGCCTGCTTAAGGGGGAAGGAGAGGTGGGGTGATGCATAAAACCAGAGTTTGATATAAGCACAGGTACCGTTCCAAAAACCAACTATGGAATAGACAAGACCTACACCTTCCTCAGTGAAAGGGACTCAAAACACCATATTTCCCGCAGACGAATATATCTGACTAGTAAGAATCTTAAAACCTATGTATTGATATGTCTCCGTAAGGGAATCAAGTGTGTCTAGACTGGCATAAACATGGCAGCGAGAATCAGCTCAAACCCACTATAAAAAGGAATTTCAAAAACAAAACAAAAAAAACTGGGAAATTCTTTACAAGTCCTTCAGGGTCTCTGATGAAACCTGAAATGACCCTATCTACAATGACAGCTGGATGTGGCATAAGGCTGGACACTTGGGACTGAGAGGATTGGTGAGATTGGGTGAGCAAATGCAGACCCTTTAAAGCAATAATGCATGGCACACATTCCATGGGTCCTAACTCTACAGGTTGAAGGGAATATTACTACAGATATAACATGTACGGGAATCCAAGAGAACGGTCACACTGTGAATACGAAAGGTTTCTAAAACTCAATGAATAGTCCCTCTCCTGGTGCTCCGGTTTGACTTTCCATCTGCTTTATTATCAACCTCCCAACTTGGAGAGACAGCCCCTTTAACCTCATGGTTCGCACAGGTTGCCAATTTGGCAGAGGATGAAAGGGAAGAGGGAGAACCAATGAGAGAGTAGCTGTTAGGCATTTGGACGGGCACATATCACTGTAATTTCCCGGCAGGAAGAAGAATTAACCAAAGTCTCAGCCACCCACCGGGAATCAGTATAGATCCTGAACCAAAATTTTGGACTTGCGGTCAGCTCACCAAAAACGAGTTGAAAAATGGAGCTCAGGGGCACAGCAATTCACAAACTGGCCGAGTAATAAAGGACAACTATCGTCCAAAAATCTGTTCAGGGAAGGCAATGAGGCGGATTTGAATGCGTGGCAGAATAGCAGGAAACAGATTTCAAGAGGTACGTTGGAATCGCCTTTAAAGCACAGGAAGAGGGGCACAACTTCGACAATGATGCACTTGGCCAAAAAGGGCGTATGTGTTTTCTCCTGAATATATTCAGGAGAAAACGCATACGCCCTTTTTGGCCAAGCAAGCAAGCGGGCAATGCAAATCTGCACTACAAAGAAGTATCACTTCCCACCAGTCAAAAGGGACATCCACAAAATGTGTAAAAACCAGAAAGGCAAGACAGGCCCTGGAGAACAGGGTGCCTTGTTATGCTGATGGGCGGGATGTAAATTGCCAACTGCCTCTCTGGAGGAGTGCATTGTGTTCCCTAAAACAAGTAAACAACAGAGCTACAGAGCCAAGGGCACTTCCAGTCTAGGGAATATACCTTGGGAAAACTGAAAATCAAAAAGACACAGCCACCCCAAAATTTAGGGCTGCACTGCTTACAAGGACCTCAACTTGGGTACACCTTAAATATCCCAGGAATTATAAAAATGGTTCAAAAAATTGTGGTACTTACGTACGATGGAATATCCCTCAGCCATGAAATCAATGTCATAAGACCAGTAGCAGCAAAATGGGTGGATTCAGGTACGATGATTTTAAGTGAAATAAGTCACACAGAAAAAGAAACTTATCATAAGATATCACTTATGAAGATCCTGTAAACATGGCTACACTTGAACTGAGTTAGGAAAGAGAACAGTGTCTCACATTTAGAAAACACTCTTATGCCTGCTTAAGGGGGAAGGAGAGGTGGGGTGATGCATAAAACCAGAGTTTGATATAAGCACAGGTACCGTTCCAAAAACCAACTATGGAATAGACAAGACCTCCACCTTCCTCAGTGAAAGGGACTCAAAACCCCATATTTCCCGCAGAGGAATATATCTGACTAGTAAAGTAAGAATCTTAAAACCTATGTATTGATATGTCTCCGTAAGGGAATCAAGTGTGTCTAGACTGGGATAAATATGGCAGCGAGAATCAGCTCAAGCCCACTATAAAAAGGAATTTCAAAAATAAAACAAAAAAACTGGGAAATTCTTTACAATTCCTTCAGGGTCTCTGATGAAACATGGAATGACCCTATCTACAACGACAGCTGGATGTGGCATAAGTCTGGACACTTTTGACAGAGAGGATTGGTGAGATTGGGTGAGCAAATGCAGACCCTTTAAAGCAATAATGCAGGGCACCCATTCCATGGGTCCCAACTCTCCAGGTTGAAGGGAATATTACTACAGTTATAACATGTACGGGAAACCTAGAGAACGGACACACTGTGAATACGAAAGGTTTCTAAAACTCAACAAATAGTCCCTCTCCTGGTGCTCCGGTTTGACTTTCCATCTGCTTTACTATCAACCTCCCAACTTGGAGAGACAGCCCCTTTAACCTCCTGGTTCGCACAGGTTGCCAATTTGGCAGAGGATGAAAGGGAAGAGGGAGAACCAATGAGAGAGTAGCTGTTAGGCATTTGGACAGGCACATATCACTGTAATTTCCCGGCAGGAAGAAGAATTAACCAAAGTCTCAGCCACCCACCGGGAACCAGTATAGGTCCTGAACCAAAATTTTGGACTTGCGGTCAGCTCACCAAAAACGAGTTGAAAAATGGAGCTCAGGGGCACAGCAATTCACAAACTGTCCGAGTAATAAAGGACAACTATCGTCCAAAAATCTGTTGAGGGAAGGCAATGAGGCGGACTTGAAAGCGAGGCAGAATAGCAGGAAACAGATTTCAAGAGGTACGTTGGAATCGCCTTTAAAGCACAGGAAGAGGGGCACAACTTCGACAATGATGCACTTGGCCAAAAAGGGCGTATGCGTTTTCTCCTGAATATATTCAGGAGAAAACGCATACGCCCTTTTTGGCCAAGCAAGCAAGCGGGCAATGCAAATCTGCACTACAAAGAAGTATCACTTCCCACCGGTCAAAAGGGACATCCACAAAATGTGTAAAAACCAGAAAGGCAAGACAGGCCCTGGAGAACAGGGAGCCTTGTTATGCTGATGGGCGGGATGTAAATTGCCAACTGCCTCTATGGAGGAGTGCATTGTGTTCCCTAAAACAAGTAAACAACAGAGCTACAGAGCCAAGGGCACTTCCAGTCTAGGGAATATACCTGGGAAAAACTGAAAATCAATAAGACAGAGCCACCCCAAAATTTAGGGCTGCACTGCTTACAAGGACCTCAACTTGGGTACACCTTAAATATCCCAGGAAATATAAAATTGGTTCAAAAAATTGTGGTACTTACGTACGATGGAATATCCCTCAGCCATGAAATCAATGTCATAAGACCAGTAGCAGCAAAATGGGTGGATTCAGGTACGATGATTCTAAGTGAAATAAGTCACAGAGAAAAAGAAACTTATCATAAGTTATCAGTTATGAAGATCCTGTAAACATGGCTACACTTGAACTGAGTTAGGAAAGAGAACAGTGTCTCACATTTAGAAAACACTCTTATGCCTGCTTAAAGGGGAAGGAGAGGTGGGGTGATGCATAAAACCAGAGTTTGATATAAGCACAGGTACCGTTCCAAAAACCAACTATGGAATAGACAAGACCTACACCTTCCTCAGTGAAAGGGACTCAAAACACCATATTTCCCGCAGACGAATATATCTGACTAGTAAGAATCTTAAAACCTATGTATTGATATGTCTCCGTAAGGGAATCAAGTGTGTCTAGACTGGCATAAACATGGCAGCGAGAATCAGCTCAAACCCACTATAAAAAGGAATTTCAAAAACAAAACAAAAAAAACTGGGAAATTCTTTTCAAGTCCTTCAGGGTCTCTGATGAAACCTGAAATGACCCTATCTACAATGACAGCTGGATGTGGCATAAGGCTGGACACTTGGGACTGAGAGGATTGGTGAGATTGGGTGAGCAAATGCAGACCCTTTAAAGCAATAATGCATGGCACACATTCCATGGGTCCTAACTCTACAGGTTGAAGGGAATATTACTACAGATATAACATGTACGGGAATCCAAGAGAACGGTCACACTGTGAATACGAAAGGTTTCTAAAACTCAATGAATACTCCCTCTCCTGGTGCTCCGGTTTGACTTTCCATCTGCTTTATTATCAACCTCCCAACTTGGAGAGACAGCCCCTTTAACCTCATGGTTCGCACAGGTTGCCAATTTGGCAGAGGATGAAAGGGAAGAGGGAGAACCAATGAGAGAGTAGCTGTTAGGCATTTGGACGGGCACATATCACTGTAATTTCCCGGCAGGAAGAAGAATTAACCAAATTCACAGCCACCCACCGGGAATCAGTATAGATCCTGAACCAAAATTTTGGACTTGCGGTCAGCTCACCAAAAACGAGTTGAAAAAAGGAGCTCAGGGGCACAGCAATTCACAAACTGGCCGAGTAATAAAGGACAACTATCGTACAAAAATCTGTTCAGGGAAGGCAATGAGGCGGATTTGAATGCGTGGCAGAATAGCAGGAAACAGATTTCAAGAGGTATGTTGGAATCGCCTTTAAAGCACAGGAAGAGGGGCACAACTTCGACAATGATGCACTTGGCCAAAAAGGGCGTATGTGTTTTCTCCTGAATATATTCAGGAGAAAACGCATACGCCCTTTTTGGCCAAGCAAGCAAGCGGGCAATGCAAATCTGCACTACAAAGAAGTATCACTTCCCACCAGTCAAAAGGGACATCCACAAAATGTGTAAAAACCAGAAAGGCAAGACAGGCCCTGGAGAACAGGGTGCCTTGTTATGCTGATGGGCGGGATGTAAATTGCCAACTGCCTCTCTGGAGGAGTGCATTGTGTTCCCTAAAACAAGTAAACAACAGAGCTACAGAGCCAAGGGCACTTCCAGTCTAGGGAATATACCTTGGGAAAACTGAAAATCAAAAAGACACAGCCACCCCAAAATTTAGGGCTGCACTGCTTACAAGGACCTCAACTTGGGTACACCTTAAATATCCCAGGAAATATAAAAATGGTTCAAAAAATTGTGGTACTTACGTACGATGGAATATCCCTCAGCCATGAAATCAATGTCATAAGACCAGTAGCAGCAAAATGGGTGGATTCAGGTACGATGATTCTAAGTGAAATAAGTCACACAGAAAAAGAAACTTATCATAAGATATCACTTATGAAGATCGTGTAAACATGGCTACACTTGAACTGAGTTAGGAAAGAGAACAGTGTCTCACATTTAGAAAACACTCTTATGCCTGCTTAAGGGGGAAGGAGAGGTGGGGTGATGCATAAAACCAGAGTTTGATATAAGCACAGGTACCGTTCCAAAAACCAACTATGGAATAGACAAGACCTCCACCTTCCTCAGTGAAAGGGACTCAAAACCCCATATTTCCCGCAGAGGAATATATCTGACTAGTAAAGTAAGAATCTTAAAACCTATGTATTGATATGTCTCCGTAAGGGAATCAAGTGTGTCTAGACTGGGATAAATATGGCAGCGAGAATCAGCTCAAGCCCACTATAAAAAGGAATTTCAAAAATAAAACAAAAAAACTGGGAAATTCTTTACAATTCCTTCAGGGTCTCTGATGAAACCTGAAATGACCCTATCTACAATGACAGCTGGATGTGGCATAAGGCTGGACACTTGGGACTGAGAGGATTGGTGAGATTGGGTGAGCAAATGCAGACCCTTTAAAGCAATAATGCATGGCACACATTCCATGGGTCCCAACTCTCCAGGTTGAAGGGAATATTACTACAGATATAACATGTACGGGAATCCTAGAGAACGGACACACTGTGAATACGAAAGGTTTCTAAAACTCAACGAATAGTCCCTCTCCTGGTGCTCCGGTTTGACTTTCCATCTGCTTTATTATCAACCTCCCAACTTGGAGAGACAGCCCCTTTAACCTCCTGGTTCGCACAGGTTTCCAATTTGGCAGAGGATCAGAGGGAAGAGGGAGAACCAATGAGAGAGTAGCTGTTAGGCATTTGGACGGGCACATATCACTGTAATTTCCCGGCAGGAAGAAGAATTAACCAAAGTCTCAGCCACCCACCGGGAATCAGCATAGATCCTGAACCAAAATTTTGGACTTGCGGTCAGCTCACCAAAAACGAGTTGAAAAATGGAGCTCAGGGGCACAGCAATTCACAAACTGGCCGAGTAATAAAGGACAACTATCGTCCAAAAATCTGTTGAGGGAAGGCAATGAGGCGGACTTGAAAGCGTGGCAGAATAGCAGGAAACAGATTTCAAGAGGTAGGTTGGAATCGCCTTTAAAGCACAGGAAGAGGGGCACAACTTCGACAATGATGCACTTGGCCAAAAAGGGCGTATGTGTTTTCTCCTGAATATATTCAGGAGAAAACGCATACGCCCTTTTTGGCCAAGCAAGCAAGCGGGCAATGCAAATCTGCACTACAAAGAAGTATCACTTCCCACCAGTCAAAAGGGACATCCACAAAATGTGTAAAAACCAGAAAGGCAAGACAGGCCCTGGAGAACAGGGTGCCTTGTTATGCTGATGGGCGGGATGTAAATTGCCAACTGCCTCTCTGGAGGAGTGCATTGTGTTCCCTAAAACAAGTAAACAACAGAGCTACAGAGCCAAGGGCGCTTCCAGTCTAGGGAATATACCTTGGGAAAACTGAAAATCAAAAAGACACAGCCACCCCAAAATTTAGGGCTGCACTGCTTACAAGGACCTCAACTTGGGTACACCTTAAATATCCCAGGAAATATAAAAATGGTTCAAAAAATTGTGGTACTTACGTACGATGGAATATCCCTCAGCCATGAAATCAATGTCATAAGACCAGTAGCAGCAAAATGGGTGGATTCAGGTACGATGATTCTAAGTGAAATAAGTCACACAGAAAAAGAAACTTATCATAAGATATCACTTATGAAGATCCTGTAAACATGGCTACACTTGAACTGAGTTAGGAAAGAGAACAGTGTCTCACATTTAGAAAACACTCTTATGCCTGCTTAAGGGGGAAGGAGAGGTGGGGTGATGCATAAAACCAGAGTTTGATATAAGCACAGGTACCGTTCCAAAAACCAACTATGGAATAGACAAGACCTACACCTTCCTCAGGGAAAGGGACTCAAAACCCCATATTTCCCGCAGAGGAATATATCTGACTAGTAAGAATCTTAAAACCTATGTAGTGATATGTCTCCGTAAGGGAATCAAGTGTGTCTAGACTGAGATAAATATGGCAGCGAGAATCAGCTCAAACCCACTATAAAAAGGAATTTCAAAAATAAAACAAAAAAACTGGGAAATTCTTTACAATTCCTTCAGGGTCTCTGATGAAACCTGAAATGACCCTATCTACAATGACAGCTGGATGTGGCATAAGGCTGGACACTTGGGACTGAGAGGATTGGTGAGATTGGGTGAGCAAATGCAGACCCTTTAAAGCAATAATGCATGGCACACATTCCATGGGTCCCAACTCTCCAGGTTGAAGGGAATATTACTACAGATATAACATGTACGGGAATCCTAGAGAACGGACACACTGTGAATACGAAAGGTTTCTAAAACTCAACGAATACTCCCTCTCCTGGTGCTCCGGTTTGACTTTCCATCTGCTTTATTATCAACCTCCCTACTTGGAGAGACAGCCCCTTTAACCTCCTGGTTCGCACAGGTTGCCAATTTGGCAGAGGATGAAAGGGAAGAGGGAGAACCAATGAGAGAGTAGCTGTTAGGCATTTGGACGGGCACATATCACTGTAATTTCCCGGCAGGAAGAAGAATTAACCAAAGTCTCAGCCATCCACCGGGAATCAGTATAGATCCTGAACCAAAATTTTGGACTTGCGGTCAGCTCACCAAAAACGAGTTGAAAAATGGAGCTCAGGGGCACAGCAATTCACAAACTGGCCGAGTAATAAAGGACAACTATCGTCCAAAAATCTGTTGAGGGAAGGCAACGAGGTGGACTTGAAAGCGAGGCAGAATAGCAGGAAACAGATTTCAAGAGGTACGTTGGAATCGCCTTTAAAGCACAGGAAGAGGGGCACAACTTCGACAATGATGCACTTGGCCAAAAAGGGCGTATGCGTTTTCTCCTCAATATATTCAGGAGAAAACGCATACGCCCTTTTTGGCCAAGCAAGCAAGCGGGCAATGCAAATCTGCACTACAAAGAAGTATCACTTCCCACCGGTCAAAAGGGACATCCACAAAATGTGCAAAAACCAGAAAGGCAAGACAGGCCCTGGAGAACAGGGAGCCTTGTTATGCTGATGGGCGGGATGTAAATTGCCAACTGCCTCTCTGGAGGAGTGCATTGTGTTCCCTAAAACAAGTAAACAACAGAGCTACAGAGCCAAGGGCACTTCCAGTCTAGGGAATATACCTTGGGAAAACTGAAAATCAAAAAGACACAGCCACCCCAAAATTTAGGGCTGCACTGCTTACAAGGACCTCAACTTGGGTACACCTTAAATATCCCAGGAAATATAAAAATGGTTCAAAAAATTGTGGTACTTACGTACGATGGAATATCCCTCAGCCATGAAATCAATGTCATAAGACCAGTAGCAGCAAAATGGGTGGATTCAGGTACGATGATTCTAAGTGAAATAAGTCACACAGAAAAAGAAACTTATCATAAGATATCACTTATGAAGATCCTGTAAACATGGCTACACTTGAACTGAGTTAGGAAAGAGAACAGTGTCTCACATTTAGAAAACACTCTTATGCCTGCTTAAGGGGGAAGGAGAGGTGGGGTGATGCATAAAACCAGAGTTTGATATAAGCACAGGTACCGTTCCAAAAACCAACTCTGGAATAGACAAGACCTACACCTTCCTCAGTGAAAGGGACTCAAAACCCCATATTTCCCGCAGAGGAATATATCTGACTAGTAAGAATCTTAAAACCTATGTATTGATATGTCTCCGTAAGGGAATCAAGTGTGTCTAGACTGGCATAAACATGGCAGCGAGAATCAGCTCAAACCCACTATAAAAAGGAATTTCAAAAACAAAACAAAAAAAACTGGGAAATTCTTTACAATTCCTTGAGGGTCTCTGATGAAACCTGGAATGACCCTATCTACAACGACAGCTGGATGTGGCATAAGGCTGGACACTTTGGACTGAGAGGATTGGTGAGATTGGGTGAACAAATGCAGACCATTTAAAGTAATAATGCATGGCACACATTCCATGGGTCCCAACTCTCCAGGTTGAAGGGAATATTACTACAGATATAACATGTACGGGAATCCTAGAGAACGGACACACTGTGAATACGAAAGGTTTCTAAAACTCAACGAATAGTCCCTCTACTGGTGCTCCGGTTTGACTTTCCATCTGCTTTATTATCAACCTCCCAACTTGGAGAGACAGCCCCTTTAACCTCCTGGTTCGCACAGGTTGCCAATTTGGCAGAGGATGAAAGGGAAGAGGGAGAACCAATGAGAGAGTAGCTGTTAGGCATTTGGACGGGCACATATCACTGTAATTTCCCGGCAGGAAGAAGAATTAACCAAAGTCTCAGCCACCCACCGGGAATCAGTATAGATCCGGAACCAAAATTTTGGACTTGCGGTCAGCTCACCAAAAACGCGTTGAAAAATGGAGCTCAGGGGCACAGCAATTCACAAACTGGCCGAGTAATAAAGGACAACTATCGTCCAAAAATCTGTTGAGGGAAGGGAACGAGGCGGACTTGAAAGCGAGGCAGAATAGCAGGAAACAGATTTCAAGAGGTACGTTGGAATCGCCTTTAAAGCACAGGAAGAGGGGCACAACTTCGACAATGATGCACTTGGCCAAAAAGGGCGTATGCGTTTTCTCCTGAATATATTCAGGAGAAAACGCATACGCCCTTTTTGGCCAAGCAAGCAAGTGGGCAATGCAAATCTGCACTACAAAGAAGTATCACTTCCCACCGGTCAAAAGGGACATCCACAAAATGTGTAAAAACCAGAAAGGCAAGACAGGCCCTGGAGAACAGGGAGCCTTGTTATGCTGATGGGCTGGATGTAAATTGCCAACTGCCTCTCTGGAGGAGTGCATTGTGTTCCCTAAAACAAGTAAACAACAGAGCTACAGAGCCAAGGGCACTTCCAGTCTAGGGAATATACCTGGGAAAAACTGAAAATCAATAAGACAGAGCCACCCCAAAATTTAGGGCTGCACTGCTTACAAGGACCTCAACTTGGGTACACCTTAAATGTCCCAGGAAATATAAAATTGGTTCAAAAAATTGTGGTACTTACGTACGATGGAATATCCCTCAGCCATGAAATCAATGTCATAAGACCAGTAGCAGCAAAATGGGTGGATTCAGGTACGATGATTTTAAGTGAAATAAGTGACAGAGAAAAAGAAACTTATCATAAGTTATCACTTATGAAGATCCTGTAAACATGGCTACACTTGAACTGAGTTAGGAAAGAGAACAGTGTCTCACATTTAGAAAACACTCTTATGCCTGCTTAAGGGGGAAGGAGAGGTGGGGTGATGCATAAAACCAGAGTTTGATATAAGCACAGGTACCGTTCCAAAAACCAACTATGGAATAGACAAGACCTACACCTTCCTCAGTGAAAGGGACTCAAAACCCCATATTTCCAGGAGAAGAATATATCTTACTAGTAAGAATCTTAAAACCTATGTATTGATATGTCTCCGTAAGGGAATCAAGTGTGTCTAGACTGGCACAAACATGGCAGCGAGAATCAGCTCAAACCCACTATAAAAAGGAATTTCAAAAACAAAACAAAAAAAACTGGGAAATTCTTTACAATTCCTTCAGGGTCTCTGATGAAACCTGAAATGACCCTATCTACAATGACAGCTGGATGTGGCATAAGGCTGGACACTTGGGACTGAGAGGATTGGTGAGATTGGGTGAGCAAATGCAGACCCTTTAAAGCAATAATGCATGGCACACATTCCATGGGTCCCAACTCTCCAGGTTGAAGGGAATATTACTACAGATATAACATGTACGGGAATCCTAGAGAACGGACACACTGTGAATACGAAAGGTTTCTAAAACTCAACGAATAGTTCCTCTCCTGGTGCTCCAGTTTGACTTTCCATCTGCTTTATTATCAACCTCCCAACTTGGAGAGACAGCCCCTTTAACCTCCTGGTTCGCACAGGTTGCCAATTTGGCAGAGGATGAAAGGGAAGAGGGAGAACTAATGAGAGAGTAGCTGTTAGGCATTTGGACGGGCACATATCACTCTAATTTCCCGGCAGGAAGAAGAATTAACCAAAGTCTCAGCCACCGACCGGGAATCAGTATAGATCCTGAACCAAAATTTTGGACTTGCGGTCAGCTCACCAAAAACGAGTTGAAAAATGGAGCTCAGGGGCACAGCAATTCACAAACTGGCCGAGTAGTAAAGGACAACTATCGTCCAAAAATCTGTTGAGGGAAGGCAACGAGGCGGACTTGAAAGCGTGGCAGAATAGCAGGAAACAGATTTCAAGAGGTACGTTGGAATCACCTTTAAAGCACAGGAAGAGGGGCACAACTTCGACAATGATGCACTTGGCCAAAAAGGGCGTATGTGTTTTCTCCTGAATATATTCAGGAGAAAACGCATACGCCCTTTTTGGCCAAGCAAGCAAGCGGGCAATGCAAATCTGCACTACAAAGAAGTATCACTTCCCACCAGTCAAAAGGGACATCCACAAAATGTGTAAAAACCAGAAAGGCAAGACAGGCCCTGGAGAACAGGGTGCCTTGTTATGCTGATGGGCGGGATGTAAATTGCCAACTGCCTCTCTGGAGGAGTGCATTGTGTTCCCTAAAACAAGTAAACAACAGAGCTACAGAGCCAAGGGCACTTCCAGTCTAGGGAATATACCTTGGGAAAACTGAAAATCAAAAAGACACAGCCACCCCAAAATTTAGGGCTGCACTGCTTACAAGGACCTCAACTTGGGTACACCTTAAATATCCCAGGAAATATAAAAATGGTTCAAAAAATTGTGGTACTTACGTACGATGGAATATCCCTCAGCCATGAAATCAATGTCATAAGACCAGTAGCAGCAAAATGGGTGGATTCAGGTACGATGATTCTAAGTGAAATAAGTCACACAGAAAAAGAAACTTATCATAAGATATCACTTATGAAGATCGTGTAAACATGGCTACACTTGAACTGAGTTAGGAAAGAGAACAGTGTCTCACATTTAGAAAACACTCTTATGCCTGCTTAAGGGGGAAGGAGAGGTGGGGTGATGCATAAAACCAGAGTTTGATATAAGCACAGGTACCGTTCCAAAAACCAACTATGGAATAGACAAGACCTATACCTTCCTCAGTGAAAGGGACTCAAAACCCCATATTTCCCGCAGAGGAATATATCTGACTAGTAAGAATCTTAAAACCTATGTATTGGTATGTCTCCGTTAGGGAATCAAGTGTGTCTAGACTGGGATAAATATGGCAGCGAGAATCAGCTCAAACCCACTATAAAAAGGAATTTCAAAAATAAAACAAAAAAACTGGGAAATTCTTTACAATTCCTTCAGGGTCTCTGATGAAACCTGAAATGACCCTATCTACAATGACAGCTGGATGTGGCATAAGGCTGGACACTTGGGACTGAGAGGATTGGTGAGATTGGGTGAGCAAATGCAGACCCTTTAAAGCAATAATGCATGGCACACATTCCATGGGTCCCAAATCTCCAGGTTGAAGGGAATATTACTACAGATATAACATGTACGGGAATCCTAGAGAACGGACACACTGTGAATACGAAAGCTTTCTAAAACTCAACGAATAGTCCCACTCCTGGTGCTCCGGTTTGACTTTCCATCTGCTTTATTATCAACCTCCCAACTTGGAGAGACAGCCCCTTTAACCTCCTGGTTCACACAGGTTGCCAATTTGGCAGAGGATTAAAGGGAAGAGGGAGAACCAATGAGAGAGTAGCTGTTAGGCATTTGGACAGGCACATATCACTGTAATTTCCCGGCAGGAAGAAGTATTAACCAAAGTCTCAGCCACCCACCGGGAACCAGTATAGGTCCTGAACCAAAATTTTGGACTTGCGGTCAGCTCACCAAAAACGAGTTGAAAAATGGAGCTCAGGGGCACAGCAATTCACAAACTGTCCGAGTAATAAAGGACAACTATCGTCCAAAAATCTGTTGAGGGAAGGCAACGAGGCGGACTTGAAAGCGAGGCAGAATAGCAGGAAACAGATTTCAAGAGGTACGTTGGAATCGCCTTTAAAGCACAGGAAGAGGGGCACAACTTCGACAATGATGCACTTGGCCAAAAAGGGCGTATGCGTTTTCTCCTGAATATATTCAGGAGAAAACGCATACGCCCTTTTTGGCCAAGCAAGCAAGCGGGCAATGCAAATCTGCACTACAAAGAAGTATCACTTCCCACCGGTCAAAAGGGACATCCACAAAATGTGTAAAAACCAGAAAGGCAAGACAGGCCCTGGAGAACAGGGAGCCTTGTTATGCTGATGGGCGGGATGTAAATTGCCAACTGCCTCTCTGGAGGAGTGCATTGTGTTCCCTAAAACAAGTAAACAACAGAGCTACAGAGCCAAGGGCACTTCCAGTCTAGGGAATATACCTGGGAAAAACTGAAAATCAATAAGACAGAGCCACCCCAAAATTTAGGGCTGCACTGCTTACAAGGACCTCAACTTGGGTACACCTTAAATATCCCAGGAAATATAAAATTGGTTCAAAAAATTGTGGTACTTACGTACGATGGAATATCCCTCAGCCATGAAATCAATGTCATAAGACCAGTAGCAGCAAAATGGGTGGATTCAGGTACGATGATTCTAAGTGAAATAAGTCACAGAGAAAAAGAAACTTATCATAAGTTATCAGTTATGAAGATCCTGTAAACATGGCTACACTTGAACTGAGTTAGGAAAGAGAACAGTGTCTCACATTTAGAAAACACTCTTATGCCTGCTTAAGGGGGAAGGAGAGGTGGGGTGATGCATAAAACCAGAGTTTGATATAAGCACAGGTACCGTTCCAAAAACCAACTATGGAATAGACAAGACCTACACCTTCCTCAGTGAAAGGGACTCAAAACACCATATTTCCCGCAGACGAATATATCTGACTAGTAAGAATCTTAAAACCTATGTATTGATATGTCTCCGTAAGGGAATCAAGTGTGTCTAGACTGGCATAAACATGGCAGCGAGAATCAGCTCAAACCCACTATAAAAAGGAATTTCAAAAACAAAACAAAAAAAACTGGGAAATTCTTTACAAGTCCTTCAGGGTCTCTGATGAAACCTGAAATGACCCTATCTACAATGACAGCTGGATGTGGCATAAGGCTGGACACTTGGGACTGAGAGGATTGGTGAGATTGGGTGAGCAAATGCAGACCCTTTAAAGCAATAATGCATGGCACACATTCCATGGGTCCTAACTCTACAGGTTGAAGGGAATATTACTACAGATATAACATGTACGGGAATCCAAGAGAACGGTCACACTGTGAATACGAAAGGTTTCTAAAACTCAATGAATAGTCCCTCTCCTGGTGCTCCGGTTTGACTTTCCATCTGCTTTATTATCAACCTCCCAACTTGGAGAGACAGCCCCTTTAACCTCATGGTTCGCACAGGTTGCCAATTTGGCAGAGGATGAAAGGGAAGAGGGAGAACCAATGAGAGAGTAGCTGTTAGGCATTTGGACGGGCACATATCACTGTAATTTCCCGGCAGGAAGAAGAATTAACCAAAGTCTCAGCCACCCACCGGGAATCAGTATAGATCCTGAACCAAAATTTTGGACTTGCGGTCAGCTCACCAAAAACGAGTTGAAAAATGGAGCTCAGGGGCACAGCAATTCACAAACTGGCCGAGTAATAAAGGACAACTATCGTCCAAAAATCTGTTCAGGGAAGGCAATGAGGCGGATTTGAATGCGTGGCAGAATAGCAGGAAACAGATTTCAAGAGGTACGTTGGAATCGCCTTTAAAGCACAGGAAGAGGGGCACAACTTCGACAATGATGCACTTGGCCAAAAAGGGCGTATGTGTTTTCTCCTGAATATATTCAGGAGAAAACGCATACGCCCTTTTTGGCCAAGCAAGCAAGCGGGCAATGCAAATCTGCACTACAAAGAAGTATCACTTCCCACCAGTCAAAAGGGACATCCACAAAATGTGTAAAAACCAGAAAGGCAAGACAGGCCCTGGAGAACAGGGTGCCTTGTTATGCTGATGGGCGGGATGTAAATTGCCAACTGCCTCTCTGGAGGAGTGCATTGTGTTCCCTAAAACAAGTAAACAACAGAGCTACAGAGCCAAGGGCACTTCCAGTCTAGGGAATATACCTTGGGAAAACTGAAAATCAAAAAGACACAGCCACCCCAAAATTTAGGGCTGCACTGCTTACAAGGACCTCAACTTGGGTACACCTTAAATATCCCAGGAATTATAAAAATGGTTCAAAAAATTGTGGTACTTACGTACGATGGAATATCCCTCAGCCATGAAATCAATGTCATAAGACCAGTAGCAGCAAAATGGGTGGATTCAGGTACGATGATTTTAAGTGAAATAAGTCACACAGAAAAAGAAACTTATCATAAGATATCACTTATGAAGATCCTGTAAACATGGCTACACTTGAACTGAGTTAGGAAAGAGAACAGTGTCTCACATTTAGAAAACACTCTTATGCCTGCTTAAGGGGGAAGGAGAGGTGGGGTGATGCATAAAACCAGAGTTTGATATAAGCACAGGTACCGTTCCAAAAACCAACTATGGAATAGACAAGACCTCCACCTTCCTCAGTGAAAGGGACTCAAAACCCCATATTTCCCGCAGAGGAATATATCTGACTAGTAAAGTAAGAATCTTAAAACCTATGTATTGATATGTCTCCGTAAGGGAATCAAGTGTGTCTAGACTGGGATAAATATGGCAGCGAGAATCAGCTCAAGCCCACTATAAAAAGGAATTTCAAAAATAAAACAAAAAAACTGGGAAATTCTTTACAATTCCTTCAGGGTCTCTGATGAAACCTGAAATGACCCTATCTACAATGACAGCTGGATGTGGCATAAGGCTGGACACTTGGGACTGAGAGGATTGGTGAGATTGGGTGAGCAAATGCAGACCCTTTAAAGCAATAATGCATGGCAAACATTCCATGGGTCCCAACTCTCCAGGTTGAAGGGAATATTACTACAGATATAACATGTACGGGGATCCTAGAGAACGGACACACTGTGAATACGAAAGGTTTCTAAAACTCAACGAATAGTCCCTCTCCTGGTGCTCCGGTTTGACTTTCCATCTGCTTTATTATCAACCTCCAAACTTGGAGAGACTGCCCCTTTAACCTCCTGGTTCGCACAGGATGCCAATTTGGCAGAGGATGAAAGGGAAGAGGGAGAACCAATGAGAGAGTAGCTGTTAGGCATTTGAACGGGCACATATCACTCTAACTTCCCGGCAGGAAGAAGAATTAACCAAAGTCTCAGCCCCCCACCGGGAACCAGCATAGGTCCTGAACCAAAATTTTGGACTTGAGGTCAGCTCACCAAAAACGAGTTGAAAAATGGAGCTCAGGGGCACAGCAATTCAAAAACTGGCCGAGTAATAAAGGACAACTATCGTCCAAAAATCTGTTGAGGGAAGGCAACGAGGCGGACTTGAAAGCGAGGCAGAATAGCAGGAAACAGATTTCAAGAGGTTCGTTGGAATCGCCTTTAAAGCACAAGAAGAGGGGCACAACTTCAACAATGATGCACTTGGCCAAAAAGGGCATATGCGTTATCACCTGAATATATTCAGGAGAAAACGCATATGCCCTTTTTGGCCAAGCAAGCAAGCGGGCAATGCAAATCTGCACTACAAAGAAGTATCACTTCCCACCGGTCAAAAGGGACATCCACAAAATGTGTAAAAACCAGAAAGGCAAGACAGGCCCTGGAGAACAGGGAGCCTTGTTATGCTGATGGGCGGCATGTAAATTGCCAACTGCCTCTCTGGAGGAGTGCATTGTGTTCCCTAAAACAAGTAAACAACAGAGCTACAGAGCCAAGGGCACTTCCAGTCTAGGGAATATTAATTGGGAAAACTGAAAATCAATAAGACACAGCCAACCCAAAATTTAGGGCTGCACTGCTTACAAGGACCTCAACTTGGGTACACCTTAAATATCCCAGGAAATATAAAAATGGTTCAAAAAATTGTGGTACTTTCGTACGATGGAATATCCCTCAACCATGAAATCAATGTCATAAGACCAGTAGCAGCAAAATGGGTGGATTCAGGTACGATGATTCTAAGTGAAATAAGTCACACAGAAAAAGAAACTTATCATAAGATATCACTTATGAAGATCCTGTAAACATGGCTACACTTGAACTGAGTTAAGAAAGAGAACAGTGTCTCACATTTAGAAAACACTCTTATGCCTGCTTAAGGGGGAAGGAGTGGTGGGGTGATGCATAAAACCAGAGTTTGATATAAGCACAGGTACCATTCCAAAAACCAACTATGGAATAGACAAGACCTACACCTTCCTCAGTGAAAGGGACTCAAAACACCATATTTCTGGCAGAGGAATATATCTGACTAGTAAGAATCTTAAAACCTATGTATTGATATGTCTCCGTAAGGGAATCAAGTGTGTCTAGACTGGCATAAACATGGCAGCGAGAATCAGCTCAAACCCACTATAAAGAGGAATTTCAAAAACAAAACAAAAAAACTGGGAAATTCTTTACAATTCCTTCAGGGTCTCTGATGAAACATGGAATGACCCTATCTACAACGACAGCTGGATGTGGCATAAGTCTGGACACTTTTGACAGAGAGGATTGGTGAGATTGGGTGAGCAAATGCAGACCCTTTAAAGCAATAATGCAGGGCACCCATTCCATGGGTCCCAACTCTCCAGGTTGAAGGGAATATTACTACAGTTATAACATGTACGGGAAACCTAGAGAACGGACACACTGTGAATACGAAAGGTTTCTAAAACTCAACAAATAGTCCCTCTCCTGGTGCTCCGGTTTGACTTTCCATCTGCTTTACTATCAACCTCCCAACTTGGAGAGACAGCCCCTTTAACCTCCTGGTTCGCACAGGTTGCCAATTTGGCAGAGGATGAAAGGGAAGAGGGAGAACCAATGAGAGAGTAGCTGTTAGGCATTTGGACGGGCACATATCACTGTAATTTCCCGGCAGGAAGAAGAATTAACCAAAGTCTCAGCCCCCCACCGGGAACCAGTATAGGTCCTGAACCAAAATTTTGGACTTGCGGTCAGCTCACCTAAAACGAGTTGAAAAATGGAGCTCAGGGGCACAGCAATTCACAAACTGGCCGAGTAATAAAGGACAACTATCGTCCAAATATCTGTTGAGGGAAGGCAACGAGGCGGACTTGAAAGCGAGGCAGAATAGCAGGAAACAGATTTCAAGAGGTACGTTGGAATCGCCTTTAAAGCACAGGAAGAGGGGCACAACTTCGACAATGATGCACTTGGCAAAAAAGGGCATATGCGTTTTGTCCTGAATATATTCAGGAGAAAACGCATACGCCCTATTTGGCCAAGCAAGCAAGCAGGCAATGCAAATCTGCACTACAAAGAAGTATCACTTCCCACCGGTCAAAAGGGACATCCACAAAATGTGTAAAAACCAGAAAGGCAAGACAGGCCCTGGAGAACAGGGAGCCTTGTTATGCTGATGGGCGGGATGTAAATTGCCAACTGCCTCTCTGGAGGAGTGCATTGTGTTCCCTAAAACAAGTAAACAACAGAGCTACAGAGCCAAGGGCACTTCCAGTCTAGGGAATATACCTTGGGAAAACTGAAAATCAAAAAGACACAGCCACCCCAAAATTTAGGGCTGCACTGCTTACAAGGACCTCAACTTGGGTACACCTTAAATATCCCAGGAAATATAAAAATGGTTCAAAAAATTGTGGTACTTACGTACGATGGAATATCCCTCAGCCATGAAATCAATGTCATAAGACCAGTAGCAGCAAAATGGGTGGATTCAGGTACGATGATTCTAAGTGAAATACGTCACACAGAAAAAGAAACTTATCATAAGATATCACTTATGAAGATCCTGTAAACATGGCTACACTTGAACTGAGTTAGGAAAGAGAACAGTGTCTCACATTTAGAAAACACTCTTATGCCTGCTTAAGGGGGAAGGAGAGGTGGGGTGATGCATAAAACCAGAGTTTGATATAAGCAGAGGTACCGTTCCAAAAACCAACTATGGAATAGGCAAGACCTACACCTTCCTCAGTGAAAGGGACTCAAAACCCCATATTTCCCGCAGAGGAATATATCTGACTAGTAAGAATCTTAAAACCTATGTATTGATATGTCTCCGTAAGGGAACCAAGTGTGTCTAGACTGGCATAAACATGGCAGCGAGAATCAGCTCAAACCCACTATAAAAAGGAATTTCAAAAACAAAACAAAAAACTGGGAAATTCTTTACAATTCATTCAGGGTCTCTGATGAAAACTGGACTGACCCTATCTACAACGACAGCTGGATGTGGCATAAGGCGGGACACTTGGACTGAGAGGATTGGTGAGATTGGGTGAACAAATGCAGACCCTTTAAAGCACAAATGCCTGGCACCCATTCCATGGGTCCCAACTCTCCAGGTTGAAGGGAATATTACTACAGCTATAACATGTACGGGAAACCTAGAGAACGGACACACTGTGAATACGAAAGGTTTCTAAAACTCAACGAATAGTCCCTCTCCTGGTGCTCCGGTTTGACTTTCCACCTGCTTTACTATCAACCTCCCAACTTGGAGAGACAGCCCCTTTAACCTCCTGGTTCACACATGTTGCCAAGTTTGCAAGGATGAAAGGGAAGTGGGAGAACCAATGAGAGAGTAGCTGTTACGCCTTTGGACGGGCATATATCACTCTAATTTCCCGGCAGAAAGAAGAATTAACCAAAGTCTCAGCCCCCCAACGGGAACCAGCATAGATCCTGAACCAAAATTTTGGACCTGCGGTCAGCTCACCAAAAACGAGTTGAAAAATGGAGCTCAGGGGCACAGCAATTCACAAACTGGCCGAGTAATAAAGGACAACTATCGTCCAAAAATCTGTTGAGGGAAGGCAACGAGGTGGACTTGAAAGCGAAGCAGAATAGCAGGAAACAGATTTCAAGAGGTACGTTGGAATCACCTTTAAAGAACCGGATGAGGGGCACAACTTCGGCAATGATGCACGTGGCCAAAAAGGGCGTATGCGTTTTCTCCTGAATATATTCAGGAGAAAACGCATACGCACTTTTTGGCCAAGCAAGCAATCGGGCAATGCAAATCTGCATTACAAAGAAGTATCACTTACCACCGGTCAAAAGGGACATCCACAAAATGTATAAAAACCAGAAAGGCAAGACAGACACTGGAGAACAGGGAGCCTTGTTATGCTGATGGGCGGATGTAAATTGCCAACTGCCTCTCTGGAGGAGTACATTGTGTTCCCTAAAACAAGTAAAGAACAGAGCTACAGAGCCAAGGGCACTTCCAGTCTAAGGAATATACCTTTGGATAACTGAATATCAAAAAGACACAGCCACCCCAAAATTTAGGGCTGCACTGCTTACAAGGACCTCAACTTGGGTACACCTTAAATATCCCAGGAAATATAAAAATGGTTCAAAAAATTGTGGTACTTACGTACGATGGAATATCCCTCAGCCATGAAATCAATGTCATAACACCAGTAGCAGCAAAATGGGTGGAATCAGGTATGATGATTCTAAGTGAAATAAGTCACACAGAAAAAGAAACTTATCATAAGATATCACTTATGAAGATCCTGTAAACATGGCTACACTTGAACTGAGTTAGGAAAGAGAACAGTGTCTCACATTTAGAAAACACTCTTATGCCTGCTTAAGGGGGAAGGAGAGGTGGGGTGATGCATAAAACCAGAGTTTGATATAAGCACAGGTACCGTTCCAAAAACCAACTATGGAATAGACAAGACCTACACCTTCCTCAGTGAAAGGGACTCAAAACCCCATATTTCCCGCAGAGGAATATATCTGACTAGTAAGAATCTTAAAACCTATGTATTGATATGTCTCCGTAAGGGAATCAAGTGTGTCTAGACTGGCATAAACATGGCAGCGAGAATCAGCTCAAACCCACTATAAAAAGGAATTTCAAAAACAAAACAAAAAAAACTGGGAAATTCTTTACAAGTCCTTCAGGGTCTCTGATGAAACCTGAAATGACCCTATCTACAATGACAGCTGGATGTGGCATAAGGCTGGACACTTGGGACTGAGAGGATTGGTGAGATTGGGTGAGCAAATGCAGACCCTTTAAAGCAATAATGCATGGCACACATTCCATGGGTCCTAACTCTACAGGTTGAAGGGAATATTACTACAGATATAACATGTACGGGAATCCAAGAGAACGGTCACACTGTGAATACGAAAGGTTTCTAAAACTCAATGAATAGTCCCTCTCCTGGTGCTCCGGTTTGACTTTCCATCTGCTTTATTATCAACCTCCCAACTTGGAGAGACAGCCCCTTTAACCTCCTGGTTCGCACAGGTTGCCAATTTGGCAGAGGATGAAAGGGAAGAGGGAGAACCAATGAGAGAGTAGCTGTTAGGCATTTGGACGGGCACATATCACTGTAATTTCCCGGCAGGAAGAAGAATTAACCAAAGTCTCAGCCACCCACCGGGAATCAGTATAGATCCTGAACCAAAATTTTGGACTTGCGGTCAGCTCACCAAAAACGAGTTGAAAAATGGAGCTCAGGGGCACAGCAATTCACAAACTGGCCGAGTAATAAAGGACAACTATCGTCCAAAAATCTGTTCAGGGAAGGCAATGAGGCGGATTTGAATGCGTGGCAGAATAGCAGGAAACAGATTTCAAGAGGTACGTTGGAATCGCCTTTAAAGCACAGGAAGAGGGGCACAACTTCGACAATGATGCACTTGGCCAAAAAGGGCGTATGTGTTTTCTCCTGAATATATTCAGGAGAAAACGCATACGCCCTTTTTGGCCAAGCAAGCAAGCGGGCAATGCAAATCTGCACTACAAAGAAGTATCACTTCCCACCAGTCAAAAGGGACATCCACAAAATGTGTAAAAACCAGAAAGGCAAGACAGGCCCTGGAGAACAGGGTGCCTTGTTATGCTGATGGGCGGGATGTAAATTGCCAACTGCCTCTCTGGAGGAGTGCATTGTGTTCCCTAAAACAAGTAAACAACAGAGCTACAGAGCCAAGGGCACTTCCAGTCTAGGGAATATACCTTGGGAAAACTGAAAATCAAAAAGACACAGCCACCCCAAAATTTAGGGCTGCACTGCTTACAAGGACCTCAACTTGGGTACACCTTAAATATCCCAGGAATTATAAAAATGGTTCAAAAAATTGTGGTACTTACGTACGATGGAATATCCCTCAGCCATGAAATCAATGTCATAAGACCAGTAGCAGCAAAATGGGTGGATTCAGGTACGATGATTTTAAGTGAAATAAGTCACACAGAAAAAGAAACTTATCATAAGATATCACTTATGAAGATCCTGTAAACATGGCTACACTTGAACTGAGTTAGGAAAGAGAACAGTGTCTCACATTTAGAAAACACTCTTATGCCTGCTTAAGGGGGAAGGAGAGGTGGGGTGATGCATAAAACCAGAGTTTGATATAAGCACAGGTACCGTTCCAAAAACCAACTATGGAATAGACAAGACCTCCACCTTCCTCAGTGAAAGGGACTCAAAACCCCATATTTCCCGCAGAGGAATATATCTGACTAGTAAAGTAAGAATCTTAAAACCTATGTATTGATATGTCTCCGTAAGGGAATCAAGTGTGTCTAGACTGGGATAAATATGGCAGCGAGAATCAGCTCAAGCCCACTATAAAAAGGAATTTCAAAAATAAAACAAAAAAACTGGGAAATTCTTTACAATTCCTTCAGGGTCTCTGATGAAACCTGAAATGACCCTATCTACAATGACAGCTGGATGTGGCATAAGGCTGGACACTTGGGACTGAGAGGATTGGTGAGATTGGGTGAGCAAATGCAGACCCTTTAAAGCAATAATGCATGGCAAACATTCCATGGGTCCCAACTCTCCAGGTTGAAGGGAATATTACTACAGATATAACATGTACGGGGATCCTAGAGAACGGACACACTGTGAATACGAAAGGTTTCTAAAACTCAACGAATAGTCCCTCTCCTGGTGCTCCGGTTTGACTTTCCATCTGCTTTATTATCAACCTCCAAACTTGGAGAGACTGCCCCTTTAACCTCCTGGTTCGCACAGGATGCCAATTTGGCAGAGGATGAAAGGGAAGAGGGAGAACCAATGAGAGAGTAGCTGTTAGGCATTTGAACGGGCACATATCACTCTAACTTCCCGGCAGGAAGAAGAATTAACCAAAGTCTCAGCCCCCCACCGGGAACCAGCATAGGTCCTGAACCAAAATTTTGGACTTGAGGTCAGCTCACCAAAAACGAGTTGAAAAATGGAGCTCAGGGGCACAGCAATTCAAAAACTGGCCGAGTAATAAAGGACAACTATCGTCCAAAAATCTGTTGAGGGAAGGCAACGAGGCGGACTTGAAAGCGAGGCAGAATAGCAGGAAACAGATTTCAAGAGGTTCGTTGGAATCGCCTTTAAAGCACAAGAAGAGGGGCACAACTTCAACAATGATGCACTTGGCCAAAAAGGGCATATGCGTTATCACCTGAATATATTCAGGAGAAAACGCATATGCCCTTTTTGGCCAAGCAAGCAAGCGGGCAATGCAAATCTGCACTACAAAGAAGTATCACTTCCCACCGGTCAAAAGGGACATCCACAAAATGTGTAAAAACCAGAAAGGCAAGACAGGCCCTGGAGAACAGGGAGCCTTGTTATGCTGATGGGCGGCATGTAAATTGCCAACTGCCTCTCTGGAGGAGTGCATTGTGTTCCCTAAAACAAGTAAACAACAGAGCTACAGAGCCAAGGGCACTTCCAGTCTAGGGAATATTAATTGGGAAAACTGAAAATCAATAAGACACAGCCAACCCAAAATTTAGGGCTGCACTGCTTACAAGGACCTCAACTTGGGTACACCTTAAATATCCCAGGAAATATAAAAATGGTTCAAAAAATTGTGGTACTTTCGTACGATGGAATATCCCTCAGCCATGAAATCAATGTCATAAGACCAGTAGCAGCAAAATGGGTGGATTCAGGTACGATGATTCTAAGTGAAATAAGTCACACAGAAAAAGAAACTTATCATAAGATATCACTTATGAAGATCCTGTAAACATGGCTACACTTGAACTGAGTTAAGAAAGAGAACAGTGTCTCACATTTAGAAAACACTCTTATGCCTGCTTAAGGGGGAAGGAGTGGTGGGGTGATGCATAAAACCAGAGTTTGATATAAGCACAGGTACCATTCCAAAAACCAACTATGGAATAGACAAGACCTACACCTTCCTCAGTGAAAGGGACTCAAAACACCATATTTCTGGCAGAGGAATATATCTGACTAGTAAGAATCTTAAAACCTATGTATTGATATGTCTCCGTAAGGGAATCAAGTGTGTCTAGACTGGCATAAACATGGCAGCGAGAATCAGCTCAAACCCACTATAAAGAGGAATTTCAAAAACAAAACAAAAAAACTGGGAAATTCTTTACAATTCCTTCAGGGTCTCTGATGAAACATGGAATGACCCTATCTACAACGACAGCTGGATGTGGCATAAGTCTGGACACTTTTGACAGAGAGGATTGGTGAGATTGGGTGAGCAAATGCAGACCCTTTAAAGCAATAATGCAGGGCACCCATTCCATGGGTCCCAACTCTCCAGGTTGAAGGGAATATTACTACAGTTATAACATGTACGGGAAACCTAGAGAACGGACACACTGTGAATACGAAAGGTTTCTAAAACTCAACAAATAGTCCCTCTCCTGGTGCTCCGGTTTGACTTTCCATCTGCTTTACTATCAACCTCCCAACTTGGAGAGACAGCCCCTTTAACCTCCTGGTTCGCACAGGTTGCCAATTTGGCAGAGGATGAAAGGGAAGAGGGAGAACCAATGAGAGAGTAGCTGTTAGGCATTTGGACAGGCACATATCACTGTAATTTCCCGGCAGGAAGAAGAATTAACCAAAGTCTCAGCCACCCACCGGGAACCAGTATAGGTCCTGAACCAAAATTTTGGACTTGCGGTCAGCTCACCAAAAACGAGTTGAAAAATGGAGCTCAGGGGCACAGCAATTCACAAACTGTCCGAGTAATAAAGGACAACTATCGTCCAAAAATCTGTTGAGGGAAGGCAATGAGGCGGACTTGAAAGCGAGGCAGAATAGCAGGAAACAGATTTCAAGAGGTACGTTGGAATCGCCTTTAAAGCACAGGAAGAGGGGCACAACTTCGACAATGATGCACTTGGCCAAAAAGGGCGTATGCGTTTTCTCCTGAATATATTCAGGAGAAAACGCATACGCCCTTTTTGGCCAAGCAAGCAAGCGGGCAATGCAAATCTGCACTACAAAGAAGTATCACTTCCCACCGGTCAAAAGGGACATCCACAAAATGTGTAAAAACCAGAAAGGCAAGACAGGCCCTGGAGAACAGGGAGCCTTGTTATGCTGATGGGCGGGATGTAAATTGCCAACTGCCTCTATGGAGGAGTGCATTGTGTTCCCTAAAACAAGTAAACAACAGAGCTACAGAGCCAAGGGCACTTCCAGTCTAGGGAATATACCTGGGAAAAACTGAAAATCAATAAGACAGAGCCACCCCAAAATTTAGGGCTGCACTGCTTACAAGGACCTCAACTTGGGTACACCTTAAATATCCCAGGAAATATAAAATTGGTTCAAAAAATTGTGGTACTTACGTACGATGGAATATCCCTCAGCCATGAAATCAATGTCATAAGACCAGTAGCAGCAAAATGGGTGGATTCAGGTACGATGATTCTAAGTGAAATAAGTCACAGAGAAAAAGAAACTTATCATAAGTTATCAGTTATGAAGATCCTGTAAACATGGCTACACTTGAACTGAGTTAGGAAAGAGAACAGTGTCTCACATTTAGAAAACACTCTTATGCCTGCTTAAAGGGGAAGGAGAGGTGGGGTGATGCATAAAACCAGAGTTTGATATAAGCACAGGTACCGTTCCAAAAACCAACTATGGAATAGACAAGACCTACACCTTCCTCAGTGAAAGGGACTCAAAACACCATATTTCCCGCAGACGAATATATCTGACTAGTAAGAATCTTAAAACCTATGTATTGATATGTCTCCGTAAGGGAATCAAGTGTGTCTAGACTGGCATAAACATGGCAGCGAGAATCAGCTCAAACCCACTATAAAAAGGAATTTCAAAAACAAAACAAAAAAAACTGGGAAATTCTTTTCAAGTCCTTCAGGGTCTCTGATGAAACCTGAAATGACCCTATCTACAATGACAGCTGGATGTGGCATAAGGCTGGACACTTGGGACTGAGAGGATTGGTGAGATTGGGTGAGCAAATGCAGACCCTTTAAAGCAATAATGCATGGCACACATTCCATGGGTCCTAACTCTACAGGTTGAAGGGAATATTACTACAGATATAACATGTACGGGAATCCAAGAGAACGGTCACACTGTGAATACGAAAGGTTTCTAAAACTCAATGAATACTCCCTCTCCTGGTGCTCCGGTTTGACTTTCCATCTGCTTTATTATCAACCTCCCAACTTGGAGAGACAGCCCCTTTAACCTCATGGTTCGCACAGGTTGCCAATTTGGCAGAGGATGAAAGGGAAGAGGGAGAACCAATGAGAGAGTAGCTGTTAGGCATTTGGACGGGCACATATCACTGTAATTTCCCGGCAGGAAGAAGAATTAACCAAATTCACAGCCACCCACCGGGAATCAGTATAGATCCTGAACCAAAATTTTGGACTTGCGGTCAGCTCACCAAAAACGAGTTGAAAAAAGGAGCTCAGGGGCACAGCAATTCACAAACTGGCCGAGTAATAAAGGACAACTATCGTCCAAAAATCTGTTCAGGGAAGGCAATGAGGCGGATTTGAATGCGTGGCAGAATAGCAGGAAACAGATTTCAAGAGGTATGTTGGAATCGCCTTTAAAGCACAGGAAGAGGGGCACAACTTCGACAATGATGCACTTGGCCAAAAAGGGCGTATGTGTTTTCTCCTGAATATATTCAGGAGAAAACGCATACGCCCTTTTTGGCCAAGCAAGCAAGCGGGCAATGCAAATCTGCACTACAAAGAAGTATCACTTCCCACCAGTCAAAAGGGACATCCACAAAATGTGTAAAAACCAGAAAGGCAAGACAGGCCCTGGAGAACAGGGTGCCTTGTTATGCTGATGGGCGGGATGTAAATTGCCAACTGCCTCTCTGGAGGAGTGCATTGTGTTCCCTAAAACAAGTAAACAACAGAGCTACAGAGCCAAGGGCACTTCCAGTCTAGGGAATATACCTTGGGAAAACTGAAAATCAAAAAGACACAGCCACCCCAAAATTTAGGGCTGCACTGCTTACAAGGACCTCAACTTGGGTACACCTTAAATATCCCAGGAAATATAAAAATGGTTCAAAAAATTGTGGTACTTACGTACGATGGAATATCCCTCAGCCATGAAATCAATGTCATAAGACCAGTAGCAGCAAAATGGGTGGATTCAGGTACGATGATTCTAAGTGAAATAAGTCACACAGAAAAAGAAACTTATCATAAGATATCACTTATGAAGATCGTGTAAACATGGCTACACTTGAACTGAGTTAGGAAAGAGAACAGTGTCTCACATTTAGAAAACACTCTTATGCCTGCTTAAGGGGGAAGGAGAGGTGGGGTGATGCATAAAACCAGAGTTTGATATAAGCACAGGTACCGTTCCAAAAACCAACTATGGAATAGACAAGACCTCCACCTTCCTCAGTGAAAGGGACTCAAAACCCCATATTTCCCGCAGAGGAATATATCTGACTAGTAAAGTAAGAATCTTAAAACCTATGTATTGATATGTCTCCGTAAGGGAATCAAGTGTGTCTAGACTGGGATAAATATGGCAGCGAGAATCAGCTCAAGCCCACTATAAAAAGGAATTTCAAAAATAAAACAAAAAAACTGGGAAATTCTTTACAATTCCTTCAGGGTCTCTGATGAAACCTGAAATGACCCTATCTACAATGACAGCTGGATGTGGCATAAGGCTGGACACTTGGGACTGAGAGGATTGGTGAGATTGGGTGAGCAAATGCAGACCCTTTAAAGCAATAATGCATGGCACACATTCCATGGGTCCCAACTCTCCAGGTTGAAGGGAATATTACTACAGATATAACATGTACGGGAATCCTAGAGAACGGACACACTGTGAATACGAAAGGTTTCTAAAACTCAACGAATAGTCCCTCTCCTGGTGCTCCGGTTTGACTTTCCATCTGCTTTATTATCAACCTCCCAACTTGGAGAGACAGCCCCTTTAACCTCCTGGTTCGCACAGGTTTCCAATTTGGCAGAGGATCAAAGGGAAGAGGGAGAACCAATGAGAGAGTAGCTGTTAGGCATTTGGACGGGCACATATCACTGTAATTTCCCGGCAGGAAGAAGAATTAACCAAAGTCTCAGCCACCCACCGGGAATCAGCATAGATCCTGAACCAAAATTTTGGACTTGCGGTCAGCTCACCAAAAACGAGTTGAAAAATGGAGCTCAGGGGCACAGCAATTCACAAACTGGCCGAGTAATAAAGGACAACTATCGTCCAAAAATCTGTTGAGGGAAGGCAATGAGGCGGACTTGAAAGCGTGGCAGAATAGCAGGAAACAGATTTCAAGAGGTAGGTTGGAATCGCCTTTAAAGCACAGGAAGAGGGGCACAACTTCGACAATGATGCACTTGGCCAAAAAGGGCGTATGTGTTTTCTCCTGAATATATTCAGGAGAAAACGCATACGCCCTTTTTGGCCAAGCAAGCAAGCGGGCAATGCAAATCTGCACTACAAAGAAGTATCACTTCCCACCAGTCAAAAGGGACATCCACAAAATGTGTAAAAACCAGAAAGGCAAGACAGGCCCTGGAGAACAGGGTGCCTTGTTATGCTGATGGGCGGGATGTAAATTGCCAACTGCCTCTCTGGAGGAGTGCATTGTGTTCCCTAAAACAAGTAAACAACAGAGCTACAGAGCCAAGGGCGCTTCCAGTCTAGGGAATATACCTTGGGAAAACTGAAAATCAAAAAGACACAGCCACCCCAAAATTTAGGGCTGCACTGCTTACAAGGACCTCAACTTGGGTACACCTTAAATATCCCAGGAAATATAAAAATGGTTCAAAAAATTGTGGTACTTACGTACGATGGAATATCCCTCAGCCATGAAATCAATGTCATAAGACCAGTAGCAGCAAAATGGGTGGATTCAGGTACGATGATTCTAAGTGAAATAAGTCACACAGAAAAAGAAACTTATCATAAGATATCACTTATGAAGATCCTGTAAACATGGCTACACTTGAACTGAGTTAGGAAAGAGAACAGTGTCTCACATTTAGAAAACACTCTTATGCCTGCTTAAGGGGGAAGGAGAGGTGGGGTGATGCATAAAACCAGAGTTTGATATAAGCACAGGTACCGTTCCAAAAACCAACTATGGAATAGACAAGACCTACACCTTCCTCAGGGAAAGGGACTCAAAACCCCATATTTCCCGCAGAGGAATATATCTGACTAGTAAGAATCTTAAAACCTATGTAGTGATATGTCTCCGTAAGGGAATCAAGTGTGTCTAGACTGGGATAAATATGGCAGCGAGAATCAGCTCAAACCCACTATAAAAAGGAATTTCAAAAATAAAACAAAAAAACTGGGAAATTCTTTACAATTCCTTCAGGGTCTCTGATGAAACCTGAAATGACCCTATCTACAATGACAGCTGGATGTGGCATAAGGCTGGACACTTGGGACTGAGAGGATTGGTGAGATTGGGTGAGCAAATGCAGACCCTTTAAAGCAATAATGCATGGCACACATTCCATGGGTCCCAACTCTCCAGGTTGAAGGGAATATTACTACAGATATAACATGTACGGGAATCCTAGAGAACGGACACACTGTGAATACGAAAGGTTTCTAAAACTCAACGAATAGTCCCTCTCCTGGTGCTCCGGTTTGACTTTCCATCTGCTTTATTATCAACCTCCCTACTTGGAGAGACAGCCCCTTTAACCTCCTGGTTCGCACAGGTTGCCAATTTGGCAGAGGATGAAAGGGAAGAGGGAGAACCAATGAGAGAGTAGCTGTTAGGCATTTGGACGGGCACATATCACTGTAATTTCCCGGCAGGAAGAAGAATTAACCAAAGTCTCAGCCATCCACCGGGAATCAGTATAGATCCTGAACCAAAATTTTGGACTTGCGGTCAGCTCACCAAAAACGAGTTGAAAAATGGAGCTCAGGGGCACAGCAATTCACAAACTGGCCGAGTAATAAAGGACAACTATCGTCCAAAAATCTGTTGAGGGAAGGCAACGAGGTGGACTTGAAAGCGAGGCAGAATAGCAGGAAACAGATTTCAAGAGGTACGTTGGAATCGCCTTTAAAGCACAGGAAGAGGGGCACAACTTCGACAATGATGCACTTGGCCAAAAAGGGCGTATGCGTTTTCTCCTGAATATATTCAGGAGAAAACGCATACGCCCTTTTTGGCCAAGCAAGCAAGCGGGCAATGCAAATCTGCACTACAAAGAAGTATCACTTCCCACCGGTCAAAAGGGACATCCACAAAATGTGCAAAAACCAGAAAGGCAAGACAGGCCCTGGAGAACAGGGAGCCTTGTTATGCTGATGGGCGGGATGTAAATTGCCAACTGCCTCTCTGGAGGAGTGCATTGTGTTCCCTAAAACAAGTAAACAACAGAGCTACAGAGCCAAGGGCACTTCCAGTCTAGGGAATATACCTTGGGAAAACTGAAAATCAAAAAGACACAGCCACCCCAAAATTTAGGGCTGCACTGCTTACAAGGACCTCAACTTGGGTACACCTTAAATATCCCAGGAAATATAAAAATGGTTCAAAAAATTGTGGTACTTACGTACGATGGAATATCCCTCAGCCATGAAATCAATGTCATAAGACCAGTAGCAGCAAAATGGGTGGATTCAGGTACGATGATTCTAAGTGAAATAAGTCACACAGAAAAAGAAACTTATCATAAGATATCACTTATGAAGATCCTGTAAACATGGCTACACTTGAACTGAGTTAGGAAAGAGAACAGTGTCTCACATTTAGAAAACACTCTTATGCCTGCTTAAGGGGGAAGGAGAGGTGGGGTGATGCATAAAACCAGAGTTTGATATAAGCACAGGTACCGTTCCAAAAACCAACTCTGGAATAGACAAGACCTACACCTTCCTCAGTGAAAGGGACTCAAAACCCCATATTTCCCGCAGAGGAATATATCTGACTAGTAAGAATCTTAAAACCTATGTATTGATATGTCTCCGTAAGGGAATCAAGTGTGTCTAGACTGGCATAAACATGGCAGCGAGAATCAGCTCAAACCCACTATAAAAAGGAATTTCAAAAACAAAACAAAAAAAACTGGGAAATTCTTTACAATTCCTTGAGGGTCTCTGATGAAACCTGGAATGACCCTATCTACAACGACAGCTGGATGTGGCATAAGGCTGGACACTTTGGACTGAGAGGATTGGTGAGATTGGGTGAACAAATGCAGACCATTTAAAGTAATAATGCATGGCACACATTCCATGGGTCCCAACTCTCCAGGTTGAAGGGAATATTACTACAGATATAACATGTACGGGAATCCTAGAGAACGGACACACTGTGAATACGAAAGGTTTCTAAAACTCAACGAATAGTCCCTCTACTGGTGCTCCGGTTTGACTTTCCATCTGCTTTATTATCAACCTCCCAACTTGGAGAGACAGCCCCTTTAACCTCCTGGTTCGCACAGGTTGCCAATTTGGCAGAGGATGAAAGGGAAGAGGGAGAACCAATGAGAGAGTAGCTGTTAGGCATTTGGACGGGCACATATCACTGTAATTTCCCGGCAGGAAGAAGAATTAACCAAAGTCTCAGCCACCCACCGGGAATCAGTATAGATCCGGAACCAAAATTTTGGACTTGCGGTCAGCTCACCAAAAACGCGTTGAAAAATGGAGCTCAGGGGCACAGCAATTCACAAACTGGCCGAGTAATAAAGGACAACTATCGTCCAAAAATCTGTTGAGGGAAGGGAACGAGGCGGACTTGAAAGCGAGGCAGAATAGCAGGAAACAGATTTCAAGAGGTACGTTGGAATCGCCTTTAAAGCACAGGAAGAGGGGCACAACTTCGACAATGATGCACTTGGCCAAAAAGGGCGTATGCGTTTTCTCCTGAATATATTCAGGAGAAAACGCATACGCCCTTTTTGGCCAAGCAAGCAAGTGGGCAATGCAAATCTGCACTACAAAGAAGTATCACTTCCCACCGGTCAAAAGGGACATCCACAAAATGTGTAAAAACCAGAAAGGCAAGACAGGCCCTGGAGAACAGGGAGCCTTGTTATGCTGATGGGCTGGATGTAAATTGCCAACTGCCTCTCTGGAGGAGTGCATTGTGTTCCCTAAAACAAGTAAACAACAGAGCTACAGAGCCAAGGGCACTTCCAGTCTAGGGAATATACCTGGGAAAAACTGAAAATCAATAAGACAGAGCCACCCCAAAATTTAGGGCTGCACTGCTTACAAGGACCTCAACTTGGGTACACCTTAAATGTCCCAGGAAATATAAAATTGGTTCAAAAAATTGTGGTACTTACGTACGATGGAATATCCCTCAGCCATGAAATCAATGTCATAAGACCAGTAGCAGCAAAATGGGTGGATTCAGGTACGATGATTTTAAGTGAAATAAGTGACAGAGAAAAAGAAACTTATCATAAGTTATCACTTATGAAGATCCTGTAAACATGGCTACACTTGAACTGAGTTAGGAAAGAGAACAGTGTCTCACATTTAGAAAACACTCTTATGCCTGCTTAAGGGGGAAGGAGAGGTGGGGTGATGCATAAAACCAGAGTTTGATATAAGCACAGGTACCGTTCCAAAAACCAACTATGGAATAGACAAGACCTACACCTTCCTCAGTGAAAGGGACTCAAAACCCCATATTTCCAGGAGAAGAATATATCTTACTAGTAAGAATCTTAAAACCTATGTATTGATATGTCTCCGTAAGGGAATCAAGTGTGTCTAGACTGGCACAAACATGGCAGCGAGAATCAGCTCAAACCCACTATAAAAAGGAATTTCAAAAACAAAACAAAAAAAACTGGGAAATTCTTTACAATTCCTTCAGGGTCTCTGATGAAACCTGAAATGACCCTATCTACAATGACAGCTGGATGTGGCATAAGGCTGGACACTTGGGACTGAGAGGATTGGTGAGATTGGGTGAGCAAATGCAGACCCTTTAAAGCAATAATGCATGGCACACATTCCATGGGTCCCAACTCTCCAGGTTGAAGGGAATATTACTACAGATATAACATGTACGGGAATCCTAGAGAACGGACACACTGTGAATACGAAAGGTTTCTAAAACTCAACGAATAGTTCCTCTCCTGGTGCTCCAGTTTGACTTTCCATCTGCTTTATTATCAACCTCCCAACTTGGAGAGACAGCCCCTTTAACCTCCTGGTTCGCACAGGTTGCCAATTTGGCAGAGGATGAAAGGGAAGAGGGAGAACTAATGAGAGAGTAGCTGTTAGGCATTTGGACGGGCACATATCACTCTAATTTCCCGGCAGGAAGAAGAATTAACCAAAGTCTCAGCCACCGACCGGGAATCAGTATAGATCCTGAACCAAAATTTTGGACTTGCGGTCAGCTCACCAAAAACGAGTTGAAAAATGGAGCTCAGGGGCACAGCAATTCACAAACTGGCCGAGTAGTAAAGGACAACTATCGTCCAAAAATCTGTTGAGGGAAGGCAACGAGGCGGACTTGAAAGCGTGGCAGAATAGCAGGAAACAGATTTCAAGAGGTACGTTGGAATCACCTTTAAAGCACAGGAAGAGGGGCACAACTTCGACAATGATGCACTTGGCCAAAAAGGGCGTATGTGTTTTCTCCTGAATATATTCAGGAGAAAACGCATACGCCCTTTTTGGCCAAGCAAGCAAGCGGGCAATGCAAATCTGCACTACAAAGAAGTATCACTTCCCACCAGTCAAAAGGGACATCCACAAAATGTGTAAAAACCAGAAAGGCAAGACAGGCCCTGGAGAACAGGGTGCCTTGTTATGCTGATGGGCGGGATGTAAATTGCCAACTGCCTCTCTGGAGGAGTGCATTGTGTTCCCTAAAACAAGTAAACAACAGAGCTACAGAGCCAAGGGCACTTCCAGTCTAGGGAATATACCTTGGGAAAACTGAAAATCAAAAAGACACAGCCACCCCAAAATTTAGGGCTGCACTGCTTACAAGGACCTCAACTTGGGTACACCTTAAATATCCCAGGAAATATAAAAATGGTTCAAAAAATTGTGGTACTTACGTACGATGGAATATCCCTCAGCCATGAAATCAATGTCATAAGACCAGTAGCAGCAAAATGGGTGGATTCAGGTACGATGATTCTAAGTGAAATAAGTCACACAGAAAAAGAAACTTATCATAAGATATCACTTATGAAGATCGTGTAAACATGGCTACACTTGAACTGAGTTAGGAAAGAGAACAGTGTCTCACATTTAGAAAACACTCTTATGCCTGCTTAAGGGGGAAGGAGAGGTGGGGTGATGCATAAAACCAGAGTTTGATATAAGCACAGGTACCGTTCCAAAAACCAACTATGGAATAGACAAGACCTATACCTTCCTCAGTGAAAGGGACTCAAAACCCCATATTTCCCGCAGAGGAATATATCTGACTAGTAAGAATCTTAAAACCTATGTATTGGTATGTCTCCGTTAGGGAATCAAGTGTGTCTAGACTGGGATAAATATGGCAGCGAGAATCAGCTCAAACCCACTATAAAAAGGAATTTCAAAAATAAAACAAAAAAACTGGGAAATTCTTTACAATTCCTTCAGGGTCTCTGATGAAACCTGAAATGACCCTATCTACAATGACAGCTGGATGTGGCATAAGGCTGGACACTTGGGACTGAGAGGATTGGTGAGATTGGGTGAGCAAATGCAGACCCTTTAAAGCAATAATGCATGGCACACATTCCATGGGTCCCAAATCTCCAGGTTGAAGGGAATATTACTACAGATATAACATGTACGGGAATCCTAGAGAACGGACACACTGTGAATACGAAAGCTTTCTAAAACTCAACGAATAGTCCCACTCCTGGTGCTCCGGTTTGACTTTCCATCTGCTTTATTATCAACCTCCCAACTTGGAGAGACAGCCCCTTTAACCTCCTGGTTCACACAGGTTGCCAATTTGGCAGAGGATTAAAGGGAAGAGGGAGAACCAATGAGAGAGTAGCTGTTAGGCATTTGGACAGGCACATATCACTGTAATTTCCCGGCAGGAAGAAGTATTAACCAAAGTCTCAGCCACCCACCGGGAACCAGTATAGGTCCTGAACCAAAATTTTGGACTTGCGGTCAGCTCACCAAAAACGAGTTGAAAAATGGAGCTCAGGGGCACAGCAATTCACAAACTGTCCGAGTAATAAAGGACAACTATCGTCCAAAAATCTGTTGAGGGAAGGCAACGAGGCGGACTTGAAAGCGAGGCAGAATAGCAGGAAACAGATTTCAAGAGGTACGTTGGAATCGCCTTTAAAGCACAGGAAGAGGGGCACAACTTCGACAATGATGCACTTGGCCAAAAAGGGCGTATGCGTTTTCACCTGAATATATTCAGGAGAAAACGCATACGCCCTTTTTGGCCAAGCAAGCAAGCGGGCAATGCAAATCTGCACTACAAAGAAGTATCACTTCCCACCGGTCAAAAGGGACATCCACAAAATGTGTAAAAACCAGAAAGGCAAGACAGGCCCTGGAGAACAGGGAGCCTTGTTATGCTGATGGGCGGGATGTAAATTGCCAACTGCCTCTCTGGAGGAGTGCATTGTGTTCCCTAAAACAAGTAAACAACAGAGCTACAGAGCCAAGGGCACTTCCAGTCTAGGGAATATACCTGGGAAAAACTGAAAATCAATAAGACAGAGCCACCCCAAAATTTAGGGCTGCACTGCTTACAAGGACCTCAACTTGGGTACACCTTAAATATCCCAGGAAATATAAAATTGGTTCAAAAAATTGTGGTACTTACGTACGATGGAATATCCCTCAGCCATGAAATCAATGTCATAAGACCAGTAGCAGCAAAATGGGTGGATTCAGGTACGATGATTCTAAGTGAAATAAGTCACAGAGAAAAAGAAACTTATCATAAGTTATCAGTTATGAAGATCCTGTAAACATGGCTACACTTGAACTGAGTTAGGAAAGAGAACAGTGTCTCACATTTAGAAAACACTCTTATGCCTGCTTAAGGGGGAAGGAGAGGTGGGGTGATGCATAAAACCAGAGTTTGATATAAGCACAGGTACCGTTCCAAAAACCAACTATGGAATAGACAAGACCTACACCTTCCTCAGTGAAAGGGACTCAAAACACCATATTTCCCGCAGACGAATATATCTGACTAGTAAGAATCTTAAAACCTATGTATTGATATGTCTCCGTAAGGGAATCAAGTGTGTCTAGACTGGCATAAACATGGCAGCGAGAATCAGCTCAAACCCACTATAAAAAGGAATTTCAAAAACAAAACAAAAAAAACTGGGAAATTCTTTACAAGTCCTTCAGGGTCTCTGATGAAACCTGAAATGACCCTATCTACAATGACAGCTGGATGTGGCATAAGGCTGGACACTTGGGACTGAGAGGATTGGTGAGATTGGGTGAGCAAATGCAGACCCTTTAAAGCAATAATGCATGGCACACATTCCATGGGTCCTAACTCTACAGGTTGAAGGGAATATTACTACAGATATAACATGTACGGGAATCCAAGAGAACGGTCACACTGTGAATACGAAAGGTTTCTAAAACTCAATGAATAGTCCCTCTCCTGGTGCTCCGGTTTGACTTTCCATCTGCTTTATTATCAACCTCCCAACTTGGAGAGACAGCCCCTTTAACCTCATGGTTCGCACAGGTTGCCAATTTGGCAGAGGATGAAAGGGAAGAGGGAGAACCAATGAGAGAGTAGCTGTTAGGCATTTGGACGGGCACATATCACTGTAATTTCCCGGCAGGAAGAAGAATTAACCAAAGTCTCAGCCACCCACCGGGAATCAGTATAGATCCTGAACCAAAATTTTGGACTTGCGGTCAGCTCACCAAAAACGAGTTGAAAAATGGAGCTCAGGGGCACAGCAATTCACAAACTGGCCGAGTAATAAAGGACAACTATCGTCCAAAAATCTGTTCAGGGAAGGCAATGAGGCGGATTTGAATGCGTGGCAGAATAGCAGGAAACAGATTTCAAGAGGTACGTTGGAATCGCCTTTAAAGCACAGGAAGAGGGGCACAACTTCGACAATGATGCACTTGGCCAAAAAGGGCGTATGTGTTTTCTCCTGAATATATTCAGGAGAAAACGCATACGCCCTTTTTGGCCAAGCAAGCAAGCGGGCAATGCAAATCTGCACTACAAAGAAGTATCACTTCCCACCAGTCAAAAGGGACATCCACAAAATGTGTAAAAACCAGAAAGGCAAGACAGGCCCTGGAGAACAGGGTGCCTTGTTATGCTGATGGGCGGGATGTAAATTGCCAACTGCCTCTCTGGAGGAGTGCATTGTGTTCCCTAAAACAAGTAAACAACAGAGCTACAGAGCCAAGGGCACTTCCAGTCTAGGGAATATACCTTGGGAAAACTGAAAATCAAAAAGACACAGCCACCCCAAAATTTAGGGCTGCACTGCTTACAAGGACCTCAACTTGGGTACACCTTAAATATCCCAGGAATTATAAAAATGGTTCAAAAAATTGTGGTACTTACGTACGATGGAATATCCCTCAGCCATGAAATCAATGTCATAAGACCAGTAGCAGCAAAATGGGTGGATTCAGGTACGATGATTTTAAGTGAAATAAGTCACACAGAAAAAGAAACTTATCATAAGATATCACTTATGAAGATCCTGTAAACATGGCTACACTTGAACTGAGTTAGGAAAGAGAACAGTGTCTCACATTTAGAAAACACTCTTATGCCTGCTTAAGGGGGAAGGAGAGGTGGGGTGATGCATAAAACCAGAGTTTGATATAAGCACAGGTACCGTTCCAAAAACCAACTATGGAATAGACAAGACCTCCACCTTCCTCAGTGAAAGGGACTCAAAACCCCATATTTCCCGCAGAGGAATATATCTGACTAGTAAAGTAAGAATCTTAAAACCTATGTATTGATATGTCTCCGTAAGGGAATCAAGTGTGTCTAGACTGGGATAAATATGGCAGCGAGAATCAGCTCAAGCCCACTATAAAAAGGAATTTCAAAAATAAAACAAAAAAACTGGGAAATTCTTTACAATTCCTTCAGGGTCTCTGATGAAACCTGAAATGACCCTATCTACAATGACAGCTGGATGTGGCATAAGGCTGGACACTTGGGACTGAGAGGATTGGTGAGATTGGGTGAGCAAATGCAGACCCTTTAAAGCAATAATGCATGGCAAACATTCCATGGGTCCCAACTCTCCAGGTTGAAGGGAATATTACTACAGATATAACATGTACGGGGATCCTAGAGAACGGACACACTGTGAATACGAAAGGTTTCTAAAACTCAACGAATAGTCCCTCTCCTGGTGCTCCGGTTTGACTTTCCATCTGCTTTATTATCAACCTCCAAACTTGGAGAGACTGCCCCTTTAACCTCCTGGTTCGCACAGGATGCCAATTTGGCAGAGGATGAAAGGGAAGAGGGAGAACCAATGAGAGAGTAGCTGTTAGGCATTTGAACGGGCACATATCACTCTAACTTCCCGGCAGGAAGAAGAATTAACCAAAGTCTCAGCCCCCCACCGGGAACCAGCATAGGTCCTGAACCAAAATTTTGGACTTGAGGTCAGCTCACCAAAAACGAGTTGAAAAATGGAGCTCAGGGGCACAGCAATTCAAAAACTGGCCGAGTAATAAAGGACAACTATCGTCCAAAAATCTGTTGAGGGAAGGCAACGAGGCGGACTTGAAAGCGAGGCAGAATAGCAGGAAACAGATTTCAAGAGGTTCGTTGGAATCGCCTTTAAAGCACAAGAAGAGGGGCACAACTTCAACAATGATGCACTTGGCCAAAAAGGGCATATGCGTTATCACCTGAATATATTCAGGAGAAAACGCATATGCCCTTTTTGGCCAAGCAAGCAAGCGGGCAATGCAAATCTGCACTACAAAGAAGTATCACTTCCCACCGGTCAAAAGGGACATCCACAAAATGTGTAAAAACCAGAAAGGCAAGACAGGCACTGGAGAACAGGGAGCCTTGTTATGCTGATGGGCGGCATGTAAATTGCCAACTGCCTCTCTGGAGGAGTGCATTGTGTTCCCTAAAACAAGTAAACAACAGAGCTACAGAGCCAAGGGCACTTCCAGTCTAGGGAATATTAATTGGGAAAACTGAAAATCAATAAGACACAGCCAACCCAAAATTTAGGGCTGCACTGCTTACAAGGACCTCAACTTGGGTACACCTTAAATATCCCAGGAAATATAAAAATGGTTCAAAAAATTGTGGTACTTTCGTACGATGGAATATCCCTCAGCCATGAAATCAATGTCATAAGACCAGTAGCAGCAAAATGGGTGGATTCAGGTACGATGATTCTAAGTGAAATAAGTCACACAGAAAAAGAAACTTATCATAAGATATCACTTATGAAGATCCTGTAAACATGGCTACACTTGAACTGAGTTAAGAAAGAGAACAGTGTCTCACATTTAGAAAACACTCTTATGCCTGCTTAAGGGGGAAGGAGTGGTGGGGTGATGCATAAAACCAGAGTTTGATATAAGCACAGGTACCATTCCAAAAACCAACTATGGAATAGACAAGACCTACACCTTCCTCAGTGAAAGGGACTCAAAACACCATATTTCTGGCAGAGGAATATATCTGACTAGTAAGAATCTTAAAACCTATGTATTGATATGTCTCCGTAAGGGAATCAAGTGTGTCTAGACTGGCATAAACATGGCAGCGAGAATCAGCTCAAACCCACTATAAAGAGGAATTTCAAAAACAAAACAAAAAAACTGGGAAATTCTTTACAATTCCTTCAGGGTCTCTGATGAAACATGGAATGACCCTATCTACAACGACAGCTGGATGTGGCATAAGTCTGGACACTTTTGACAGAGAGGATTGGTGAGATTGGGTGAGCAAATGCAGACCCTTTAAAGCAATAATGCAGGGCACCCATTCCATGGGTCCCAACTCTCCAGGTTGAAGGGAATATTACTACAGTTATAACATGTACGGGAAACCTAGAGAACGGACACACTGTGAATACGAAAGGTTTCTAAAACTCAACAAATAGTCCCTCTCCTGGTGCTCCGGTTTGACTTTCCATCTGCTTTACTATCAACCTCCCAACTTGGAGAGACAGCCCCTTTAACCTCCTGGTTCGCACAGGTTGCCAATTTGGCAGAGGATGAAAGGGAAGAGGGAGAACCAATGAGAGAGTAGCTGTTAGGCATTTGGACGGGCACATATCACTGTAATTTCCCGGCAGGAAGAAGAATTAACCAAAGTCTCAGCCCCCCACCGGGAACCAGTATAGGTCCTGAACCAAAATTTTGGACTTGCGGTCAGCTCACCTAAAACGAGTTGAAAAATGGAGCTCAGGGGCACAGCAATTCACAAACTGGCCGAGTAATAAAGGACAACTATCGTCCAAATATCTGTTGAGGGAAGGCAACGAGGCGGACTTGAAAGCGAGGCAGAATAGCAGGAAACAGATTTCAAGAGGTACGTTGGAATCGCCTTTAAAGCACAGGAAGAGGGGCACAACTTCGACAATGATGCACTTGGCAAAAAAGGGCATATGCGTTTTGTCCTGAATATATTCAGGAGAAAACGCATACGCCCTATTTGGCCAAGCAAGCAAGCAGGCAATGCAAATCTGCACTACAAAGAAGTATCACTTCCCACCGGTCAAAAGGGACATCCACAAAATGTGTAAAAACCAGAAAGGCAAGACAGGCCCTGGAGAACAGGGAGCCTTGTTATGCTGATGGGCGGGATGTAAATTGCCAACTGCCTCTCTGGAGGAGTGCATTGTGTTCCCTAAAACAAGTAAACAACAGAGCTACAGAGCCAAGGGCACTTCCAGTCTAGGGAATATACCTTGGGAAAACTGAAAATCAAAAAGACACAGCCACCCCAAAATTTAGGGCTGCACTGCTTACAAGGACCTCAACTTGGGTACACCTTAAATATCCCAGGAAATATAAAAATGGTTCAAAAAATTGTGGTACTTACGTACGATGGAATATCCCTCAGCCATGAAATCAATGTCATAAGACCAGTAGCAGCAAAATGGGTGGATTCAGGTACGATGATTCTAAGTGAAATACGTCACACAGAAAAAGAAACTTATCATAAGATATCACTTATGAAGATCCTGTAAACATGGCTACACTTGAACTGAGTTAGGAAAGAGAACAGTGTCTCACATTTAGAAAACACTCTTATGCCTGCTTAAGGGGGAAGGAGAGGTGGGGTGATGCATAAAACCAGAGTTTGATATAAGCAGAGGTACCGTTCCAAAAACCAACTATGGAATAGGCAAGACCTACACCTTCCTCAGTGAAAGGGACTCAAAACCCCATATTTCCCGCAGAGGAATATATCTGACTAGTAAGAATCTTAAAACCTATGTATTGATATGTCTCCGTAAGGGAACCAAGTGTGTCTAGACTGGCATAAACATGGCAGCGAGAATCAGCTCAAACCCACTATAAAAAGGAATTTCAAAAACAAAACAAAAAACTGGGAAATTCTTTACAATTCATTCAGGGTCTCTGATGAAAACTGGACTGACCCTATCTACAACGACAGCTGGATGTGGCATAAGGCGGGACACTTGGACTGAGAGGATTGGTGAGATTGGGTGAACAAATGCAGACCCTTTAAAGCAAAAATGCCTGGCACCCATTCCATGGGTCCCAACTCTCCAGGTTGAAGGGAATATTACTACAGCTATAACATGTACGGGAAACCTAGAGAACGGACACACTGTGAATACGAAAGGTTTCTAAAACTCAACGAATAGTCCCTCTCCTGGTGCTCCGGTTTGACTTTCCACCTGCTTTACTATCAACCTCCCAACTTGGAGAGACAGCCCCTTTAACCTCCTGGTTCACACATGTTGCCAAGTTTGCAAGGATGAAAGGGAAGTGGGAGAACCAATGAGAGAGTAGCTGTTACGCCTTTGGACGGGCATATATCACTCTAATTTCCCGGCAGAAAGAAGAATTAACCAAAGTCTCAGCCCCCCACCGGGAACCAGCATAGATCCTGAACCAAAATTTTGGACCTGCGGTCAGCTCACCAAAAACGAGTTGAAAAATGGAGCTCAGGGGCACAGCAATTCACAAACTGGCCGAGTAATAAAGGACAACTATCGTCCAAAAATCTGTTGAGGGAAGGCAACGAGGTGGACTTGAAAGCGAAGCAGAATAGCAGGAAACAGATTTCAAGAGGTACGTTGGAATCACCTTTAAAGAACCGGATGAGGGGCACAACTTCGGCAATGATGCACGTGGCCAAAAAGGGCGTATGCGTTTTCTCCTGAATATATTCAGGAGAAAACGCATACGCACTTTTTGGCCAAGCAAGCAATCGGGCAATGCAAATCTGCATTACAAAGAAGTATCACTTACCACCGGTCAAAAGGGACATCCACAAAATGTATAAAAACCAGAAAGGCAAGACAGACACTGGAGAACAGGGAGCCTTGTTATGCTGATGGGCGGATGTAAATTGCCAACTGCCTCTCTGGAGGAGTACATTGTGTTCCCTAAAACAAGTAAAGAACAGAGCTACAGAGCCAAGGGCACTTCCAGTCTAAGGAATATACCTTTGGATAACTGAATATCAAAAAGACACAGCCACCCCAAAATTTAGGGCTGCACTGCTTACAAGGACCTCAACTTGGGTACACCTTAAATATCCCAGGAAATATAAAAATGGTTCAAAAAATTGTGGTACTTACGTACGATGGAATATCCCTCAGCCATGAAATCAATGTCATAACACCAGTAGCAGCAAAATGGGTGGAATCAGGTATGATGATTCTAAGTGAAATAAGTCACACAGAAAAAGAAACTTATCATAAGATATCACTTATGAAGATCCTGTAAACATGGCTACACTTGAACTGAGTTAGGAAAGAGAACAGTGTCTCACATTTAGAAAACACTCTTATGCCTGCTTAAGGGGGAAGGAGAGGTGGGGTGATGCATAAAACCAGAGTTTGATATAAGCACAGGTACCGTTCCAAAAACCAACTATGGAATAGACAAGACCTACACCTTCCTCAGTGAAAGGGACTCAAAACCCCATATTTCCCGCAGAGGAATATATCTGACTAGTAAGAATCTTAAAACCTATGTATTGATATGTCTCCGTAAGGGAATCAAGTGTGTCTAGACTGGCATAAACATGGCAGCGAGAATCAGCTCAAACCCACTATAAAAAGGAATTTCAAAAACAAAACAAAAAAACTGGGAAATTCTTTACAATTCCTTCAGGGTCTCTGATGAAACCTGGAATGACCCTATCTACAACGACAGCTGGATGTGGCATAAGGCTGGACAATTTGGACTGAGAGGATTGGTGAGATTGGGGGAACAAATGCAGACCATTTAAAGCAATAATGCATGGCACACATTCCATGGGTCCCAACTCTCCAGGTTGAAGGGAATATTACTTCAGATATAACATGTACGGGAATCCTAGAGAACGGACACACTGTGAATACGAAAGGTTTCTAAAACTCAACGAATAGTCCCTCTCCTGGTGCTCCGGTTTGACTTTCCATCTTCTTTATTATCAACCTCCCAACTTGGAGAGACAGCCCCTTTAACCTCCTGGTTCGCACAGGTTGCCCATTTGGCAGAGGATGAAAGGGAAGAGGGAGAACCAATGAGAGAGTAGCTGTTAGGCATTTGGACGGGCACATATCACTGTAATTTCCCGGCAGGAAGAAGAATTAACCAAAGTCTCAGCCACCCACTGGGAATAAGTATAGATCCGGAACCAAAATTTTGGACTTGCGGTCAGCTCACCAAAAACGAGTTGAAAAATGGAGCTCAGGGGCACAGCAATTCACAAACTGGCCGAGTAATAAAGGACAACTATCGTCCAAAAATCTGTTGAGGGAAGGCAACGAGGCGGACTTGAAAGCGAGGCAGAATAGCAGGAAACAGATTTCAAGAGGTACGTTGGAATCGCCTTTAAAGCACAGGAAGAGGGGCACAACTTCGACAATGATGCACTTGGCCAAAAAGGGCGTATGCGTTTTCTCCTGAATATATTCAGGAGAAAACGCATACGCCCTTTTTGGCCAAGCAAGCAAGTGGGCAATGGAAATCTGCACTACAAAGAAGTATCACTTCCCACCGGTCAAAAGGGACATCCACAAAATGTGTAAAAACCATAAAGGCAAGAAAGGCCCTGGAAAACAGGGAGCCTTGTTATGCTGTTGGGCGGGATGTAAATTGCCAACTGCCTCTCTGGAGGAGTGCATTGTGTTCCCTAAAACAAGTAAACAACAGAGCTACAGAGCCAAGGGCACTTCCAGTCTAGGGAATATACCTGGGAAAAACTGAAAATCAATAAGACAGAGCCACCCCAAAATTTAGGGCTGCACTGCTTACAAGGACCTCAACTTGGGTACACCTTAAATATCCCAGGAAATATAAAAATGGTTCAAAAAATTGTGGTACTTACGTACGATGGAATATCCCTCAGCCATGAAATCAATGTCATAAGACCAGTAGCAGCAAAATGGGTGGATTTAGGTACGATGATTCTAAGTGAGATAAGTCACACAGAAAAAGAAACTTATCATAAGATATCACTTATGAAGATCCTGTAAACAAGGCTACACTTGAACTGAGTTAGGAAAGAGAACAGTGTCTCACATTTAGAAAACACTCTTATGCCTGTTTAAGGGGGAAGGAGAGGTGGGGTGATGCATAAAACCAGAGTTTGATATAAGCACAGGTACCATTCCAAAAACCAACTATGGAATAGACAAGACCTACACCTTCCTCAGTGAAAGGGACTCAAAACACCATATTTCCCGCAGAGGAATATATCTGACTAGTAAGAATCTTAAAACCTATGTATTGATATGTCTCCGTAAGGGAATCAAGTGTGTCTAGACTGGCATAAACATGGCAGCGAGAATCAGCTCAAACCCACTATAAAGAGGAATTTCAAAAACAAAACAAAAAAACTGGGAAATTCTTTACAATTCCTTCAGGGTCTCTGATGAAACCTGAAATGACCCTATCTACAACGACAGCTGGATGTGGCATAAGTCTGGACACTTTTGACAGAGAGGATTGGTGAGATTGGGTGAGCAAATGCAGACCCTTTAAAGCAATAATGCATGGCACCCATTCCATGGGTCCCAACTCTCCAGGTTGAAGGGAATATTACTACAGTTATAACATGTACGGGAAACCTAGAGAACGGACACACTGTGAATACGAAAGGTTTCTAAAACTCAACAAATAGTCCCTCTCCTGGTGCTCCGGTTTGACTTTCCATCTGCTTTACTATCAATCTCCCAACTTGGAGAGAGAGCCCCTTTAACCTCCTGGTTTGCACAGGTTGCCAATTTGGCAGAGGATGAAAGGGAAGAGGGAGAACCAATGAGAGAGTAGCTGTTAGGCATTTGAACGGGCACATATCACTCTAACTTCCCGGCAGGAAGAAGAATTAACCAAAGTCTCAGCCCCCCACCGGGAACCAGCATAGGTCCTGAACCAAAATTTTGGACTTCAGGTCAGCTCACCAAAAACGAGTTGAAAAATGGAGCTCAGGGGCACAGCAATTCAAAAACTGGCCGAGTAATAAAGGACAACTATCGTCCAAAAATCTGTTGAGGGAAGGCAACGAGGCGGACTTGAAAGCGAGGCAGAATAGCAGGAAACAGATTTCAAGAGGTTCGTTGGAATCGCCTTTAAAGCACAAGAAGAGGGGCACAACTTCAACAATGATGCACTTGGCCAAAAAGGGCATATGCGTTTTCTCCTGAATATATTCAGGAGAAAACGCATATGCCCTTTTTGGCCAAGCAAGCAAGCGGGCAATGCAAATCTGCACTACAAAGAAGTATCACTTCCCACCGGTCAAAAGGGACATCCACAAAATGTGTAAAAACCAGAAAGGCAAGACAGGCCCTGGAGAACAGGGAGCCTTGTTATGCTGATGGGCGGGATGTAAATTGCCAACTGCCTCTCTGGAGGAGTGCATTGTGTTCCCTAAAACAAGTAAACAACAGAGCTACAGAGCCAAGGGCACTTCCAGTCTAGGGAATATTCCTTGGGAAAACTGAAAATCAATAAGACACAGCCACCCCAAAATTTGGGGCTGCACTGCTTACAAGGACCTCAACTTGGGTACACCTTAAATATCCCAGTAAATATAAAAACGGTTCAAAAAATTGTGGTACTTTCGTACGATGGAATATCCCTCAGCCATGAAATCAATGTCATAAGACCAGTAGCAGCAAAATGGGTGGATTCAGGTACGATGATTCTAAGTGAAATAAGTCACACAGAAAAAGAAACTTATCATAAGATATCACTTATGAAGATCCTGTAAACATGGCTACACTTGAACTGAGTTAAGAAAGAGAACAGTGTCTCACATTTAGAAAACACTCTTATGCCTGCTTAAGGGGGAAGGAGAGGTGGGGTGATGCATAAAACCAGAGTTTGATATAAGCACAGGTACCGTTCCAAAAACCAACTATGGAATAGACAAGACCTCCACCTTCCTCAGTGAAAGGGACTCAAAATCCCATATTTTTGGCAGAGGAATATATCTGACTGTTAAGAATCTTAAAACCTATGTATTGATATGTCTCCATAAGAGAATCAAGTGTGTCTAGACTGGCATAAACATGGCAGCGAGAATCAGCTCAAACTCACTATGAAAAGGAATTTCAAAAACAAAACAAAAAAACTGGGAAATTCTTTACAATTCCTTCAGGGTCTCTGATGAAACCTGGAATGGCCCTATCTACAATGACAGCTGGATGTGTCATAAGGAGGGACACTTGGGACTGAGACGATTGGTGAGATTGGGTGAGCAAATGCAGACCCTTTAAAGCACAAATGCCTGGCACCCATTCCATGGGTCCCAACTCTCCAGGTTGAAGGGAATATTACTACAGCTATAACATGTATGGGAAACATAGAGAACGGACACAGTGTGAATACGAAAGTTTTCTAAAACTCAACGAATACTCCCTCTCCTGGTGCTCTGGTTTGACTTTCCATCTGCTTTACGATTAATCTCCCAACTTGGAGAGACAGCCCCTTTAACCTCCTGGTTCGCACAGGTTGCCAATTTGGCAGAGGATGAAAGGGAAGAGGGAGAACCAATGAGAGAGTAGCTGTTAGGCATTTGAACGGGCACATATCACTGTAATTTCCCGGCAGGAAGAAGAATTAACCAAAGTCTCAGCCTCCCACAGGGAACCAGCATAGGTCCTGAACCAAAATGTTGGACTTGCGGTCAGCTCACCAAAAACGAGTTGAAAAATGGAGCTCAGGGGCACAGCAATTCACAAACTGGCCAAGTAATAAAGGACAACTATCGTCCAAAAATCTGTTGAGGGAAGGCAATGAGGCGGACTTGAAAGCGAGGCAGAATAGCAGGAAACAGATTTCAAGAGGTACGTTGGAATCGCCTTTAAAGCTCAGGAAGAGGGGCACAACTTCGACAATAATGCACTTGGCCAAAAAGGGCGTATGCGTTTTCTCCGGAATATATTCAGGAGAAAACGCATACGCCCTTTTTGGCCAAGCAAGCATGCGGGCAATGCAAATCTGCACTACAAAAAAGTATCACTTTCTACCCGTTGAAAGGGACATCCACAAAATGTGTAAAAACCAGAAAGGCAAGACAGGCCCTGGAGAACAGGGAGCCTTGTTATGCTGATGGGCGGGATGTAAATTGCCAACTGCCTCTCTGGAGGAGTACATTGTGTTCCCTAAAACAAGTAAAGAACAGAGCTACAGAGCCAAGGGCACTTCCAGTCTAGGGAATATACCTTGGGAAAACTGAAAATCAATAAGACAGAGCCACCCCAAAATTTAGGGCTGCACTGCTTACAAGGACCTCAACTTGGGTACACCTTAAATATCCCAGGAAATATAAAAATGTTTCAAAAAATTGTGGTACTTACGTACGATGGAATATCCCTCAGCCATGAAATCAATGTCATAAGACCAGTAGCAGCAAAATGGGTGGATTCAGGTATGATGATTCTAAGTGAAATAAGTCACACAGAAAAAGAAACTTATCATAAGATATCAATTATGAAGATCCTGTAAACATGGCTACACTTGAACTGAGTTAGGAAAGAGAACAGTGTCTCACATTTAGAAAACACTCTTATGCCTGCTTAAGGGGGAAGGAGAGGTGGGGTGATGCATAAAACCAGAGTTTGATATAAGGACAGGTACCGTTCCAAAAACCAACTATGGAATAGACAAGACCTACACCTTCCTCAGTGAAAGGGACTCAAAACCCCATATTTCCCGCAGAGGAATATATCTGACTAGTAAGAATCTTAAAACCTATGTATTGATATGTCTCCATAAGGGAATCAAGTGTGTCTAGACTGGCATAAACATGGCAGCGAGAATCAGCTCAAACCCACTATAAAAAGGAATTTCAAAAACAAAACAAAAAACTGGGAAATTCTCTACAATTCCTTCAGGGTCTCTGATGAAACCTGGAATGACCCTATCTACAACGACAGCTGGATGTGGCATAAGGCTGGACACTTGGGACTGAGAGGATTGGTGAGATTGGGTGAGCAAATGCAGACCCTTTAAAGCAATAATGCATGGCACCCATTCCATGGTTCCCAACTCTCCAGGTTGAAGGGAATATTACTACAGTTATAACATGTACGGGAAACCTAGAGAACGGACACACTGTGAATATGAAATGTTTCTAAAACTCAACGAATAGTCCCTCTCCTGGTGCTCTGGTTTGACTTTCCATCTGCTTTACTATCAACCTCCCAACTTGGAGCGACAGCCCCTTTAACCTCCTGGTTCGCACAGGTTGCCAATTTGGCAGAGGCTGAAAGGGAAGAGGGAGAACCAATGAGAGAGTAGCTGTTAGGCATTTGGACGGGCACATATCACTGTAATTTCCCGGCAAGAAGAAGAATTAACCAAAGTCTCAGCCACTCACCGGGAACCAGTATAGGTCCTGAACCAAAATTTTGGACTTGCGGTCAGCTCACCAAAAACGAGTTGAAAAATGGAGCTCAGGGGCACAGCAATTCACAAACTGGCCGAGTAATAAAGGACAACTATCGTCCAAAAATCTGTTGAGGGAAGGCAACGAGGCGGACTTGAAAGCGAGGCAGAATAGCAGGAAACAGATTTCAAGAGGTACGTTGGAATCGCCTTAAAAGCACAGGAAGAGGGGCACAACTTCGACAATGATGCACTTGGCCAAAAAGGGAGTATGCGTTTTCTCCTGAATATATTCAGGAGAAAACGCATACGCCCTTTTTGGCCAAGCAAGCAAGCGGGCAATGCAAATCTGCACTACAAAGAAGTATCACTTCCCACCGGTCAAAAGGGACATCCACAAAATGTGTAAAAACCAGAAAGGCAAGACAGGCCCTGGAGAACAGGGAGCCTTGTTATGCTGATGAGCGGGATGTAAATTGCCAACTGCCTCTCTGGAGGAGTGCATTGTGTTCCCTAAAACAAGTAAACAACAGAGCTACAGAGCCAAGGGCACTTCCAGTCTAGGGAATATACCTTGGGAAAACTGAAAATCAATAAGACAGAGCCACTCCAAAATTTAGGGCTGCACTGCTTACAAGGACCTCAACTTGGGTACACCTTAAATATCCCAGGAAATATAAAAAAGGTTCAAAAAATTGTGGTACTTACGTACGATGGAATATCCCTCAGCCATGAAATCAATGTCATAAGACCAGTAGCAGCAAAATGGGTGGATTCAGGTACGATGATTCTAAGTGAAATAAGTCACAGAGAAAAAGAAACTTATCATAAGATATCACTTATGAAGATCCTGTAAACATGGCTACACTTGAACTGAGTTAGGAAAGAGAAGAGTGTCTCACATTTAGAAAACACTCTTATGCCTGCTTAAGGGGGAAGGAGAGGTGGGGTGATGCATAAAACCAGAGTTTGATATAAGCACAGGTACCGTTCCATAACCAACTATGGAATAGACAAGACCTACACCTTCCTCAGTGAAAGGGACTCAAAACCCCATATTTCCCGCAGAAGAATATATCTGACTAGTAAGAATCTTAAAACCTATGTATTGATATGTCTCCATAAGGGAATCAAGTGTGTCTAGACTGGCATAAACATGGCAGCGAGAATCAGCTCAAACCCACTATAAAAAGGAATTTCAAAAACAAAACAAAAAAACAGGGAAATTCTTTACAATTCCTTCAGGGTCTCTGATGAAACCTGGAATGACCCTATCTACAATGACAGCTGGATGTGGCATAAGGCTGGACACTTGGGACTGAGAGGATTGGTGAGATAGGGTGAGCAAATGGAGACCCTTTAAAGCAATAATGCATGGCACCCATTCCATGGGTCCCAACACTCCAGGTTGAAGGAAATATTACTACAGTTATAATATGTACGGGAAAACTAGAGAACAGACACACTGTGAATACGAAAGGTTTCTAAAACTCATCGAGTAGTCCCTCTCCTGGTGCTCCGGTTTGACTTTCCATCTGCTTTACTATCAATCTCCCAACTTGGAGAGACAAGCCCTTTAACCTCCTGGTTTGAACCGGTTTCCAATTTGGCAGAGGATGAAAGGGAAGAGGGAGAACCAATGAGAGAGTAGCTGTTAGGCATTTGGACGGGCATATATCACTCTAACTTCCCGGCAGGAAAAAGAATTAACCAAAGTCTCAGCCACCCACCGGGAATCAGTATAGATCCTGAACCAAAATTTTGGACTTGCGGTCAGCTCACCAAAAACTAGTTGAAAAATGGAGCTCAGGGGCACAGCAATTCACAAACTGGCCGAGTAATAAAGGACAACTATCGTCCAAAAATCTGTTGAGGGAAGGCAATGAGGCGGATTTGAATGCGTGGCAGAATAGCAGGAAACAGATTTCAAGAGGTACGTTGGAATCGCCTTTAAAGCACAGGAAGAGGGGCACAACTTCGACAATGATGCACTTGGCCAAAAAGGGCGTATGTGTTTTCTCCTGAATATATTCAGGAGAAAACGCATACGCCCTTTTTGGCCAAGCAAGCAAGCGGGCAATGCAAATCTGCACTACAAAGAAGTATCACTTCCCACCGGTCAAAAGGGACATCCACAAAATATGTAAAAACCAGAAAGGCAAGACAGGCCCTGGAGAACAGGGTGCCTTGTTATGCTGATGGGCGGGATGTAAATTGCCAACTGCCTCTCTGGAGGAGTGCATTGTGTTCCCTAAAACAAGTAAACAACAGAGCTACAGAGCCAAGGGCACTTCCAGTCTAGGGAATATACCTTGGGAATACTGAAAATCAAAAAGACACAGCCACCCCAAAATTTAGGGCTGCACTGCTTACAAGGACCTCAACTTGGGTACACCTTAAATATCCCAGGAATTATAAAAATGGTTCAAAAAATTGTGGTACTTACGTACGATGGAATATCCCTCAGCCATGAAATCAATGTCATAAGACCAGTAGCAGCAAAATGGGTGGATTCAGGTACGATGATTTTAAGTGAAATAAGTCACACAGAAAAAGAAACTTATCATAAGATATCACTTATGAAGATCCTGTAAACATGGCTACACTTGAACTGAGTTAGGAAAGAGAACAGTGTCTCACATTTAGAAAACACTCTTATGCCTGCTTAAGGGGGAAGGAGAGGTGGGGTGATGCATAAAACCAGAGTTTGATATAAGCACAGGTACCGTTCCAAAAACCAACTATGGAATAGACAAGACCTACACCTTCCTCAGTGAAAGGGACTCAAAACCCCATATTTCCCGCAGAGGAATATATCTGACTAGTAAAGTAAGAATCTTAAAACCTATGTATTGATATGTCTCCGTAAGGGAATCAAGTGTGTCTAGACTGGGATAAATATGGCAGCGAGAATCAGCTCAAACCCACTATAAAAAGGAATTTCAAAAATAAAACAAAAAAACTGGGAAATTCTTTACAATTCCTTCAGGGTCTCTGATGAAACCTGAAATGACCCTATCTACAATGACAGCTGGATGTGGCATAAGGCTGGACACTTGGGACTGAGAGGATTGGTGAGATTGGGTGAGCAAATGCAGACCCTTTAAAGCAATAATGCATGGCACACATTCCATGGGTCCCAACTCTCCAGGTTGAAGGGAATATTACTACAGATATAACATGTACGGGAATCCTAGAGAACGGACACACTGTGAATACGAAAGGTTTCTAAAACTCAACGAATAGTCCCTCTCCTGGTGCTCCGGTTTGACTTTCCATCTGCTTTATTATCAACCTCCCAACTTGGAGAGACAGCCCCTTTAACCTCCTGGTTCGCACAGGTTGCCAATTTGGCAGAGGATGAAAGGGAAGAGGGAGAACCAATGAGAGAGTAGCTGTTAGGCATTTGGACGGGCACATATCACTGTAATTTCCCGGCAGGAAGAAGAATTAACCAAAGTCTCAGCCACCCACCGGGAATCAGTATAGATCCTGAACCAAAATTTTGGACTTGCGGTCAGCTCACCAAAAACTAGTTGAAAAATGGAGCTCAGGGGCACAGCAATTCACAAACTGGCCGAGTAATAAAGGACAACTATCGTCCAAAAATCTGTTGAGGGAAGGCAACGAGGCGGACTTGAAAGCGAGGCAGAATAGCAGGAAACAGATTTCAAGAGGTACGTTGGAATCGCCTTTAAAGCACAGGAAGAGGGGCACAACTTCGACAATGATGCACTTGGCCAAAAAGGGCGTATGCGTTTTCTCCTGAATATATTCAGGAGAAAACGCATACGCCCTTTTTGGCCAAGCAAGCAAGCGGGCAATGCAAATCTGCACTACAAAGAAGTATCACTTCCCACCGGTCAAAAGGGACATCCACAAAATGTGTAAAAACCAGAAAGGCAAGACAGGCCCTGGAGAACATGGAGCCTTGTTATGCTGATGGGCGGGATGTAAATTGCCAACTGCCTCTCTGGAGGAGTGCATTGTGTTCCCTAAAACAAGTAAACAACAGAGCTACAGAGCCAAGGGCACTTCCAGTCTAGGGAATATACCTTGGGAAAACTGAAAATCAAAAAGACACAGCCACCCCAAAATTTAGGGCTACACTGCTTACAAGGACCTCAACTTGGGTACACCTTAAATATCCCAGGAAATATAAAAATGGTTCAAAAAATTGTGGTACTTACGTACGATGGAATATCCCTCAGCCATGAAATCAATGTCATAAGACCAGTAGCAGCAAAATGGGTGGATTCAGGTACGATGATTCTAAGTGAAATAAGTCACACAGAAAAAGAAACTTATCATAAAATATCACTTATGAAGATCCTGTAAACATGGCTACACTTGAACTGAGTTAGGATAGAGAACAGTGTCTCACATTTAGAAAACACTCTTATGCCTGCTTAAGGGGGAAGGAGAGGTGGGGTGATGCATAAAACCAGAGTTTGATATAAGCACAGGTACCGTTCCAAAAACCAACTATGGAATAGACAAGACCTACACCTTCCTCAGTGAAAGGGACTCAAAACCCCATATTTCCCGCAGAGGAATATATCTGACTAGTAAGAATCTTAAAACCTATGTATTGATATGTCTCCGTAAGGGAATCAAGTGTGTCTAGACTGGGATAAATATGGCAGCGAGAATCAGCTCAAACCCACTATAAAATGGAATTTCAAAAATAAAACAAAAAAACTGGGAAATTCTTTACAATTCCTTCAGGGTCTCTGATGAAACCTGAAATGACCCTATCTACAATGACAGCTGGATGTGGCATAAGGCTGGACACTTGGGACTGAGAGGATTGGTGAGATTGGGTGAGCAAATGCAGACCCTTTAAAGCAATAATGCATGGCACACATTCCATGTGTCCCAACTCTCCAGGTTGAAGGGAATATAACTACAGATATAACATGTACGGGAATCCTAGAGAAGGGACACACTGTGAATACGAAAGGTTTCTAAAACTCAACGAATAGTCCCTCTCCTGGTGCTCCGGTTTGACTTTCCATCTGCTTTATTATCAACCTCCCAACTTGGAGAGACAGCCCCTTTAACCTCCTGGTTCGCACAGGTTGCCAATTTGGCAGAGGATGAAAGGGAAGAGGGAGAACCAATGAGAGAGTAGCTGTTAGGCATTTGGACGGGCACATATCACTGTAATTTCCCGGCAGGAAGAAGAATTAACCAAAGTCTCAGCCACCCACCGGGAATCAGTATAGATCCTGAACCAAAATTTTGGACTTGCGGTCAGCTCACCAAAAACGAGTTGAAAAATGGAGCTCAGGGGCACAGCTATTCACAAACTGGCCGAGTAATAAAGGACAACTATCGTCCAAAAATCTGTTGAGGGAAGGCAACGAGGCGGACTTGAAAGCGAGGCAGAATAGCAGGAAACAGATTTCAAGAGGTACGTTGGAATCGCCTTTAAAGCACAGGAAGAGGGGCACAACTTCGACAATGATGCACTTTGCCAAAAAGGGCGTATGCGTTTTCCCCTGAATATATTCAGGAGAAAACGCATACGCACTTTTTGGCCAAGCAAGCAAGCGGGCAATGCAAATCTCCACTACAAAGAAGTATCACTTCCCACCGGTCAAAAGGGACATCCACAAAATGTGTAAAAACCAGAAAGGCAAGACTGGTCCTGGAGAACAGGGAGCCTTGTTATGCTGATGGACGGGATGTAAATTGCCAACTGCCTCACTGGAGGAGTGCATTTTGTTCCCTAAAACAAGTAAACAACAGAGCTACAGAGCCAAGGGCACTTCCAGTCTAGGGAATATACCTGGGAAAAACTGAAAATCAATAAGACAGAGCCACCCCAAAATTTTGGGCTGCACTGCTTACAAGGACCTCAACTTGGGTACACCTTAAATATCCCAGGAAATATAAAAATGGTTCAAAAAATTGTGGTACTTACGTACGATGGAATATCCCTCAGCCATGAAATCAATGACATAACACCAGTAGCAGCAAAATGGGTGGATTCAGGTACGATGATTCTAAGTGAAATAAGTCACAGAGAAAAAGAAACTTATCATAAGTTATCACTTATGAAGATCCTGTAAACATGGCTACACTTGAACTGAGTTAGGAAAGAGAACAGTGTCTCACATTTAGAAAACACTCTTATTCCTGCTTAAGGGGGAAGGAGAGGTTGGGTGATGCATAAAACCAGAGTTTGATATAAGCACAGGTACCGTTCCAAAAACCAAATATGGAATAGACAAGACCTACACCTTCCTCAGTGAAAGGGACTCAAAACCCCATATTTCCCGCAGAGGAATATATCTGACTAGTAAGAATCTTAAAACCTATGTATTGATATGTCTCCGTAAGGGAATCAAGTGTGTCTAGAATGGCATAAACATGGCAGCGAGAATCAGCTCAAACCCACTATAAAAAGGAATTTCAAAAACAAAACAAAAAGACTGGGAAATTCTTTACAATTCCTTCAGGGTCTCTGATGAAACCTGGAATGACCCTATCTACAACGACAGCTGGATGTGGCATAAGGCTGGACACTTTGGACTGAGAGGATTGGTGAGATTGGGTGAACAAATGCAGACCATTTAAAGCAATAATGCATCGCACACATTCCATGGGTCCCAACTCTCCAGGTTGAAGGGAATATTACTACAGTTATAACATGTACGGGAAACCTAGAGAACGGACACACTGTGAATACGAAAGGTTTCTAAAACTCAACGAATAGTCCCTCTCCTGGTGCTCCGGTTTGACTTTCCATCTGCTTTACTATCAACCTCCCAACTTGGAGAGACAGCCCCTTTAACCTCCTGGTTCGCACAGGTTGCCAATTTGGCAGAGGATGAAAGGGAAGAGGAAGAACCAATGAGAGAGTAGCTGTTAGGCATTTGGACGGGCACATATCACTGTAATTTCCCGGCAGGAAGAAGAATTAACCAAAGTCTCAGCCCCCCATCGGGAACCAGTATAGGTCCTGAACCAAAATTTTGGACTTGCGGTCAGCTCACCTAAAACGAGTTGAAAAATGGAGCTCAGGGGCACAGCAATTCACAAACTGGCCGAGTAATAAAGGACAACTATCGTCCAAATATCTGTTGAGGGAAGGCCACGAGGCGGACTTGAAAGCGAGGCAGAATAGCAGGAAACAGATTTCAAGAGGTACGTTGGAATCGCCTTTAAAGCACAGGAAGAGGGGCACAACTTCGACAATGATGCACTTGGCCAAAAAGGGCATATGAGTTTTCTCCTGAATATATTCAGGAGAAAACGCATACGCCCTATTTGGCCAAGCAAGCAAGCAGGCAATGCAAATCTGCACTACAAAGAAGTATCACTTCCCACCGGTCAAAAGGGACATCCACAAAATGTGTAAAAACCAGAAAGGCAAGACAGGCCCTGGAGAACAGGGAGCCTTGTTATGCTGATGGGCGGCATGTAAATTGCCAACTGCCTCTCTGGAGGAGTGCATTGTGTTCCCTAAAACAAGTAAACAACAGAGCTACAGAGCCAAGGGCACTTCCAGTCTAGGGAATATACCTTGGGAAAACTGAAAATCAAAAAGACACAGCCACCCCAAAATTTAGGGCTGCACTGCTTACAAGGACCTCAACTTGGGTACACCTTAAATATCCCAGGAAATATAAAAATGGTTCAAAAAATTGTGGTACTTACGTACGATGGAATATCCCTCAGCCATGAAATCAATGTCATAAGACCAGTAGCAGCAAAATGGGTGGATTCAGGTACGATGATTCTAAGTGAAATACGTCACACAGAAAAAGAAACTTATCATAAGATATCACTTATGAAGATCCTGTAAACATGGCTACACTTGAACTGAGTTAGGAAAGAGAACAGTGTCTCACATTTAGAAAACACTCTTATGCCTGCTTAAGGGGGAAGGAGAGCTGAGGTGATGCATAAAACCAGAGTTTGATATAAGCACAGGTACCGTTCCAAAAACCAACTATAGAATAGACAAGACCTACACCTTCCTCAGTGAAAGGGACTCAAAACACCATATTTCCCGCAGAGGAATATATCTGACTAGTAAGAATCTTAAAACCTATGTATTGATATGTCTCTGTAAGGGAATCAAGTGTGTCTAGACTGGCATAAACATGGCAGCGAGAATCAGCTCAAACCCACTATAAAAAGGAATTTCAAAAACAAAACAAAAAAACTGGGAAATTCTTTACAATTCCTTCAGGGTCTCTGATGAAACCTGGAATGACTCTATCTACAATGACAGCTGGATGTGGCATAAAGCTGGACACTTGGGACTGAAATGATTGGTGAGATTGGGTGAGCAAATGCAGACCCTTTAAAGCAATAATGCATGGCACACATTCCATGGGTCCCAACTCTCCAGGTTGAAGGGAATATTACTACAGCTATAACATGTACGGGAAACCTAGAGAACGGACACACTGTGAATACGAAAGGTTTCTAAAACTCAACGAATAGTCCCTCTCCTGGTGCTCCGGTTTGACTTTCCATCTGCTTTACTATCAACCTCCCAACTTGGAGAGACAGCCCCTTTAACCTCCTGGTTCGCACAGGTTGCCAATTTGGCAGAGGATGAAAGGGAAGAGGGAGAACCAATGAGAGAGTACCTGATAGGCATTTGGATGGGCACATATCACTGTAATTTCCCGGCAGGAAGAAGAATTAACCAAAGTATCAGCCACCTACCGGGAACCAGTATAGGTCCTGAACCAAAATTTTGGACTTGCGGTCAGCTCACCAAAAACGAGTTGAAAAATGGAGCTCAGGGGCACAGCAATTCAAAAACTGGCCCAGTAATAAAGGACAACTATCGTCCAAAAATCTGTTGAGGGAAGGCCACGAGGCGGACTTGAAAGCGAGGCAGAATAGCAGGAAACAGATTTCAAGAGGTACGTTGGAATCACCTTTAAAGCACAGGAAGAGGGGCACAACTTCGACAATGATGCACTTGGCCAAAAAGGGCGTATGCGTTTTCTCCTGAATATATTCAGGAGAAAACGCATACGCCCTTTTTGGCCAAACAAGCAAGCGGGCAATGCAAATCTGCACTACAAAGAAGTATCACTTCCCACCAGTCAAAAGGGACATCCACAAAATGTGTAAAAACCAGAAAGGCAAGACAGGCCCTGGAGAACAGGGAGCCTTGTTATGCTGATGGGCGGGATGTAAATTACCAACTGCCTCTCTGGAGGAGTATACTGTGTTCCCTAAAACAAGTAAAGAACAGAGCTACAGAGCCAAGGGCACTTCCAGTCTAGGGAATATACCTTGGGAAAACTGAAAATCAATAAGACAGAGCCACTCCAAAATTTAGGGCTGCACTGCTTATAAGGACCTCAACTTGGGTACACCTTAAATATCCCAGGAAATATAAAAATGGTTCAAAAAATTGAGGTACTTACGTACGATGGAATATCCCTCAGCCATGAAATCAATGTCATAAGACCAGTAGCAGTAAAATGGGTGGATTCAGGTACGATGATTCTAAGTGAAATAAGTCACAGAGAAAAAGAAACTTATCATAAGATATCACTTATGAAGATCCTGTAAATATGGCTACACTTGAACTGAGTTAGGAAAGAGATCAGTGTCTCACATTTAGAAAGTACTCATATGCCTGCTTAAGGGGGAAGGAGAGGTGGGGTGATGCATAAAAACAGAGTTTGATATAAGCACAGGTACCATTCCAAAAACCAACTATGGAATAGACAAGACCTACACCTTCCTCAGTGAAAGGGACTCAAAACCCCATATTTCCCGCAGAGGAATATATCTGACTAGTAAGAATCTTAAAACCTATGTATTGATATGTCTCCGTAAGGGAACCAAGTGTGTCTAGACTGGCATAAACATGGCAGCGAGAATCAGCTCAAACCCACTATAAAAAGGAATTTCAAAAACAAAACAAAAAAACTGGGAAATTCTTTACAATTCCTTCAGGGTCTCTGATGAAACCTGGAATGACCTTATCTACAACGACAGCTGGATGTGGCATAAGGCTGGACACTTGGGACTGAGAAGATTGGTGAGATTGGGTGAACAAATGCAGACCCTTTAAAGCAATAATGCATGGCACCCATTCCATGGGTCCCAACTCTCCAGGTTGAAGGGAATATTACTACAGTTATAACATGTACGGGAAACCTAGAGAACGGACACACTGTGAATACGAAAGGTTTCTAAAACTCAACGAATAGTCCCTCTCCTGGTGCTCCAGTTTGACTTTCCATCTGCTTTACTATCAACCTCGCAACTTGGAGAGACAGACACTTTAACCTCCTGGTTCGCACAGGTTGCCAATTTGGCAGAGGATGAAAGGGAAGAGGGAGAACCAATGAGAGAGTACCTGATAGGCATTTCGACGGGCAAATGTCACTGTAATTTCGCGGCAGGAAGAAGAATTAACCAAAGTCTCAGCCACCTACCGGGAACCAGTATAGGTCCTGAACCAAAATTTTGGACCTGCGGTCAGCTCACCAAAAACGAGTGGAAAAATGGGGTTCAGGGGCACAGCAATTCACAAACTGGCCGAGTAATAAAGGACAACTATCGTCCAAAAATCTGTTGAGGGAAGGCAACGAGGCGGACTTGGAAGCGAGGCAGAATAGCAGGAAACAGATTTCAAGAGGTACGTTGGAATCGCCTTTAAAGCACAGGAAGAGGGGCACAACTTCGACTATGATGCACGTGGCCATAAAGGGCGTATGCGTTTTCTCCTGCATATATTCAAGAGAAAACGCATATGCCCTTTTTGGCCAAGCAAGCAATAGGGCAATGCAAATCTGCACTACAAAGAAGTATCACTACCCACCGGTCAAAAGGGACATCCACAAAATGTGTAAAAACCAGAAAGGCAAGACAGGCCCTGGAGAACAGGGAGCCTTGTTATGCTGATGGGCGGGATGTAAATTATCAACTGCCTCTCTGGAGGAGTACATTGTGTTCCCTAAAACAAGTAAAGAACAGAGCTACAGAGCCAAGGACACTTCCAGTCTAGGGAATATACCTTGGGAAAACTGAAAATCAAAAAGACACAGCCACCCCAAAATTTAGGGCTGCACTGCTTACAAGGACCTCAACTTGGGTACACCTTAAATATCCCAGGAAATATAAAAATGGTTCAAAAAATTGTGGTACTTACGTACGATGGAATATCCCTCAGCCATGAAATCAATGTCATAACACCAGTAGCAGCAAAATGGGTGGATTCAGGTACGATGATTCTAAGTGAAATAAGTCACACAGAAAAAGAAACTTATCATAAGATATCACTTATGAAGATCCTGTAAACATGGCTACACTTGAACTGAGTTAGGAAAGAGAACAGTGTCTCACATTTAGAAAACACTCTTATGCCTGCTTAAGGGGGAAGGAGAGGTGGGGTGATGCATAAAACCAGAGTTTGATATAAGCACAGGTACCGTTCAAAAAACCAACTATGGAATAGACAAGACCTACACCTTCCTCAGTGAAAGGGACTCAAAACCCCATATTTCCCGCAGAGGAATATATCTGACTAGTAAGAATCTTAAAATCTATGTATTGATATGTCTCCGTAAGGGAATCAAGTGTGTCTAGACTGGCATAAACATGGCAGCGAGAATCAACTCAAACCCACTATAAAAAGGAATTTCAAAAACAAAACCAAAAAACTGGGAAATTCTTTACATTTCCTTCAGGGTCTCTGATGAAACCTGGAATGACCCTATCTACAACGACAGCTGGATGTGGCATAAGGCTGGACACCTGGGACTGAGAGGATTGGTGAGATTGGGTGAACAAATGCAGACCATTTAAAGCAATAATGCATGGCACCCATTCCATGGGTCCCAACTCTCCAGGTTGAATGGAATATTACTACAGTTATAACATGTACGGGAAACCTAGAGAACGGACACACTGTGAATACGAAAGGTTTCTAAAACTCAACGAATAGTCCCTCTCCTGGTGCTCCGGTTTGACTTTCCATCTGCTTTACTATCAACCTCCCAACTTGGAGAGACAGCCCCTTTAACCTCCTGGTTCGCACAGGTTGCCAATTTGGCAGAGGATGAAAGGGAAGAGGGAGAACCAATGAGAGAGTACCTGATAGGCATTTGGACGGGCACATATCACTGTAATTTCCCGGCAGGAAGAAGAATTAACCAAAGTCTCAGCCACCTACCGGGAACCTGTATAGGTCCTGAACCAAAATTTTGGACCTGCGGTCAGCTCACCAAAAACGAGTGGAAAAATGGAGCTCAGGGGCACAGCAATTCACAATCTGGCCGAGTAATAAAGGACAACTATCGTCCAAAAATCTGTTGAGGGAAGGCAACGAGGCGGACTTGGAAGCGAGGCAGAATAGCAGGAAACAGATTTCAAGAGGTACGTTGGAATCGCCTTTAAAGCACAGGAAGAGGGGCACAACTTCGACAATGATGCACTTGGCCAAAAAGGGCGTATGCGTTTTCTCCTGAATATATTCAGGAGAAAACGCATACGCCCTTTTTGGCCAAGCAAGCAATAGGGCAATGCAAATCTGCACTACAAAGAAGTATCACTTCCCACCGGTCAAAAGGGACATCCACAAAATGTGTAAAAACCAGAAAGGCAAGACAGGCCCTGGAGAACAGGGAGCCTTGTTATGCTGATGGGCGGGATGTAAATTATCAACTGCCTCTCAGGAGGAGTACATTGTGTTCCCTAAAACAAGTAAAGAACAGAGGTACAGAGCCAAGGACACTTCCAGTCTAGGGAATATACCATGGGAAAACTGAAAATCAAAAAGACACAACCACCCCAAAATTTAGGGCTGCACTGCTTACAAGGACCTCAACTTGGGTACACCTTAAATATCCCAGGAAATATAAAAATGGTTCAAAAAATTGTGGTACTTACGTACGATGGAATATCCCTCAGCCATGAAATCAATGTCATAAGACCAGTAGCAGCAAAATGGGTGGATTCAGGTACGATGATTCTAAGTGAAATAAGTCACACAGAAAAAGAAACTTATCATAAGATATCACTCATGAAGATCCTGTAAACATGGCTACACTTGAACTGAGTTAGGAAAGAGAACAGTGTCTCACATTTAGAAAACACTCTTATGCCTGCTTAAGGGGGAAGGAGAGGTGGGGTGATGCATAAAACCAGAGTTTGATATAAGCACAGGTACCGTTCCAAAAACCAACTATGGAATAGAAAAGACCTACACCTTCCTCAGTGAAAGGGACTCAAAACCCCATATTTCCCGCAGAGGAATATATCTGACTAGTAAGAATCTTAAAACCTATGTATTGATATGTCTCCGTAAGGGAATCAAGTGTGTCTAGACTGGCATAAACATGGCAGCGAGAATCAGCTCAAACCCACTATAAAAAGGAATTTCAAAAACAAAACCAAAAAACTGGGAAATTCTTTACATTTCCTTCAGGGTCTCTGATGAAACCTGGAATGACCCTATCTACAACGACAGCTGGATGTGGCATAAGGCTGGACACTTGGGACTGAGAGGATTGGTGAGATTGGGTGAGCAAATGCAGACCCTTTAAAGCAATAATGCATGGCACACATTCCATGGGTCCCAACTCTCCAGGTTGAAGGGAATATTACTACAGTTATAACATGTACGGGAAACCTAGAGAACGGACACACTGTGAATACGAAAGGTTTCTAAAACTCAACGAATAGTCCCTCTCCTGGTGCTCCGGTTTGACTTTCCATCTGCTTTACTATCAACCTCCCAACTTGGAGAGACAGCCCCTTTAACCTCCTGGTTCGCACAGGTTGCCAATTTGGCAGAGGATGAAAGGGAAGAGGGAGAACCAATGAGAGAGTAGCTGTTAGGCATTTGGACGGGCACATATCACTGTAATTTCCCGGCAGGAAGAAGAATTAACCAAAGTCTCAGCCACCCACCGGGAACCAGTATAGGTCCTGAACCAAAATTTTGGACTTGCGGTCAGCTCACAAAAAACGCGTTGAAAAATGGAGCTCAGGGGCACAGCAATTCACAAACTGGCCGAGTAATAAAGGACAACTATCGTCCAAAAATCTGTTGAGGGAAGGCAACGAGGCGGACTTGAAAGCGAGGCAGAATAGCAGGAAACAGATTTCAAGAGGTACGTTGGAATCGCCTTTAAAGCACAGGAAGAGGGGCACAACTTCGACAATGATGCACTTGGCCAAAAAGGGCGTATGCGTTTTCTCCTGAATATATTCAGGGGAAAGCGCATACGCCCTTTTTGGCCAAGCAAGCAAGCGGGCAATGCAAATCTGCACTACAAAGAAGTATCACTTCCCACCGGTCAAAAGGGACATCCACAAAATTTGTAAAAACCAGAAAGGCAAGACAGGCCCTGGAGAACAGGGAGCCTTGTTATGCTGATGGGCGGGATGTAAATTGCCAACTGCCTCTCTGGAGGAGTGCATTGTGTTCCCTAAAACAAGTAAACAACAGAGCTACAGAGCCAAGGGCACTTCCTGTCTAGGGAATATACCTTGGGAAAACTGAAAATCAAAAAGACACAGCGACCCCAAAATTTAGGGCTGCACTGCTTACAAGGACCTCAACTTGGGTACACCTTAAATATCCCAGGAAATATAAAAATGGTTCAAAAAATTGTGGTACTTACATACGATGGAATATCCCTCAGCCATGAAATCAATGTCATAAGACCAGTAGCAGCAAAATGGGTGGATTCAGGTACGATGATTCTAAGTGAAATAAGTCACACAGAAAAAGAAACTTATCTTAAGATATCACTTATGAAGATCCTGTAAACATGGCTACACTTGAACTGAGTTAGGAAAGAGAACAGTGTCTCACATTTAGAAAACACTCTTATGCCTGCTTAAGGGGGAAGGAGAGGTGGGGTGATGCATAAAACCAGAGTTTGATATAAGCACAGGTACCGTTCCAAAAACCAACTATGGAATAGACAAGACCTACACCTTCCTCAGTGAAAGGGACTCAAAACCCCATATTTCCCGCAGAGGAATATATCTGACTAGTAAGAATCTTAAAACCTATGTATTGATATGTCTCCGTAAGGGAATCAAGTGTGTCTAGACTGGCATAAACATGGCAGCGAGAATCAGCTCAAACCCACTATAAAAAGGAATTTCAAAAACAAAACCAAAAAACTGGGAAATTCTTTACAATTCCTTCAGGGTCTCTGATGAAACCTGGAATGACCCTATCTACAACGACAGCTGGATGTGGCATAAGGCTGGACACTTGGGACTGAGACGATTGGTGAGATTGGGTGAACAAATGCAGACCATTTAAAGCAATAGTGCTTGGCACACATTCCATGGGTCCCAACTCTCCAGGTTGAAGGGAATATTACTACAGTTATAACATGTACGGGAAACCTAGAGAACGGACACACTGTGAATACGAAAGGTTTCTAAAACTCAACGAATAGTCCCTCTCCTGGTGCTCCGGTTTGACTTTCCACCTGCTTTACTATCAACCTCCCAACTTGGAGAGACAGACCCTTTAACCTCCTGGTTGGCACAGGTTGCCAATTTGGCAGAGGATGAAAGGGAAGAGGGAGAACCAATGAGAGAGTAGCTGTTAGGCATTTGGACGGGCACATATCACTGTAATTTCCCGGCAGGAAGAAGAATTAACCAAAGTCTCAGCCAGCCACCGGGAACCAGCATAGGTCCTGAACCAAAATTTTGGACCTGCGGTCAGCTCACCAAAAACGAGTGGAAAAATGGAGCTCAGGGGCACAGCAATTCACAAACTGGCCGAGTAATAAAGGACAACTATCGTCCAAAAATCTGTTGAGGAAAGGCAACGAGGCGGACTTGAAAGCGAGGCAGAATAGCAGGAAACAGATTTCAAGAGGTACGTTGGAATCGCCTTTAAAGCACAGGAAGAGGGGCACAACTTCGACAATGATGCACTTGGCCAAAAAGGGCGTATGCGTTTTCTCCTGAATATATTCAGGAGAAAACGCATATGCCCTTTTTGGCCAAGCAAGCAAGCGGGCAATGCAAATCTCCACTACAAAGAAGTATCACTTCCCACCGGTCAAAAGGGACATCCACAAAATGTGTAAAAACCAGAAAGGCAAGACTTGTCCTGGAGAACAGGGAGCCTTGTTATGCTGATGGACGGGATGTAAATTGCCAACTGCCTCTCTGGAGGAGTGCATTGTGTTCCCTAAAACAAGTAAACAACAGAGCTACAGAGCCAAGGGCACTTCCAGTCTAGGGAATATACCTGGGAAAAACTGAAAATCAATAAGACAGAGCCACCCCAAAATTTTAGGCTGCACTGCTTACAAGGACCTCAACTTGGGTACACCTTAAATATCCCAGGAAATATAAAAATGGTTCAAAAAATTGTGGTACTTACGTAGGATGGAATATCCCTCAGCCATGAAATCAATGTCATAAGACCAGTAGCAGCAAAATGGGTGGATTCAGGTACGATGATTCTAAGTGAAATAAGTCACAAAGAAAAAGAAACTTATCATAAGTTATCACTTATGAAGATCCTGTAAACATGGCTACACTTGAACTGAGTTAGGAAAGAGAACAGTGTCTCACATTTAGAAAACACTCTTATGCCTGCTTAAGGGGGAAGGAGAGGTGGGGTGATGCATAAAACCAGAGTTTGATATAAGCACAGGTACCGTTCCAAAAACCAACTATGGAATAGACAAGACCTACACCTTCCTCAGTGAAAGGGACTCAAAACCCCATATTTCCCGCAGAGGAATATATCTGACTAGTAAGAATCTTAAAACCTATGTATTGATATGTCTCCGTAAGGGAATCAAGTGTGTCTAGAATGGCATAAATATGGCAGCGAGAATCAGCTCAAACCCACTATAAAAAGGAATTTCAAAAATAAAACAAAAAAACTGGGAAATTCTTTACAATTCCTTCAGGGTCTCTGATGAAACCTGAAATGACCCTATCTACAATGACAGCTGGATGTGGCATAAGGCTGGACACTTGGGACTGAGAGGATTGGTGAGATTGGGTGAGCAAATGCAGACCCTTTAAAGCAATAATGCATGGCACACATTCCATGGGTCCCAACTCTCCAGGTTGAAGGGAATATTACTACAGATATAATATGTACGGGAATCCTAGAGAACGGACACACTGTGAATACGAAAGGTTTCTAAAACTCAACGAATAGTCCCTCTCCTGGTGCTCTGGTTTGACTTTCCATCTGCTTTACTATCAACCTCCCAACTTGGAGAGACAGCCCCTTTAACCTCCTGGTTCGCACAGGTTGCCAATTTGGCATAGGATGAAAGGAAAGAGGGAGAATCAATGGAGAGTAGCTGTTAGGCATTTGGACGGGCACATATCACTGTAATTTCCCAGCAGGAAGAAGAATTAACCGAAGTCTCAGCCACCCACCGGGAATCAGTATAGATCCTGAACCAAAATTTTGAACTTGCAGTCAGCTCACCAAAAACGAGATGAAAAATGGAGCTCAGGGGCACAGCAATTCACAAACTGGCCGAGTAATAAAGGACAACTATCGTCCAAAAATCTGTTGAGGGAAGGCAACGAGGCGGACTTGAAAGCGAGGCAGAATAGCAGGAAACAGATTTCAAGAGGTACGTTGGAATCGCCTTTAAAGCACAGGAAGAGGGGCACAACTTCGACAATGATGCACTTGGCCAAAAAGGGCGTATGCGTTTTCTCCTGAATATATTCAGGAGAAAACGCATACGCCCTTTTTGGCCAAGCAAGCAAGCGGGCAATGCAAATCTGCACTACAAAGAAGTATCACTTCCCAACGGTCAAAAGGGACATCCACAAAATGTGCAAAAACCAGAAAGGCAAGACAGGCACTGGAGAACAGGGAGCCTTGTTATGCTGATGGGCGGATGTAAATTGCCAACTGCCTCTCTGGAGGAGTACATTGTGTTCCCTAAAACAAGTAAAGAACAGAGCTACAGAGCCAAGGGCACTTCCAGTCTAAGGAATATACCTTTGGAAAACTGAATATCAAAAAGACACAGCCACCCCAAAATTTAGGGCTGCACTGCTTACAAGGACCTCAACTTGGGTACACCTTAAATATCCCAGGAAATATAAAAATGGTTCAAAAAATTGTGGTACTTACGTACGATGGAATATCCCTCAGCCATGAAATCAATGTCATAAGAACAGTAGCAGCAAAATGGGTGGATTCAGGTACGATGATTCTAAGTGAAATAAGTCACAGAGAAAAAGAAACTTATCATAAGATATCACTTATGAAGATCCTGTAAACATGGCTACACTTGAACTGAGTTAGGAAAGAGAACAGTGTCTCACATTTAGAAAACACTCTTATGCCTGCTTAAGGGGGAAGGAGAGGTGGGGTGATGCATAAAACCAGAGTTTGATATAAGCACAGGTACCGTTCCAAAAACCAACTATGGAATAGACAAGACCTACACCTTCCTCAGTGAAAGGGACTCAAAACCCCATATTTCCCGCAGAGGAATATATCTGACTAGTAAGAATCTTAAAACCTATGTATTGATATGTCTCCGTAAGGGAATCAAGTGTGTCTAGACTGGCATAAACATGGCAGTGAGAATCAGCTCAAACCCACTATAAAAAGGAATTTCAAAAACAAAACAAAAAAACTGGGAAATTCTTTACAATTCCTTCAGGGTCTCTGATGAAACCTGGAATGACCCTATCTACAACGACAGCTGGATGTGGCATAAGGCTGGACACTTTGGACTGAGAGGATTGGTGAGATTGGGTGAACAAATGCAGACCATTTAAAGCAATAATGCATGGCACACATTCCATGGGTCCCAACTCTCCAGGTTGAAGGGAATATTACTACAGATATAACATGTACGGGAATCCTAGAGAACGGACACAGGGTGAATACGAAAGGTTTCTAAAACTCAACGAATAGTCCCTCTCCTGGTGCTCCGGTTTGACTTTCCATCTGCTTTATTATCAACCTCCCAACTTGGAGAGACAGCCCCTTTAACCTCCTGGTTCGCACAGGTTGCCAATTTGGCAGAGGATGAAAGGGAAGAGGGAGAACCAATGAGAGAGTAGCTGTTAGGCATTTGGATGGGCACATATCACTGTAATTTCCCGGCAGGAAGAAGAATTAACCAAAGTCTCAGCCACCCACCGGGAATCAGTATAGATCCTGAACCAAAATTTTGGACTTGCGGTCAGCTCACCAAAAACGAGTTGAAAAATGGAGCTCAGGGGCACAGCAATTCACAAACTGGCCGAGTAATAAAGGACAACTATAGTCCAAAAATCTGTTGAGGGAAGGCAACGAGGCGGACTTGAAAGCGAGGCAGAATAGCAGGAAACAGATTTCAAGAGGTACGTTGGAATCGCCTTTAAAGCACAGGAAGAGGGGCACAACTTCCACAATGATGCACTTGGCCAAAAAGGGCGTATGCGTTTTCTCCTGAATATATTCAGGAGAAAACGCATACGCCCTTTTTGGCCAAGCAAGCAAGCGGGCAATGCAAATCTGCACTACAAAGAAGTATCACTTCCCACCGGTCAAAAGGGACATCCACAAAATGTGTAAAAACCAGAAAGGCAAGACAGGCCCTGGAGAAAAGGGAGCCTTTTTATGCTGATGGGCGGGATGTAAATTGCCAACTGCCTCTCTGGAGGAGTGCATTGTGTTCCCTAAAACAAGTAAACAACAGAGCTACAGAGCCAAGGGCACTTCCAGTCTAGGGAATATACCTTGGGAAAACTGAAAATCAAAAAGACACAGCCACCCCAAAATTTAGGGCTGCACTGCTTACAAGGACCTCAACTTGGGTACACCTTAAATATCCCAGGAAATATAAAAATGGTTCAAAAAATTGTGGTACTTACGTACGATGGAATATCCCTCAGCCATGAAATCAATGTCATAAGACCAGTAGCAGCAAAATGGGTGGATTCAGGTACGATGATTCTAAGTGAAATAAGTCACACAGAAAAAGAAACTTATCATAAGATATCACTTATGAATATCCTGTAAACATGGCTACACTTGAACTGAGTTAGGAAAGAGAACAGTGTCTCACATTTAGAAAACACTCTTATGCCTGCTTAAGGAGGAAGGAGAGGTGGGGTGATGCATAAAACCAGAGTTTGATATAAGCACAGGTACCGTTCCAAAAACCAACTATGGAATAGACAAGACCTACACCTTCCTCAGTGAAAGGGACTCAAAACCCCATATTTCCCGCAGAGGAATATATCTGACTAGTAAGAATCTTAAAACCTATGTATTGATATGTCTCCGTAAGGGAATCAAGTGTGTCTAGACTGGGATAAATATGGCAGCGAGAATCAGCTCAAACCCACTATAAAAAGGAATTTCAAAAATAAAACAAAAAAACTGGGAAATTCTTTACAATTCCTTCAGGGTCTCTGATGAAACCTGAAATGACCCTATCTACAATGACAGCTGGATGTGGCATAAGGCTGGACACTTGGGACTGAGAGGATTGGTGAGATTGGGTGAGCAAATGCAGACCCTTTAAAGCAATAATGCATGGCACACATTCCATGGGTCCCAACTCTCCAGGTTGAAGGGAATATTACTACAGATATAACATGTACGGGAAACCTAGAGAACGGACACACTGTGAATACGAAAGGTTTCTAAAACTCAACGAATAGTCCCTCTCCTGGTGCTCCGGTTTGACTTTCCATCTGCTTTATTATCAACCTCCCAACTTGGAGAGACAGCCCCTTTAACCTCCTGGTTCGCACAGGTTGCCAATTTGGCAGAGGATGAAAGGGAAGAGGGAGAACCAATGAGAGAGTAGCTGTTAGGCATTTGGACGGGCACATATCACTGTAATTTCCCGGCAGGAAGAAGAATTAACCAAAGTCTCAGCCACCCACCGGGAATCAGTATAGATCCTGAACCAAAATTTTGGACTTGCGGTCAGCTCACCAAAAACGAGTTGAAAAATGGAGCTCAGGGGCACAGCAATTCACAAACTGGCCGAGTAATAAAGGACAACTATCGTCCAAAAATCTGTTGAGGGAAGGCAATGAGGCGGACTTGAAAGCGTGGCAGAATAGCAGGAAACAGATTTCAAGAGGTAGGTTGGAATCGCCTTTAGAGCACAGGAAGAGGGGCACAACTTCGACAATGATGCACTTGGCCAAAAAGGGCGTATGTGTTTTCTCCTGAATATATTCAGGAGAAAACGCATACGCCCTTTTTGGCCAAGCAAGCAAGCGGGCAATGCAAATCTGCACTACAAAGAAGTATCACTTCCCACCAGTCAAAAGGGACATCCACAAAATGTGTAAAAACCAGAAAGGCAAGACAGGCCCTGGAGAACAGGGTGCCTTGTTATGCTGATGGGCGGGATGTAAATTGCCAACTGCCTCTCTGGAGGAGTGCATTGTGTTCCCTAAAACAAGTAAACAACAGAGCTACAGAGCCAAGGGCGCTTCCAGTCTAGGGACTATACCTTGGGAAAACTGAAAATCAAAAAGACACAGCCACCCCAAAATTTAGGGCTGCACTGCTTACAAGGACCTCAACTTGGGTACACCTTAAATATCCCAGGAAATATAAAAATGGTTCAAAAAATTGTGGTACTTACGTACGATGGAATATCCCTCAGCCATGAAATCAATGTCATAAGACCAGTAGCAGCAAAATGGGTGGATTCAGGTACGATGATTCTAAGTGAAATAAGTCACACAGAAAAAGAAACTTATCATAAGATATCACTTATGAATATCCTGTAAACATGGCTACACTTGAACTGAGTTAGGAAAGAGAACAGTGTCTCACATTTAGAAAACACTCTTATGCCTGCTTAAGGGGGAAGGAGAGGTGGGGTGATGCATAAAACCAGAGTTTGATATAAGCACAGGTACCGTTCCAAAAACCAACTATGGAATAGACAAGACCTACACCTTCCTCAGTGAAAGGGACTCAAAACCCCATATTTCCCGCAGAGGAATATATCTGACTAGTAAGAATCTTAAAACCTATGTATTGATATGTCTCCGTAAGGGAATCAAGTGTGTCTAGACTGGGATAAATATGGCAGCGAGAATCAGCTCAAACCCACTATAAAAAGGAATTTCAAAAATAAAACAAAAAAACTGGGAAATTCTTTACAATTCCTTCAGGGTCTCTGATGAAACCTGAAATGACCCTATCTACAATGACAGCTGGATGTGGCATAAGGCTGGACACTTGGGACTGAGAGGATTGGTGAGATTGGGTGAGCAAATGCAGACCCTTTAAAGCAATAATGCATGGCACACATTCCATGGTTCCCAACTCTCCAGGTTGAAGGGAATATTACTACAGATATAACATGTACGGGAAACCTAGAGAACGGACACACTGTGAATACGAAAGGTTTCTAAAACTCAACGAATAGTCCCTCTCCTGGTGCTCCGGTTTGACTTTCCATCTGCTTTATTATCAACCTCCCAACTTGGAGAGACAGCCCCTTTAACCTCCTGGTTCGCACAGGTTGCCAATTTGGCAGAGGATGAAAGGGAAGAGGGAGAACCAATGAGAGAGTAGCTGTTAGGCATTTGGACGGGCACATATCACTGTAATTTCCCGGCAGGAAGAAGAATTAACCAAAGTCTCAGCCACCCACCGGGAATCAGTATAGATCCTGAACCAAAATTTTGGACTTGCGGTCAGCTCACCAAAAACGAGTTGAAAAATGGAGCTCAGGGGCACAGCAATTCACAAACTGGCCGAGTAATAAAGGACAACTATCGTCCAAAAATCTGTTGAGGGAAGTCAATGAGGCGGACTTGAAAGCGTGGCAGAATAGCAGGAAACAGATTTCAAGAGGTAGGTTGGAATCGCCTTTAGAGCACAGGAAGAGGGGCACAACTTCGACAATGATGCACTTGGCCAAAAAGGGCGTATGTGTTTTCTCCTGAATATATTCAGGAGAAAACGCATACGCCCTTTTTGGCCAAGCAAGCAAGCGGGCAATGCAAATCTGCACTACAAAGAAGTATCACTTCCCACCAGTCAAAAGGGACATCCACAAAATGTGTAAAAACCAGAAAGGCAAGACAGGCCCTGGAGAACAGGGTGCCTTGTTATGCTGATGGGCGGGATGTAAATTGCCAACTGCCTCTCTGGAGGAGTGCATTGTGTTCCCTAAAACAAGTAAACAACAGAGCTACAGAGCCAAGGGCGCTTCCAGTCTAGGGACTATACCTTGGGAAAACTGAAAATCAAAAAGACACAGCCACCCCAAAATTTAGGGCTGCACTGCTTACAAGGACCTCAACTTGGGTACACCTTAAATATCCCAGGAAATATAAAAATGGTTCAAAAAATTGTGGTACTTACGTACGATGGAATATCCCTCAGCCATGAAATCAATGTCATAAGACCAGTAGCAGCAAAATGGGTGGATTCAGGTACGATGATTCTAAGTGAAATAAGTCACACAGAAAAAGAAACTTATCATATGATATCACTTATGAAGATCCTGTAAACATGGCTACACTTGAACTGAGTTAGGAAAGAGAACAGTGTCTCACATTTAGAAAACACTCTTATGCCTGCTTAAGGGGGAAGGAGAGGTGGGGTGATGCATAAAACCAGAGTTTGATATAAGCACAGGTACCGTTCCAAAAACCAACTATGGAATAGACAAGACCTACACCTTCCTCAGTGAAAGGGACTCAAAACCCCATATTTCCCGCAGAGGAATATATCTGACTAGTAAGAATCTTAAAACCTATGTATTGATATGTCTCCGTAAGGGAATCAAGTGTGTCTAGACTGGCATAAACATGGCAGCGAGAATCAGCTCAAACCCACTATAAAAAGGAATTTCAAAAACAAAACAAAAAAACTGGGAAATTCTTTACAATTCCTTCAGGGTCTCTGATGAAACCTGGAATGACCCTATCTACAACGACAGCTGGATGTGGCATAAGGCTGGACACTTTGGACTGAGAGGATTGGTGAGATTGGGTGAACAAATGCAGACCATTTAAAGCAATAATGCATGGCACACATTCCATGGGTCCCAACTCTCCAGGTTGAAGGGAATATTACTACAGATATAACATGTACGGGAATCCTAGAGAACGGACACACTGTGAATACGAAAGGTTTCTAAAACTCAACGAATAGTCCCTCTCCTGGTGCTCCGGTTTGACTTTCCATCTGCTTTATTATCAACCTCCCAACTTGGAGAGACAGCCCCTTTAACCTCCTGGTTCGCACAGGTTGCCAATTTGGCAGAGGATGAAAGGGAAGAGGGAGAACCAATGAGAGAGTAGCTGTTAGGCATTTGGACAGGCACATATCACTGTAATTTCCCGGCAGGAAGAAGAATTAACCAAAGTCTCAGCCACCCACTGGGAATCAGTATAGATCCTGAACCAAAATTTTGGACATGCGGTCAGCTCACCAAAAACGAGTTGAAAAATGGAGCTCAGGGGCACAGCAATTCACAAACTGGCCGAGTAATAAAGGACAACTATCGTCCAAAAATCTGTTGAGGGAAGGCAACGAGGCGGACTTGAAAGCGAGGCAGAATAGCAGGAAACAGATTTCCAGAGGTACGTTGGAATCGCCTTTAAAGCACAGGAAGAGGGGCACAACTTCGACAATGATGCACTTGGCCAAAAAGGGCGTATGCATTTTCTCCTGAATATATTCAGGAGAAAACGCATACGCCCTTTTTGGCCAAGCAAGCAAGCGGGCAATGAAAATCTGCACTACAAAGAAGTATCACTTCCCACCGGTCAAAAGGGACATCCACAAAATGTGTAAAAACCAGAAAGGCAAGACAGGCCCTGGAGAACAGGGAGCCTTGTTATGCTGATGGGCGGGATGTAAATTGCCAACTGCCTCTCTGGAGGAGTGCATTGTGTTCCCTAAAACAAGTAAACAACAGAGCTACAGAGCCAAGGGCACTTCCAGTCTAGGGAATATACCTTGGGAAAACTGAAAATCAAAAAGACACAGCCACCCCAAAATTTAGGGCTGCACTGCTTACAAGGACCTCAACTTGGGTACACCTTAAATATCCCAGGAAATATAAAAATGGTTCAAAAAATTGTGGTACTTACGTACGATGGAATATCCCTCAGCCATGAAATCAATGTCATAAGACCAGTAGCAGCAAAATGGGTGGATTCAGGTACGATGATTCTAAGTGAAATAAGTCACACAGAAAAAGAAACTTATCATAAGATATCACTTATGAAGATCCTGTAAACATGGCTACACTTGAACTGAGTTAGGAAAGAGAACAGTGTCTCACATTTAGAAAACACTCTTATGCCTGCTTAAGGGGGAAGGAGAGGTGGGGTGATGCATAAAACCAGAGTTTGATATAAGCACAGGTACCGTTCCAAAAACCAACTATGGAATAGTCAAGACCTACACCTTCCTCAGTGAAAGGGACTCAAAACCCCATATTTCCCGCAGAGGAATATATCTGACTAGTAAGAATCTTAAAACCTATGTATTGGTATGTCTCCGTAAGGGAATCAAGTGTGTCTAGACTGGGATAAATATGGCAGCGAGAATCAGCTCAAACCCACTATAAAAAGGAATTTCAAAAATAAAACAAAAAAACTGGGAAATTCTTTACAATTCCTTCAGGGTCTCTGATGAAACCTGAAATGACCCTATCTACAATGACAGCTGGATGTGGCATAAGGCTGGACACTTGGGACTGAGAGGATTGGTGAGATTGGGTGAGCAAATGCAGACCCTTTAAAGCAATAATGCATGGCACACATTCCATGGGTCCCAACTCTCCAGGTTGAAGGGAATATTACTACAGATATAACATGTACGGGAATCCTAGAGAACAGACACACTGTGAATACGAAAGGTTTCTAAAACTCAACGAACAGTCCCTCTCCTGGTGCTCCGGTTTGACTTTCCATCTGCTTTATTATCAACCTCCCAACTTGGAGAGACAGCCCCTTTAACCTCCTGGTTCGCACAGGTTGCCAATTTGGCAGAGGATGAAAGGGAAGAGGGAGAACCAATGAGAGAGTAGCTGTTAGGCATTTGGACGGGTACATATCACTGTAATTTCCCGGCAGGAAGAAGAATTAACCAAAGTCTCAGCCACCCACCGGGAATCAGTATAGATCCTGAACCAAAATTTTGGACTTGCGGTCAGCTCACCAAAAACGAGTTGAAAAATGGAGCTCAGGGGCACAGCAATTCACAAACTGGCCGAGTAATAAAGGACAACTATCGTCCAAAAATCTGTTGAGGGAAGGCAACGAGGCGGACTTGAAAGCGAGGCAGAATAGCAGGAAACAGATTTCAAGAGGTACGTTGGAATCGCCTTTAAAGCACAGGAAGAGGGGCACAACTTCGAAAATGATGCACTTGGCCAAAAAGGGCGTATGCGTTTTCTCCTGAATATATTCAGGAGAAAACGCATACGCCCTTTTTGGCCAAGCAAGCAAGCGGGCAATGCAAATCTGCACTACAAAGAAGTATCACTTCCCACCGGTCAAAAGGGACATCCACAAAATGTGTAAAAACCAGAAAGGCAAGACAGGCCCTGGAGAACAGGGCGCCTTGTTATGCTGATGGGCGGGATGTAAATTGCCAACTGCCTCTCTGGAGGAGTGCATTGTGTTCCCTAAAACAAGTAAACAACAGAGCTACAGAGCCAAGGGCACTTCCAGTCTAGGGAATATACCTGGGAAAAACTGAAAATCAATAAGACAGAGCCACCCCAAAATTTAGGGATGCACTGCTTACAAGGACCTCAACTTGGGTACACCTTAAATATCCCAGGAAATATAAAATTCGTTCAAAAAATTGTGGTACTTACGTACGATGGAATATCCCTCAGCCATGAAATCAATGTCATAAGACCAGTAGCAGCAAAATGGGTGGATTCAGGTACGATGATTCTAAGTGAAATAAGTCACACAGAAAAAGAAACTTATCATAAGTTATCACTTATGAAGATCCTGTAAACATGGTTACACTTGAACTGAGTTAGGAAAGAGAACAGTGTCTCACATTTAGAAAACACTCTTATGCCTGCTTAAGGGGGAAGGAGAGGTGGGGTGATGCATAAAACCAGAGTTTGATATAAGCACAGGTACCGTTCCAAAAACCAACTATGGAATAGACAAGACCTACACCTTCCTCAGTGAAAGGGACTCAAAACCCCATATTTCCCGCAGAGGAATATATCTGACTAGTAAGAATCTTAAAACCTATGGATTGATATGTCTCCGTAAGGGAATCAAGTGTGTCTAGACTGGCATAAACATGGCAGCGAGAAGCAGCTCAAACCCACTATAAAAAGGAATTTCAAAAACAAAACAAAAAAAACTGGGAAATTCTTTACAATTCCTTCAGGGTCTCTGATGAAACCTGAAATGACCCTATCTACAATGACAGCTGGATGTGGCATAAGGCTGGACACTTGGGACTGAGAGGATTGGTGAGATTGGGTGAGCAAATGCAGACCCTTTAAAGCAATAATGCATGGCACACATTCCATGGGTCCCAACTCTCCAGGTTGAAGGGAATATTACTACAGATATAACATGTACGGGAATCCTAGAGAACGGACACACTGTGAATACGAAAGGTTTCTAAAACTCAACGAACAGTCCCTCTCCTGGTGCTCCGGTTTGACTTTCCATCTGCTTTATTATCAACCTCCCAACTTGGAGAGACAGCCCCTTTAACCTCCTGGTTCGCACAGGTTGCCAATTTGGCAGAGGATGAAAGGGAAGAGGGAGAACCAATGAGAGAGTAGCTGTTAGGCATTTGGACAGGCACATATCACTGTAATTTCCCGGCAGGAAGAAGAATTAACCAAAGTCTCAGCCACCCACCGGGAATCAGTATAGATCCTGAACCAAAATTTTGGACATGCGGTCAGCTCACCAAAAACGAGTTGAAAAATGGAGCTCAGGGGCACAGCAATTCACAAACTGGCCGAGTAATAAAGGACAACTATCGTCCAAAAATCTGTTGAGGGAAGGCAACGAGGCGGACTTGAAAGCGAGGCAGAATAGCAGGAAACAGATTTCAAGAGGTACGTTGGAATCGCCTTTAAAGCACAGGAAGAGGGGCACAACTTCGACAATGATGCACTTGGCCAAAAAGGGCGTATGCGTTTTCTCCTGAATATATTCAGGAGAAAACGCATACGCCCTTTTTGGCCAAGCAAGCAAGCGGGCAATGCAAATCTGCACTACAAAGAAGTATCACTTCCCACCGGTCAAAAGGGACATCCACAAAATGTGTAAAAACCAGAAAGGCAAGACAGGCCCTGGAGAACAGGGAGCCTTGTTATGCTGATGGGCGGGATGTAAATTGCCAACTGCCTCTCTGGAGGAGTGCATTCTGTTCCCTAAAACAAGTAAACAACAGAGCTACAGAGCCAAGGGCACTTCCAGTCTAGGGAATATACCTTGGGAAAACTGAAAATCAAAAAGACACAGCCACCCCAAAATTTAGGGCTGCACTGCTTACAAGGACCTCAACTTGGGTACACCTTAAATATCCCAGGAAATATAAAAATGGTTCAAAAAATTGTGGTACTTACGTACGATGGAATATCCCTCAGCCATGAAATCAATGTCATAAGACCAGTAGCAGCAAAATGGGTGGATTCAGGTACGATGATTCTAAGTGAAATAAGTCACACAGAAAAAGAAACTTATCATAAGATATCACTTATGATGATCCTGTAAACATGGTTACACTTGAACTGAGTTAGGAAAGAGAACAGTGTCTCACATTTAGAAAACACTCTTATGCCTGCTTAAGGGGGAAGGAGAGGTGGGGTGATGCATAAAACCAGAGTTTGATATAAGCAGAGGTACCGTTCCAAAAACCAACTATGGAATAGACAAGACCTACACCTTCCTCAGTGAAAGGGACTCAAAACCCCATATTTCCCGCAGAGGAATATATCTGACTAGTAAGAATCTTAAAACCTATGTATTGGTATGTCTCCGTAAGGGAATCAAGTGTGTCTAGACTGGGATAAATATGGCAGCGAGAATCAGCTCAAACCCACTATAAAAAGGAATTTCAAAAATAAAACAAAAAAACTGGGAAATTCTTTACAATTCCTTCAGGGTCTCTGATGAAACCTGAAATGACCCTATCTACAATGACAGCTGGATGTGGCATAAGGCTGGACACTTGGGACTGAGAGGATTGGTGAGATTGGGTGAGCAAATGCAGACCCTTTAAAGCAATAATGCATGGCACACATTCCATGGGTCCCAACTCTCCAGGTTGAAGGGAATATTACTACAGATATAACATGTACGGGAATCCTAGAGAACAGACACACTGTGAATACGAAAGGTTTCTAAAACTCAACGAACAGTCCCTCTCCTGGTGCTCCGGTTTGACTTTCCATCTGCTTTATTATCAACCTCCCAACTTGGAGAGACAGCCCCTTTAACCTCCTGGTTCGCACAGGTTGCCAATTTGGCAGAGGATGAAAGGGAAGAGGGAGAACCAATGAGAGAGTAGCTGTTAGGCATTTGGACGGGTACATATCACTGTAATTTCCCGGCAGGAAGAAGAATTAACCAAAGTCTCAGCCACCCACCGGGAATCAGTATAGATCCTGAACCAAAATTTTGGACTTGCGGTCAGCTCACCAAAAACGAGTTGAAAAATGGAGCTCAGGGGCACAGCAATTCACAAACTGGCCGAGTAATAAAGGACAACTATCGTCCAAAAATCTGTTGAGGGAAGGCAACGAGGCGGACTTGAAAGCGAGGCAGAATAGCAGGAAACAGATTTCAAGAGGTACGTTGGAATCGCCTTTAAAGCACAGGAAGAGGGGCACAACTTCGAAAATGATGCACTTGGCCAAAAAGGGCGTATGCGTTTTCTCCTGAATATATTCAGGAGAAAACGCATACGCCCTTTTTGGCCAAGCAAGCAAGCGGGCAATGCAAATCTGCACTACAAAGAAGTATCACTTCCCACCGGTCAAAAGGGACATCCACAAAATGTGTAAAAACCAGAAAGGCAAGACAGGCCCTGGAGAACAGGGCGCCTTGTTATGCTGATGGGCGGGATGTAAATTGCCAACTGCCTCTCTGGAGGAGTGCATTGTGTTCCCTAAAACAAGTAAACAACAGAGCTACAGAGCCAAGGGCACTTCCAGTCTAGGGAATATACCTGGGAAAAACTGAAAATCAATAAGACAGAGCCACCCCAAAATTTAGGGATGCACTGCTTACAAGGACCTCAACTTGGGTACACCTTAAATATCCCAGGAAATATAAAATTCGTTCAAAAAATTGTGGTACTTACGTACGATGGAATATCCCTCAGCCATGAAATCAATGTCATAAGACCAGTAGCAGCAAAATGGGTGGATTCAGGTACGATGATTCTAAGTGAAATAAGTCACACAGAAAAAGAAACTTATCATAAGTTATCACTTATGAAGATCCTGTAAACATGGTTACACTTGAACTGAGTTAGGAAAGAGAACAGTGTCTCACATTTAGAAAACACTCTTATGCCTGCTTAAGGGGGAAGGAGAGGTGGGGTGATGCATAAAACCAGAGTTTGATATAAGCACAGGTACCGTTCCAAAAACCAACTATGGAATAGACAAGACCTACACCTTCCTCAGTGAAAGGGACTCAAAACCCCATATTTCCCGCAGAGGAATATATCTGACTAGTAAGAATCTTAAAACCTATGGATTGATATGTCTCCGTAAGGGAATCAAGTGTGTCTAGACTGGCATAAACATGGCAGCGAGAAGCAGCTCAAAGCCACTATAAAAAGGAATTTCAAAAACAAAACAAAAAAAACTGGGAAATTCTTTACAATTCCTTCAGGGTCTCTGATGAAACCTGAAATGACCCTATCTACAATGACAGCTGGATGTGGCATAAGGCTGGACACTTGGGACTGAGAGGATTGGTGAGATTGGGTGAGCAAATGCAGACCCTTTAAAGCAATAATGAATGGCACACATTCCATGGGTCCCAACTCTCCAGGTTGAAGGGAATATTACTACAGATATAACATGTACGGGAATCCTAGAGAACGGACACACTGTGAATACGAAAGGTTTCTAAAACTCAACGAACAGTCCCTCTCCTGGTGCTCCGGTTTGACTTTCCATCTGCTTTATTATCAACCTCCCAACTTGGAGAGACAGCCCCTTTAACCTCCTGGTTCGCACAGGTTGCCAATTTGGCAGAGGATGAAAGGGAAGAGGGAGAACCAATGAGAGAGTAGCTGTTAGGCATTTGGACAGGCACATATCACTGTAATTTCCCGGCAGGAAGAAGAATTAACCAAAGTCTCAGCCACCCACCGGGAATCAGTATAGATCCTGAACCAAAATTTTGGACATGCGGTCAGCTCACCAAAAACGAGTTGAAAAATGGAGCTCAGGGGCACAGCAATTCACAAACTGGCCGAGTAATAAAGGACAACTATCGTCCAAAAATCTGTTGAGGGAAGGCAACGAGGCGGACTTGAAAGCGAGGCAGAATAGCAGGAAACAGATTTCAAGAGGTACGTTGGAATCGCCTTTAAAGCACAGGAAGAGGGGCACAACTTCGACAATGATGCACTTGGCCAAAAAGGGCGTATGCGTTTTCTCCTGAATATATTCAGGAGAAAACGCATACGCCCTTTTTGGCCAAGCAAGCAAGCGGGCAATGCAAATCTGCACTACAAAGAAGTATCACTTCCCACCGGTCAAAAGGGACATCCACAAAATGTGTAAAAACCAGAAAGGCAAGACAGGCCCTGGAGAACAGGGAGCCTTGTTATGCTGATGGGCGGGATGTAAATTGCCAACTGCCTCTCTGGAGGAGTGCATTCTGTTCCCTAAAACAAGTAAACAACAGAGCTACAGAGCCAAGGGCACTTCCAGTCTAGGGAATATACCTTGGGAAAACTGAAAATCAAAAAGACACAGCCACCCCAAAATTTAGGGCTGCACTGCTTACAAGGACCTCAACTTGGGTACACCTTAAATATCCCAGGAAATATAAAAATGGTTCAAAAAATTGTGGTACTTACGTACGATGGAATATCCCTCAGCCATGAAATCAATGTCATAAGACCAGTAGCAGCAAAATGGGTGGATTCAGGTACGATGATTCTAAGTGAAATAAGTCACACAGAAAAAGAAACTTATCATAAGATATCACTTATGATGATCCTGTAAACATGGTTACACTTGAACTGAGTTAGGAAAGAGAACAGTGTCTCACATTTAGAAAACACTCTTATGCCTGCTTAAGGGGGAAGGAGAGGTGGGGTGATGCATAAAACCAGAGTTTGATATAAGCAGAGGTACCGTTCCAAAAACCAACTATGGAATAGACAAGACCTACACCTTCCTCAGTGAAAGGGACTCAAAACCCCATATTTCCCGCAGAGGAATATATCTGACTAGTAAGAATCTTAAAACCTATGTATTGGTATGTCTCCGTAAGGGAATCAAGTGTGTCTAGACTGGGATAAATATGGCAGCGAGAATCAGCTCAAACCCACTATAAAAAGGAATTTCAAAAATAAAACAAAAAAACTGGGAAATTCTTTACAATTCCTTCAGGGTCTCTGATGAAACCTGAAATGACCCTATCTACAATGACAGCTGGATGTGGCATAAGGCTGGACACTTGGGACTGAGAGGATTGGTGAGATTGGGTGAGGAAATGCAGACCCTTTAAAGCAATAATGCATGGCACACATTCCATGGGTCCCAACTCTCCAGGTTGAAGTGAATATTGCTACAGATATAACATGTACGGGAATCCTAGAGAACGGACACACTGTGAATACGAAAGGTTTCTAAAACTCAACGAATAGTCCCTCTCCTGGTGCTCCGGTTTGACTTTCCATCTGCTTTATTATCAACCTCCCAACTTGGAGAGACAGCCCCTTTAACCTCCTGGTTCGCACAGGTTGCCAATTTGGCAGAGGATGAAAGGGAAGAGGGAGAACCAATGAGAGAGTAGCTGTTAGGCATTTGGACGGGCACATATCACTGTAATTTCCCAGCAGGAAGAATAATTAACCAAAGTCTCAGCCACCCACCGGGAATCAGTATAGATCCTGAACCAAAATTTTGGACTTGCGGTCAGCTCACCAAAAACGAGTTGAAAAATGGAGCTGAGGGGCACAGCAATTCACAAACTGGCCGAGTAATAAAGGACAACTATCGTCCAAAAATCTGTTGAGGGAATGCAACGAGGCGGACTTGAAAGCAAGGCAGAATAGCAGGAAACAGATTTCAAGAGGTACGTTGGAATCGCCTTTAAAGCACAGGAAGAGGGGCACAACTTCGACAATGATGAACTGGCCCAAAAGGGCGTATGCGTTTTCTCCTGAATATATTCAGGAGAAAACGCATACGCCCTTTTTGGCCAAGCAAGCAAGCGGGCAATGCAAATCTGCACTACAAAGAAGTATCACTTCCCACCGGTCAAAAGGGACATCCACAAAATGTGTAAAAACCAGAAAGGCAAGACAGGCCCTGGAGAACAGGGCGCCTTGTTATGCTGATGGGCGGGATGTAAATTGCCAACTGCCTCTCTGGAGGAGTGCATTGTGTTCCCTAAAACAAGTAAACAACAGAGCTACAGAGCCAAGGGCACTTCCAGTCTAGGGAATATACCTGGGAAAAACTGAAAATCAATAAGACAGAGCCACCCCAAAATTTAGGGCTGCACTGCTTACAAGGACCTCAACTTGGGTACACCTTAAATATCCCAGGAAATATAAAATTCGTTCAAAAAATTGTGGTACTTACGTACGATGGAATATCCCTCAGCCATGAAATCAATGTCATAAGACCAGTAGCAGCAAAATGGGTGGATTCAGGTACGATGATTCTAAGTGAAATAAGTCACACAGAAAAAGAAACTTATCATAAGTTATCACTTATGAAGATCCTGTAAACATGGTTACACTTGAACTGAGTTAGGAAAGAGAACAGTGTCTCACATTTAGAAAACACTCTTATGCCTGCTTAAGGGGGAAGGAGAGGTGGGGTGATGCATAAAACCAGAGTTTGATATAAGCACAGGTACCGTTCCAAAAACCAACTATGGAATACACAAGACCTACACCTTCCTCAGTGAAAGGGACTCAAAACCCCATATTTCCCGCAGAGGAATATATCTGACTAGTAAGAATCTTAAAACCTATGGATTGATATGTCTCCGTAAGGGAATCAAGTGTGTCTAGACTGGCATAAACATGGCAGCGAGAAGCAGCTCAAAGCCACTATAAAAAGGAATTTCAAAAACAAAACAAAAAAAACTGGGAAATTCTTTACAATTCCTTCAGGGTCTCTGATGAAACCTGAAATGACCCTATCTACAATGACAGCTGGATGTGGCATAAGGCTGGACACTTGGGACTGAGAGGATTGGTGAGATTGGGTGAGCAAATGCAGACCCTTTAAAGCAATAATGCATGGCACACATTCCATGGGTCCCAACTCTCCAGGTTGAAGGGAATATTACTACAGATATAACATGTACGGGAATCCTAGAGAACGGACACACTGTGAATACGAAAGGTTTCTAAAACTCAACGAATAGTCCCTCTCCTGGTGCTCCGGTTTGACTTTCCATCTGCTTTATTATCAACCTACCAACTTGGAGAGACAGCCCCTTTAACCTCCTGGTTCGCACAGGTTGCCAATTTGGCAGAGGATGAAAGGGAAGAGGGAGAACCAATGAGAGAGTAGCTGTTAGGCATTTGGACGGGCACATATCACTGTAATTTCCCGGCAGGAAGAAGAATTAACCAAAGTCTCAGCCACCCACTGGGAATCAGTATAGATCCTGAACCAAAATTTTGGACTTGCGGTCAGCTCACCAAAAACGAGTTGAAAAATGGAGCTCAGGGGCACAGCAATTCACAAACTGGCCGAGTAATAAAGGACAACTATCGTCCAAAAATTTGTTGAGGGTAGGCAATGAGGCGGACTTGAAAGCGTGGCAGAATAGCAGGAAACAGATTTCAAGAGGTACGTTGGAATCGCCTTTAAAGCACAGGAAGAGGGGCACAACTTCGACAATGATGCACTTGGCCAAAAAGGGCGTATCCGTTTTCTCCTGAATATATTCAGGAGAAAACGCATACGCCCTTTTTGGCCAAGCAAGCAAGCAGGCAATGCAAATCTGCACTACAAAGAAGTATCACTTCCCACCGGTCAAAAGGGACATCCACAAAATGTGTAAAAACCAGAAAGGCAAGACAGGCCCTGGAGAACAGGGTGCCTTGTTATGCTGATGGGCGGGATGTAAATTGCCAACTGCCTCTCTGGAGGAGTGCATTGTGTTCCCTAAAACAAGTAAACAACAGAGCTACAGAGCCAAGGGCACTTCCAGTCTAGGGAATATACCTTGGGAAAACTGAAAATCAAAAAGACACAGCCACCCCAAAATTTAGGGCTTCACTGCTTACAAGGACCTCAACTTGGGTACACCTTAAATATCCCAGGAAATATAAAAATGGTTCAAAAAATTGTGGTACTTATGTACGATGGAATATCCCTCAGCCATGAAACCAATGTCATAAGACCAGTAGCAGCAAAATGGGTGGATTCAGGTACGATGATTCTAAGTGAAATAAGGCACACAGAAAAAGAAACTTATCATAAGATATCACTTATGAAGATCCTGTAAACATGGCTACACTTGAACTGAGTTAGGAAAGAGAACAGTGTCTCACATTTAGAAAACACTCTTATGCCTGCTTAAGGGGGAAGGAGAGGTGGGGTGATGCATAAAACCAGAGTTTGATATAAGCACAGGTACCGTTCCAAAAACCAACTATGGAATAGACAAGACCTACACCTTCCTCAGTGAAAGGGACTCAAAACCCCATATTTCCCGCAGAGGAATATATCTGACTAGTAAGAATCTTAAAATCTATGTATTGGTATGTCTCCGTAAGGGAATCAAGTGTGTCTAGACTGGGATAAATATGGCAGCGAGAATCAGCTCAAACCCACTATAAAAAGGAATTTCAAAAATAAAACAAAAAAACTGGGAAATTCTTTACAATTCCTTCAGGGTCTCTGATGAAACCTGAAATGACCCTATCTACAATGACAGCTGGATGTGGCATAAGGCTGGACACTTGGGACTGAGAGGATTGGTGAGATTGGGTGAGCAAATGCAGACCCTTTAAAGCAATAATGCATGGCACACATTCCATGGGTCCCAACTCTCCAGGTTGAAGGGAATATTACTACAGATATAACATGTACGGGAATCCTAGAGAACGGACACACTGTGAATACGAAAGGTTTCTAAAACTCAACGAACAGTCCCTCTCCTGGTGCTCCGGTTTGACTTTCCATCTGCTTTATTATCAACCTCCCAACTTGGAGAGACAGCCCCTTTAACCTCCTGGTTCGCACAGGTTGCCAATTTGGCAGAGGATGAAAGGGAAGAGGGAGAACCAATGAGAGAGTAGCTGTTAGGCATTTGGACAGGCACATATCACTGTAATTTCCCGGCAGGAAGAAGAATTAACCAAAGTCTCAGCCACCCACCGGGAATCAGTATAGATCCTGAACCAAAATTTTGGACATGCGGTCAGCTCACCAAAAACGAGTTGAAAAATGGAGCTCAGGGGCACAGCAATTCACAAACTGGCCGAGTAATAAAGGACAACTATCGTCCAAAAATCTGTTGAGGGAAGGCAACGAGGCGGACTTGAAAGCGAGGCAGAATAGCAGGAAACAGATTTCAAGAGGTACGTTGGAATCGCCTTTAAAGCACAGGAAGAGGGGCACAACTTCGACAATGATGCACTTGGCCAAAAAGGGCGTATGCGTTTTCTCCTGAATATATTCAGGAGAAAACGCATACGCCCTTTTTGGCCAAGCAAGCAAGCGGGCAATGCAAATCTGCACTACAAAGAAGTATCACTTCCCACCGGTCAAAAGGGACATCCACAAAATGTGTAAAAACCAGAAAGGCAAGACAGGCCCTGGAGAACAGGGAGCCTTGTTATGCTGATGGGCGGGATGTAAATTGCCAACTGCCTCTCTGGAGGAGTGCATTCTGTTCCCTAAAACAAGTAAACAACAGAGCTACAGAGCCAAGGGCACTTCCAGTCTAGGGAATATACCTTGGGAAAACTGAAAATCAAAAAGACACAGCCACCCCAAAATTTAGGGCTGCACTGCTTACAAGGACCTCAACTTGGGTACACCTTAAATATCCCAGGAAATATAAAAATGGTTCAAAAAATTGTGGTACTTACGTACGATGGAATATCCCTCAGCCATGAAATCAATGTCATAAGACCAGTAGCAGCAAAATGGGTGGATTCAGGTACGATGATTCTAAGTGAAATAAGTCACACAGAAAAAGAAACTTATCATAAGATATCACTTATGATGATCCTGTAAACATGGTTACACTTGAACTGAGTTAGGAAAGAGAACAGTGTCTCACATTTAGAAAACACTCTTATGCCTGCTTAATGGGGAAGGAGAGGTGGGGTGATGCATAAAACCAGAGTTTGATATAAGCAGAGGTACCGTTCCAAAAACCAACTATGGAATAGACAAGACCTACACCTTCCTCAGTGAAAGGGACTCAAAACCCCATATTTCCCGCAGAGGAATATATCTGACTAGTAAGAATCTTAAAACCTATGTATTGGTATGTCTCCGTAAGGGAATCAAGTGTGTCTAGACTGGGATAAATATGGCAGCGAGAATCAGCTCAAACCCACTATAAAAAGGAATTTCAAAAATAAAACAAAAAAACTGGGAAATTCTTTACAATTCCTTCAGGGTCTCTGATGAAACCTGAAATGACCCTATCTACAATGACAGCTGGATGTGGCATAAGGCTGGACACTTGGGACTGAGAGGATTGGTGAGATTGGGTGAGGAAATGCAGACCCTTTAAAGCAATAATGCATGGCACACATTCCATGGGTCCCAACTCTCCAGGTTGAAGTGAATATTGCTACAGATATAACATGTACGGGAATCCTAGAGAACGGACACACTGTGAATACGAAAGGTTTCTAAAACTCAACGAATAGTCCCTCTCCTGGTGCTCCGGTTTGACTTTCCATCTGCTTTATTATCAACCTCCCAACTTGGAGAGACAGCCCCTTTAACCTCCTGGTTCGCACAGGTTGCCAATTTGGCAGAGGATGAAAGGGAAGAGGGAGAACCAATGAGAGAGTAGCTGTTAGGCATTTGGACGGGCACATATCACTGTAATTTCCCAGCAGGAAGAATAATTAACCAAAGTCTCAGCCACCCACCGGGAATCAGTATAGATCCTGAACCAAAATTTTGGACATGCGGTCAGCTCACCAAAAACGAGTTGAAAAATGGAGCTGAGGGGCACAGCAATTCACAAACTGGCCGAGTAATAAAGGACAACTATCGTCCAAAAATCTGTTGAGGGAAGGCAACGAGGCGGACTTGAAAGCGAGGCAGAATAGCAGGAAACAGATTTCAAGAGGTACGTTGGAATCGCCTTTAAAGCACAGGAAGAGGGGCACAACTTCGACAATGATGAACTGGCCCAAAAGGGCGTATGCGTTTTCTCCTGAATATATTCAGGAGAAAACGCATACGCCCTTTTTGGCCAAGCAAGCAAGCGGGCAATGCAAATCTGCACTACAAAGAAGTATCACTTCCCACCGGTCAAAAGGGACATCCACAAAATGTGTAAAAACCAGAAAGGCAAGACAGGCCCTGGAGAACAGGGCGCCTTGTTATGCTGATGGGCGGGATGTAAATTGCCAACTGCCTCTCTGGAGGAGTGCATTGTGTTCCCTAAAACAAGTAAACAACAGAGCTACAGAGCCAAGGGCACTTCCAGTCTAGGGAATATACCTGGGAAAAACTGAAAATCAATAAGACAGAGCCACCCCAAAATTTAGGGCTGCACTGCTTACAAGGACCTCAACTTGGGTACACCTTAAATATCCCAGGAAATATAAAATTCGTTCAAAAAATTGTGGTACTTACGTACGATGGAATATCCCTCAGCCATGAAATCAATGTCATAAGACCAGTAGCAGCAAAATGGGTGGATTCAGGTACGATGATTCTAAGTGAAATAAGTCACACAGAAAAAGAAACTTATCATAAGTTATCACTTATGAAGATCCTGTAAACATGGTTACACTTGAACTGAGTTAGGAAAGAGAACAGTGTCTCACATTTAGAAAACACTCTTATGCCTGCTTAAGGGGGAAGGAGAGGTGGGGTGATGCATAAAACCAGAGTTTGATATAAGCACAGGTACCGTTCCAAAAACCAACTATGGAATACACAAGACCTACACCTTCCTCAGTGAAAGGGACTCAAAACCCCATATTTCCCGCAGAGGAATATATCTGACTAGTAAGAATCTTAAAACCTATGGATTGATATGTCTCCGTAAGGGAATCAAGTGTGTCTAGACTGGCATAAACATGGCAGCGAGAAGCAGCTCAAAGCCACTATAAAAAGGAATTTCAAAAACAAAACAAAAAAAACTGGGAAATTCTTTACAATTCCTTCAGGGTCTCTGATGAAACCTGAAATGACCCTATCTACAATGACAGCTGGATGTGGCATAAGGCTGGACACTTGGGACTGAGAGGATTGGTGAGATTGGGTGAGCAAATGCAGACCCTTTAAAGCAATAATGCATGGCACACATTCCATGGGTCCCAACTCTCCAGGTTGAAGGGAATATTACTACAGATATAACATGTACGGGAATCCTAGAGAACGGACACACTGTGAATACGAAAGGTTTCTAAAACTCAACGAATAGTCCCTCTCCTGGTGCTCCGGTTTGACTTTCCATCTGCTTTATTATCAACCTACCAACTTGGAGAGACAGCCCCTTTAACCTCCTGGTTCGCACAGGTTGCCAATTTGGCAGAGGATGAAAGGGAAGAGGGAGAACCAATGAGAGAGTAGCTGTTAGGCATTTGGACGGGCACATATCACTGTAATTTCCCGGCAGGAAGAAGAATTAACCAAAGTCTCAGCCACCCACTGGGAATCAGTATAGATCCTGAACCAAAATTTTGGACTTGCGGTCAGCTCACCAAAAACGAGTTGAAAAATGGAGCTCAGGGGCACAGCAATTCACAAACTGGCCGAGTAATAAAGGACAACTATCGTCCAAAAATTTGTTGAGGGTAGGCAATGAGGCGGACTTGAAAGCGTGGCAGAATAGCAGGAAACAGATTTCAAGAGGTACGTTGGAATCGCCTTTAAAGCACAGGAAGAGGGGCACAACTTCGACAATGATGCACTTGGCCAAAAAGGGCGTATCCGTTTTCTCCTGAATATATTCAGGAGAAAACGCATACGCCCTTTTTGGCCAAGCAAGCAAGCAGGCAATGCAAATCTGCACTACAAAGAAGTATCACTTCCCACCGGTCAAAAGGGACATCCACAAAATGTGTAAAAACCAGAAAGGCAAGACAGGCCCTGGAGAACAGGGTGCCTTGTTATGCTGATGGGCGGGATGTAAATTGCCAACTGCCTCTCTGGAGGAGTGCATTGTGTTCCCTAAAACAAGTAAACAACAGAGCTACAGAGCCAAGGGCACTTCCAGTCTAGGGAATATACCTTGGGAAAACTGAAAATCAAAAAGACACAGCCACCCCAAAATTTAGGGCTTCACTGCTTACAAGGACCTCAACTTGGGTACACCTTAAATATCCCAGGAAATATAAAAATGGTTCAAAAAATTGTGGTACTTATGTACGATGGAATATCCCTCAGCCATGAAACCAATGTCATAAGACCAGTAGCAGCAAAATGGGTGGATTCAGGTACGATGATTCTAAGTGAAATAAGGCACACAGAAAAAGAAACTTATCATAAGATATCACTTATGAAGATCCTGTAAACATGGCTACACTTGAACTGAGTTAGGAAAGAGAACAGTGTCTCACATTTAGAAAACACTCTTATGCCTGCTTAAGGGGGAAGGAGAGGTGGGGTGATGCATAAAACCAGAGTTTGATATAAGCACAGGTACCGTTCCAAAAACCAACTATGGAATAGACAAGACCTACACCTTCCTCAGTGAAAGGGACTCAAAACCCCATATTTCCCGCAGAGGAATATATCTGACTAGTAAGAATCTTAAAATCTATGTATTGGTATGTCTCCGTAAGGGAATCAAGTGTGTCTAGACTGGGATAAATATGGCAGCGAGAATCAGCTCAAACCCACTATAAAAAGGAATTTCAAAAATAAAACAAAAAAACTGGGAAATTCTTTACAATTCCTTCAGGGTCTCTGATGAAACCTGAAATGACCCTATCTACAATGACAGCTGGATGTGGCATAAGGCTGGACACTTGGGACTGAGAGGATTGGTGAGATTGGGTGAGCAAATGCAGACCCTTTAAAGCAATAATGCATGGCACACATTCCATGGGTCCCAACTCTCCAGGTTGAAGGGAATATTACTACAGATATAACATGTACGGGAATCCTAGAGAACGGACACACTGTGAATACGAAAGGTTTCTAAAACTCAACGAACAGTCCCTCTCCTGGTGCTCCGGTTTGACTTTCCATCTGCTTTATTATCAACCTCCCAACTTGGAGAGACAGCCCCTTTAACCTCCTGGTTCGCACAGGTTGCCAATTTGGCAGAGGATGAAAGGGAAGAGGGAGAACCAATGAGAGAGTAGCTGTTAGGCATTTGGACAGGCACATATCACTGTAATTTCCCGGCAGGAAGAAGAATTAACCAAAGTCTCAGCCACCCACCGGGAATCAGTATAGATCCTGAACCAAAATTTTGGACATGCGGTCAGCTCACCAAAAACGAGTTGAAAAATGGAGCTCAGGGGCACAGCAATTCACAAACTGGCCGAGTAATAAAGGACAACTATCGTCCAAAAATCTGTTGAGGGAAGGCAACGAGGCGGACTTGAAAGCGAGGCAGAATAGCAGGAAACAGATTTCAAGAGGTACGTTGGAATCGCCTTTAAAGCACAGGAAGAGGGGCACAACTTCGACAATGATGCACTTGGCCAAAAAGGGCGTATGCGTTTTCTCCTGAATATATTCAGGAGAAAACGCATACGCCCTTTTTGGCCAAGCAAGCAAGCGGGCAATGCAAATCTGCACTACAAAGAAGTATCACTTCCCACCGGTCAAAAGGGACATCCACAAAATGTGTAAAAACCAGAAAGGCAAGACAGGCCCTGGAGAACAGGGAGCCTTGTTATGCTGATGGGCGGGATGTAAATTGCCAACTGCCTCTCTGGAGGAGTGCATTGTGTTCCCTAAAACAAGTAAACAACAGAGCTACAGAGCCAAGGGCACTTCCAGTCTAGGGAATATACCTTGGGAAAACTGAAAATCAAAAAGACACAGCCACCCCAAAATTTAGGGCTGCACTGCTTACAAGGACCTCAACTTGGGTACACCTTAAATATCCCAGGAAATATAAAAATGGTTCAAAAAATTGTGGTACTTACGTACGATGGAATATCCCTCAGCCATGAAATCAATGTCATAAGACCAGTAGCAGCAAAATGGGTGGATTCAGGTACGATGATTCTAAGTGAAATAAGTCACACAGAAAAAGAAACTTATCATAAGATATCACTTATGAAGATCCTGTAAACATGGCTACACTTGAACTGAGTTAGGAAAGAGAACAGTGTCTCACATTTAGAAAACACTCTTATGCCTGCTTAAGGGGGAAGGAGAGGTGGGGTGAGGCATAAAACCAGAGTTTGATATAAGCAGAGGTACCGTTCCAAAAACCAACTATGGAATAGACAAGACCTACACCTTCCTCAGTGAAAGGGACTCAAAACCCCATATTTCCCGCAGAGGAATATATCTGACTAGTAAGAATCTTAAAACCTATGTATTGGTATGTCTCCGTAAGGGAATCAAGTGTGTCTAGACTGGGATAAATATGGCAGCGAGAATCAGCTCAAACCCACTATAAAAAGGAATTTCAAAAATAAAACAAAAAAACTGGGAAATTCTTTACAATTCCTTCAGGGTCTCTGATGAAACCTGAAATGACCCTATCTACAATGACAGCTGGATGTGGCATAAGGCTGGACACTTGGGACTGAGAGGATTGGTGAGATTGGGTGAGGAAATGCAGACCCTTTAAAGCAATAATGCATGGCACACATTCCATGGGTCCCAACTCTCCAGGTTGAAGTGAATATTGCTACAGATATAACATGTACGGGAATCCTAGAGAACGGACACACTGTGAATACGAAAGGTTTCTAAAACTCAACGAATAGTCCCTCTCCTGGTGCTCCGGTTTGACTTTCCATCTGCTTTATTATCAACCTCCCAACTTGGAGAGACAGCCCCTTTAACCTCCTGGTTCGCACAGGTTGCCAATTTGGCAGAGGATGAAAGGGAAGAGGGAGAACCAATGAGAGAGTAGCTGTTAGGCATTTGGACGGGCACATATCACTGTAATTTCCCAGCAGGAAGAATAATTAACCAAAGTCTCAGCCACCCACCGGGAATCAGTATAGATCCTGAACCAAAATTTTGGACTTGCGGTCAGCTCACCAAAAACGAGTTGAAAAATGGAGCTGAGGGGCACAGCAATTCACAAACTGGCCGAGTAATAAAGGACAACTATCGTCCAAAAATCTGTTGAGGGAAGGCAACGAGGCGGACTTGAAAGCGAGGCAGAATAGCAGGAAACAGATTTCAAGAGGTACGTTGGAATCGCCTTTAAAGCACAGGAAGAGGGGCACAACTTCGACAATGATGAACTGGCCCAAAAGGGCGTATGCGTTTTCTCCTGAATATATTCAGGAGAAAACGCATACGCCCTTTTTGGCCAAGCAAGCAAGCGGGCAATGCAAATCTGCACTACAAAGAAGTATCACTTCCCACCGGTCAAAAGGGACATCCACAAAATGTGTAAAAACCAGAAAGGCAAGACAGGCCCTGGAGAACAGGGCGCCTTGTTATGCTGATGGGCGGGATGTAAATTGCCAACTGCCTCTCTGGAGGAGTGCATTGTGTTCCCTAAAACAAGTAAACAACAGAGCTACAGAGCCAAGGGCACTTCCAGTCTAGGGAATATACCTGGGAAAAACTGAAAATCAATAAGACAGAGCCACCCCAAAATTTAGGGCTGCACTGCTTACAAGGACCTCAACTTGGGTACACCTTAAATATCCCAGGAAATATAAAATTCGTTCAAAAAATTGTGGTACTTACGTACGATGGAATATCCCTCAGCCATGAAATCAATGTCATAAGACCAGTAGCAGCAAAATGGGTGGATTCAGGTACGATGATTCTAAGTGAAATAAGTCACACAGAAAAAGAAACTTATCATAAGTTATCACTTATGAAGATCCTGTAAACATGGTTACACTTGAACTGAGTTAGGAAAGAGAACAGTGTCTCACATTTAGAAAACACTCTTATGCCTGCTTAAGGGGGAAGGAGAGGTGGGGTGATGCATAAAACCAGAGTTTGATATAAGCACAGGTACCGTTCCAAAAACCAACTATGGAATACACAAGACCTACACCTTCCTCAGTGAAAGGGACTCAAAACCCCATATTTCCCGCAGAGGAATATATCTGACTAGTAAGAATCTTAAAACCTATGGATTGATATGTCTCCGTAAGGGAATCAAGTGTGTCTAGACTGGCATAAACATGGCAGCGAGAAGCAGCTCAAAGCCACTATAAAAAGGAATTTCAAAAACAAAACAAAAAAAACTGGGAAATTCTTTACAATTCCTTCAGGGTCTCTGATGAAACCTGAAATGACCCTATCTACAATGACAGCTGGATGTGGCATAAGGCTGGACACTTGGGACTGAGAGGATTGGTGAGATTGGGTGAGCAAATGCAGACCCTTTAAAGCAATAATGCATGGCACACATTCCATGGGTCCCAACTCTCCAGGTTGAAGGGAATATTACTACAGATATAACATGTACGGGAATCCTAGAGAACGGACACACTGTGAATACGAAAGGTTTCTAAAACTCAACGAATAGTCCCTCTCCTGGTGCTCCGGTTTGACTTTCCATCTGCTTTATTATCAACCTACCAACTTGGAGAGACAGCCCCTTTAACCTCCTGGTTCGCACAGGTTGCCAATTTGGCAGAGGATGAAAGGGAAGAGGGAGAACCAATGAGAGAGTAGCTGTTAGGCATTTGGACGGGCACATATCACTGTAATTTCCCAGCAGGAAGAAGAATTAACCAAAGTCTCAGCCACCCACTGGGAATCAGTATAGATCCTGAACCAAAATTTTGGACTTGCGGTCAGCTCACCAAAAACGAGTTGAAAAATGGAGCTCAGGGGCACAGCAATTCACAAACTGGCCGAGTAATAAAGGACAACTATCGTCCAAAAATTTGTTGAGGGAAGGCAATGAGGCGGACTTGAAAGCGTGGCAGAATAGCAGGAAACAGATTTCAAGAGGTACGTTGGAATCGCCTTTAAAGCACAGGAAGAGGGGCACAACTTCGACAATGATGCACTTGGCCAAAAAGGGCGTATCCGTTTTCTCCTGAATATATTCAGGAGAAAACGCATACGCCCTTTTTGGCCAAGCAAGCAAGCAGGCAATGCAAATCTGCACTACAAAGAAGTATCACTTCCCACCGGTCAAAAGGGACATCCACAAAATGTGTAAAAACCAGAAAGGCAAGACAGGCCCTGGAGAACAGGGTGCCTTGTTATGCTGATGGGCGGGATGTAAATTGCCAACTGCCTCTCTGGAGGAGTGCATTGTGTTCCCTAAAACAAGTAAACAACAGAGCTACAGAGCCAAGGGCACTTCCAGTCTAGGGAATATACCTTGGGAAAACTGAAAATCAAAAAGACACAGCCACCCCAAAATTTAGGGCTTCACTGCTTACAAGGACCTCAACTTGGGTACACCTTAAATATCCCAGGAAATATAAAAATGGTTCAAAAAATTGTGGTACTTATGTACGATGGAATATCCCTCAGCCATGAAACCAATGTCATAAGACCAGTAGCAGCAAAATGGGTGGATTCAGGTACGATGATTCTAAGTGAAATAAGGCACACAGAAAAAGAAACTTATCATAAGATATCACTTATGAAGATCCTGTAAACATGGCTACACTTGAACTGAGTTAGGAAAGAGAACAGTGTCTCACATTTAGAAAACACTCTTATGCCTGCTTAAGGGGGAAGGAGAGGTGGGGTGATGCATAAAACCAGAGTTTGATATAAGCACAGGTACCGTTCCAAAAACCAACTATGGAATAGACAAGACCTACACCTTCCTCAGTGAAAGGGACTCAAAACCCCATATTTCCCGCAGAGGAATATATCTGACTAGTAAGAATCTTAAAATCTATGTATTGGTATGTCTCCGTAAGGGAATCAAGTGTGTCTAGACTGGGATAAATATGGCAGCGAGAATCAGCTCAAACCCACTATAAAAAGGAATTTCAAAAATAAAACAAAAAAACTGGGAAATTCTTTACAATTCCTTCAGGGTCTCTGATGAAACCTGAAATGACCCTATCTACAATGACAGCTGGATGTGGCATAAGGCTGGACACTTGGGACTGAGAGGATTGGTGAGATTGGGTGAGCAAATGCAGACCCTTTAAAGCAATAATGCATGGCACACATTCCATGGGTCCCAACTCTCCAGGTTGAAGGGAATATTACTACAGATATAACATGTACGGGAATCCTAGAGAACGGACACACTGTGAATACGAAAGGTTTCTAAAACTCAACGAACAGTCCCTCTCCTGGTGCTCCGGTTTGACTTTCCATCTGCTTTATTATCAACCTCCCAACTTGGAGAGACAGCCCCTTTAACCTCCTGGTTCGCACAGGTTGCCAATTTGGCAGAGGATGAAAGGGAAGAGGGAGAACCAATGAGAGAGTAGCTGTTAGGCATTTGGACAGGCACATATCACTGTAATTTCCCGGCAGGAAGAAGAATTAACCAAAGTCTCAGCCACCCACCGGGAATCAGTATAGATCCTGAACCAAAATTTTGGACATGCGGTCAGCTCACCAAAAACGAGTTGAAAAATGGAGCTCAGGGGCACAGCAATTCACAAACTGGCCGAGTAATAAAGGACAACTATCGTCCAAAAATCTGTTGAGGGAAGGCAACGAGGCGGACTTGAAAGCGAGGCAGAATAGCAGGAAACAGATTTCAAGAGGTACGTTGGAATCGCCTTTAAAGCACAGGAAGAGGGGCACAACTTCGACAATGATGAACTGGCCCAAAAGGGCGTATGCGTTTTCTCCTGAATATATTCAGGAGAAAACGCATACGCCCTTTTTGGCCAAGCAAGCAAGCGGGCAATGCAAATCTGCACTACAAAGAAGTATCACTTCCCACCGGTCAAAAGGGACATCCACAAAATGTGTAAAAACCAGAAAGGCAAGACAGGCCCTGTAGAACAGGGCGCCTTGTTATGCTGATGGGCGGGATGTAAATTGCCAACTGCCTCTCTGGAGGAGTGCATTGTGTTCCCTAAAACAAGTAAACAACAGAGCTACAGAGCCAAGGGCACTTCCAGTCTAGGGAATATACCTGGGAAAAACTGAAAATCAATAAGACAGAGCCACCCCAAAATTTAGGGCTGCACTGCTTACAAGGACCTCAACTTGGGTACACCTTAAATATCCCAGGAAATATAAAATTCGTTCAAAAAATTGTGGTACTTACGTACGATGGAATATCCCTCAGCCATGAAATCAATGTCATAAGACCAGTAGCAGCAAAATGGGTGGATTCAGGTACGATGATTCTAAGTGAAATAAGTCACACAGAAAAAGAAACTTATCATAAGATATCACTTATGATGATCCTGTAAACATGGTTACACTTGAACTGAGTTAGGAAAGAGAACAGTGTCTCACATTTAGAAAACACTCTTATGCCTGCTTAAGGGGGAAGGAGAGGTGGGGTGATGCATAAAACCAGAGTTTGATATAAGCACAGGTACCGTTCCAAAAACCAACTATGGAATAGACAAGACCTACACCTTCCTCAGTGAAAGGGACTCAAAACCCCATATTTCCCGCAGAGGAATATATCTGACTAGTAAGAATCTTAAAACCTATGTATTGGTATGTCTCCGTAAGGGAATCAAGTGTGTCTAGACTGGGATAAATATGGCAGCGAGAATCAGCTCAAACCCACTATAAAAAGGAATTTCAAAAATAAAACAAAAAAACTGTGAAATTCTTTACAATTCCTTCAGGGTCTCTGATGAAACCTGAAATGACCCTATCTACAATGACAGCTGGATGTGGCATAAGGCTGGACACTTGGGACTGAGAGGATTGGTGAGATTGGGTGAGGAAATGCAGACCCTTTAAAGCAATAATGCATGGCACACATTCCATGGGTCCCAACTCTCCAGGTTGAAGTGAATATTGCTACAGATATAACATGTACGGGAATCCTAGAGAACGGACACACTGTGAATACGAAAGGTTTCTAAAACTCAACGAATAGTCCCTCTCCTGGTGCTCCGGTTTGACTTTCCATCTGCTTTATTATCAACCTCCCAACTTGGAGAGACAGCCCCTTTAACCTCCTGGTTCGCACAGGTTGCCAATTTGGCAGAGGATGAAAGGGAAGAGGGAGAACCAATGAGAGAGTAGCTGTTAGGCATTTGGACGGGCACATATCACTGTAATTTCCCAGCAGGAAGAATAATTAACCAAAGTCTCAGCCACCCACCGGGAATCAGTATAGATCCTGAACCAAAATTTTGGACTTGCGGTCAGCTCACCAAAAACGAGTTGAAAAATGGAGCTCAGGGGCACAGCAATTCACAAACTGGCCGAGTAATAAAGGACAACTATCGTCCAAAAATCTGTTGAGGGAAGGCAACGAGGCGGACTTGAAAGCGAGGCAGAATAGCAGGAAACAGATTTCAAGAGGTACGTTGGAATCGCCTTTAAAGCACAGGAAGAGGGGCACAACTTCGACAATGATGAACTGGCCCAAAAGGGCGTATGCGTTTTCTCCTGAATATATTCAGGAGAAAACGCATACGCCCTTTTTGGCCAAGCAAGCAAGCGGGCAATGCAAATCTGCACTACAAAGAAGTATCACTTCCCACCGGTCAAAAGGGACATCCACAAAATGTGTAAAAACCAGAAAGGCAAGACAGGCCCTGGAGAACAGGGCGCCTTGTTATGCTGATGGGCGGGATGTAAATTGCCAACTGCCTCTCTGGAGGAGTGCATTGTGTTCCCTAAAACAAGTAAACAACAGAGCTACAGAGCCAAGGGCACTTCCAGTCTAGGGAATATACCTTGGGAAAACTGAAAATCAAAAAGACACAGCCACCCCAAAATTTAGGGCTTCACTGCTTACAAGGACCTCAACTTGGGTACACCTTAAATATCCCAGGAAATATAAAAATGGTTCAAAAAATTGTGGTACTTATGTACGATGGAATATCCCTCAGCCATGAAACCAATGTCATAAGACCAGTAGCAGCAAAATGGGTGGATTCAGGTACGATGATTCTAAGTGAAATAAGGCACACAGAAAAAGAAACTTATCATAAGATATCACTTATGAAGATCCTGTAAACATGGCTACACTTGAACTGAGTTAGGAAAGAGAACAGTGTCTCACATTTAGAAAACACTCTTATGCCTGCTTAAGGGGGAAGGAGAGGTGGGGTGATGCATAAAACCAGAGTTTGATATAAGCACAGGTACCGTTCCAAAAACCAACTATGGAATAGACAAGACCTACACCTTCCTCAGTGAAAGGGACTCAAAACCCCATATTTCCCGCAGAGGAATATATCTGACTAGTAAGAATCTTAAAATCTATGTATTGGTATGTCTCCGTAAGGGAATCAAGTGTGTCTAGACTGGGATAAATATGGCAGCGAGAATCAGCTCAAACCCACTATAAAAAGGAATTTCAAAAATAAAACAAAAAAACTGGGAAATTCTTTACAATTCCTTCAGGGTCTCTGATGAAACCTGAAATGACCCTATCTACAATGACAGCTGGATGTGGCATAAGGCTGGACACTTGGGACTGAGAGGATTGGTGAGATTGGGTGAGCAAATGCAGACCCTTTAAAGCAATAATGCATGGCACACATTCCATGGGTCCCAACTCTCCAGGTTGAAGGGAATATTACTACAGATATAACATGTACGGGAATCCTAGAGAACGGACACACTGTGAATACGAAAGGTTTCTAAAACTCAACGAACAGTCCCTCTCCTGGTGCTCCGGTTTGACTTTCCATCTGCTTTATTATCAACCTCCCAACTTGGAGAGACAGCCCCTTTAACCTCCTGGTTCGCACAGGTTGCCAATTTGGCAGAGGATGAAAGGGAAGAGGGAGAACCAATGAGAGAGTAGCTGTTAGGCATTTGGACAGGCACATATCACTGTAATTTCCCGGCAGGAAGAAGAATTAACCAAAGTCTCAGCCACCCACCGGGAATCAGTATAGATCCTGAACCAAAATTTTGGACATGCGGTCAGCTCACCAAAAACGAGTTGAAAAATGGAGCTCAGGGGCACAGCAATTCACAAACTGGCCGAGTAATAAAGGACAACTATCGTCCAAAAATCTGTTGAGGGAAGGCAACGAGGCGGACTTGAAAGCGAGGCAGAATAGCAGGAAACAGATTTCAAGAGGTACGTTGGAATCGCCTTTAAAGCACAGGAAGAGGGGCACAACTTCGACAATGATGCACTTGGCCAAAAAGGGCGTATGCGTTTTCTCCTGAATATATTCAGGAGAAAACGCATACGCCCTTTTTGGCCAAGCAAGCAAGCGGGCAATGCAAATCTGCACTACAAAGAAGTATCACTTCCCACCGGTCAAAAGGGACATCCACAAAATGTGTAAAAACCAGAAAGGCAAGACAGGCCCTGGAGAACAGGGAGCCTTGTTATGCTGATGGGCGGGATGTAAATTGCCAACTGCCTCTCTGGAGGAGTGCATTGTGTTCCCTAAAACAAGTAAACAACAGAGCTACAGAGCCAAGGGCACTTCCAGTCTAGGGAATATACCTTGGGAAAACTGAAAATCAAAAAGACACAGCCACCCCAAAATTTAGGGCTGCACTGCTTACAAGGACCTCAACTTGGGTACACCTTAAATATCCCAGGACATATAAAAATGGTTCAAAAAATTGTGGTACTTACGTACGATGGAATATCCCTCAGCCATGAAATCAATGTCATAAGACCAGTAGCAGCAAAATGGGTGGATTCAGGTACGATGATTCTAAGTGAAATAAGTCACACAGAAAAAGAAACTTATCATAAGATATCACTTATGAAGATCCTGTAAACATGGCTACACTTGAACTGAGTTAGGAAAGAGAACAGTGTCTCACATTTAGAAAACACTCTTATGCCTGCTTAAGGGGGAAGGAGAGGTGGGGTGAGGCATAAAACCAGAGTTTGATATAAGCAGAGGTACCGTTCCAAAAACCAACTATGGAATAGACAAGACCTACACCTTCCTCAGTGAAAGGGACTCAAAACCCCATATTTCCCGCAGAGGAATATATCTGACTAGTAAGAATCTTAAAACCTATGTATTGGTATGTCTCCGTAAGGGAATCAAGTGTGTCTAGACTGGGATAAATATGGCAGCGAGAATCAGCTCAAACCCACTATAAAAAGGAATTTCAAAAATAAAACAAAAAAACTGGGAAATTCTTTACAATTCCTTCAGGGTCTCTGATGAAACCTGAAATGACCCTATCTACAATGACAGCTGGATGTGGCATAAGGCTGGACACTTGGGACTGAGAGGATTGGTGAGATTGGGTGAGGAAATGCAGACCCTTTAAACCAATAATGCATGGCACACATTCCATGGGTCCCAACTCTCCAGGTTGAAGGGAATATTGCTACAGATATAACATGTACGGGAATCCTAGAGAACGGACACACTGTGAATACGAAAGGTTTCTAAAACTCAACGAATAGTCCCTCTCCTGGTGCTCCGGTTTGACTTTCCATCTGCTTTATTATCAACCTCCCAACTTGGAGAGACAGCCCCTTTAACCTCCTGGTTCGCACAGGTTGCCAATTTGGCAGAGGATGAAAGGGAAGAGGGAGAACCAATGAGAGAGTAGCTGTTAGGCATTTGGACGGGCACATATCACTGTAATTTCCCAGCAGGAAAAATAATTAACCAAAGTCTCAGCCACCCACCGGGAATCAGTATAGATCCTGAACCAAAATTTTGGACTTGCGGTCAGCTCACCAAAAACGAGTTGAAAAATGGAGCTCAGGGGCACAGCAATTCACAAACTGGCCGAGTAATAAAGGACAACTATCGTCCAAAAATCTGTTGAGGGAAGGCAACGAGGCGGACTTGAAAGTGAGGCAGAATAGCAGGAAACAGATTTCAAGAGGTACGTTGGAATCGCCTTTAAAGCACAGGAAGAGGGGCACAACTTCGACAATGATGAACTGGCCCAAAAGGGCGTATGCGTTTTCTCCTGAATATATTCAGGAGAAAACGCATACGCCCTTTTTGGCCAAGCAAGCAAGCGGGCAATGCAAATCTGCACTACAAAGAAGTATCACTTCCCACCGGTCAAAAGGGACATCCACAAAATGTGTAAAAACCAGAAAGGCAAGACAGGCCCTGGAGAACAGGGCGCCTTGTTATGCTGATGGGCGGGATGTAAATTGCCAACTGCCTCTCTGGAGGAGTGCATTGTGTTCCCTAAAACAAGTAAACAACAGAGCTACAGAGCCAAGGGCACTTCCAGTCTAGGGAATATACCTGGGAAAAACTGAAAATCAATAAGACAGAGCCACCCCAAAATTTAGGGCTGCACTGCTTACAAGGACCTCAACTTGGGTACAACTTAAATATCCCAGGAAATATAAAATTGGTTCAAAAAATTGTGGTACTTACGTACGATGGAATATCCCTCAGCCATGAAATCAATGTCATAAGACCAGTAGCAGCAAAATGGGTGGATTCAGGTACGATGATTCTAAGTGAAATAAGTCACAGAGAAAAAGAAACTTATCATAAGTTATCACTTATGAAGATCCTGTAAACATGGCTACACTTGAACTGAGTTAGGAAAGAGAACAGTGTCTCACATTTAGAAAACACTCTTACGCCTGCTTAAGCGGGAAGGAGAGGTGGGGTGATGCATAAAACCAGAGTTTGATATAAGCACAGGTACCGTTCCAAAAACCAACTATGGAATAGACAAGACCTACACCTTCCTCAGTGAAAGGGACTCAAAACCCCATATTTCCCGCAGAGGAATATATCTGACTAGTAAAGTAAGAATCTTAAAACCTATGTATTGATATGTCTCCGTAAGTGAATCAATTGTGTCTAGACTGGGATAAATATGGCAGCGAGAATCAGCTCAAACCCACTATAAAAAGGAATTTCAAAAATAAAACAAAAAAACTGGGAAATTCTTTACAATTCCTTCAGGGTCTCTGATGAAACCTGAAATGACCCTATCTACAATGACAGCTGGATGTGGCATAAGGCTGGACACTTGGGACTGAGAGGATTGGTGAGATTGGGTGAGCAAATGCAGACCCTTTAAAGCAATAATGCATGGCACACATTCCATGGGTCCCAACTCTCCAGGTTGAAGGGAATATTACTACAGATATAACATGTACGGGAATCCTAGAGAACGGACACACTGTGAATACAAAAGGTTTCTAAAACTCAACGAATAGTCCCTCTCCTGGTGCTCCGGTTTGACTTTCCCTCTGCTTTATTATCAACCTCCCAACTTGGAGAGACAGCCCCTTTAACCTCCTGGTTCGCACAGGTTGCCAATTTGGCAGAGGATGAAAGGGAAGAGGGAGAACCAATGAGAGAGTAGCTGTTAGGCATTTGGACGGGCACATATCACTGTAATTTCCCGGCAGGAAGAAGAATTAACCAAAGTCTCAGGCACCCACCGGGAATCAGTATAGATCCTGAACCAAAATTTTGGACTTGCGGTCAGCTCACCAAAAACGAGTTGAAAAATGGAGCTCAGGGGCACAGCAATTCACAAACTGGCCGAGTAATAAAGGACAAATATCGTCCAAAAATCTGTTGAGGGAAGGCAACGAGGCGGACTTGAAAGCGAGGCAGAATAGCAGGAAACAGATTTCAAGAGGTACGTTGGAATCGCCTTTAAAGCACAGGAAGAGGGGCACAACTTCGACAATGATGCACTTGGCCAAAAAGGGCGTATGCGTTTTCTCCTGAATATATTCAGGAGAAAACGCATACGCCCTTTTTGGCCAAGCAAGCAAGCGGGCAATGCAAATCTGCACGACAAAGAAGTATCACTTCCCACCGGTCAAAAGGGACATCCACAAAATGTGTAAAAACCAGAAAGGCAAGACAGGCCCTGGAGAACAGGGAGCCTTGTTATGCTGAATGGCGGGATGTAAATTGCCAACTGCCTCTCTGGAGGAGTGCATTGTGTTCCCTAAAACAAGTAAACAACAGAGCTACAGAGCCAAGGGCACTTCCAGTCTAGGGAATATACCTTGGGAAAACTGAAAATCAAAAAGACACAGCCACCCCAAAATTTAGGGCTGCACTGCTTACAAGGACCTCAACTTGGGTACACCTTAAATATCCCAGGAAATATAAAAATGGTTCAAAAAATTGTGGTACTTACGTACGATGGAATATCCCTCAGCCATGAAATCAATGTCATAAGACCAGTAGCAGCAAAATGGGTGGATTCAGGTACGATGATTCTAAGTGAAATAAGTCACAGAGAAAAAGAAACTTATCATAAGATATCACTTATGAAGATCCTGTAAACATGGCTACACTTGAACTGAGTTAGGAAAGAGAACAGTGTCTCACATTTAGAAAACACTCTTATGCCTGCTTAAGGGGGAAGGAGAGGTGGGGTGATGCATAAAATCAGAGTTTGATATAAGCACAGGTACCGTTCCAAAAACCAACTATGGAATAGACAAGACCTACACCTTCCTCAGTGAAAGGGACTCAAAACCCCATATTTCCCGCAGAGGAATATATCTGACTAGTAAGAATCTTAAAACCTATGTATTGATATGTCTCCGTAAGGGAATCAAGTGTGTCTAGAATGGCATAAACATGGCAGCGAGAATCAGCTCAAACCCACTATAAAAAGGAATTTCAAAAACAAAACAAAAAAGCTGGGAAATTCTTTACAATTCCTTCAGGGTCTCTGATGAAACCTGGAATGACCCTATCTACAACGACAGCTGGATGTGGCATAAGGCTGGACACTTTGGACTGAGAGGATTGGTGAGATTGGGTGAACAAATGCAGACCATTTAAAGCAATAATGCATGGCACACATTCCATGGGTCCCAACTCTCCAGGTTGAAGGGAATATTACTACAGTTATAACATGTACGGGAAACCTAGAGAACGGACACACTGTGAATACGAAAGGTTTCTAAAACTCAACGAATAGTCCCACTCCTGGTGCTCCGGTTTGACTTTCCATCTGCTTTACTATCAACCTCCCAACTTGGAGAGACAGCCCCTTTAACCTCCTGGTTCGCACAGGTTGCCAATTTGGCAGAGGATGAAAGGGAAGAGGGAGAACCAATGAGAGAGTAGCTGTTAGGCATTTGGACGGGCACATATCACTGTAATTTCCCAGCAGGAAGAAGAATTAACCAAAGTCTCAGCCCCCCACCGGGAACCAGTATAGGTCCTGAACCAAAATTTTGGACTTGCGGTCAGCTCACCTAACACGAGTTGAAAAATGAGGCTCAGGGGCACAGCAATTCACAAACTGGCCGAGTAATAAAGGACAACTATCGTCCAAATATCTGTTGAGGGAAGGCCACGAGGCGGACTTGAAAGCGAGGCAGAATAGCAGGAAACAGATTTCAAGAGGTACGTTGGAATCGCCTTTAAAGCACAGGAAGAGGGGCACAACTTCGACAATGATGCACTTGGCCAAAAAGGGCGTATGCGTTTTCTCCTGAATATATTCAGGAGAAAACGCATACGCCCTTTTTGGCCAAGCAAGCAAGCAGGCAATGCAAATCTGCACTACAAAGAAGTATCACTTCCCACCGGTCAAAAGGGACATCCACAAAATGTGTAAAAACCAGAAAGGCAAGACAGGCCCTGGAGAACAGGGAGCCTTGTTATGCTGATGGGCGGGATGTAAATTGCCAACTGCCTCTCTGGAGGAGTGCATTGTGTTCCCTAAAACAAGTAAACAACAGAGCTACAGAGCCAAGGGCACTTCCAGTCTAGGGAATATACCTTGGGAAAACTGAAAATCAAAAAGACACAGCCACCCCAAAATTTAGGGCTGCACTGCTTACAAGGACCTCAACTTGGGTACACCTTAAATATCCCAGGAAATATAAAAATGGTTCAAAAATTTTGGTACTTACATACGATGGAATATCCCTCAGCCATGAAATCAATGTCATAAGACCAGTAGCAGAAAAATGAGTGGATTCAGGTGCGATGATTCTAAGTGAACAAAGTCACACAGAAACAGAAACTTATCATAAGATATCACTTATGAAGATCCTGTAAACATGGCTACACTTGAACTGAGTTAGGAAAGAGAACAGTGTCTCACATTGAGAAAACACTCTTATGCCTGCTTAAGGGGGAAGGAGAGGTGGGGTGATGCATAAAACCAGAGTTTGATATAAGCTGAGGTACCGTTCCAAAAACCAACTATGGAATAAGCAAGACCCACACCTTCCTCAGTGAAAGGGACTCAAAACCCCATATTTCCCGCAGAGGAATATATCTGACTAGTTAGAATCTTAAAACCTATGTATTGATATGTCTCCGTAAGGGAACCAAGTGTGTCTAGACTGGCATAAACATGGCAGCGAGAATCAGCTCAAAGCCACTATAAAAAGGAATTTCAAAAATAAAACAAAAAACTGGGAAATTCTTTACAATTCATTCAGAGTCTCTGATGAAACCTGGACTGACCCTATCTACAACGACAGCTGGATGTGGCATAAGGCGGGACACTTGGACTGAGAGGATTGGTGAGATTGGGTGAACAAATGCAGAACCTTTAAAGCATTAATGCATGGCACCCATTCCATGGGTCCCAACTCTCCAGGTTGAAGGGAATATTACTACAGTTATAACATGTACGGGAAACCTAGAGAACGAACACACTGTGAATACAAAAGGTTTCTAAAACTCAACGAATAGTCCCTCTCCTGGTGTTCCGGTTTGACTTTCCACCTGCTTTACTATCAACCTCCCAACTTGGAGAGACAGCCCCTTTAACCTCCTGGTTCGCACAGGTTGCCAATTTGGCAGAGGATGAAAGGGAAGAGGGAGAACCAATGAGAGAGTAGCTGTTATGCATTTGGACGGGCACATATCACTCTAATTTCCCGGCAGAAAGAAGAATTAACCAAAGTCTCAGCCCCCCACCGGGAACCAGCATAGATCCTGAACCAAAATTTTGGACCTGCGGTCAGCTCACCAAAAACGAGTTGAAAAATGGAGCTCAGGGGCAGAGCAATTCACAAACTGGCCGAGTAATAAAGGACAACTATCGTCCAAAAATCTGTTGAGGGAAGGCAACGAGGCGGACTTGAAAGCGAGGCAGAATAGCAGGAAACAGATTTCAAGAGGTACGTTGGAATCACCTTTAAAGCACTGGATGAGGGGCACAACTTCGGCAATGATGCACGTGGCCAAAAAGGGCGTATGCGTTTTCTCCTGAATATATTCAGGAGAAAACGCATACGCCCTTTTTGGCCAAGCAAGCAATCGGGCAATGCAAATCTGCATTACAAAGAAGTATCACTTCCCACCGGTCAAAAGGGACATCCACAAACTGTGCAAAATCCAGAAAGGCAAGACAGGCCCTGGTGAACAGGGAGCCTTGTTATGCTGATGGGCGGGATGTAAATTGCCAACTGCCTCTCTTTAGCAGTGCATTGTGTTCCCTAAAACAAGTAAACAACAGAGCTACAGAGCCAAGGGCACTTCCAGTCTAGGGAATATACCTGGGAAAAACTGAAAATCAATAAGACACAGCCACCCCAAAATTTAGGGCTGCACTGCTTACAAGGACCTCAACTTGGATACACCTTAAATATCCCAGGAAATATAAAATTGGTTCAAAAATTTCTGGTACTTACGTACGATGGAATATCCGTCAGCCATGAAATCAATGTCATAAGACCAGTAGCAGCAAAATGGGTGGATTCAGGTACGATGATTCTAAGTGAAATAAGTCACACAGAAAAAGAAACTTATCATAAGATATCACTTATGAAGATCCTGTAAACATGGCTACACTTGAACTGAGTTAGGAAAGAGAACAGTGTCTCACATTTAGAAAACACTCTTATGCCTGCTTAAGGGGGAAGGAGAGGTGGGGTGATGCATAAAACCAGAGTTTGATATAAGCACAGGTACCGTTCCAAAAACCAACTATGGAATAGACAAGACCTACACCTTCCTCAGTGAAAGGGACTCAAAACCCCATATTTCCCGCAGAGGAATATATCTGACTAGTAAGAATCTTAAAACCTATGGATTGATATGTCTCCGTAAGGGAATCAAGTGTGTCTAGACTGGGATAAATATGGCAGCAAGAATCAGCTCAAACCCACTATAAAAAGGAATTTCAAAAATAAAACAAAAAAACTGGGAAATTCTTTACAATTCCTTCAGGGTCTCTGATGAAACCTGAAATGACCCTATCTACAATGACAGCTGGATGTGGCATAAGGCTGGACACTTGGGACTGAGAGGATTGGTGAGATTGGGTGAGCAAATGCAGACCCTTTAAAGCAATAATGCATGGCACACATTCCTTGAGTCCCAACTCTCCAGGTTGAAGGGAATATTACTACAGATATAACATGTACGGGAATCCTAGAGAACGGACACACTGTGAATACGAAAGGTTTCTAAAACTCAACGAATAGTCCCTCTCCTGGTGCTCCGGTTTGACTTTCCATCTGCTTTATTATCAACCTCCCAACTTGGAGAGACAGCCCCTTTAACCTCCTGGTTCGCACAGGTTGCCAATTTGGCAGAGGATGAAAGGGAAGAGGGAGAACCAATGAGAGAGTAGCTGTTAGGCATTTGGACGGGCACATATCACTGTAATTTCCCGGCAGGAAGAAAAATTAACCAAAGTCTCAGCCACCCACCGGGAATCAGTATAGTTCCTGAACCAAAATTTTGGACTTACGGTCAGCTCACCAAAAACGAGTTGAAAAATGGAGCTCAGGGGCACAGCAATTCACAAACTGGCCGAGTAATAAAGGACAACTATCGTCCAAAAATCTGTTGAGGGAAGGCAACGAGGTGGACTTGAAAGCGAGGCAGAATAGCAGGAAACAGATTTCAAGAGGTACGTTGGAATCGCCTTTAAAGCACAGGAAGAGGGGCACAACTTCGACAATGATGCACTTGGCCAAAAAGGGCGTATGCGTTTTCTCCTGAATATATTCAGGAGAAAACGCATACGCCCTTTTTGGCCAAGCAAGCAAGCGGGCAATGCAAATCTGCACTACAAAGAAGTATCACTTCCCAGCAGTCAAAAGGGACATCCACAAAATGTGTAAAAACCAGAAAGGCAAGACAGGCCCTGGAGAACAGGGAGCCTTGTTATGCTGATGGGCGGGATGTAAATTGCCAACTGCCTCTCTGGAGGAGTGCATTGTGTTCCCTAAAACAAGTAAACAACAGAGCTACAGAGCCAAGGGCACTTCCAGTCTAGGGAATATACCTTGGGAAAACTGAAAATCAAAAAGACACAGCCACCCCAAAATTTAGGGCTGCACTGCTTACAAGGACCTCAACTTGGGTACACCTTAAATATCCCAGGAAATATAAAAATGGTTCAAAAAATTGTGGTACTTACGTACGATGGAATATCCCTCAGCCATGAAATCAATGTCATAAGACCAGTAGCAGCCAAATGGGTGGATTCAGGTACGATGATTCTAAGTGAAATAAGTCACACAGAAAAAGAAACTTATCATAAGATATCACTTATGAAGATCCTGTAAACATGGGTACACTTGAACTGAGTTAGGAAAGAGAACAGTGTCTCACATTTAGAAAACACTCTTATGCCTGCTTAAGGGGGAAGGAGAGGTGGGGTGATGCATAAAACCAGAGTTTGATATAAGCAGAGGTACCGTTCCAAAAACCAACTATGGAATAGACAAGACCTACACCTTCCTCAGTGAAAGGGACTCAAAACCCCATATTTCCCGCAGAGGAATATATCTGACTAGTAAGAATCTTAAAACCTATGTATTGGTATGTCTCCGTAAGGGAATCAAGTGTGTCTAGACTGGGATAAATATGGCAGCGAGAATCAGCTCAAACCCACTATAAAAAGGAATTTCAAAAATAAAACAAAAAAACTGTGAAATTCTTTACAATTCCTTCAGGGTCTCTGATGAAACCTGAAATGACCCTATCTACAATGACAGCTGGATGTGGCATAAGGCTGGACACTTGGGACTGAGAGGATTGGTGAGATTGGGTGAGGAAATGCAGACCCTTTAAAGCAATAATGCATGGCACACATTCCATGGGTCCCAACTCTCCAGGTTGAAGTGAATATTGCTACAGATATAACATGTACGGGAATCCTAGAGAACGGACACACTGTGAATACGAAAGGTTTCTAAAACTCAACGAATAGTCCCTCTCCTGGTGCTCCGGTTTGACTTTCCATCTGCTTTATTATCAACCTCCCAACTTGGAGAGACAGCCCCTTTAACCTCCTGGTTCGCACAGGTTGCCAATTTGGCAGAGGATGAAAGGGAAGAGGGAGAACCAATGAGAGAGTAGCTGTTAGGCATTTGGACGGGCACATATCACTGTAATTTCCCAGCAGGAAGAATAATTAACCAAAGTCTCAGCCACCCACCGGGAATCAGTATAGATCCTGAACCAAAATTTTGGACTTGCGGTCAGCTCACCAAAAACGAGTTGAAAAATGGAGCTCAGGGGCACAGCAATTCACAAACTGGCCGAGTAATAAAGGACAACTATCGTCCAAAAATCTGTTGAGGGAAGGCAACGAGGCGGACTTGAAAGCGAGGCAGAATAGCAGGAAACAGATTTCAAGAGGTACGTTGGAATCGCCTTTAAAGCACAGGAAGAGGGGCACAACTTCGACAATGATGAACTGGCCCAAAAGGGCGTATGCGTTTTCTCCTGAATATATTCAGGAGAAAACGCATACGCCCTTTTTGGCCAAGCAAGCAAGCGGGCAATGCAAATCAGCACTACAAAGAAGTATCACTTCCCACCGGTCAAAAGGGACATCCACAAAATGTGTAAAAACCAGAAAGGCAAGACAGGCCCTGGAGAACAGGGCGCCTTGTTATGCTGATGGGCGGGATGTAAATTGCCAACTGCCTCTCTGGAGGAGTGCATTGTGTTCCCTAAAACAAGTAAACAACAGAGCTACAGAGCCAAGGGCACTTCCAGTCTAGGGAATATACCTGGGAAAAACTGAAAATCAATAAGACAGAGCCACCCCAAAATTTAGGGCTGCACTGCTTACAAGGACCTCAACTTGGGTACACCTTAAATATCCCAGGAAATATAAAATTCGTTCAAAAAATTGTGGTACTTACGTACGATGGAATATCCCTCAGCCATGAAATCAATGTCATAAGACCAGTAGCAGCAAAATGGGTGGATTCAGGTACGATGATTCTAAGTGAAATAAGTCACACAGAAAAAGAAACTTATCATAAGTTATCACTTATGAAGATCCTGTAAACATGGTTACACTTGAACTGAGTTAGGAAAGAGAACAGTGTCTCACATTTAGAAAACACTCTTATGCCTGCTTAAGGGGGAAGGAGAGGTGGGGTGATGCATAAAACCAGAGTTTGATATAAGCACAGGTACCGTTCCAAAAACCAACTATGGAATAGACAAGACCTACACCTTCCTCAGTGAAAGGGACTCAAAACCCCATATTTCCCGCAGAGGAATATATCTGACTAGTAAGAATCTTAAAACCTATGGATTGATATGTCTCCGTAAGGGAATCAAGTGTGTCTAGACTGGCATAAACATGGCAGCGAGAAGCAGCTCAAACCCACTATAAAAAGGAATTTCAAAAACAAAACAAAAAAAACTGGGAAATTCTTTACAATTCCTTCAGGGTCTCTGATGAAACCTGAAATGACCCTATCTACAATGACAGCTGGATGTGGCATAAGGCTGGACACTTGGGACTGAGAGGATTGGTGAGATTGGGTGAGCAAATGCAGACCCTTTAAAGCAATAATGCATGGCACACATTCCATGGGTCCCAACTCTCCAGGTTGAAGGGAATATTACTACAGATATAACATGTACGGGAATCCTAGAGAACGGACACACTGTGAATACGAAAGGTTTCTAAAACTCAACGAATAGTCCCTCTCCTGGTGCTCCGGTTTGACTTTCCATCTGCTTTATTATCAACCTACCAACTTGGAGAGACAGCCCCTTTAACCTCCTGGTTCGCACAGGTTGCCAATTTGGCAGAGGATGAAAGGGAAGAGGGAGAACCAATGAGAGAGTAGCTGTTAGGCATTTGGACGGGCACATATCACTGTAATTTCCCGGCAGGAAGAAGAATTAACCAAAGTCTCAGCCACCCACTGGGAATCAGTATAGATCCTGAACCAAAATTTTGGACTTGCGGTCAGCTCACCAAAAACGAGTTGAAAAATGGAGCTCAGGGTCACAGCAATTCACAAACTGGCCGAGTAATAAAGGACAACTATCGTCCAAAAATTTGTTGAGGGAAGGCAATGAGGCGGACTTGAAAGCGTGGCAGAATAGCAGGAAACAGATTTCAAGAGGTACGTTGGAATCGCCTTTAAAGCACAGGAAGAGGGGCACAACTTCGACAATGATGCACTTGGCCAAAAAGGGCGTATCCGTTTTCTCCTGAATATATTCAGGAGAAAACGCATACGCCCTTTTTGGCCAAGCAAGCAAGCAGGCAATGCAAATCTGCACTACAAAGAAGTATCACTTCCCACCGGTCAAAAGGGACATCCACAAAATGTGTAAAAACCAGAAAGGCAAGACAGGCCCTGGAGAACAGGGTGCCTTGTTATGCTGATGGGCGGGATGTAAATTGCCAACTGCCTCTCTGGAGGAGTGCATTGTGTTCCCTAAAACAAGTAAACAACAGAGCTACAGAGCCAAGGGCACTTCCAGTCTAGGGAATATACCTTGGGAAAACTGAAAATCAAAAAGACACAGCCACCCCAAAATTTAGGGCTTCACTGCTTACAAGGACCTCAACTTGGGTACACCTTAAATATCCCAGGAAATATAAAAATGGTTCAAAAAATTGTGGTACTTATGTACGATGGAATATCCCTCAGCCATGAAACCAATGTCATAAGACCAGTAGCAGCAAAATGGGTGGATTCAGGTACGATGATTCTAAGTGAAATAAGGCACACAGAAAAAGAAACTTATCATAAGATATCACTTATGAAGATCCTGTAAACATGGCTACACTTGAACTGAGTTAGGAAAGAGAACAGTGTCTCACATTTAGAAAACACTCTTATGCCTGCTTAAGGGGGAAGGAGAGGTGGGGTGATGCATAAAACCAGAGTTTGATATAAGCACAGGTACCGTTCCAAAAACCAACTATGGAATAGACAAGACCTACACCTTCCTCAGTGAAAGGGACTCAAAACCCCATATTTCCCGCAGAGGAATATATCTGACTAGTAAGAATCTTAAAATCTATGTATTGGTATGTCTCCGTAAGGGAATCAAGTGTGTCTAGACTGGGATAAATATGGCAGCGAGAATCAGCTCAAACCCACTATAAAAAGGAATTTCAAAAATAAAACAAAAAAACTGGGAAATTCTTTACAATTCCTTCAGGGTCTCTGATGAAACCTGAAATGACCCTATCTACAATGACAGCTGGATGTGGCATAAGGCTGGACACTTGGGACTGAGAGGATTGGTGAGATTGGGTGAGCAAATGCAGACCCTTTAAAGCAATAATGCATGGCACACATTCCATGGGTCCCAACTCTCCAGGTTGAAGGGAATATTACTACAGATATAACATGTACGGGAATCCTAGAGAACGGACACACTGTGAATACGAAAGGTTTCTAAAACTCAACGAACAGTCCCTCTCCTGGTGCTCCGGTTTGACTTTCCATCTGCTTTATTATCAACCTCCCAACTTGGAGAGACAGCCCCTTTAACCTCCTGGTTCGCACAGGTTGCCAATTTGGCAGAGGATGAAAGGGAAGAGGGAGAACCAATGAGAGAGTAGCTGTTAGGCATTTGGACAGGCACATATCACTGTAATTTCCCGGCAGGAAGAAGAATTAACCAAAGTCTCAGCCACCCACCGGGAATCAGTATAGATCCTGAACCAAAATTTTGGACATGCGGTCAGCTCACCAAAAACGAGTTGAAAAATGGAGCTCAGGGGCACAGCAATTCACAAACTGGCCGAGTAATAAAGGACAACTATCGTCCAAAAATCTGTTGAGGGAAGGCAACGAGGCGGACTTGAAAGCGAGGCAGAATAGCAGGAAACAGATTTCAAGAGGTACGTTGGAATCGCCTTTAAAGCACAGGAAGAGGGGCACAACTTCGACAATGATGCACTTGGCCCAAAAGGGCGTATGCGTTTTCTCCTGAATATATTCAGGAGAAAACGCATACGCCCTTTTTGGCCAAGCAAGCAAGCGGGCAATGCAAATCTGCACTACAAAGAAGTATCACTTCCCACCGGTCAAAAGGGACATCCACAAAATGTGTAAAAACCAGAAAGGCAAGACAGGCCCTGGAGAACAGGGAGCCTTGTTATGCTGATGGGCGGGATGTAAATTGCCAACTGCCTCTCTGGAGGAGTGCATTGTGTTCCCTAAAACAAGTAAACAACAGAGCTACAGAGCCAAGGGCACTTCCAGTCTAGGGAATATACCTTGGGAAAACTGAAAATCAAAAAGACACAGCCACCCCAAAATTTAGGGCTGCACTGCTTACAAGGACCTCAACTTGGGTACACCTTAAATATCCCAGGACATATAAAAATGGTTCAAAAAATTGTGGTACTTACGTACGATGGAATATCCCTCAGCCATGAAATCAATGTCATAAGACCAGTAGCAGCAAAATGGGTGGATTCAGGTACGATGATTCTAAGTGAAATAAGTCACACAGAAAAAGAAACTTATCATAAGATATCACTTATGAAGATCCTGTAAACATGGCTACACTTGAACTGAGTTAGGAAAGAGAACAGTGTCTCACATTTAGAAAACACTCTTATGCCTGCTTAAGGGGGAAGGAGAGGTGGGGTGAGGCATAAAACCAGAGTTTGATATAAGCAGAGGTACCGTTCCAAAAACCAACTATGGAATAGACAAGACCTACACCTTCCTCAGTGAAAGGGACTCAAAACCCCATATTTCCCGCAGAGGAATATATCTGACTAGTAAGAATCTTAAAACCTATGTATTGGTATGTCTCCGTAAGGGAATCAAGTGTGTCTAGACTGGGATAAATATGGCAGCGAGAATCAGCTCAAACCCACTATAAAAAGGAATTTCAAAAATAAAACAAAAAAACTGGGAAATTCTTTACAATTCCTTCAGGGTCTCTGATGAAACCTGAAATGACCCTATCTACAATGACAGCTGGATGTGGCATAAGGCTGGACACTTGGGACTGAGAGGATTGGTGAGATTGGGTGAGGAAATGCAGACCCTTTAAAGCAATAATGCATGGCACACATTCCATGGGTCCCAACTCTCCAGGTTGAAGGGAATATTGCTACAGATATAACATGTACGGGAATCCTAGAGAACGGACACACTGTGAATACGAAAGGTTTCTAAAACTCAACGAATAGTCCCTCTCCTGGTGCTCCGGTTTGACTTTCCATCTGCTTTATTATCAACCTCCCAACTTGGAGAGACAGCCCCTTTAACCTCCTGGTTCGCACAGGTTGCCAATTTGGCAGAGGATGAAAGGGAAGAGGGAGAACCAATGAGAGAGTAGCTGTTAGGCATTTGGACGGGCACATATCACTGTAATTTCCCAGCAGGAAAAATAATTAACCAAAGTCTCAGCCACCCACCGGGAATCAGTATAGATCCTGAACCAAAATTTTGGACTTGCGGTCAGCTCACCAAAAACGAGTTGAAAAATGGAGCTCAGGGGCACAGCAATTCACAAACTGGCCGAGTAATAAAGGACAACTATCGTCCAAAAATCTGTTGAGGGAAGGCAACGAGGCGGACTTGAAAGCGAGGCAGAATAGCAGGAAACAGATTTCAAGAGGTACGTTGGAATCGCCTTTAAAGCACAGGAAGAGGGGCACAACTTCGACAATGATGAACTGGCCCAAAAGGGCGTATGCGTTTTCTCCTGAATATATTCAGGAGAAAACGCATACGCCCTTTTTGGCCAAGCAAGCAAGCGGGCAATGCAAATCTGCACTACAAAGAAGTATCACTCCCCACCGGTCAAAAGGGACATCCACAAAATGTGTAAAAACCAGAAAGGCAAGACAGGCCCTGGAGAACAGGGCGCCTTGTTATGCTGATGGGCGGGATGTAAATTGCCAACTGCCTCTCTGGAGGAGTGCATTGTGTTCCCTAAAACAAGTAAACAACAGAGCTACAGAGCCAAGGGCACTTCCAGTCTAGGGAATATACCTGGGAAAAACTGAAAATCAATAAGACAGAGCCACCCCAAAATTTAGGGCTGCACTGCTTACAAGGACCTCAACTTGGGTACAACTTAAATATCCCAGGAAATATAAAATTGGTTCAAAAAATTGTGGTACTTACGTACGATGGAATATCCCTCAGCCATGAAATCAATGTCATAAGACCAGTAGCAGCAAAATGGGTGGATTCAGGTACGATGATTCTAAGTGAAATAAGTCACAGAGAAAAAGAAACTTATCATAAGTTATCACTTATGAAGATCCTGTAAACATGGCTACACTTGAACTGAGTTAGGAAAGAGAACAGTGTCTCACATTTAGAAAACACTCTTACGCCTGCTTAAGCGGGAAGGAGAGGTGGGGTGATGCATAAAACCAGAGTTTGATATAAGCACAGGTACCGTTCCAAAAACCAACTATGGAATAGACAAGACCTACACCTTCCTCAGTGAAAGGGACTCAAAACCCCATATTTCCCGCAGAGGAATATATCTGACTAGTAAAGTAAGAATCTTAAAACCTATGTATTGATATGTCTCCGTAAGTGAATCAATTGTGTCTAGACTGGGATAAATATGGCAGCGAGAATCAGCTCAAACCCACTATAAAAAGGAATTTCAAAAATAAAACAAAAAAACTGGGAAATTCTTTACAATTCCTTCAGGGTCTCTGATGAAACCTGAAATGACCCTATCTACAATGACAGCTGGATGTGGCATAAGGCTGGACACTTGGGACTGAGAGGATTGGTGAGATTGGGTGAGCAAATGCAGACCCTTTAAAGCAATAATGCATGGCACACATTCCATGGGTCCCAACTCTCCAGGTTGAAGGGAATATTACTACAGATATAACATGTACGGGAATCCTAGAGAACGGACACACTGTGAATACAAAAGGTTTCTAAAACTCAACGAATAGTCCCTCTCCTGGTGCTCCGGTTTGACTTTCCCTCTGCTTTATTATCAACCTCCCAACTTGGAGAGACAGCCCCTTTAACCTCCTGGTTCGCACAGGTTGCCAATTTGGCAGAGGATGAAAGGGAAGAGGGAGAACCAATGAGAGAGTAGCTGTTAGGCATTTGGACGGGCACATATCACTGTAATTTCCCGGCAGGAAGAAGAATTAACCAAAGTCTCAGCCACCCACCGGGAATCAGTATAGATCCTGAACCAAAATTTTGGACTTGCGGTCAGCTCACCAAAAACGAGTTGAAAAATGGAGCTCAGGGGCACAGCAATTCACAAACTGGCCGAGTAATAAAGGACAAATATCGTCCAAAAATCTGTTGAGGGAAGGCAACGAGGCGGACTTGAAAGCGAGGCAGAATAGCAGGAAACAGATTTCAAGAGGTACGTTGGAATCGCCTTTAAAGCACAGGAAGAGGGGCACAACTTCGACAATGATGCACTTGGCCAAAAAGGGCGTATGCGTTTTCTCCTGAATATATTCAGGAGAAAACGCATACGCCCTTTTTGGCCAAGCAAGCAAGCGGGCAATGCAAATCTGCACGACAAAGAAGTATCACTTCCCACCGGTCAAAAGGGACATCCACAAAATGTGTAAAAACCAGAAAGGCAAGACAGGCCCTGGAGAACAGGGAGCCTTGTTTTGCTGAATGGCGGGATGTAAATTGCCAACTGCCTCTCTGGAGGAGTGCATTGTGTTCCCTAAAACAAGTAAACAACAGAGCTACAGAGCCAAGGGCACTTCCAGTCTAGGGAATATACCTTGGGAAAACTGAAAATCAAAAAGACACAGCCACCCCAAAATTTAGGGCTGCACTGCTTACAAGGACCTCAACTTGGGTACACCTTAAATATCCCAGGAAATATAAAAATGGTTCAAAAAATTGTGGTACTTACGTACGATGGAATATCCCTCAGCCATGAAATCAATGTCATAAGACCAGTAGCAGCAAAATGGGTGGATTCAGGTACGATGATTCTAAGTGAAATAAGTCACAGAGAAAAAGAAACTTATCATAAGATATCACTTATGAAGATCCTGTAAACATGGCTACAGTTGAACTGAGTTAGGAAAGAGAACAGTGTCTCACATTTAGAAAACACTCTTATGCCTGCTTAAGGGGGAAGGAGAGGTGGGGTGATGCATAAAATCAGAGTTTGATATAAGCACAGGTACCGTTCCAAAAACCAACTATGGAATAGACAAGACCTACACCTTCCTCAGTGAAAGGGACTCAAAACCCCATATTTCCCGCAGAGGAATATATCTGACTAGTAAGAATCTTAAAACCTATGTATTGATATGTCTCCGTAAGGGAATCAAGTGTGTCTAGAATGGCATAAACATGGCAGCGAGAATCAGCTCAAACCCACTATAAAAAGGAATTTCAAAAACAAAACAAAAAAGCTGGGAAATTCTTTACAATTCCTTCAGGGTCTCTGATGAAACCTGGAATGACCCTATCTACAACGACAGCTGGATGTGGCATAAGGCTGGACACTTTGGACTGAGAGGATTGGTGAGATTGGGTGAACAAATGCAGACCATTTAAAGCAATAATGCATGGCACACATTCCATGGGTCCCAACTCTCCAGGTTGAAGGGAATATTACTACAGTTATAACATGTACGGGAAACCTAGAGAACGGACACACTGTGAATACGAAAGGTTTCTAAAACTCAACGAATAGTCCCACTCCTGGTGCTCCGGTTTGACTTTCCATCTGCTTTACTATCAACCTCCCAACTTGGAGAGACAGCCCCTTTAACCTCCTGGTTCGCACAGGTTGCCAATTTGGCAGAGGATGAAAGGGAAGAGGGAGAACCAATGAGAGAGTAGCTGTTAGGCATTTGGACGGGCACATATCACTGTAATTTCCCAGCAGGAAGAAGAATTAACCAAAGTCTCAGCCCCCCACCGGGAACCAGTATAGGTCCTGAACCAAAATTTTGGACTTGCGGTCAGCTCACCTAACACGAGTTGAAAAATGAGGCTCAGGGGCACAGCAATTCACAAACTGGCCGAGTAATAAAGGACAACTATCGTCCAAATATCTGTTGAGGGATGGCCACGAGGCGGACTTGAAAGCGAGGCAGAATAGCAGGAAACAGATTTCAAGAGGTACGTTGGAATCGCCTTTAAAGCACAGGAAGAGGGGCACAACTTCGACAATGATGCACTTGGCCAAAAAGGGCGTATGCGTTTTCTCCTGAATATATTCAGGAGAAAACGCATACGCCCTTTTTGGCCAAGCAAGCAAGCAGGCAATGCAAATCTGCACTACAAAGAAGTATCACTTCCCACCGGTCAAAAGGGACATCCACAAAATGTGTAAAAACCAGAAAGGCAAGACAGGCACTGGAGAACAGGGAGCCTTGTTATGCTGATGGGCGGGATGTAAATTGCCCACTGCCTCTCTGGAGGAGTGCATTGTGTTCCCTAAAACAAGTAAACAACAGAGCTACAGAGCCAAGGGCACTTCCAGTCTAGGGAATATACCTGGGAAAAACTGAAAATCAATAAGACAGAGCCACCCCAATATTTAGGGCTGCACTGCTTACAAGGACATCAACTTGGGTACACCTTAAATATCCCAGGAAATATAAAATTGGTTCAAAAAATTGTGGTACTTACGTACGATGGAATATCCCTCAGCCATGAAATCAATGTCATAAGACCAGTAGCAGCAAAATGGGTGGATTCAGGTACGATGATTTTAAGTGAAATAAGTCACAGAGAAAAAGAAACTTATCATAAGTTATCACTTATGAAGATCCTGTAAACATGGCTACACTTGAACTGAGTTAGGAAAGAGAACAGTGTCTCACATTTAGAAAACACTCTTATGCCTGCTTAAGGGGGAAGGAGAGGTGGGGTGATGCATAAAACCAGAGTTTGATATAAGCACAGGTACCGTTCCAAAAACCAACTATGGAATAGACAAGACCTACACCTTCCTCAGTGAAAGGGACTCAAAACCCCATATTTCCAGGAGAAGAATATATCTTACTAGTAAGAATCTTAAAACCTATGTATTGATATGTCTCCGTAAGGGAATCAAGTGTGTCTAGACTGGCACAAACATGGCAGCGAGAATCAGCTCAAACCCACTATAAAAAGGAATTTCAAAAACAAAACAAAAAAAACTGGGAAATTCTTTACAATTCCTTCAGGGTCTCTGATGAAACCTGAAATGACCCTATCTACAATGACAGCTGGATGTGGCATAAGGCTGGACACTTGGGACTGAGAGGATTGGTGAGATTGGGTGAGCAAATGCAGACCCTTTAAAGCAATAATTCATGGCACACATTCCATGGGTCCCAATTCTCCAGGTTGAAGGGAATATTACTACAGATATAACATGTATGGGAATCTTAGAGAACGGACACACTGTGAATATGAAAGGTTTCTAAAACTCAACGAATAGTCCCTCTCCTGGTGCTCCAGTTTGACTTTCCATCTGCTTTATTATCATCCTCCCAACTTGGAGAGACAGCCCCTTTAACCTCCTGGTTCGCACAAGTTGCCAATTTGGCAGAGGATGAAAGGGAAGAGGGCGAACTAATGAGAGAGTAGCTGTTAGGCATTTGGACGGGCACATATCACTGTAATTTCCCGGCAGGAAGAAGAATTAACCAAAGTCTCAGCCACCCACCGGGAATCAGTATAGATCCGGAACCAAAATTTTGGACTTGCGGTCAGCTCACCAAAAACGAGTTGAAAAATGGAGCTCAGGGGCACAGCAATTCACAAACTGGCCGAGTAATAAAGGACAACTATCGTCCAAAAATCTGTTGAGGGAAGGCAACGAGGCGGACTTGAAAGCGTGGCAGAATAGCAGGAAACAGATTCAAGAGGTACGTTGGAATCACCTTTAAAGCACAGGAAGAGGGGCACAACTTCAACAATGATGCACTTGGCCAAAAAGGGCGTATGTGTTTTCTCCTGAATATATTCAGGAGAAAACGCATACGCCCTTTTTGGCCAAGCAAGCAAGCGGGCAATGCAAATCTGCACTACAAAGAAGTATCACTTCCCACCGGTCAAAAGGGATATCCACAAAATGTGTAAAAACCAGAAAGGCAAGACAGGCCCTGGAGAACAGGGAGCCTTGTTATGCTGATGGGCGGGATGTAAATTGCCAACTGCCTCTCTGGAGGAGTGCATTGTGTTCCCTAAAACAAGTAAACAACAGAGCTACAGAGCCAAGGGCACTTCCAGTCTAGGGAATATACCTTGGGAAAACTGAAAATCAAAAAGACACTGCCACCCCAAAATTTAGGGCTGCACTGCTTACAAGGACCTCAACTTGGGTACACCTTAAATATCCCAGGAAATATAAAAATGGATCAAAAAATTGTGGTACTTACGTACGATGGAATATCCCTCAGCCATGAAATCAATGTCATAAGACCAGTAGCAGCCAAATGGGTGGATTCAGGTACGATGATTCTAAGTGAAATAAGTCACACAGAAAAAGAAACTTATCATAAGATATCACTTATGAAGATCCTGTAAACATGGCTACACTTGAACTGAGTTAGGAAAGAGAACAGTGTCTCACATTTAGAAAACACTCTTATGCCTGCTTAAGGGGGAAGGAGAGGTGGGGTGATGCATAAAACCAGAGTTTGATATAAGCACAGGTACCGTTCCAAAAACCAACTATGGAATAGACAAGACCTACACCTTCCTCAGTGAAAGGGACTCAAAACCCCATATTTCCCGCAGAGGAATATATCTGACTAGTAAGAATCTTAAAACCTATGTATTGATATGTCTCCGTAAGGGAATCAAGTGTGTCTAGACTGGGATAAATATGGCAGCGAGAATCAGCTCAAACCCACTATAAAAAGGAATTTCAAAAACAAAACAAAAAAACTGGAAATTCTTTACAATTCCTTCAGGGTCTCTGATGAAACCTGAAATGACCCTATCTACAATGACAGTTGGATGTGGCATAAGGCTGGACACTTGGGACTGAGAGGATTGGTGAGATTGGGTGAGCAAATGCAGACCATTTAAAGCAATAATGCATGGCACACATTCCATGGGTCCCAACTCTCCAGGTTGAAGGGAATATTACTACAGATATAACATGTACGGGAATCCTAGAGAACGGACACACTGTGAATACGAAAGGTTTCTAAAACTCAACGAATAGTCCCTCTCCTGGTGCTCCGGTTTGACTTTCCATCTGCTTTATTATCAACCTCCCAACTTGGAGAGACAGCCCCTTTAACCTCCTGGTTCGCACAGGTTGCCAATTTGGCAGAGGATGAAAGGGAAGAGGGAGAACCAATGAGAGAGTAGCTGTTAGGCATTTGGACGGGCACATATCACTGTAATTTCCCGGCAGGAAGAAAAATTAACCAAAGTCTCAGCCACCCACCGGGAATCAGTATAGTTCCTGAACCAAAATTTTGGACTTACGGTCAGCTCACCAAAAACGAGTTGAAAAATGGAGCTCAGGGGCACAGCAATTCACAAACTGGCCGAGTAATAAAGGACAACTATCGTCCAAAAATCTGTTGAGGGAAGGCAACGAGGTGGACTTGAAAGCGAGGCAGAATAGCAGGAAACAGATTTCAAGAGGTACGTTGGAATCGCCTTTAAAGCACAGGAAGAGGGGCACAACTTCGACAATGATGCACTTGGCCAAAAAGGGCGTATGCGTTTTCTCCTGAATATATTCAGGAGAAAACGCATACGCCCTTTTTGGCCAAGCAAGCAAGCGGGCAATGCAAATCTGCACTACAAAGAAGTATCACTTCCCAGCAGTCAAAAGGGACATCCACAAAATGTGTAAAAACCAGAAAGGCAAGACAGGCCCTGGAGAACAGGGAGCCTTGTTATGCTGATGGGCGGGATGTAAATTGCCAACTGCCTCTCTGGAGGAGTGCATTGTGTTCCCTAAAACAAGTAAACAACAGAGCTACAGAGCCAAGGGCACTTCCAGTCTAGGTAATATACCTTGGGAAAACTGAAAATCAAAAAGACACAGCCACCCCAAAATTTAGGGCTGCACTGCTTACAAGGACCTCAACTTGGGTACACCTTAAATATCCCAGGAAATATAAAAATGGTTCAAAAAATTGTGGTACTTACGTACGATGGAATATCCCTCAGCCATGAAATCAATGTCATAAGACCAGTAGCAGCCAAATGGGTGGATTCAGGTACGATGATTCTAAGTGAAATAAGTCACACAGAAAAAGAAACTTATCATAAGATATCACTTATGAAGATCCTGTAAACATGGGTACACTTGAACTGAGTTAGGAAAGAGAACAGTGTCTCACATTTAGAAAACACTCTTATGCCTGCTTAAGGGGGAAGGAGAGGTGGGGTGATGCATAAAACCAGAGTTTGATATAAGCAGAGGTACCGTTCCAAAAACCAACTATGGAATAGGCAAGACCTACACCTTCCTCAGTGAAAAGGACTCAAAACTCCATATTTCCCGCAGAGGAATATATCTGACTAGTAAGAATCTTAAAACCTATGTATTGATATGTCTCCGTAAGGGAACCAAGTGTGTCTAGACTGGCATAAACATGGCAGCGAGAATCAGCTCAAACCCACTATAAAAAGGAATTTCAAAAACAAAACAAAAAACTGGGAAATTCTTTACAATTCATTCAGAGTCTCTGATGAAACCTGGACTGACCCTATCTACAACGACAGCTGGATGTGGCATAAGGCGGGACACTTGGACTGAGAGGATTGGTGAGATTGGGTGAACAAATGCAGAACCTTTAAAGCATTAATGCATGGCACCCATTCCATGGGTCCCAACTCTCCAGGTTGGAGGGAATATTACTACAGTTATAACATGTACGGGAAACCTAGAGAACGGACACACTGTGAATACGAAAGGTTTCTAAAACTCAACGAATAGTCCCTCTCCTGGTGCTCCGGTTTGACTTTCCACCTGCTTTACTATCAACCTCCCAACTTGGAGAGACAGCCCCTTTAACCTCCTGGTTCGCACAGGTTGCCAATTTGGCAGAGGATGAAAGGGAAGAGGGAGAACCAATGATAGAGTAGCTGCTACGCATTTGGACGGGCACATATCACGCTAATTTCCCGGCAGAAAGAAGAATTAACCAAAGTCTCAGCCCCCCACCGGGAACCAGCATAGATCCTGAACCAAAATTTTGGACCTGCGGTCAGCTCACCAAAAACGAGTTGAAAAATGGAGCTCAGGGGCACAGCAATTCACAAACTGGCCGAGTAATAAAGGACAACTATCGTCCAAAAATCTGTTGAGGGAAGGAAACGAGGTGGACTTGAAAGCGAAGCAGAAAAGCAGGAAACAGATTTCAAGAGGTACGTTGGAATCACCTTTAAAGCACCGGATGAGGGGCACAACTTCGGCAATGATGCACGTGGCCAAAAAGGGCGTATGCGTTTTCTCCTGAATATATTCAGGAGAAAACGCATATGCCCTTTTTGGCCAAGCAAGCAATCGGGCAATGCAAATCTGCATTACAAAGAAGTATCACTTACCACCGGTCAAAAGGGACATCCACAAAATGTGTAAAAACCAGAAAGGCAAGACAGGCACTGGAGAACAGGGAGCCTTGTTATGCTGATGGGCGGATGTAAATTGCCAACTGCCTCTCTGGAAGAGTACATTGTGTTCCCTAAAACAAGTAAAGAACAGAGCTACAGAGCCAAGGGCACTTCCAGTCTAAGGAATATACCTTTGGAAAACTGAATATCAAAAAGACACAGCCACCCCAAAATTTAGGGCTACACTGCTTACAAGGACCTCAACTTGGGTACACCTTAAATATCCCAGGAAATATAAAAATGGTTCAAAAAATTGTGGTACTTACGTACGATGGAATATCCCTCAGCCATGAAATCAATGTCATAAGACCAGTAGCAGCAAAATGGGTGGATTCAGGTACGATGATTCTAAGTGAAATAAATCACACAGAAAAAGAAACTTATCATAAGATATCACTTATGAAGATCCTGTAAACATGGCTACACTTGAACTGAGTTAGGAAAGAGAACAGTGTCTCACATTTAGAAAACACTCTTATGCCTGCTTAAGGGGGAAGGAGAGGTGGGGTGATGCATAAAACCAGAGTTTGATATAAGCACAGGTACCGTTCCAAAAACCAACTATGGAATAGACAAGACCTACACCTTCCTCAGTGAAAGGGACTCAAAACCCCATATTTCCCGCAGAGGAAAATATCTGACTAGTAAGAATCTTAAAACCTATGTATTGATATGTCTCCGTAAGGGAATCAAGTGTGTCTAGACTGGCATAAACATGGCAGCGAGAATCAGCTCAAACCCACTATAAAAAGGAATTTCAAAAACAAAAAAAAAAACTGGGAAATTCTTTACAATTCCTTCAGGGTCTCTGATGAAACCTGGAATGACCCTATCTACAACGACAGCTGGATGTGGCATAAGGCTGGACACTTTGGACTGAGAGGATTGGTGAGATTGGGTGAACAAATGCAGACCATTTAAAGCAATAATGCATGGCACACATTCCATGGGTCCCAACTCTCCAGGTTGAAGGGAATATTACTACAGATATAACATGTACGGGAATCCTAGAGAACGGACACACTGTGAATACGAAAGGTTTCTAAAACTCAACGAATAGTCCCTCTCCTGGTGCTCCGGTTTGACTTTCCATCTGCTTTATTATCAACCTCCCAACTTGGAGAGACAGCCCCTTTAACCTCCTGGTTCGCACAGGTTGCCAATTTGGCAGAGGATGAAAGGGAAGAGGGAGAACCAATGAGAGAGTAGCTGTTAGGCATTTGGACGGGCACATATCACTGTAATTTCCCGGCAGGAAGAAGAATTAACCAAAGTCTCAGCCACCCACCGGGAATCAGTATAGATCCGGAACCAAAATTTTGGACTTGCGGTCAGCTCACTAAAAACGAGTTGAAAAATGGAGCTCAGGGGCACAGCAATTCACAAACTGGCCGAGTAATAAAGGACAACTATCGTCCAAAAATCTGTTGAGGGAAGGCAACGAGGCGGACATGAAAGCGAGGCAGAATAGCAGGAAACAGATTTCAAGAGGTACGTTGGAATCGCCTTTAAAGCACAGGAAGAGGGGCACAACTTCGACAATGATGCACTTGGCCAAAAAGGGCGTATGCGTTTTCTCCTGTATATATTCAGGAGAAAACGCATACGCCCTTTTTGGCCAAGCAAGCAAGTGGGCAATGCAAATCTGCACTACAAAGAAGTATCACATCCCACCGGTCAAAAGGGACATCCACAAAATGTGTAAAAACCAGAAAGGCAAGACAGGCCCTGGAGAACAGGGAACCTTGTTATGTTGATGGGCGGGATGTAAATTGCCAACTGCCTCTCTGGAGGAGTGCATTGTGTTCCCTAAAACAAGTCAAAAACAGAGCTACAGAGCCAAGGGCACTTCCAGTCTAGGGAATATACCTGGGAAAAACTGAAAATCAATAAGACAGAGCCACCCCAAAATTTAGGGCTGCACTGCTTACAAGGACCTCAACTTGGGTACACCTTAAATATCCCAGGAAATATAAAATTGGTTCAAAAAATTGTGGTACTTACGTACGATGGAATATCCCTCAGCCATGAAATCAATGTCATAAGACCAGTAGCAGCAAAATGGGTGGATTCAGGTACGATGATTTTAAGTGAAATAAGTCACAGAGAAAAAGAAACTTATCATAAGTTATCACTTATGAAGATCCTGTAAACATGGCTACACTTGAACTGAGTTAGGAAAGAGAACAGTGTCTCACATTTAAAAAACACTCTTATGCCTGCTTAAGGGGGAAGGAGAGGTGGGGTGATGCATAAAACCAGAGTTTGATATAAGCACAGGTACCGTTCCAAAAACCAACTAGGGAATAGACAAGACCTACACCTTCCTCAGTGAAAGGGACTCAAAACCCCATATTTCCAGGAGAAGAATATATCTTACTAGTAAGAATCTTAAAACCTATGTATTGATATGTCTCCGTAAGGGAATCAAGTGTGTCTAGACTGGCACAAACATGGCAGCGAGAATCAGCTCAAACCCACTATAAAAAGGAATTTCAAAAACAAAACAAAAAAAACTGGGAAATTCTTTACAATTCCTTCAGGGTCTCTGATGAAACCTGAAATGACCCTATCTACAATGACAGCTGGATGTGGCATAAGGCTGGACACTTGGGACTGAGAGGATTGGTGAGATTGGGTGAGCAAATGCAGACCCTTTAAAGCAATAATGCATGGCACACATTCAATGGGTCCCAACTCTCCAGGTTGAAGGGAATATTACTACAGATATAACATGTACGGGAATCCTAGAGAACGGACACACTGTGAATACGTAAGGTTTCTAAAACTCAACGAATATTCCCTCTCTTGGTGCTCCAGTTTGACTTTCCATCTGCTTTATTATCAACCTCCCAACTTGGAGAGACAGCCCCTTTAACCTCCTGGTTCGCACAGGTTGCCAATTTGGCAGAGGATGAAAGGGAAGAGGGAGAACCAATGAGAGAGTAGCTGTTAGGCATTTGGACGGGCACATATCACTGTAATTTCCCGGCAGGAAGAAGAATTAACCAAAGTCTCAGCCCCCCACCGGGAACCAGTATAGGTCCTGAACCAAAATTTTGGACTTGCGGTCAGCTCACCTAAAACGAGTTGAAAAATGGAGCTCAGGGGCACAGCAATTCACAAACTGGCCGAGTAATAAAGGACAACTATCGTCCAAATATCTGTTGAGGGAAGGCCACGAGGCGGACTTGAAAGCGAGGCAGAATAGCAGGAAACAGATTTCAAGAGGTACGTTGGAATCGCCTTTAAAGCACAGGAAGAGGGGCACAACTTCGACAATGATGCACTTGGCCAAAAAGGGCGTATGCGTTTTCTCCTGAATATATTCAGGAGAAAACGCATACGCCCTTTTTGGCCAAGCAAGCAAGCAGGCAATGCAAATCTGCACTACAAAGAAGTATCACTTCCCACCGGTCAAAAGGGACATCCACAAAATGTGTAAAAACCAGAAAGGCAAGACAGGCCCTGGAGAACAGGGAGCCTTGTTATGCTGATGGGCGGGATGTAAATTGCCAACTGCCTCTCTGGAGGAGTGCATTGTGTTCCCTAAAACAAGTAAACAACAGAGCTACAGAGCCAAGGGCACTTCCAGTCTAGGGAATATACCTTGGGAAAACTGAAAATCAAAAAGACACAGCCACCCCAAAATTTAGGGCTGCACTGCTTACAAGGACCTCAACTTGGGTACACCTTAAATATCCCAGGAAATATAAAAATGGTTCAAAAAATTTTGGTACTTACATACGATGGAATATCCCTCAGCCATGAAATCAATGTCATAAGACCAGTAGCAGCAAAATGGTTGGATTCAGGTACGATGATTCTAAGTGAAATAAGTCACAGAGAAAAAGAAACTTATCATAAGATATCACTTATGAAGATCCTGTAAACATGGGTACACTTGAACTGAGTTAGGAAAGAGAACAGTGTCTCACATTTAGAAAACACTCTTATGCCTGCTTAAGGGGGAAGGAGAGGTGGGGTGATGCATAAAACCAGAGTTTGATATAAGCAGAGGTACCGTTCCAAAAACCAACTATGGAATAGGCAAGACCTACACCTTCCTCAGTGAAAGGGACTCAAAACTCCATATTTCCCGCAGAGGAATATATCTGACTAGTAAGAATCTTAAAACCTATGTATTGATATGTCTCCGTAAGGGAACCAAGTGTGTCTAGACTGGCATAAACATGGCAGCGAGAATCAGCTCAAACCCACTATAAAAAGGAATTTCAAAAACAAAACAAAAAACTGGGAAATTCTTTACAATTCATTCAGAGTCTCTGATGAAACCTGGACTGACCCTATCTACAATGACAGCTGGATGTGGCATAAGGCGGGACACTTGGACTGAGAGGATTGGTGAGATTGGGTGAACAAATGCAGAACCTTTAAAGCATTAATGCATGGCACCCATTCCATGGGTCCCAACTCTCCAGGTTGGAGGGAATATTACTACAGTTATAACATGTACGGGAAACCTAGAGAACGGACACACTGTGAATACGAAAGGTTTCTAAAACTCAACGAATAGTCCCTCTCCTGGTGCTCCGGTTTGACTTTCCACCTGCTTTACTATCAACCTCCCAACTTGGAGAGACAGCCCCTTTAACCTCCTGGTTCGCACAGGTTGCCAATTTGGCAGAGGATGAAAGGGAAGAGGGAGAACCAATGATAGAGTAGCTGCTACGCATTTGGACGGGCACATATCACGCTAATTTCCCGGCAGAAAGAAGAATTAACCAAAGTCTCAGCCCCCCACCGGGAACCAGCATAGATCCTGAACCAAAATTTTGGACCTGCGGTCAGCTCACCAAAAACGAGTTGAAAAATGGAGCTCAGGGGCACAGCAATTCACAAACTGGCCGAGTAATAAAGGACAACTATCGTCCAAAAATCTGTTGAGGGAAGGAAACGAGGTGGACTTGAAAGCGAAGCAGAAAAGCAGGAAACAGATTTCAAGAGGTACGTTGGAATCACCTTTAAAGCACCGGATGAGGGGCACAACTTCGGCAATGATGCACGTGGCCAAAAAGGGCGTATGCGTTTTCTCCTGAATATATTCAGGAGAAAACGCATACGCCCTTTTTGGCCAAGCAAGCAATCGGGCAATGCAAATCTGCATTACAAAGAAGTATCACTTACCACCGGTCAAAAGGGATATCCACAAAATGTGTAAAAACCAGAAAGGCAAGACAGGCACTGGAGAACAGGGAGCCTTGTTATGCTGATGGGCGGATGTAAATTGCCAACTGCCTCTCTGGAAGAGTACATTGTGTTCCCTAAAACAAGTAAAGAACAGAGCTACAGAGCCAAGGGCACTTCCAGTCTAAGGAATATACCTTTGGAAAACTGAATATCAAAAAGACACAGCCACCCCAAAATTTAGGGCTGCACTGCTTACAAGGACCTCAACTTGGGTACACCTTAAATATCCCAGGAAATATAAAAATGGTTCAAAAAATTGTGGTACTTACGTACGATGGAATATCCCTCAGCCATGAAATCAATGTCATAAGACCAGTAGCAGCAAAATGGGTGGATTCAGGTACGATGATTCTAAGTGAAATAAATCACACAGAAAAAGAAACTTATCATAAGATATCACTTATGAAGATCCTGTAAACATGGCTACACTTGAACTGAGTTAGGAAAGAGAACAGTGTCTCACATTTAGAAAACACTCTTATGCCTGCTTAAGGGGGAAGGAGAGGTGGGGTGATGCATAAAACCAGAGTTTGATATAAGCACAGGTACCGTTCCAAAAACCAACTATGGAATAGACAAGACCTACACCTTCCTCAGTGAAAGGGACTCAAAACCCCATATTTCCCGCAGAGGAATATATCTGACTAGTAAGAATCTTAAAACCTATGTATTGATATGTCTCCGTAAGGGAATCAAGTGTGTCTAGACTGGCATAAACATGGCAGCGAGAATCAGCTCAAACCCACTATAAAAAGGAATTTCAAAAACAAAAAAAAAAACTGGGAAATTCTTTACAATTCCTTCAGGGTCTCTGATGAAACCTGGAATGACCCTATCTACAACGACAGCTGGATGTGGCATAAGGCTGGACACTTTGGACTGAGAGGATTGGTGAGATTGGGTGAACAAATGCAGACCATTTAAAGCAATAATGCATGGCACACATTCCATGGGTCCCAACTCTCCAGGTTGAAGGGAATATTACTACAGATATAACATGTACGGGAATCCTAGAGAACGGACACACTGTGAATACGAAAGGTTTCTAAAACTCAACGAATAGTCCCTCTCCTGGTGCTCCGGTTTGACTTTCCATCTGCTTTATTATCAACCTCCCAACTTGGAGAGACAGCCCCTTTAACCTCCTGGTTCGCACAGGTTGCCAATTTGGCAGAGGATGAAAGGGAAGAGGGAGAACCAATGAGAGAGTAGCTGTTAGGCATTTGGACGGGCACATATCACTGTAATTTCCCGGCAGGAAGAAGAATTAACCAAAGTCTCAGCCACCCACCGGGAATCAGTATAGATCCGGAACCAAAATTTTGGACTTGCGGTCAGCTCACCAAAAACGAGTTGAAAAATGGAGCTCAGGGGCACAGCAATTCACAAACTGGCCGAGTAATAAAGGACAACTATCGTCCAAAAATCTGTTGAGGGAAGGCAACAAGGCGGACATGAAAGCGAGGCAGAATAGCAGGAAACAGATTTCAAGAGGTACGTTGGAATCGCCTTTAAAGCACAGGAAGAGGGGCACAACTTCGACAATGATGCACTTGGCCAAAAAGGGCGTATGCGTTTTCTCCTGAATATATTCAGGAGAAAACGCATACGCCCTTTTTGGCCAAGCAAGCAAGTGGGCAATGCAAATCTGCACTACAAAGAAGTATCACATCCCACCGGTCAAAAGGGACATCCACAAAATGTGTAAAAACCAGAAAGGCAAGACAGGCCCTGGAGAACAGGGAACCTTGTTATGCTGATGGGCGGGATGTAAATTGCCAACTGCCTCTCTGGAGGAGTGCATTGTGTTCCCTAAAACAAGTCAAAAACAGAGCTACAGAGCCAAGGGCACTTCCAGTCTAGGGAATATACCTGGGAAAAACTGAAAATCAATAAGACAGAGCCACCCCAAAATTTAGGGCTGCACTGCTTACAAGGACCTCAACTTGGGTACACCTTAAATATCCCAGGAAATATAAAATTGGTTCAAAAAATTGTGGTACTTACGTACGATGGAATATCCCTCAGCCATGAAATCAATGTCATAAGACCAGTAGCAGCAAAATGGTTGGATTCAGGTACGATGATTCTAAGTGAAATAAGTCACAGAGAAAAAGAAACTTATCATAAGATATCACTTATGAAGATCCTGTAAACATGGGTACACTTGAACTGAGTTAGGAAAGAGAACAGTGTCTCACATTTAGAAAACACTCTTATGCCTGCTTAAGGGGGAAGGAGAGGTGGGGTGATGCATAAAACCAGAGTTTGATATAAGCAGAGGTACCGTTCCAAAAACCAACTATGGAATAGGCAAGACCTACACCTTGATCAGTGAAAGGGACTCAAAACTCCATATTTCCCGCAGAGGAATATATCTGACTAGTAAGAATCTTAAAACCTATGTATTGATATGTCTCCGTAAGGGAACCAAGTGTGTCTAGACTGGCATAAACATGGCAGCGAGAATCAGCTCAAACCCACTATAAAAAGGAATTTCAAAAACAAAACAAAAAACTGGGAAATTCTTTACAATTCATTCAGAGTCTCTGATGAAACCTGGACTGACCCTATCTACAACGACAGCTGGATGTGGCATAAGGCGGGACACTTGGAATGAGAGGATTGGTGAGATTGGGTGAACAAATGCAGAACCTTTAAAGCATTAATGCATGGCACCCATTCCATGGGTCCCAACTCTCCAGGTTGGAGGGAATATTACTACAGTTATAACATGTACGGGAAACCTAGAGAACGGACACACTGTGAATACGAAAGGTTTCTAAAACTCAACGAATAGTCCCTCTCCTGGTGCTCCGGTTTGACTTTCCACCTGCTTTACTATCAACCTCCCAACTTGGAGAGACAGCCCCTTTAACCTCCTGGTTCGCACAGGTTGCCAATTTGGCAGAGGATGAAAGGGAAGAGGGAGAACCAATGATAGAGTAGCTGCTACGCATTTGGACGGGCACATATCACGCTAATTTCCCGGCAGAAAGAAGAATTAACCAAAGACTCAGCCCCCCACCGGGAACCAGCATAGATCCTGAATCAAAATTTTGGACCTGCGGTCAGCTCACCAAAAACGAGTTGAAAAATGGAGCTCAGGGGCACAGCAATTCACAAACTGGCCGAGTAATAAAGGACAACTATCGTCCAAAAATCTGTTGAGGGAAGGAAACGAGGTGGACTTGAAAGCGAAGCAGAAAAGCAGGAAACAGATTTCAAGAGGTACGTTGGAATCACCTTTAAAGCACCGGATGAGGGGCACAACTTCGGCAATGATGCACGTGGCCAAAAAGGGCGTATGCATTTTCTCCTAAATATATTCAGGAGAAAACGCATACGCCCTTTTTGGCCAAGCAAGCAATCGGGCAATGCAAATCTGCATTACAAAGAAGTATCACTTACCACCGGTCAAAAGGGACATCCACAAAATGTGTAAAAACCAGAAAGGCAAGACAGGCACTGGAGAACAGGGAGCCTTGTTATGCTGATGGGCGGATGTAAATTGCCAACTGCCTCTCTGGAAGAGTACATTGTGTTCCCTAAAACAAGTAAAGAACAGAGCTACAGAGCCAAGGGCACTTCCAGTCTAAGGAATATACCTTTGGAAAACTGAATATCAAAAAGACACAGCCACCCCAAAATTTAGGGCTGCACTGCTTACAAGGACCTCAACTTGGGTACACCTTAAATATCCCAGGAAATATAAAAATGGTTCAAAAAATTGTGGTACTTACGTACGATGGAATATCCCTCAGCCATGAAATCAATGTCATAAGACCAGTAGCAGCAAAATGGGTGGATTCAGGTACGATGATTCTAAGTGAAATAAATCACACAGAAAAAGAAACTTATCATAAGATATCACTTATGAAGATCCTGTAAACATGGCTACACTTGAACTGAGTTAGGAAAGAGAACAGTGTCTCACATTTAGAAAACACTCTTATGCCTGCTTAAGGGGGAAGGAGAGGTGGGGTGATGCATAAAACTAGAGTTTGATATAAGCACAGGTACCGTTCCAAAAACCAACTATGGAATAGACAAGACCTACACCTTCCTCAGTGAAAGGGACTCAAAACCCCATATTTCCCGCAGAGGAATATATCTGACTAGTAAGAATCTTAAAACCTATGTATTGATATGTCTCCGTAAGGGAATCAAGTGTGTCTAGACTGGCATAAACATGGCAGCGAGAATCAGCTCAAACCCACTATAAAAAGGAATTTCAAAAACAAAAAAAAAAACTGGGAAATTCTTTACAATTCCTTCAGGGTCTCTGATGAAACCTGGAATGACCCTATCTACAACGACAGCTGGATGTGGCATAAGGCTGGACACTTTGGACTGAGAGGATTGGTGAGATTGGGTGAACAAATGCAGACCATTTAAAGCAATAATGCATGGCACACATTCCATGGGTCCCAACTCTCCAGGTTGAAGGGAATATTACTACAGATATAACATGTACGGGAATCCTAGAGAACGGACACACTGTGAATACGAAAGGTTTCTAAAACTCAACGAATAGTCCCTCTCCTGGTGCTCCGGTTTGACTTTCCATCTGCTTTATTATCAACCTCCCAACTTGGAGAGACAGCCCCTTTAACCTCCTGGTTCGCACAGGTTGCCAATTTGGCAGAGGATGAAAGGGAAGAGGGAGAACCAATGAGAGAGTAGCTGTTAGGCATTTGGACGGGCACATATCACTGTAATTTCCCGGCAGGAAGAAGAATTAACCAAAGTCTCAGCCACCCACCGGGAATCAGTATAGATCCGGAACCAAAATTTTGGACTTGCGGTCAGCTCACCAAAAACGAGTTGAAAAATGGAGCTCAGGGGCACAGCAATTCACAAACTGGCCGAGTAATAAAGGACAACTATCGTCCAAAAATCTGTTGAGGGAAGGCAACGAGGCGGACATGAAAGTGAGGCAGAATAGCAGGAAACAGATTTCAAGAGGTACGTTGGAATCGCCTTTAAAGCACAGGAAGAGGGGCACAACTTCGACAATGATGCACTTGGCCAAAAAGGGCGTATGCGTTTTCTCCTGAATATATTCAGGAGAAAACGCATACGCCCTTTTTGGCCAAGCAAGCAAGTGGGCAATGCAAATCTGCACTACAAAGAAGTATCACATCCCACCGGTCAAAAGGGACATCCACAAAATGTGTAAAAACCAGAAAGGCAAGACAGGCCCTGGAGAACAGGGAACCTTGTTATGCTGATGGGCGGGATGTAAATTGCCAACTGCCTCTCTGGAGGAGTGCATTGTGTTCCCTAAAACAAGTAAACAACAGAGCTACAGAGCCAAGGGCACTTCCAGTCTAGGGAATATACCTGGGAAAAACTGAAAATCAATAAGACAGAGCCACCCCAAAATTTAGGGCTGCACTGCTTACAAGGACCTCAACTTGGGTACACCTTAAATATCCCAGGAAATATAAAATTGGTTCAAAAAATTGTGGTACTTACGTACGATGGAATATCCCTCAGCCATGAAATCAATGTCATAAGACCAGTAGCAGCAAAATGGGTGGATTCAGGTACGATGATTTTAAGTGAAATAAGTCACAGAGAAAAAGAAACTTATCATAAGTTATCACTTATGAAGATCCTGTAAACATGGCTACACTTGAACTGAGTTAGGAAAGAGAACAGTGTCTCACATTTAGAAAACACTCTTATGCCTGCTTAAGGGGGAAGGAGAGGTGGGGTGATGCATAAAACCAGAGTTTGATATAAGCACAGGTACCGTTCCAAAAACCAACTAGGGAATAGACAAGACCTACACCTTCCTCAGTGAAAGGGACTCAAAACCCCATATTTCCAGGAGAAGAATATATCTTACTAGTAAGAATCTTAAAACCTATGTATTGATATGTCTCCGTAAGGGAATCAAGTGTGTCTAGACTGGCACAAACATGGCAGCGAGAATCAGCTCAAACCCACTATAAAAAGGAATTTCAAAAACAAAACAAAAAAAACTGGGAAATTCTTTACAATTCCTTCAGGCTCTCTGATGAAACCTGAAATGACCCTATCTACAATGACAGCTGGATGTGGCATAAGGCTGGACACTTGGGACTGAGAGGATTGGTGAGATTGGGTGAGCAAATGCAGACCCTTTAAAGCAATAATGCATGGGACACATTCAATGGGTCCCAACTCTCCAGGTTGAAGGGAATATTACTACAGATATAACATGTACGGGAATCCTAGAGAACGGACACACTGTGAATACGTAAGGTTTCTAAAACTCAACGAATATTCCCTCTCCTGGTGCTCCAGTTTGACTTTCCATCTGCTTTATTATCAACCTCCCAACTTGGAGAGACAGCCCCTTTAACCTCCTGGTTCGCACAGGTTGCCAATTTGGCAGAGTATGAAAGGGAAGAGGGAGAACTAATGAGAGAGTAGCTGTTAGGCATTTGGACGGGCACATATCACTGTAATTTCCCGGCAGGAAGAAGAATTAACCAAAGTCTCAGCCACCCACCGGGAAACAGTATAGATCCTGAACCAAAATTTTGGACTTGCGGTCAGCTCACCAAAAACGAGTTGAAAAATGGAGCTCAGGGGCACAGCAATTCACAAACTGGCCGAGTAATAAAGGACAACTATCGTCCAAAAATCTGTTGAGGGAAGGCAACGAGGCGGACTTGAAAGCGTGGCAGAATAGCAGGAAACAGATTTCAAGAGGTACGTTGGAATCGCCTTTAAAGCACAGGAAGAGGGGCACAACTTCGACAATGATGCACTTGGCCAAAAAGGGCGTATGCATTTTCTCCTGAATATATTCAGGAGAAAACGCATACGCCCTTTTTGGCCAAGCAAGCAAGCGGGCAATGCAAATCTGCACTACAAAGAAGTATCACTTCCCACCGGTCAAAAGGGACATCCACAAAATGTGTAAAAACCAGAAAGGCAAGACTGGTCCTGGAGAACAGGGAGCCTTGTTATGCTGATGGACGGGATGTAAATTGCCAACTGCCTCTCTGGAGGAGTGCATTTTGTTCCCTAAAACAAGTAAACACCAGAGCTACAGAGCCAAGGGCACTTCCAGTCTAGGGAATATACCTGGGAAAAACTGAAAATCAATAAGACAGAGCCACCCCAAAATTTTGGGCTGCACTGCTTACAAGGACCTCAACTTGGGTACACCTTAAATATCCCAGGAAATATAAAAATGGTTCAAAAAATTGTGGTACTTACGTACGATGGAATATCCCTCAGCCATGAAATCAATGTCATAAGACCAGTAGCAGCAAAATGGGTGGATTCAGGTACGATGATTCTAAGTGAAATAAGTCACACAGAAAAAGAAACTTATCATAAGATATCACTTATGAAGATCCTGTAAACATGGCTACACTTGAACTGAGTTAGGAAAGAGAACAGTGTCTCACATTTAGAAAACACTCTTATGCCTGCTTAAGGGGGAAGGAGAGGTGGGGTGATGCATAAAACCAGAGTTTGATATAAGCACAGGTACCGTTCCAAAAACCAACTATGGAATAGACAAGACCTACACCTTCCTCAGTGAAAGGGACTCAAAACCCCATATTTCCCGCAGGGGAATATATCTGACTAGTAAGAATCTTAAAACCTATGTATTGATATGTCTCCGTAAGGGAATCAAGTGTGTCTAGACTGGCATAAACATGGCAGCGAGAATCAGCTCAAACCCACTATAAAAAGGAATTTCAAAAAACAAAACAAAAAAAACTGGGAAATTCTTTACAATTCCTTCAGGGTCTCTGATGAAAGCTGGAATGACCCTATCTACAACGACAGCTGGATGTGGCATAAGGCTGGACACTTTGGACTGAGAGGATTGGTGAGATTGGGTGAACAAATGCAGACCATTTAAAGCAATAATGCGTGGCACACATTCCATGGGTCCCAACTCTCCAGGTTGAAGGGAATATTACTACAGATATAACATGTACGGGAATCCTAGAGAACGGACACACTGTGAATACGAAAGGTTTCTAAAACTCAACGAATAGTCCCTCTCCTGGTGCTCCGGTTTGACTTTCCATCTGCTTTATTATCAACCTCCCAACTTGGAGAGACAGCCCCTTTAACCTCCTGGTTCGCACAGGTTGCCAATTTGGCAGAGGATGAAAGGGAAGAGGGAGAACCAATGAGAGAGTAGCTGTTAGGCATTTGGACGGGCACATATCACTGTAATTTCCCGGCAGGAAGAAGAATTAACCAAAGTCTCAGCCACCCACCGGGAATCAGTATAGATCCTGAACCAAAATTTTGGACTTGCGGTCAGCTCACCAAAAACGAGTTGAAAAATGGAGCTCAGGGGCACAGCAATTCACAAACTGGCCGAGTAATAAAGGACAACTATCGTCCAAAAATCTGTTGAGGGAAGGCAACGAGGCGGACTTGAAAGCGTGGCAGAATAGCAGGAAACAGATTTCAAGAGGTACGTTGGAATCGCCTTTAAAGCACAGGAAGAGGGGCACAACTTCGACAATGATGCACTTGGCCAAAAAGGGCGTATGCATTTTCTCCTGAATATATTCAGGAGAAAACGCATACGCGCTTTTTGGCCAAGCAAGCAAGCGGGCAATGCAAATCTGCACTACAAAGAAGTATCACTTCCCACCGGTCAAAAGGGACATCCACAAAATGTGTAAAAACCAGAAAGGCAAGACAGGCCCTGGAGAACAGGGAGCCTTGTTATGCTGATGGGCGGGATGTAAATTGCCAACTGCCTCTCTGGAGGAGTGCATTGTGTTCCCTAAAACAAGTAAACAACAGAGCTACAGAGCCAAGGGCACTTCCAGTCTAGGGAATATACCTGGGAAAAACTGAAAATCAATAAGACAGAGCCACCCCAAAATTTAGGGCTGCACTGCTTACAAGGACCTCAACTTGGGTACACCTTAAATATCCCAGGAAATATAAAATTGGTTCAAAAAATTGTGGTACTTACGTACGATGGAATATCCCTCAGCCATGAAATCAATGTCATAAGACCAGTAGCAGCAAAATGGGTGGATTCAGGTACGATGATTTTAAGTGAAATAAGTCACAGAGAAAAAGAAACTTATCATAAGTTATCACTTATGAAGATCCTGTAAACATGGCTACACTTGAACTGAGTTAGGAAAGAGAACAGTGTCTCACATTTAGAAAACACTCTTATGCCTGCTTAAGGGGGAAGGAGAGGTGGGGTGATGCATAAAACCAGAGTTTGATATAAGCACAGGTACCGTTCCAAAAACCAACTATGGAATAGACAAGACCTACACCTTCCTCAGTGAAAGGGACTCAAAACCCCATATTTCCAGGAGAAGAATATATCTGACTAGTAAGAAACTTAAAACCTATGGATTGATATGTCTCCGTAAGGGAATCAAGTGTGTCTAGACTGGGATAAATATGGCAGCGAGAATCAGCTCAAACCCACTATAAAAAGGAATTTCAAAAATAAAACAAAAAAACTGGGAAATTCTTTACAATTCCTTCAGGGTCTCTGATGAAACCTGAAATGACCCTATCTACAATGACAGCTGGATGTGGCATAAGGCTGGACACTTGGGACTGAGAGGATTGGTGAGATTGGGTGAGCAAATGCAGACCCTTTAAAGCAATAATGCATGGCACACATTCCATGGGTCCCAACTCTCCAGGTTGAAGGGAATATTACTACAGATATAACATGTACGGGAATCCTAGAGAACGGACACACTGTGAATACGAAAGGTTTCTAAAACTCAACGAATAGTCCCTCTCCTGGTGCTCCGGTTTGACTTTCCATCTGCTTTATTATCAACCTCCGAACTTGGAGAGACAGCCCCTTTAACCTCCTGGTTCGCACAGGTTGCCAATTTGGCAGAGGATGAAAGGGAAGAGGGAGAACCAATGAGAGAGTAGCTGTTAGGCATTTGGACGGGCACATATCACTGTAATTTCCCGGCAGGAAGAAGAATTAACCAAAGTCTCAGCCACCCACCGGGAATCAGTATAGATCCTGAACCAAAATTTTGGACTTGCGGTCAGCTCACCAAAAACGAGTTGAAAAATGGAGCTCAGGAGCACAGCAATTCACAAACTGGCCGAGTAATAAAGGACAACTATCGTCCAAAAATCTGTTGAGGGAAGGCAATGAGGCGGACTTGAAAGCGAGGCAGAATAGCAGGAAACAGATTTCAAGAGGTACGTTAGAATCGCCTTTAAACCACAGGAAGAGGGGCACAACTTCGACAATGATGCACTTGGCCAAAAAGGGCGTATGCGTTTTCTCCTGAATATATTCAGGAGAAAACGCATACGCCCTTTTTGGCCAAGCAACCAAGCGGGCAATGCAATTCTGCACTACAAAGAAGTATCACTTCCCACCGGTCAAAAGGGACATCCACAAAATGTGTAAAAACCAGAAAGGCAAGACAGGCCCTAGAGAACAGGGAGCCTTGTTATGCTGATGGGCGGGATGTAAATTGCCAACTGCCTCTCTGGAGGAGTGCATTGTGTTCCCTAAAACAAGTAAAGAACAGAGCTACAGAGCCAAGGGCACTTCCAGTCTAGGGAATATACCTTGGGAAAACTGAAAATCAAAAAGACACAGCCACCCCAAAATTTAGGGCTGCACTGCTTACAAGGACCTCAACTTGGGTACACCTTAAATATCCCAGGAAATATAAAAATGGTTCAAAAAATTGTGGTACTTACGTACGATGGAATATCCCTCAGCCATGAAATCAATGTCATAAGACCAGTAGCAGCAAAATGGGTGGATTCAGGTACGATGATTCTAAGAGAAATAAGTCACACAGAAAAAGGAACTTATCATAAGATATCACTTATGAAGATCCTGTAAACATGGCTACACTTGAACTGAGTTAGGAAAGAGAACAGTGTCTCACATTTAGAAAACACTCTAATGCCTGCTTAAGGGGGAAGGAGAGGTGGGGTGATGCATAAAACCAGAGTTTGATATAAGCACAGGTACCGTTCCAAAAACCAACTATGGAATAGACAAGACCTACACCTTCCTCAGTGAAAGGGACTCAAAACCCCATATTTCCCGCAGAGGAATATATCTGACTAGTAAGAATCTTAAAACCTATGTATTGATATGTCTCCGTAAGGGAATCAAGTGTGTCTAGACTGGCATAAACATGGCAGCAAGAATCAGCTCAAACCCACTATAAAAAGGAATTTCAAAAACAAAACAAAAAAACTGGGAAATTCTTTACAATTCCTTCAGGGTCTCTGATGAAACCTGGAATGACCCTATCTACAACGACAGCTGGATGTGGCATAAGGCTGGACACTTTGGACTGAGAGGATTGGTGAGATTGGGTGAACAAATGCAGACCATTTAAAGCAATAATGCGTGGCACACATTCCATGGGTCCCAACTCTCCAGGTTGAAGGGAATATTACTACAGATATAACATGTACGGGAATCCTAGAGAACGGACACACTGTGAATACGAAAGGTTTCTAAAACTCAACGAATAGTCCCTCTCCTGGTGCTCCGGTTTGACTTTCCATCTGCTTTATTATCAACCTCCCAACTTGGAGAGACAGCCCCTTTAACCTCCTGGTTCGCACAGGTTGCCAATTTGGCAGAGGATGAAAGGGAAGAGGGAGAACCAATGAGAGAGTAGCTGTTAGGCATTTGGACGGGCACATATCACTGTAATTTCCCGGCAGGAAGAAGAATTAACCAAAGTCTCAGCCACCCACCGGGAATCAGTATAGATCCTGAACCAAAATTTTGGACTTGCGGTCAGCTCACCAAAAACGAGTTGAAAAATGGAGCTCAGGGGCACAGCAATTCACAAACTGGCCGAGTAATAAAGGACAACTATCGTCCAAAAATCTGTTGAGGGAAGGCAATGAGGCGGACTTGAAAGCGAGGCAGAATAGCAGGAAACAGATTTCAAGAGGTACGTTGGAATCGCCTTTAAAGCACAGGAAGAGGGGCACAACTTCGACAATGATGCACTTGGCCAAAAAGGGCGTATGCATTTTCTCCTGAATATATTCAGGAGAAAACGCATACGCGCTTTTTGGCCAAGCAAGCAAGCGGGCAATGCAAATCTGCACTACAAAGAAGTATCACTTCCCACCAGTCAAAAGGGACATCCACAAAATGTGTAAAAACCAGAAAGGCAAGACAGGCCCTGGAGAACAGGGAGCCTTGTTATGCTGATGGGCGGGATGTAAATTGCCAACTGCCTCTCTGGAGGAGTGCATTGTGTTCCCTAAAACAAGTAAACAACAGAGCTACAGAGCCAAGGGCACTTCCAGTCTAGGGAATATACCTGGTAAAAACTGAAAATCAATAAGACAGAGCCACCCCAAAATTTAGGGCTGCACTGCTTACAAGGACCTCAACTTGGGTACACCTTAAATATCCCAGGAAATATAAAATTGGTTCAAAAAATTGTGGTACTTACGTACGATGGAATATCCCTCAGCCATGAAATCAATGTCATAAGACCAGTAGCAGCAAAATGGGTGGATTCAGGTACGATGATTTTAAGTGAAATAAGTCACAGAGAAAAAGAAACTTATCATAAGTTATCACTTATGAAGATCCTGTAAACATGGCTACACTTGAACTGAGTTAGGAAAGAGAACAGTGTCTCACATTTAGAAAACACTCTTATGCCTGCTTAAGGGGGAAGGAGAGGTGGGGTGATGCATAAAACCAGAGTTTGATATAAGCACAGGTACCGTTCCAAAAACCAACTATGGAATAGACAAGACCTACACCTTCCTCAGTGAAAGGGACTCAAAACCCCATATTTCCCGCAGAGGAATATATCTGACTAGTAAGAATCTTAAAACCTATGTATTGATATGTCTCCGTAAGGGAATCAAGTGTGTCTAGACTGGGATAAATATGGCAGCGAGAATCAGCTCAAACCCACTATAAAAAGGAATTTCAAAAATAAAACAAAAAAAAACTGGGAAATTCTTTACAATTCCTTCAGGGTCTCTGATGAAACCTGAAATGACCCTATCTACAATGACAGCTGGATGTGGCATAAGGCTGGACACTTGGGACTGAGAGGATTGGTGAGATTGGGTGAGCAAATGCAGACCCTTTAAAGCAATAATGCATGGCACACATTCCATGGGTCCCAACTCTCCAGGTTGAAGGGAATATTACTACAGATATAACATGTACGGGAATCCTAGAGAACGGACACACTGTGAATACGAAAGGTTTCTAAAACTCAACGAATAGTCCCTCTCCTGGTGCTCCGGTTTGACTTTCCATCTGCTTTATTATCAACCTCCCAACTTGGAGAGACAGCCCCTTTAACCTCCTGGTTCGCACACGTTGCCAATTTTGCAGAGGATGAAAGGGATTAGGGAGAACCAATGAGAGAGTAGCTGTTAGGCATTTGGACGGGCACATATCACTGTAATTTCCCGGCAGGAAGAAGAATTAACCAAAGTCTCAGCCACCCACCGGGAATCAGTATAGATCCTGAACCAAAATTTTGGACTTGCGGTCAGCTCACCAAAAACGAGTTGAAAAATGGAGCTCAGGGGCACAGCAATTCACAAACTGGCCGAGTAATAAAGGACAACTATCGTCCAAAAATCTGTTGAGGGAAGGCAACGAGGCGGACTTGAAAGCGAGGCAGAATAGCAGGAAACAGATTTCCAGAGGTACGTTGGAATCGCCTTTAAAGCACAGGAAGAGGGGCACAACTTCGACAATGATGCACTTGGCCAAAAAGGGCGTATGCGTTTTCTCCTGAATATATTCAGGAGAAAACGCATACGCCCTTTTTGGCCAAGCAAGCAAGCGGGCAATGCAAATCTGCACTACAAAGAAGTATCACTTCCCACCGGTCAAAAGGGACATCCACAAAATGGGTAAAAACCAGAAAGGCAAGACAGGCCCTGGAGAACAGGGAGCCTTGTTATGCTGATGGGCGGGATGTAAATTGCCAACTGCCTCTCTGGAGGAGTGCATTGTGTTCCCTAAAACAAGTAAACAACAGAGCTACAGAGCCAAGGGCACTTCCAGTCTAGGGAATATACCTTGGGAAAACTGAAAATCAAAAAGACACAGCCACCCCAAAATTTAGGGCTGCACTGCTTACAAGGACCTCAACTTGGGTACACCTTAAATATCCCAGGAAATATAAAAATGGTTCAAAAAATTGTGGTACTTACGTACGATGGAATATCCCTCAGCCATGAAATCAATGTCATAAGACCAGTAGCAGCAAAATGGGTGGATTCAGGTACGATGATTCTAAGTGAAATAAGTCACACAGAAAAAGAAACTTATCATAAGATATCACTTATGAAGATCCTGTAAACATGGCTACACTTGAACTGAGTTAGGAAAGAGAACAGTGTCTCACATTTAGAAAACACTCTTATGCCTGCTTAAGGGGGAAGGAGAGGTGGGGTAATGCATAAAACCAGAGTTTGATATAAGCACAGGTACCGTTCCAAAAACCAACTATGGAATAGACAAGACCTACACCTTCCTCAGTGAAAGGGACTCAAAACCCCATATTTCCCGCAGAGGAATATATCTGACTAGTAAGAATCTTAAAACCTATGTATTGGTATGTCTCCGTAAGGGAATCAAGTGTGTCTAGACTGGGATAAATATGGCAGCGAGAATCAGCTCAAACCCACTATAAAAAGGAATTTCAAAAATAAAACAAAAAAACTGGGCAATTCTTTACAATTCCTTCAGGGTCTCAGATGAAACCTGAAATGACCCTATCTACAATGACAGCTGGATGTGGCATAAGGCTGGACACTTGGGACTGAGAGGATTGGTGAGATTGGGTGAGCAAATGCAGACCCTTTAAAGCAATAATGCATGGCACACATTCCATGGGTCCCAACTCTCCAGGTTGAAGGGAATATTACTACAGATATAACATGTACGGGAATCCTAGAGAACGGACACACTGTGAATACGAAAGGTTTCTAAAACTCAACGAATAGTCCCTCTCCTGGTGCTCCGGTTTGACTTTCCATCTGCTTTATTATCAACCTCCCAACTTGGAGAGACAGCCCCTTTAACCTCCTGGTTCCCACAGGTTGCCAATTTGGCAGAGGATGAAAGGGAAGAGGGAGAACCAATGAGAGAGTAGCTGTTAGGCATTTGGACGGGCACATATCACTGTAATTTCCCGGCAGGAAGAAGAATTAACCAAAGTCTCAGCCACCCACCGGGAATCAGTATAGATCCTGAACCAAAATTTTGGACTTGCGGTCAGCTCACCAAAAACGAGTTGAAAAATGGAGCTCAGGGGCACAGCAATTCACAAACTGGCCGAGTAATAAAGGACAACTATCGTCCAAAAATCTGTTGAGGGAAGGCAACGAGGCGGACTTGAAAGCGAGGCAGAATAGCAGGAAACAGATTTCCAGAGGTACGTTGGAATCGCCTTTAAAGCACAGGAAGAGGGGCACAACTTCGACAATGATGCACTTGGCCAAAAAGGGCGTATGCGTTTTCATCTGAATATATTCAGGAGAAAACGCATACGCCCTTTTTGGCCAAGCAAGCAAGCGGGCAATGCAAATCTGCACTACAAAGAAGTATCACTTCCCACCGGTCAAAAGGGACATCCACAGGGCTTCCCTGGTGGCACAGTGGTGGCGAGTCCGCCTGCCGATGCAGGGGACGCGGGTTCGTGCCCTGGTCCGGGAGGATCCCACATGCCGCGGAGCTGCTGGGCCCGTGAGCCATGGCCGCTGAGCCTGCGCGTCCGGAGCCTGTGCTCCACAACGGGAGAGACCACAACAGTGAGAGGCCCGCGTACCGCAAAAAAAAAAAAGAAAGAAAGAAAAAAAAAAAAAATGGACATCCACAAAATGTGTAAAAACCAGAAAGGCACGACAGGCCCTGGAGAACAGGGTGCCTTGTTATGCTGATGGGCGGGATGTAAATTGCCAGCTGCCTCTCTGGAGGAGTGCATTGTGTTCCCTAAAACCAGTAAACAACAGAGCTACAGAGCCAAGGGCACTTCCAGTCTAGGGAATATACCTTGGGAAAACTGAAAATCAAAAAGACATAGCCACCCCAAAATTTAGGGCTGCACTGCTTACAAGGACCTCAACTTGGGTACACCTTAAATATCCCAGGAAATATAAAAATGGTTCAAAAAATTGTGGTACTTACGTACGATGGACTATCCCTCAGCCATGAAATCAATGTCATAAGACCAGTAGCAGCAAAATGGGTGGATTCAGGTACGATGATTCTAAGTGAAATAAGTCACACAGAAAAAGAAACTTATCATAAGTTATCACTTATGAAGATCCTGTAAACATGGTTACACTTGAACTGAGTTAGGAAAGAGAACAGTGTCTCACATTTAGAAAACACTCTTATGCCTGCTTAAGGGGGAAGGAGAGGTGGGGTGATGCATAAAACCAGAGTTTGATATAAGCAGAGGTACCGTTCCAAAAACCAACTATGGAATAGACAAGACCTACACCTTCCTCAGTGAAAGGGACTCAAAACCCCATATTTCCCGCAGAGGAATATATCTGACTAGTAAGAATCTTAAAACCTATGTATTGATATGTCTCCGTAAGGGAATCAAGTGTGTCTAGACTGGGATAAATATGGCAGCGAGAATCAGCTCAAACCCACTATAAAAAGGAATTTCAAAAATAAAACAAAAAAACTGGGAAATTCTTTACAATTCCTTCAGGGTCTCTGATGAAACCTGAAATGACCCTATCTACAATGACAGCTGGATGTGGCATAAAGCTGGACACTTGGGACTGAGAGGATTGGTGAGGTTGGGTGAGCAAATGCAGACCCTTTAAAGCAATAATGCATGGCACACATTCCATGGGTCCCAACTCTCCAGGTTGAAGGGAATATTACTACAGATGTAACATGTACGGGAATCCTAGAGAACGGACACACTGTGAATACGAAAGGTTTCTAAAACTCAACGAATAGTCCCTCTCCTGGTGCTCCGGTTTGACTTTCCATCTGCTTTATTATCAACCTCCCAACTTGGAGAGACAGCCCCTTTAACCTCCTGGTTCGCACAGGTTGCCAATTTGGCAGAGGATGAAAGGGAAGAGGGAGAACCAATGAGAGAGTAGCTGTTAGGCATTTGGACGGGCACATAGCACTCTAATTTCGCAGCAGGAAGAAGAATTAACCAAAGTCTCAGCCACCCACCGGGAATCAGTATAGATCCTGAACCAAAATTTTGGACTTGCGGTCAGCTCACCAAAAACGAGTTGAAAAATGGAGCTCAGGGTCACAGCAATTCACAAACTGGCCGAGTAATAAAGGACAACTATCGTCCAAAAATCTGTTGAGGGAAGGCAATGAGGCGGACTTGAAAGCAAGGCAGAATAGCAGGAAACAGATTTCAAGAGGTACGTTGGAATCGCCTTTAAAGCACAGGAAGAGGGGCACAACTTCGACAATGATGCACTTGGCCAAAAATGGGCGTATGCGTTTTCACCTGAATATATTCAGGAGAAAACGCATACGCCCTTTTTGGCCAAGCAAGCAAGTGGGCAATGCAAATCTGCACTACAAAGAAGTATCACTTCCCACCAGTCAAAAGGGACATCCACAGGGCTTCCCTGGTGGCGCAGTGGTGGCGAGTCCGCCTGCCGATGCAGGGGACGCGGGTTCGTGCCCCGGTCCGGGAGGATCCCACATGCCGCGGAGCTGCTGGGCCCGTGAGCCATGGCCGCTGAGCCAGCGCGTCCGGAGCCTGTGCTCCGCAACGGGAGAGACCACAACAGTGAGAGGCCCGCGTACCGCAAAAAAAAAAAAAAAATAAAGAAAAAAAAAAAAAAAAGGACATCCAAAAAATGTGTAAAAACCAGAAAGGCACGACAGGCCCTGGAGAACAGGGTGCCTTGTTATGCTGATGGGCGGGATGTAAATTGTCAGCTGCCTCTCTGGAGGAGTGCATTGTGTTCCCTAAAACCAGTAAACAACAGAGCTACAGAGCCAAGGGCACTTCCAGTCTAGGGAATATACCTTGGGAAAACTGAAAATCAAAAAGACACAGCCACCCCAAAATTTAGGGCTGCACTGCTTACAAGGACCTCAACTTGGGTACACCTTAAATATCCCAGGAAATATAAAAATGGTTCAAAAAATTGTGGTACTTACGTACGATGGAATATCCCTCAGCCATGAAATCAATGTCATAAGACCAGTAGCAGCAAAATGGGTGGATTCATGTACGATGATTCTAAGTGAAATAAGTCACAGAGAAAAAGAAACTTATCATAAGATATCACTTATGAAGATCCTGTAAACATGGCTACACTTGAACTGAGTTAGGAAAGAGAACAGTGTCTCACATTTAGAAAACACTCTTATGCCTGCTTAAGGGGGAAGGAGAGGTGGGGTGATGCATAAAACCAGAGTTTGATATAAGCACAGGTACCGTTCCAAAAACCAACTATGGAATAGACAAGACCTACACCTTCCTCAGTGAAAGGGACTCAAAACACCATATTTCCCGCAGAGGAATATATCTGACTAGTAAGAATCTTAAAACCTATGTATTGATATGTCTCCGTAAGGGAATCAAGTGTGTCTAGACTGGGATAAATATGGCAGCGAGAATCAGCTCAAACCCACTATAAAAAGGAATTTCAAAAATAAAACAAAAAAACTGGGAAATTCTTTACAATTCCTTCAGGGTCTCTGATGAAACCTGAAATGACCCTATCTACAAGGACAGCTGGATGTGGCATAAGGCTGGACACTTGGGACTGAGAGGATTGGTGAGATTGGGTGAGCAAATGCAGACCCTTTAAAGCAATAATGCATGGCACACATTCCATGGGTCCCAACTCTCCAGGTTGAAGGGAATATTACTACAGATATAACATGTACGGGAATCCTAGAGAACGGACACACTGTGAATACGAAAGGTTTCTAAAACTCAACGAATAGTCCCTCTCCTGGTGCTCCGGTTTGACTTTCCATCTGCTTTATTATCAACCTCCCAACTTGGAGAGACAGCCCCTTTAACCTCCTGGTTCGCACAGGTTGCCAATTTGGCAGAGGATGAAAGGGAAGAGGGAGAACCAATGAGAGAGTAGCTGTTAGGCATTTGGACGGGCACATATCACTGTAATTTCCCGGCAGGAAGAAGAATTAACCAAAGTCTCAGCCACCCACCGGGAATCAGTATAGATCCTGAACCAAAATTTTGGACTTGCGGTCAGCTCACCAAAAACGAGTTGAAAAATGGAGCTCAGGGGCACAGCAATTCACAAACTGGCCGAGTAATAAAGGACAACTATCGTCCAAAAATCTGTTGAGGGAAGGCAACGAGGCGGACTTGAAAGCGAGGCAGAATAGCAGGAAACAGATTTCCAGAGGTACGTTGGAATCGCCTTTAAAGCACAGGAAGAGGGGCACAACTTCGACAATGATGCACTTGGCCCAAAAGGGCGTATGCGTTTTCTCCTGAATATATTCAGGAGAAAACGCATACGCCCTTTTTGGCCAAGCAAGCAAGCGGGCAATGCAAATCTGCACTACAAAGAAGTATCACTTCCCACCGGTCAAAAGGGACATCCACAAAATGTGTAAAAACCAGAAAGGCAAGACAGGCCCTGGAGAACAGGGAGCCTTGTTATGCTGATGGGCGGGATGTAAATTGCCAGCTGCCTCTCTGGAGGAGTGCATTGTGTTCCCTAAAACCAGTAAACAACAGAGCTACAGAGCCAAGGGCACTTCCAGTCTAGGGAATATACCTTGGGAAAACTGAAAATCAAAAAGACACAGCCACCCCAAAATTTAGGGCTGCACTGTTTACAAGGACCTCAACTTGGGTACACCTTAAATATCCCAGGAAATATAAAAATGGTTCAAAAAATTGTGGTACTTACGTACGATGGAATATCCCTCAGCCATGAAATCAATGTCATAAGACCAGTAGCAGCAAAATGGGTGGATTCAGGTACGATGATTCTAAGTGAAATAAGTCACACAGAAAAAGAAACTTATCATAAGATATCACTTATGAAGATCCTGTAAACATGGCTACACTTGAACTGAGTTAGGAAAGAGAACAGTGTCTCACATTTAGAAAACACTCTTATGCCTGCTTAAGGGGGAAGGAGAGGTGGGGTGATGCATAAAACCAGAGTTTGATATAAGCACAGGTACCGTTCCAAAAACCAACTATGGAATAGACAAGACCTACACCTTCCTCAGTGAAAGGGACTCAAAACCCCATATTTCCCGCAGAGGAATATATCTGACTAGTAAGAATCTTAAAACCTATGTATTGATATGTCTCCGTAAGGGAATCAAGTGTGTCTAGACTGGGATAAATATGGCAGCGAGAATCAGCTCAAACCCACTATAAAAAGGAATTTCAAAAATAAAACAAAAAAAAACTGGGAAATTCTTTACAATTCCTTCAGGGTCTCTGATGAAACCTGAAATGACCCTATCTACAATGACAGCTGTATGTGGCATAAGGCTGGACACTTGGGACTGAGAGGATTGGTGAGATTGGGTGAGCAAATGCAGACCCTTTAAAGCAATAATGCATGGCACACATTCCATGGGTCCCAACTCTCCAGGTTGAAGGGAATATTACTACAGATATAACATGTACGGGAATCCTAGAGAACGGACACACTGTGAATACGAAAGGTTTCTAAAACTCAACGAATAGTCCCTCTCCTGGTGCTCCGGTTTGACTTTCCATCTGCTTTATTATCAACCTCCCAACTTGGAGAGACAGCCCCTTTAACCTCCTGGTTCGCACAGGTTGCCAATTTTGCAGAGGATGAAAGGGATTAGGGAGAACCAATGAGAGAGTAGCTGTTAGGCATTTGGACGGGCACATATCACTGTAATTTCCCAGCAGGAAGAAGAATTAACCAAAGTCTCAGCCACCCACCGGGAATCAGTATAGATCCTGAACCAAAATTTTGGACTTGCGGTCAGCTCACCAAAAACGAGTTGATAAATGGAGCTCAGGGGCACAGCAATTCACAAACTGGCCGAGTAATAAAGGACAACTATCGTCCAAAAATCTGTTGAGGGAAGGCAACGAGGCGGACTTGAAAGCGAGGCAGAATAGCAGGAAACAGATTTCAAGAGGTACATTGGAATCGCCTTTAAAGCACAGGAAGAGGGGCACAACTTCGACAATGATGCACTTGGCCAAAAAGGGCGTATGCGTTTTCTCCTGAATATATTCAGGAGAAAACGCATACGCCCTTTTTGGCCAAGCAAGCAAGCGGGCAATGCAAATCTGCACTACAAAGAAGTATCACTTCCCACCGGTCAAAAGGGACATCCACAAAATGTGTAAAAACCAGAAAGGCAAGAAAGGCCCTGGAGAACAGGGAGCCTTGTTATGCTGATGGGCGGGATGTAAATTGCCAACTGCCTCTCTGGAGGAGTGCATTGTGTTCCCTAAAACAAGTAAACAACAGAGCTACAGAGCCAAGGGCACTTCCAGTCTAGGGAATATACCTTGGGAAAACTGAAAATCAAAAAGACACAGCCACCCCAAAATTTAGGGCTGCACTGCTTTCAAGGACCTCAACTTGGGTACACCTTAAATATCCCAGGAAATATAAAAATGGTTCAAAAAATTGTGGTACTTACGTACGATGGACTATCCCTCAGCCATGAAATCAATGTCATAAGACCAGTAGCAGCAAAATGGGTGGATTCAGGTACGATGATTCTAAGTGAAATAAGTCACAGAGAAAAAGAAACTTATCATAAGATATCACTTATGAAGATCCTGTAAACATGGCTACACTTGAACTGAGTTAGGAAAGAGAACAGTGTCTCACATTTAGAAAACACTCTTATGCCTGCTTAAGGGGGAAGGAGAGGTGGGGTGATGCATAAAACCAGAGTTTGATATAAGCACAGGTACCGTTCCAAAAACCAACTATGGAATAGACAAGACCTACACCTTCCTCAGTGAAAGGGACTCAAAACCCCATATTTCCCGCAGAGGAATATATCTGAGTAGTAAGAATCTTAAAACCTATGTATTGGTATGTCTCCGTAAGGGAATCAAGTGTGTCTAGACTGGGATAAATATGGCAGCGAGAATCAGCTCAAACCCACTATAAAAAGGAATTTCAAAAATAAAACAAAAAAACTGGGCAATTCTTTACAATTCCTTCAGGGTCTCAGATGAAACCTGAAATGACCCTATCTACAATGACAGCTGGATGTGGCATAAGGCTGGACACTTGGGACTGAGAGGATTGGTGAGATTGGGTGAGCAAATGCAGACCCTTTAAAGCAATAATGCATGGCACACATTCCATGGGTCCCAACTCTCCAGGTTGAAGGGAATATTACTACAGATATAACATGTACGGGAATCCTAGAGAACGGACACACTGTGAATACGAAAGGTTTCTAAAACTCAACGAATAGTCCCTCTCCTGGTGCTCCGGTTTGACTTTCCATCTGCTTTATTATCAACCTCCCAACTTGGAGAGACAGCCCCTTTAACCTCCTGGTTCCCACAGGTTGCCAATTTGGCAGAGGATGAAAGGGAAGAGGGAGAACCAATGAGAGAGTAGCTGTTAGGCATTTGGACGGGCACATATCACTGTAATTTCCCGGCAGGAAGAAGAATTAACCAAAGTCTCAGCCACCCACCGGGAATCAGTATAGATCCTGAACCAAAATTTTGGACTTGCGGTCAGCTCACCAAAAACGAGTTGAAAAATGGAGCTCAGGGGCACAGCAATTCACAAACTGGCCGAGTAATAAAGGACAACTATCGTCCAAAAATCTGTTGAGGGAAGGCAACGAGGCGGACTTGAAAGCGAGGCAGAATAGCAGGAAACAGATTTCCAGAGGTACGTTGGAATCGCCTTTAAAGCACAGGAAGAGGGGCACAACTTCGACAATGATGCACTTGGCCAAAAAGGGCGTATGCGTTTTCATCTGAATATATTCAGGAGAAAACGCATACGCCCTTTTTGGCCAAGCAAGCAAGCGGGCAATGCAAATCTGCACTACAAAGAAGTATCACTTCCCACCGGTCAAAAGGGACATCCACAGGGCTTCCCTGGTGGCACAGTGGTGGCGAGTCCGCCTGCCGATGCAGGGGACGCGGGTTCGTGCCCTGGTCCGGGAGGATCCCACATGCCGCGGAGCTGCTGGGCCCGTGAGCCATGGCCGCTGAGCCTGCGCGTCCGGAGCCTGTGCTCCGCAACGGGAGAGACCACAACAGTGAGAGGCCCGCGTACCGCAAAAAAAAAAAAGAAAGAAAGAAAAAAAAAAAATGGACATCCACAAAATGTGTAAAAACCAGAAAGGCACGACAGGCCCTGGAGAACAGGGTGCCTTGTTATGCTGATGGGCGGGATGTAAATTGCCAGCTGCCTCTCTGGAGGAGTGCATTGTGTTCCCTAAAACCAGTAAACAACAGAGCTACAGAGCCAAGGGCACTTCCAGTCTAGGGAATATACCTTGGGAAAACTGAAAATCAAAAAGACATAGCCACCCCAAAATTTAGGGCTGCACTGCTTACAAGGACCTCAACTTGGGTACACCTTAAATATCCCAGGAAATATAAAAATGGTTCAAAAAATTGTGGTACTTACGTACGATGGACTATCCCTCAGCCATGAAATCAATGTCATAAGACCAGTAGCAGCAAAATGGGTGGATTCAGGTACGATGATTCTAAGTGAAATAAGTCACACAGAAAAAGAAACTTATCATAAGTTATCACTTATGAAGATCCTGTAAACATGGTTACACTTGAACTGAGTTAGGAAAGAGAACAGTGTCTCACATTTAGAAAACACTCTTATGCCTGCTTAAGGGGGAAGGAGAGGTGGGGTGATGCATAAAACCAGAGTTTGATATAAGCAGAGGTACCGTTCCAAAAACCAACTATGGAATAGACAAGACCTACACCTTCCTCAGTGAAAGGGACTCAAAACCCCATATTTCCCGCAGAGGAATATATCTGACTAGTAAGAATCTTAAAACCTATGTATTGATATGTCTCCGTAAGGGAATCAAGTGTGTCTAGACTGGGATAAATATGGCAGCGAGAATCAGCTCAAACCCACTATAAAAAGGAATTTCAAAAATAAAACAAAAAAACTGGGAAATTCTTTACAATTCCTTCAGGGTCTCTGATGAAACCTGAAATGACCCTATCTACAATGACAGCTGGATGTGGCATAAAGCTGGACACTTGGGACTGAGAGGATTGGTGAGGTTGGGTGAGCAAATGCAGACCCTTTAAAGCAATAATGCATGGCACACATTCCATGGGTCCCAACTCTCCAGGTTGAAGGGAATATTACTACAGATGTAACATGTACGGGAATCCTAGAGAACGGACACACTGTGAATACGAAAGGTTTCTAAAACTCAACGAATAGTCCCTCTCCTGGTGCTCCGGTTTGACTTTCCATCTGCTTTATTATCAACCTCCCAACTTGGAGAGACAGCCCCTTTAACCTCCTGGTTCGCACAGGTTGCCAATTTGGCAGAGGATGAAAGGGAAGAGGGAGAACCAATGAGAGAGTAGCTGTTAGGCATTTGGACGGGCACATAGCACTCTAATTTCGCAGCAGGAAGAAGAATTAACCAAAGTCTCAGCCACCCACCGGGAATCAGTATAGATCCTGAACCAAAATTTTGGACTTGCGGTCAGCTCACCAAAAACGAGTTGAAAAATGGAGCTCAGGGTCACAGCAATTCACAAACTGGCCGAGTAATAAAGGACAACTATCGTCCAAAAATCTGTTGAGGGAAGGCAATGAGGCGGACTTGAAAGCAAGGCAGAATAGCAGGAAACAGATTTCAAGAGGTACGTTGGAATCGCCTTTAAAGCACAGGAAGAGGGGCACAACTTCGACAATGATGCACTTGGCCAAAAATGGGCGTATGCGTTTTCACCTGAATATATTCAGGAGAAAACGCATACGCCCTTTTTGGCCAAGCAAGCAAGTGGGCAATGCAAATCTGCACTACAAAGAAGTATCACTTCCCACCAGTCAAAAGGGACATCCACAGGGCTTCCCTGGTGGCGCAGTGGTGGCGAGTCCGCCTGCCGATGCAGGGGACGCGGGTTCGTGCCCCGGTCCGGGAGGATCCCACATGCCGCGGAGCTGCTGGGCCCGTGAGCCATGGCCGCTGAGCCAGCGCGTCCGGAGCCTGTGCTCCGCAACGGGAGAGACCACAACAGTGAGAGGCCCGCGTACCGCAAAAAAAAAAAAAAATAAAGAAAAAAAAAAAAAAAAGGACATCCAAAAAATGTGTAAAAACCAGAAAGGCACGACAGGCCCTGGAGAACAGGGTGCCTTGTTATGCTGATGGGCGGGATGTAAATTGTCAGCTGCCTCTCTGGAGGAGTGCATTGTGTTCCCTAAAACCAGTAAACAACAGAGCTACAGAGCCAAGGGCACTTCCAGTCTAGGGAATATACCTTGGGAAAACTGAAAATCAAAAAGACACAGCCACCCCAAAATTTAGGGCTGCACTGCTTACAAGGACCTCAACTTGGGTACACCTTAAATATCCCAGGAAATATAAAAATGGTTCAAAAAATTGTGGTACTTACGTACGATGGAATATCCCTCAGCCATGAAATCAATGTCATAAGACCAGTAGCAGCAAAATGGGTGGATTCATGTACGATGATTCTAAGTGAAATAAGTCACAGAGAAAAAGAAACTTATCATAAGATATCACTTATGAAGATCCTGTAAACATGGCTACACTTGAACTGAGTTAGGAAAGAGAACAGTGTCTCACATTTAGAAAACACTCTTATGCCTGCTTAAGGGGGAAGGAGAGGTGGGGTGATGCATAAAACCAGAGTTTGATATAAGCACAGGTACCGTTCCAAAAACCAACTATGGAATAGACAAGACCTACACCTTCCTCAGTGAAAGGGACTCAAAACACCATATTTCCCGCAGAGGAATATATCTGACTAGTAAGAATCTTAAAACCTATGTATTGATATGTCTCCGTAAGGGAATCAAGTGTGTCTAGACTGGGATAAATATGGCAGCGAGAATCAGCTCAAACCCACTATAAAAAGGAATTTCAAAAATAAAACAAAAAAACTGGGAAATTCTTTACAATTCCTTCAGGGTCTCTGATGAAACCTGAAATGACCCTATCTACAAGGACAGCTGGATGTGGCATAAGGCTGGACACTTGGGACTGAGAGGATTGGTGAGATTGGGTGAGCAAATGCAGACCCTTTAAAGCAATAATGCATGGCACACATTCCATGGGTCCCAACTCTCCAGGTTGAAGGGAATATTACTACAGATATAACATGTACGGGAATCCTAGAGAACGGACACACTGTGAATACGAAAGGTTTCTAAAACTCAACGAATAGTCCCTCTCCTGGTGCTCCGGTTTGACTTTCCATCTGCTTTATTATCAACCTCCCAACTTGGAGAGACAGCCCCTTTAACCTCCTGGTTCGCACAGGTTGCCAATTTGGCAGAGGATGAAAGGGAAGAGGGAGAACCAATGAGAGAGTAGCTGTTAGGCATTTGGACGGGCACATATCACTGTAATTTCCCGGCAGGAAGAAGAATTAACCAAAGTCTCAGCCACCCACCGGGAATCAGTATAGATCCTGAACCAAAATTTTGGACTTGCGGTCAGCTCACCAAAAACGAGTTGAAAAATGGAGCTCAGGGGCACAGCAATTCACAAACTGGCCGAGTAATAAAGGACAACTATCGTCCAAAAATCTGTTGAGGGAAGGCAACGAGGCGGACTTGAAAGCGAGGCAGAATAGCAGGAAACAGATTTCCAGAGGTACGTTGGAATCGCCTTTAAAGCACAGGAAGAGGGGCACAACTTCGACAATGATGCACTTGGCCAAAAAGGGCGTATGCGTTTTCTCCTGAATATATTCAGGAGAAAACGCATACGCCCTTTTTGGCCAAGCAAGCAAGCGGGCAATGCAAATCTGCACTACAAAGAAGTATCACTTCCCACCGGTCAAAAGGGACATCCACAAAATGTGTAAAAACCAGAAAGGCAAGACAGGCCCTGGAGAACAGGGAGCCTTGTTATGCTGATGGGCGGGATGTAAATTGCCAGCTGCCTCTCTGGAGGAGTGCATTGTGTTCCCTAAAACCAGTAAACAACAGAGCTACAGAGCCAAGGGCACTTCCAGTCTAGGGAATATACCTTGGGAAAACTGAAAATCAAAAAGACACAGCCACCCCAAAATTTAGGGCTGCACTGTTTACAAGGACCTCAACTTGGGTACACCTTAAATATCCCAGGAAATATAAAAATGGTTCAAAAAATTGTGGTACTTACGTACGATGGAATATCCCTCAGCCATGAAATCAATGTCATAAGACCAGTAGCAGCAAAATGGGTGGATTCAGGTACGATGATTCTAAGTGAAATAAGTCACACAGAAAAAGAAACTTATCATAAGATATCACTTATGAAGATCCTGTAAACATGGCTACACTTGAACTGAGTTAGGAAAGAGAACAGTGTCTCACATTTAGAAAACACTCTTATGCCTGCTTAAGGGGGAAGGAGAGGTGGGGTGATGCATAAAACCAGAGTTTGATATAAGCACAGGTACCGTTCCAAAAACCAACTATGGAATAGACAAGACCTACACCTTCCTCAGTGAAAGGGACTCAAAACCCCATATTTCCCGCAGAGGAATATATCTGAGTAGTAAGAATCTTAAAACCTATGTATTGGTATGTCTCCGTAAGGGAATCAAGTGTGTCTAGACTGGGATAAATATGGCAGCGAGAATCAGCTCAAACCCACTATAAAAAGGAATTTCAAAAATAAAACAAAAAAACTGGGCAATTCTTTACAATTCCTTCAGGGTCTCAGATGAAACCTGAAATGACCCTATCTACAATGACAGCTGGATGTGGCATAAGGCTGGACACTTGGGACTGAGAGGATTGGTGAGATTGGGTGAGCAAATGCAGACCCTTTAAAGCAATAATGCATGGCACACATTCCATGGGTCCCAACTCTCCAGGTTGAAGGGAATATTACTACAGATATAACATGTACGGGAATCCTAGAGAACGGACACACTGTGAATACGAAAGGTTTCTAAAACTCAACGAATAGTCCCTCTCCTGGTGCTCCGGTTTGACTTTCCATCTGCTTTATTATCAACCTCCCAACTTGGAGAGACAGCCCCTTTAACCTCCTGGTTCCCACAGGTTGCCAATTTGGCAGAGGATGAAAGGGAAGAGGGAGAACCAATGAGAGAGTAGCTGTTAGGCATTTGGACGGGCACATATCACTGTAATTTCCCGGCAGGAAGAAGAATTAACCAAAGTCTCAGCCACCCACCGGGAATCAGTATAGATCCTGAACCAAAATTTTGGACTTGCGGTCAGCTCACCAAAAACGAGTTGAAAAATGGAGCTCAGGGGCACAGCAATTCACAAACTGGCCGAGTAATAAAGGACAACTATCGTCCAAAAATCTGTAGAGGGAAGGCAATGAGGCGGACTTGAAAGCGTGGCAGAATAGCAGGAAACAGATTTCCAGAGGTACGTTGGAATCGCCTTTAAAGCACAGGAAGAGGGGCACAACTTCGACAATGATGCACTTGGCCAAAAAGGGCGTATGCGTTTTCTCCTGAATATATTCAGGAGAAAACGCATACGCCCTTTTTGGCCAAGCAAGCAAGCGGGCAATGCAAATCTGCACTACAAAGAAGTATCACTTCCCACCGGTCAAAAGGGACATCCACAGGGCTTCCCTGGTGGCACAGTGGTGGCGAGTCCGCCTGCCGATGCAGGGGACGCGGGTTCGTGCCCTGGTCCGGGAGGATCCCACATGCCGCGGAGCTGCTGGGCCCGTGAGCCATGGCCGCTGAGCCTGCGCGTCCGGAGCCTGTGCTCCGCAACGGGAGAGACCACAACAGTGAGAGGCCCGCGTACCGCAAAAAAAAAAAATAAAGAAAGAAAAAAAAAAAAAATGGACATCCACAAAATGTGTAAAAACCAGAAAGGCACGACAGGCCCTGGAGAACAGGGTGCCTTGTTATGCTGATGGGCGGGATGTAAATTGCCAGCTGCCTCTCTGGAGGAGTGCATTGTGTTCCCTAAAACCAGTAAACAACAGAGCTACAGAGCCAAGGGCACTTCCAGTCTAGGGAATATACCTTGGGAAAACTGAAAATCAAAAAGACACAGCCACCCCAAAATTTAGGGCTGCACTGCTTACAAGGACCTCAACTTGGGTACACCTTAAATATCCCAGGAAATATAAAAATGGTTCAAAAAATTGTGGTACTTACGTACGATGGACTATCCCTCAGCCATGAAATCAATGTCATAAGACCAGTAGCAGCAAAATGGGTGGATTCAGGTACGATGATTCTAAGTGAAATAAGTCACACAGAAAAAGAAACTTATCATAAGATATCACTTATGAAGATCCTGTAAACATGGCTACACTTGAACTGAGTTAGGAAAGAGAACAGTGTCTCACATTTAGAAAACACTCTTATGCCTGCTTAAGGGGGAAGGAGAGGTGGGGTGATGCATAAAACCAGAGTTTGATATAAGCACAGGTACCGTTCCAAAAACCAACTATGGAATAGACAAGACCTACACCTTCCTCAGTGAAAGGGACTCAAAACCCCATATTTCCCGCAGAGGAATATATCTGACTAGTAAGAATCTTAAAACCTATGTATTGATATGTCTCCGTAAGGGAATCAAGTGTGTCTAGACTGGGATAAATATGGCAGCGAGAATCAGCTCAGACCCACTATAAAAAGGAATTTCAAAAATAAAACAAAAAAACTGGGAAATTCTTTACAATTCCTTCAGGGTCTCTGATGAAACCTGAAATGACCCTATCTACAATGACAGCTGGATGTGGCATAAAGCTGGACACTTGGGACTGAGAGGATTGGTGAGGTTGGGTGAGCAAATGCAGACCCTTTAAAGCAATAATGCATGGCACACATTCCATGGGTCCCAACTCTCCAGGTTGAAGGGAATATTACTACAGATGTAACATGTACGGGAATCCTAGAGAACGGACACACTGTGAATACGAAAGGTTTCTAAAACTCAACGAATAGTCCCTCTCCTGGTGCTCCGGTTTGACTTTCCATCTGCTTTATTATCAACCTCCCAACTTGGAGAGACAGCCCCTTTAACCTCCTGGTTCGCACAGGTTGCCAATTTGGCAGAGGATGAAAGGGAAGAGGGAGAACCAATGAGAGAGTAGCTGTTAGGCATTTGGACGGGCACATATCACTCTAATTTCGCAGCAGGAAGAAGAATTAACCAAAGTCTCAGCCACCCACCGGGAATCAGTATAGATCCTGAACCAAAATTTTGGACTTGCGGTCAGCTCACCAAAAACGAGTTGAAAAATGGAGCTCAGGGGCACAGCAATTCACAAACTGGCCGAGTAATAAAGGACAACTATCGTCCAAAAATCTGTTGAGGGAAGGCAATGAGGCGGACTTGAAAGCGAGGCAGAATAGCAGGAAACAGATTTCAAGAGGTACGTTGGAATCGCCTTTAAAGCACAGGAAGAGGGGCACAACTTCGACAATGATGCACTTGGCCAAAAATGGGCGTATGCGTTTTCACCTGAATATATTCAGGAGAAAACGCATACGCCCTTTTTGGCCAAGCAAGCAAGTGGGCAATGCAAATCTGCACTACAAAGAAGTATCACTTCCCACCAGTCAAAAGGGACATCCACAGGGCTTCCCTGGTGGCGCAGTGGTGGCGAGTCCGCCTGCCGATGCAGGGGACGCGGGTTCGTGCCCCGGTCCGGGAGGATCCCACATGCCGCGGAGCTGCTGGGCCCGTGAGCCATGGCCGCTGAGCCAGCGCGTCCGGAGCCTGTGCTCCGCAACGGGAGAGACGACAACAGTGAGAGGCCCGCGTACCGCAAAAAAAAAAAAAAAAAAGAAAAAAAAAAAAAAAAAGGGACATCCAAAAAATGTGTAAAAACCAGAAAGGCACGACAGGCCCTGGAGAACAGGGTGCCTTGTTATGCTGATGGGCGGGATGTAAATTGCCAGCTGCCTCTCTGGAGGAGTGCATTGTGTTCCCTAAAACCAGTAAACAACAGAGCTACAGAGCCAAGGGCACTTCCAGTCTAGGGAATATACCTTGGGAAAACTGAAAATCAAAAAGACACAGCCACCCCAAAATTTAGGGCTGCACTGCTTACAAGGACCTCAACTTGGGTACACCTTAAATATCCCAGGAAATATAAAAATGGTTCAAAAAATTGTGGTACTTACGTACGATGGAATATCCCTCAGCCATGAAATCAATGTCATAAGACCAGTAGCAGCAAAATGGGTGGATTCAGGTACGATGATTCTAAGTGAAATAAGTCACAGAGAAAAAGAAACTTATCATAAGATATCACTTATGAAGATCCTGTAAACATGGCTACACTTGAACTGAGTTAGGAAAGAGAACAGTGTCTCACATTTAGAAAACACTCTTATGCCTGCTTAAGGGGGAAGGAGAGGTGGGGTGATGCATAAAACCAGAGTTTGATATAAGCACAGGTACCGTTCCAAAAACCAACTATGGAATAGACAAGACCTACACCTTCCTCAGTGAAAGGGACTCAAAACCCCATATTTCCCGCAGAGGAATATATCTGACTAGTAAGAATCTTAAAACCTATGTATTGATATGTCTCCGTAAGGGAATCAAGTGTGTCTAGACTGGGATAAATATGGCAGCGAGAATCAGCTCAAACCCACTATAAAAAGGAATTTCAAAAATAAAACAAAAAAACTGGGAAATTCTTTACAATTCCTTCAGGGTCTCTGATGAAACCTGAAATGACCCTATCTACAATGACAGCTGGATGTGGCATAAGGCTGGACACTTGGGACTGAGAGGATTGGTGAGATTGGGTGAGCAAATGCAGACCCTTTAAAGCAATAATGCATGGCACACATTCCATGGGTCCCAACTCTCCAGGTTGAAGGGAATATTACTACAGATATAACATGTACGGGAATCCTAGAGAACGGACACACTGTGAATACGAAAGGTTTCTAAAACTCAACGAATAGTCCCTCTCCTGGTGCTCCGGTTTGACTTTCCATCTGCTTTATTATCAACCTCCCAACTTGGAGAGACAGCCCCTTTAACCTACTGGTTCGCACAGGTTGCCAATTTGGCAGAGGATGAAAGGGAAGAGGGAGAACCAATGAGAGAGTAGCTGTTAGGCATTTGGACGGGCACATATCACTGTAATTTCCCGGCAGGAAGAAGAATTAACCAAAGACTCAGCCACCCACTGGGAATCAGTATAGATCCTGAACCAAAATTTTGGACTTGCGGTCAGCTCACCAAAAACGAGTTGAAAAATGGAGCTCAGGGGCACAGCAATTCACAAACTGGCCGAGTAATAAAGGACAACTATCGTCCAAAAATCTGTTGAGGGAAGGCAACGAGGCGGACTTGAAAGCGAGGCAGAATAGCAGGAAACAGATTTCAAGAGGTACGCTGGAATCGCCTTTAAAGCACAGGAAGAGGGGCACAACTTCGACAATGATGCACTTGGCCCAAAAGGGCGTATGCGTTTTCTCCTGAATATATTCAGGAGAAAACGCATACGCCCTTTTAGGCCAAGCAAGCAAGCGGGCAACGCAAATCGGCACTACAAAGAAGTATCCCTTCCCACCGGTCAAAAGGGACATCCACAAAATGTGTAAAAACCAGAAAGGCAAGACAGGCCCTGGAGAACAGGGAGCCTTGTTATGCTGATGGGCGGGATGTAAATTGCCAACTGCCTCTCTGGAGGAGTGCATTGTGTTCCCTAAAACAAGTAAACAACAGAGCTAAAGAGCCAAGAGCACTTCCAGTCTAGGGAATATACCTGGGAAAAACTGAAAATCAATAAGACAGAGCCACCCCAAAATTTAGGGCTGCACTGCTTACAAGGACCTCAACTTGGGTACACCTTAAATATCCCAGTAAATATAAAATTGGTTCAAAAAATTGTGGTACTTACGTACGATGGAATATCCCTCAGCCATGAAATCAATGTCATAAGACCAGTAGCAGCAAAATGGGTGGATTCAGGTACGATGATTCTAAGTGAAATAAGTCACACAGAAAAAGAAACTTATCATAAGTTATCACTTATGAAGATGCTGTAAACATGGCTACACTTGAACTGAGTTAGGAAAGAGAACAGTGTCTCACATTTAGAAAACACTCTTATGCCTGCTTAAGGGGGAAGGAGAGGTGGGGTGATGCATAAAACCAGAGTTTGATATAAGCACAGGTACCGTTCCAAAAACCAACTATGGAATAGACAAGACCTACACCTTCCTCAGTGAAAGGGACTCAAAACCCCATATTTCCCGCAGAGGAATATATCTGACTAGTAAGAATCTTAAAACCTATGTATTGATATGTCTCCGTAAGGGAATCAAGTGTGTCTAGACTGGGATAAATATGGCAGCGAGAATCAGCTCAAACCCACTATAAAAAGGAATTTCAAAAATAAAACAAAAAAACTGGGAAATTCTTTACAATTCCTTCAGGGTCTCTGATGAAACCTGAAATGACCCTATCTACAATGACAGCTGGATGTGGCATAAGGCTGGACACTTGGGACTGAGAGGATTGGTGAGATTGGGTGAGCAAATGCAGACCCTTTAAAGCAATAATGCATGGCACACATTCCATGGGTCCCAACTCTCCAGGTTGAAGGGAATATTACTACAGATATAACATGTACGGGAATCCTAGAGAACGGACACACTGTGAATACGAAAGGTTTCTAAAACTCAACGAATAGTCCCTCTCCTGGTGCTCCGGTTTGACTTTCCATCTGCTTTATTATCAACCTCCCAACTTGGAGAGACAGCCCCTTTAACCTACTGGTTCGCACAGGTTGCCAATTTGGCAGAGGATGAAAGGGAAGAGGGAGAACCAATGAGAGAGTAGCTGTTAGGCATTTGGACGGGCACATATCACTGTAATTTCCCGGCAGGAAGAAGAATTAACCAAAGACTCAGCCACCCACTGGGAATCAGTATAGATCCTGAACCAAAATTTTGGACTTGCGGTCAGCTCACCAAAAACGAGTTGAAAAATGGAGCTCAGGGGCACAGCAATTCACAAACTGGCCGAGTAATAAAGGACAACTATCGTCCAAAAATCTGTTGAGGGAAGGCAACGAGGCGGACTTGAAAGCGAGGCAGAATAGCAGGAAACAGATTTCAAGAGGTACGCTGGAATCGCCTTTAAAGCACAGGAAGAGGGGCACAACTTCGACAATGATGCACTTGACCCAAAAGGGCGTATGCGTTTTCTCCTGAATATATTCAGGAGAAAACGCATACGCCCTTTTAGGCCAAGCAAGCAAGCGGGCAACGCAAATCGGCACTACAAAGAAGTATCCCTTCCCACCGGTCAAAAGGGACATCCACAAAATGTGTAAAAACCAGAAAGGCAAGACAGGCCCTGGAGAACAGGGAGCCTTGTTATGCTGATGGGCGGGATGTAAATTGCCAACTGCCTCTCTGGAGGAGTGCATTGTGTTCCCTAAAACAAGTAAACAACAGAGCTAAAGAGCCAAGAGCACTTCCAGTCTAGGGAATATACCTGGGAAAAACTGAAAATCAATAAGACAGAGCCACCCCAAAATTTAGGGCTGCACTGCTTACAAGGACCTCAACTTGGGTACACCTTAAATATCCCAGTAAATATAAAATTGGTTCAAAAAATTGTGGTACTTACGTACGATGGAATATCCCTCAGCCATGAAATCAATGTCATAAGACCAGTAGCAGCAAAATGGGTGGATTCAGGTACGATGATTCTAAGTGAAATAAGTCACACAGAAAAAGAAACTTATCATAAGTTATCACTTATGAAGATGCTGTAAACATGGCTACACTTGAACTGAGTTAGGAAAGAGAACAGTGTCTCACATTTAGAAAACACTCTTATGCCTGCTTAAGGGGGAAGGAGAGGTGGGGTGATGCATAAAACCAGAGTTTGATATAAGCACAGGTACCGTTCCAAAAACCAACTATGGAATAGACAAGACCTACACCTTCCTCAGTGAAAGGGACTCAAAACCCCATATTTCCCGCAGAGGAATATATCTGACTAGTAAGAATCTTAAAACCTATGTATTGATATGTCTCCGTAAGGGAATCAAGTGTGTCTAGACTGGCATAAACATGGCAGTGAGAATCAGCTCAAACCCACTATAAAAAGGAATTTCAAAAACAAAACAAAAAAACTGGGAAATTCTTTACAATTCCTTCAGGGTCTCAGATGAAACCTGAAATGACCCTATCTACAATGACAGCTGGATGTGGCATAAGGCTGGACACTTGGGACTGAGAGGATTGGTGAGATTGGGTGAGCAAATGCAGACCCTTTAAAGCAATAATGCATGGCATACATTCCATGGGTCCCAACTCTCCAGGTTGAAGGGAATATTACTACAGATATAACATGTACGGGAATCCTAGAGAACGGACACACTGTGAATACGAAAGGTTTCTAAAACTCAACGAATAGTCCCTCTCCTGGTGCTCTGGTTTGACTTTCCATCTGCTTTATTATCAACCTCCCAACTTGGAGAGACAGCCCCTTTAACCTCCTGGTTCGCACAGGTTGCCAATTTGGCAGAGGATGAAAGGGAAGAGGGAGAACCAATGAGAGAGTAGCTGTTAGGCATTTGGACGGGCACATATCACTGTAATTTCCCGGCAGGAAGAAGAATTAACCAAAGTCTCAGCCACCCACCGGGAATCAGTATAGACCCTGAACCAAAATTTTAGACTTGCGGTCAGCTCACCAAAAACGAGTTGAAAAATGGAGCTCAGGGGCACAGCAATTCACAAACCAGCCGAGTAATAGAGGACAACTATCGTCCAAAAATCTGTTGAGGGAAGGCAATGAGGCGGACTTGAAAGTGAGGCAGAATAGCAGGAAACAGATTTCAAGAGGTACGTTGGAATCGCCTTTAAAGCACAGGAAGAGGGGCACAACTTCGACAATGATGCACTTGGCCAAAAAGGGCGTATCCGTTTTCAACTGAATATATTCAGGAGAAAACGCATACGCCCTTTTTGGCCAAGCAAGCAAGCGGGCAATGCAAATCTGCACTACAAAGAAGTATCACTTCCCACCGGTCAAAAGGGACATCCACAAAATGTGTACAAACCTGAAAGGAAAGACAGGCCCTGGAGAACAGGGAGCCTTGTTATGCTGATGGGCAGGATGTTAATTGCCAACTGCCTCTCTGGAGGAGTACATTGTGTTCCCTAAAACAAGTAAAGAGCAGAGCTACAGCGCCAATGGCACTTCCAGTCTACGGAATATACCTTGGGAAAACTGAAAATCAATAAGACAGAGCCACCCCAAACTTTAGGGCTGCACTGCTTACAAGGACCTCAACTTGGGTACACCTTAAATATCCCAGGAAATACAAAAATGGTTCAAAAAATTGTGGTACTTACGTACGATGGAATATCCCTCAGCCATGAAATCAATGTCATAAGACCAGTAGCAGCAAAATGGGTGGATTCAGGTACGATGATTCTAAGTGAAATAAGTCACACAGAAAAAGAAACTTATCATAAGATATCACTTCTGAAGATCCTGTAAACATGGCTACACTTGAACTGAGTTAGGAAAGAGAACAGTGTCTCACATTTAGAAAACACTCTTATGCCTGCTTAAGGGGGAAGGAGAGGTGGGGTGATGCAGAAAACCAGAGTTTGATATAAGCACAGGTACCGTTCCAAAAACCAACTATGGAATAGACAAGACCTACACCTTCCTCAGTGAAAGGGACTCAAAACCCCATATTTCCCGCAGAGGAATATATCTGACTAGTAAGAATCTTAAAACCTATGTATTGATATGTCTCCGTAAGGGAATCAAGTGTGTCTAGACTTGCATAAACAGGGGAGCGAGAATCAGCTCACACCGACTATAAAAAGGAATTTCAAAAACAAAACAAAAAAACTGGGAAATTCTGTTCAATTCCTTCAGGGTCTCTGATGAAACCTGGAATGACCCTATCTACTACGACAGCTGGATGTGGCATAAGTCTGGACTCTTGGGACTGAGAGGATTGGTGAGATTGGGTGAGCAAATGCAGACCCTTTAAAGCAATAATGCATGGCAGCCATTCCATGGGTCACAACACTCAAGATTGAAGGGAATATTACTACAGCTATAACATAAAAAGGAAACCTAGAGAACGGACCCACTGTGAATACGAAAGGTTTCAAAAACTCAACGAATAGTCCCTCTCTTGGTGCTCCGGTTTGACTTTCCACCTGCTTTACTATCAACCTCCCAACTTGGAGAGACAGCCCCTTTAACCTCCTGATTCGCACAGGTTGCCAATTTGGCAGAGGATGAAAGGGAAGAGGGAGAACCAATGAGAGAGTAGTTGTTAGGCATTTGGACGGGCACATATCACTCTAACTTCACAGCATGAAGAAGAATTAACCAAAGTCTCAGCCCCCCACCGGGAACCAGTGTAGATCCTGAACCAAAATTTTGGACTTGCGCTCAGCTCACAAAATAACGAGTTGAAAAATGGAGATCAGGTGCACAGCAATTCACAAACTGGCAGGGTGATAAAGGACAACTATCGTCAAAAAATCTGTTAAGGGAAGGCAACGAGGCAGACTTGAAAGCGACGCAGAATAGCAGGAAACAGATTTCAAGAGGTACGTTGGAATCGCCTTTAAAGCACAGGAAGAGGGACACAACTTCGACAATGATGCACTTGGCCAAAAAGGGTGTATGTTTTCTCCTGAATATATTCAGGAGAAAACGCATACACCCTTTTTGGCTAAGCAAGCAAGCAGGGAATGCAAATCTGCACTACAAAGTTGTATCACTTCCCACCGGTCAAAAGGGACATCCACAAAATGTGTAAAAACCAGAAAGGCAAGACAGGCCCTGGAGAACAGGCAGCCTTGTTATGCTGATGGGCGGGATGTAAATTGCCAGCTGCCTCTCTGGAGGAGTGCACTGTGTTCCCTAAAACAAGTAAACAACAGAGCTACAGAGCCAATGGCACTTCCAGTCTAGGGAATATACCTTGGGAAAACTGAAAATCAATAAGACAGAGCCACCCTAAAATTTAGGGCTGCACTGCTTACAAGGACCTCAACTTGTGTACAACTTAAATATCCCAGGAAATATAAAAACGGTTCAAAAAATTGTGGTACTTACGTACGATGGAATATCCCTCAGCCATGAAGTCAATGTCATAAGACCAGTAGCAGCAAAATGGGTGGATTCAGGTACGATGATTCTAAGTGAAATAAGTCACACAGAAAAAGAAACTTATCATAAGATATCACTTATGAAGATCCTGTAAACATGGCTACACTTGAACTGAGTTAGGAAAGAGAACAGTGTCTCACATTTAGAAAACACTCTTATGCCTGCTTAAGGGGGAAGGAGAGGTGGGGTGGTGCATAAAACCAGAGTTTGATATAAGCACAGGTACCGTTCCAAATACCAACTATGGAATAGTCAAGACCTACACCTTCCTCAGTGAAAGGGACTCAAAACCCCATATTTCCCGCAGAGGAATATATCTGACTAGTAAGAATCTTAAAACCTATGTATTGATATGATTCCGTAAGGGAATCAAGTGTGTCTAGACTGGCATAAACATGGCAGCGAGAATCAGCTCAAACCCACTATAAAAAGGAATTTCAAAAATAAAACAAAAAAAATGGGAAATTCTTTACAATTCCTTCAGGGTCTCTGATGAAACCTGGAATAGCCCTATCTACAATACACCTGGATGTGGCATAAGGCTGGACACTTGGGACTGAGAGGATTGGTGAGATTGGGTGAGCAAATGCAGACCCTTTAAAGCACAAATGCCTGGCACCCATTCCATGGGTCCCAACTCTCCAGGTTGAAGGGAATATTACTACAGCTATAACATGTATGGGAAACCTAGAGAACAGACACACTGTGAATACTAAAGGTTTCTAAAACTCAACGAATAGTCCCTCTCCTGGTGCTCTGGTTTGACTTTCTATCTGCTTTACTATCAATCTCCCAACTTCGAGAGACAGCCCCTTTAACCTCCTGGTTCGCACAGGTTTTCAATTTGGCAGTGGATGAAAGGGAAGAGGGAGAACCAATGAGAGAGTAGCTGTAAGGCATTTGGACGGGCACATATCTCTCTAACTTCCCGGCAGGAAGAAGAAGTAACCAAAGTCTCAGCCCCCCACCTGGAACCAGCATAGTTCCTGAACCAAAATTTTGGACTTGCGGTAAGCTCACAAAAAAACGAGTTGAAAAATGGAGCTCAGGGGCACAGCAATTCACAAACTGGCAGAGTAATAAAGGACAACTATCGTCCAAAAATCTGTGAAGGCTAGGCAACGAGGCGGACTTGAAAGCGAGGCAGAATAGCAGGAAACAGATTTCAAGAGGTACGTTGGAATCGCCTTTAAAGCACAGGAAGAGGGGCACAACTTCGACAATGATGCACTTGGCCAAAAAGGGCGTATGCGTTTTCTCCTGAATATATTCAGGAGAAAACGCATACGCCCTTTTTGGCCAAGCAAGCAAGCGGGCAATGCAAATCTGCACTACAAAGAAGTATCACTTCCCACCGGTCAAAAGGGACATCCACAAAATGTGTAAAAACCAGAAAGGCAAGACAGGCCCTGGAGAACAGGGAGCCTTGTTATGCTGATGGGCGGGATGTAAATTGCCAACTGCCTCTCTGGAGGAGTGCATTGTGTTCCCTAAAACAAGTAAACAACAGAGCTACAGAGCCAAGGGCACTTCCAGTCTAGGGAATATACCTTGGGAAAACTGAAAATCAAAAAGACACAGCCACCCCAAAATTTAGGGCTGCACTGCTTTCAAGGACCTCAACTTGGGTACACCTTAAATATCCCAGGAAATATAAAAATGGTTCAAAAAATTGTGGTACTTACGTACGATGGACTATCCCTCAGCCATGAAATCAATGTCATAAGACCAGTAGCAGCAAAATGGGTGGATTCAGGTACGATGATTATAAGTGAAATAAGTCACACAGAAAAAGAAACTTATCATAAGATATCACTTATGAAGATCCTGTAAACATGGCTACACTTGAACTGAGTTAGGAAAGAGAACAGTGTCTCACATTTAGAAAACACTCTTATGCCTGCTTAAGGGGGAAGGAGAGGTGGGGTGATGCATAAAACCAGAGTTTGATATAAGCACAGGTACCGTTCCAAAAACCAACTATGGAATAGACAAGACCTACACCTTCCTCAGTGAAAGGGACTCAAAACCCCATATTTCCCGCAGAGGAATATATCTGAGTAGTAAGAATCTTAAAACCTATGTATTGGTATGTCTCCGTAAGGGAATCAAGTGTGTCTAGACTGGGATAAATATGGCAGCGAGAATCAGCTCAAACCCACTATAAAAAGGAATTTCAAAAATAAAACAAAAAAACTGGGAAATTCTTTACAATTCCTTCAGGGTCTCAGATGAAACCTGAAATGACCCTATCTACAATGACAGCTGGATGTGGCATAAGGCTGGACACTTGGGACTGAGAGGATTGGTGAGATTGGGTGAGCAAATGCAGACCCTTTAAAGCAATAATGCATGGCACACATTCCATGGGTCCCAACTCTCCAGGTTGAAGGGAATATTACTACAGATATAACATGTACGGGAATCCTAGAGAACGGACACACTGTGAATACGAAAGGTTTCTAAAACTCAACGAATAGTCCCTCTCCTGGTGCTCCGGTTTGACTTTCCATCTGCTTTATTATCAACCTCCCAACTTGGAGAGACAGCCCCTTTAACCTCCTGGTTCGCACAGGTTGCCAATTTGGCAGAGGATGAAAGGGAAGAGGGAGAACCAATGAGAGAGTAGCTGTTAGGCATTTGGACGGGCACATATCACTGTAATTTCCCGGCAGGAAGAAGAATTAACCAAAGTCTCAGCCACCCACCGGGAATCAGTATAGATCCTGAACCAAAATTTTGGACTTGCGGTCAGCTCACCAAAAACGAGTTGAAAAATGGAGCTCAGGGGCACAGCAATTCACAAACTGGCCGAGTAATAAAGGACAACTATCGTCCAAAAATCTGTTGAGGGAAGGCAACGAGGCGGACTTGAAAGCGAGGCAGAATAGCAGGAAACAGATTTCCAGAGGTACGTTGGAATCGCCTTTAAAGCACAGGAAGAGGGGCACAACTTCGACAATGATGCACTTGGCCAAAAAGGGCGTATGCGTTTTCTCCTGAATATATTCAGGAGAAAACGCATACGCCCTTTTTGGCCAAGCAAGCAAGCGGGCAATGCAAATCTGCACTACAAAGAAGTATCACTTCCCACCGGTCAAAAGGGACATCCACAAAATGTGTAAAAACCAGAAAGGCAAGACAGGCCCTGGAGAACAGGGAGCCTTGTTATGCTGATGGGCGGGATGTAAATTGCCAACTGCCTCTCTGGAGGAGTGCATTGTGTTCCCTAAAACAAGTAAACAACAGAGCTACAGAGCCAAGGGCACTTCCAGTCTAGGGAATATACCTTGGGAAAACTGAAAATCAAAAAGACACAGCCACCCCAAAATTTAGGGCTGCACTGCTTACAAGGACCTCAACTTGGGTACACCTTAAATATCCCAGGAAATATAAAAATGGTTCAAAAAATTGTGGTACTTACGTACGATGGAATATCCCTCAGCCATGAAATCAATGTCATAAGACCAGTAGCAGCAAAATGGGTGGATTCAGGTACGATGATTCTAAGTGAAATAAGTCACACAGAAAAAGAAACTTATCATAAGATATCACTTATGAAGATCCTGTAAACATGGCTACACTTGAACTGAGTTAGGAAAGAGAACAGTGTCTCACATTTAGAAAACACTCTTATGCCTGCTTAAGGGGGAAGGAGAGGTGGGGTGATGCATAAAACCAGAGTTTGATATAAGCACAGGTACCGTTCTAAAAACCAACTATGGAATAGACAAGACCTACACCTTCCTCAGTGAAAGGGACTCAAAACCCCATATTTCCGCAGAGGAATATATCTGACTAGTAAGAATCTTAAAACCTATGTATTGATATGTCTCCGTAAGGGAATCAAGTGTGTCTAGACTGGGATAAATATGGCAGCGAGAATCAGCTCAAACCCACTATAAAAAGGAATTTCAAAAATAAAACAAAAAAAAAACTGGGAAATTCTTTACAATTCCTTCAGGGTCTCTGATGAAACCTGAAATGACCCTATCTACAATGACAGCTGTATGTGGCATAAGGCTGGACACTTGGGACTGAGAGGATTGGTGAGATTGGGTGAGCAAATGCAGACCCTTTAAAGCAATAATGCATGGCACACATTCCATGGGTCCCAACTCTCCAGGTTGAAGGGAATATTACTACAGATATAACATGTACGGGAATCCTAGAGAACGGACACACTGTGAATACGAAAGGTTTCTAAAACTCAACGAATAGTCCCTCTCCTGGTGCTCCGGTTTGACTTTCCATCTGCTTTATTATCAACCTCCCAACTTGGAGAGACAGCCCCTTTAACCTCCTGGTTCGCACAGGTTGCCAATTTTGCAGAGGATGAAAGGGATTAGGGAGAACCAATGAGAGAGTAGCTGTTAGGCATTTGGACGGGCACATATCACTGTAATTTCCCAGCAGGAAGAAGAATTAACCAAAGTCTCAGCCACCCACCGGGAATCAGTATAGATCCTGAACCAAAATTTTGGACTTGCGGTCAGCTCACCAAAAACGAGTTGAAAAATGGAGCTCAGGGGCACAGCAATTCACAAACTGGCCGAGTAATAAAGGACAACTATCGTCCAAAAATCTGTTGAGGGAAGGCAACGAGGCAGACTTGAAAGCGAGGCAGAATAGCAGGAAACAGATTTCAAGAGGTACGTTGGAATCGCCTTTAAAGCACAGGAAGAGGGGCACAACTTCGACAATGATGCACTTGGCCAAAAAGGGCGTATGCGTTTTCTCCTGAATATATTCAGGAGAAAACGCATACGCCCTTTTTGGCCAAGCAAGCAAGCGGGCAATGCAAATCTGCACTACAAAGAAGTATCACTTCCCACCGGTCAAAAGGGACATCCACAAAATGTGTAAAAACCAGAAAGGCAAGACAGGCCCTGGAGAACAGGGAGCCTTGTTATGCTGATGGGCGGGATGTAAATTGCCAACTGCCTCTCTGGAGGAGTGCATTGTGTTCCCTAAAACAAGTAAACAACAGAGCTACAGAGCCAAGGGCACTTCCAGTCTAGGGAATATACCTTGGGAAAACTGAAAATCAAAAAGACACAGCCACCCCAAAATTTAGGGCTGCACTGCTTTCAAGGACCTCAACTTGGGTACACCTTAAATATCCCAGGAAATATAAAAATGGTTCAAAAAATTGTGGTACTTACGTACGATGGAGTATCCCTCAGCCATGAAATCAATGTCATAAGACCAGTAGCAGCAAAATGGGTGGATTCAGGTACGATGATTCTAAGTGAAATAAGTCACACAGAAAAAGAAACTTATCATAAGATATCACTTATGAAGATCCTGTAAACATGGCTACACTTGAACTGAGTTAGGAAAGAGAACAGTGTCTCACATTTAGAAAACACTCTTATGCCTGCTTAAGGGGGAAGGAGAGGTGGGGTGATGCATAAAACCAGAGTTTGATATAAGCACAGGTACCGTTCCAAAAACCAACTATGGAATAGACAAGACCTACACCTTCCTCAGTGAAAGGGACTCAAAACCCCATATTTCCCGCAGAGGAATATATCTGAGTAGTAAGAATCTTAAAACCTATGTATTGGTATGTCTCCGTAAGGGAATCAAGTGTGTCTAGACTGGGATAAATATGGCAGCGAGAATCAGCTCAAACCCACTATAAAAAGGAATTTCAAAAATAAAACAAAAAAACTGGGAAATTCTTTACAATTCCTTCAGGGTCTCAGATGAAACCTGAAATGACCCTATCTACAATGACAGCTGGATGTGGCATAAGGCTGGACACTTGGGACTGAGAGGATTGGTGAGATTGGGTGAGCAAATGCAGACCCTTTAAAGCAATAATGCATGGCACACATTCCATGGGTCCCAACTCTCCAGGTTGAAGGGAATATTACTACAGATATAACATGTACGGGAATCCTAGAGAACGGACACACTGTGAATACGAAAGGTTTCTAAAACTCAACGAATAGTCCCTCTCCTGGTGCTCCGGTTTGACTTTCCATCTGCTTTATTATCAACCTCCCAACTTGGAGAGACAGCCCCTTTAACCTCCTGGTTCCCACAGGTTGCCAATTTGGCAGAGGATGAAAGGGAAGAGGGAGAACCAATGAGAGAGTAGCTGTTAGGCATTTGGACGGGCACATATCACTGTAATTTCCCGGCAGGAAGAAGAATTAACCAAAGTCTCAGCCACCCACCGGGAATCAGTATAGATCCTGAACCAAAATTTTGGACTTGCGGTCAGCTCACCAAAAACGAGTTGAAAAATGGAGCTCAGGGGCACAGCAATTCACAAACTGGCCGAGTAATAAAGGACAACTATCGTCCAAAAATCTGTTGAGGGAAGGCAACGAGGCGGACTTGAAAGCGAGGCAGAATAGCAGGAAACAGATTTCCAGAGGTACGTTGGAATCGCCTTTAAAGCACAGGAAGAGGGGCACAACTTCGACAATGATGCACTTGGCCAAAAAGGGCGTATGCGTTTTCATCTGAATATATTCAGGAGAAAACGCATACGCCCTTTTTGGCCAAGCAAGCAAGCGGGCAATGCAAATCTGCACTACAAAGAAGTATCACTTCCCACGGGTCAAAAGGGACATCCACAGGGCTTCCCTGGTGGCACAGTGGTGGCGAGTCCGCCTGCCGATGCAGGGGACGCGGGTTCGTGCCCTGGTCCGGGAGGATCCCACATGCCGCGGAGCTGCTGGGCCCGTGAGCCATGGCCGCTGAGCCTGCGCGTCCGGAGCCTGTGCTCCGCAACGGGAGAGACCACAACAGTGAGAGGCCCGCGTACCGCAAAAAAAAAAAATAAAGAAAGAAAAAAAAAAAAAATGGACATCCACAAAATGTGTAAAAACCAGAAAGGCACGACAGGCCCTGGAGAACAGGGTGCCTTGTTATGCTGATGGGCGGGATGTAAATTGCCAGCTGCCTCTCTGGAGGAGTGCATTGTGTTCCCTAAAACCAGTAAACAACAGAGCTACAGAGCCAAGGGCAATTCCAGTCTAGGGAATATACCTTGGGAAAACTGAAAATCGAAAAGACACAGCCACCCCAAAATTTAAGGCTGCACTGCTTACAAGGACCTCAACTTGGGTACACCTTAAATATCCCAGGAAATATAAAAATGGTTCAAAAAATTGTGGTACTTACGTACGATGGACTATCCCTCAGCCATGAAATCAATGTCATAAGACCAGTAGCAGCAAAATGGGTGGATTCAGGTACGATGATTCTAAGTGAAATAAGTCACACAGAAAAAGAAACTTATCATAAGATATCACTTATGAAGATCCTGTAAACATGGCTACACTTGAACTGAGTTAGGAAAGAGAACAGTGTCTCACATTTAGAAAACACTCTTATGCCTGCTTAAGGGGGAAGGAGAGGTGGGGTGATGCATAAAACCAGAGTTTGATATAAGCACAGGTACCGTTCCAAAAACCAACTATGGAATAGACAAGACCTACACCTTCCTCAGTGAAAGGGACTCAAAACCCCATATTTCCCGCAGAGGAATATATCTGACTAGTAAGAATCTTAAAACCTATGTATTGATATGTCTCCGTAAGGGAATCAAGTGTGTCTAGACTGGGATAAATATGGCAGCGAGAATCAGCTCAGACCCACTATAAAAAGGAATTTCAAAAATAAAACAAAAAAACTGGGAAATTCTTTACAATTCCTTCAGGGTCTCTGATGAAACCTGAAATGACCCTATCTACAATGACAGCTGGATGTGGCATAAAGCTGGACACTTGGGACTGAGAGGATTGGTGAGGTTGGGTGAGCAAATGCAGACCCTTTAAAGCAATAATGCATGGCACACATTCCATGGGTCCCAACTCTCCAGGTTGAAGGGAATATTACTACAGATGTAACATGTACGGGAATCCTAGAGAACGGACACACTGTGAATACGAAAGGTTTCTAAAACTCAACGAATAGTCCCTCTCCTGGTGCTCCGGTTTGACTTTCCATCTGCTTTATTATCAACCTCCCAACTTGGAGAGACAGCCCCTTTAACCTCCTGGTTCGCACAGGTTGCCAATTTGGCAGAGGATGAAAGGGAAGAGGGAGAACCAATGAGAGAGTAGCTGTTAGGCATTTGGACGGGCACATATCACTCTAATTTCGCAGCAGGAAGAAGAATTAACCAAAGTCTCAGCCACCCACCGGGAATCAGTATAGATCCTGAACCAAAATTTTGGACTTGCGGTCAGCTCACCAAAAACGAGTTGAAAAATGGAGCTCAGGGGCACAGCAATTCACAAACTGGCCGAGTAATAAAGGACAACTATCGTCCAAAAATCTGTTGAGGGAAGGCAATGAGGCGGACTTGAAAGCGAGGCAGAATAGCAGGAAACAGATTTCAAGAGGTACGTTGGAATCGCCTTTAAAGCACAGGAAGAGGGGCACAACTTCGACAATGATGCACTTGGCCAAAAATGGGCGTATGCGTTTTCACCTGAATATATTCAGGAGAAAACGCATACGCCCTTTTTGGCCAAGCAAGCAAGTGGGCAATGCAAATCTGCACTACAAAGAAGTATCACTTCCCACCAGTCAAAAGGGACATCCACAGGGCTTCCCTGGTGGCGCAGTGGTGGCGAGTCCGCCTGCCGATGCAGGGGACGCGGGTTCGTGCCCCGGTCCGGGAGGATCCCACATGCCGCGGAGCTGCTGGGCCCGTGAGCCATGGCCGCTGAGCCAGCGCGTCCGGAACCTGTGCTCCGCAACGGGAGAGACCACAACAGTGAGAGGCCCGCGTACCGCAAAAAAAAAAAAAAAAAAAAGAAAAAAAAAAAAAAAGGGATATCCAAAAAATGTGTAAAAACCAGAAAGGCATGACAGGCCCTGGAGAACAGGGTGCCTTGTTATGCTGATGGGCGGGATGTAAATTGCCAGCTGCCTCTCTGGAGGAGTGCATTGTGTTCCCTAAAACCAGTAAACAACAGAGCTACAGAGCCAAGGGCACTTCCAGTCTAGGGAATATACCTTGGGAAAACTGAAAATCAAAAAGACACAGCCACCCCAAAATTTAGGGCTGCACTGCTTACAAGGACCTCAACTTGGGTACACCTTAAATATCCCAGGAAATATAAAAATGGTTCAAAAAATTGTGGTACTTACGTACGATGGAATATCCCTCAGCCATGAAATCAATGTCATAAGACCAGTAGCAGCAAAATGGGTGGATTCAGGTACGATGATTCTAAGTGAAATAAGTCACACAGAAAAAGAAACTTATCATAAGATATCACTTATGAAGATCCTGTAAACATGGCTACACTTGAACTGAGTTAGGAAAGAGAACAGTGTCTCACATTTAGAAAACACTCTTATGCCTGCTTAAGGGGGAAGGAGAGGTGGGGTGATGCATAAAACCAGAGTTTGATATAAGCACAGGTACCGTTCCAAAAACCAACTATGGAATAGACAAGACCTACACCTTCCTCAGTGAAAGGGACTCAAAACCCCATATTTCCCGCAGAGGAATATATCTGACTAGTAAGAATCTTAAAACCTATGTATTGATATGTCTCCGTAAGGGAATCAAGTGTGTCTAGACTGGGATAAATATGGCAGCGAGAATCAGCTCAAACCCACTATAAAAAGGAATTTCAAAAATAAAACAAAAAAACTGGGAAATTCTTTACAATTCCTTCAGGGTCTCTGATGAAACCTGAAATGACCCTATCTACAATGACAGCTGGATGTGGCATAAGGCTGGACACTTGGGACTGAGAGGATTGGTGAGATTGGGTGAGCAAATGCAGACCCTTTAAAGCAATAATGCATGGCACACATTCCATGGGTCCCAACTCTCCAGGTTGAAGGGAATATTACTACAGATATAACATGTACGGGAATCCTAGAGAACGGACACACTGTGAATACGAAAGGTTTCTAAAACTCAACGAATAGTCCCTCTCCTGGTGCTCCGGTTTGACTTTCCATCTGCTTTATTATCAACCTCCCAACTTGGAGAGACAGCCCCTTTAACCTCCTGGTTCGCACAGGTTGCCAATTTGGCAGAGGATGAAAGGGAAGAGGGAGAACCAATGAGAGAGTAGCTGTTAGGCATTTGGACGGGCACATATCACTGTAATTTCCCGGCAGGAAGAAGAATTAACCAAAGTCTCAGCCACCCACCGGGAATCAGTATAGATCCTGAACCAAAATTTTGGACTTGCGGTCAGCTCACCAAAAACGAGTTGAAAAATGGAGCTCAGGGGCACAGCAATTCACAAACTGGTCGAGTAATAAAGGACAACTATCGTCCAAAAATCTGTTGAGGGAAGGCAACGAGGCGGACTTGAAAGCGAGGCAGAATAGCAGGAAACAGATTTCCAGAGGTACGTTGGAATCGCCTTTAAAGCACAGGAAGAGGGGCACAACTTCGACAATGATGCACTTGGCCCAAAAGGGCGTATGCGTTTTCTCCTGAATATATTCAGGAGAAAACGCATACGCCCTTTTAGGCCAAGCAAGGAAGCGGGCAATGCAAATCTGCACTACAAAGAAGTATCACTTCCCACCGGTCAAAAGGGACATCCACAAAATGTGTAAAAACCAAAAAGGCAAGACAGGCCCTGGAGAACAGGGAGCCTTGTTATGCTGATGGGCGGGATGTAAATTGCCAACTGCCTCTCTGGAGGAGTGCTTTGTGTTCCCTAAAACAAGTAAAGTACAGAGCTACAGAGCCAAGGGCACTTCCAGTCTTGGGAATATACCTTGGGAAAACTGAAAATCAATAAGGCAGAGCCACCGAAAATTTAGGGCTGCACTGCTTACAAGGACCTCAACTTGGGTACACCTTAAATATCCCAGGAAATATAAAAATGGTTCAAAAAATTGTGGTACTTACGTACGATGGAATATCCCTCAGCCATGAAATCAATGTCATAAGACCAGTAGCAGCAAAATGGGTGGATTCAGGTACGATGATTCTAAGTGAAATAAGTCACACAGAAAAAGAAACTTATCATAAGATATCACTTATGAAGATCCTGTAAACATGGCTACACTTGAACTGAGTTAGGAAAGAGAACAGTGTCTCACATTTAGAAAACACTCTTATGCCTGCTTAAGGGGGAAGGAGAGGTGGGGTGATGCATAAAACCAGAGTTTGATATAAGCACAGGTACCGTTCCAAAAACCAACTATGGGATAGACAAGACCTACACCTTCCTCAGTGAAAGGGACTCAAAACCCCATATTTCCCGCAGAGGAAAATATCTGACTAGTAAGAATCTTAAAACCTATGTATTGATATGTCTCCATAAGGGAATCAAGTGTGTCTAGACTGGGATAAATATGGCAGCGAGAATCAGCTCAAACCCACTATAAAAAGGAATTTCAAAAATAAAACAAAAAAACTGGGAAATTCTTTACAATTCCTTCAGGGTCTCTGATGAAACCTGAAATGACCCTATCTACAATGACAGCTGGATGTGGCATAAGGCTGGACACTTGGGACTGAGAGGATTGGTGAGATTGGGTGAGCAAATGCAGACCCTTTAAAGCAATAATGCATGGCACACATTCCATGGGTCCCAACTCTCCAGGTTGAAGGGAATATTACTACAGATATAACATGTACGGGAATCCTAGAGAACGGACACACTGTGAATACGAAAGGTTTCTAAAACTCAACGAATAGTCCCTCTCCTGGTGCTCCGGTTTGACTTTCCATCTGCTTTATTATCAACCTCCCAACTTGGAGAGACAGCCCCTTTAACCTCCTGGTTCGCACAGGTTGCCAATTTGGCAGAGGATGAAAGGGAAGAGGGAGAACCAATGAGAGAGTAGCTGTTAGGCATTTGGACGGGCACATATCACTGTAATTTCCCGGCAGGAAGAAGAATTAACCAAAGTCTCAGCCACCCACCGGGAATCAGTATAGATCCTGAACCAAAATTTTGGACTTGCGGTCAGCTCACCAAAAACGAGTTGAAAAATGGAGCTCAGGGGCACAGCAATTCACAAACTGGCCGAGTAATAAAGGACAACTATCGTCCAAAAATCTGTTGAGGGAAGGCAACGAGGCGGACTTGAAAGCGAGGCAGAATAGCAGGAAACAGATTTCCAGAGGTACGTTGGAATCGCCTTTAAAGCACAGGAAGAGGGGCACAACTTCGACAATGATGCACTTGGCCAAAAAGGGCGTATGCGTTTTCTCCTGAATATATTCAGGAGAAAACGCATACGCCCTTTTTGGCCAAGCAAGCAAGCGGGCAATGCAAATCTGCACTACAAAGAAGTATCACTTCCCACCGGTCAAAAGGGACATCCACAAAATGTGTAAAAACCAGAAAGGCAAGACAGGCCCTGGAGAACAGGGAGCCTTGTTATGCTGATGGGCGGGATGTAAATTGCCAACTGCCTCTCTGGAGGAGTGCATTGTGTTCCCTAAAACAAGTAAACAACAGAGCTACAGAGCCAAGGGCACTTCCAGTCTAGGGAATATACCTTGGGAAAACTGAAAATCAAAAAGACACAGCCACCCCAAAATTTAGGGCTGCACTGCTTACAAGGACCTCAACTTGGGTACACCTTAAATATCCCAGGAAATATAAAAATGGTTCAAAAAATTGTGGTACTTACGTACGATGGAATATCCCTCAGCCATGAAATCAATGTCATAAGACCAGTAGCAGCAAAATGGGTGGATTCAGGTACGATGATTCTAAGTGAAATAAGTCACACAGAAAAAGAAACTTATCATAAGATATCACTTATGAAGATCCTGTAAACATGGCTACACTTGAACTGAGTTAGGAAAGAGAACAGTGTCTCACATTTAGAAAACACTCTTATGCCTGCTTAAGGGGGAAGGAGAGGTGGGGTGATGCATAAAACCAGAGTTTGATATAAGCACAGGTACCGTTCCAAAAACCAACTATGGAATAGACAAGACCTACACCTTCCTCAGTGAAAGGGACTCAAAACCCCATATTTCCCGCAGAGGAATATATCTGACTAGTAAGAATCTTAAAACCTATGTATTGATATGTCTCCATAAGGGAATCAAGTGTGTCTAGACTGGGATAAATATGGCAGCGAGAATCAGCTCAAACCCACTATAAAAAGGAATTTCAAAAATAAAACAAAAAAACTGGGAAATTCTTTACAATTCCTTCAGGGTCTCTGATGAAACCTGAAATGACCCTATCTACAATGACAGCTGGATGTGGCATAAGGCTGGACACTTGGGACTGAGAGGATTGGTGAGATTGGGTGAGCAAATGCAGACCCTTTAAAGCAATAATGCATGGCACACATTCCATGGGTCCCAACTCTCCAGGTTGAAGGGAATATTACTACAGATATAACATGTACGGGAATCCTAGAGAACAGACACACTGTGAATACGAAAGGTTTCTAAAACTCAACGAATAGTCCCTCTCCTGGTGCTCCGGTTTGACTTTCCATCTGCTTTATTATCAACCTCCCAACTTGGAGAGACAGCCCCTTTAACCTCCTGGTTCGCACAGGTTGCCAATTTGGCAGAGGATGAAAGGGAATAGGGAGAACCAATGAGAGAGTAGCTGTTAGGCATTTGGACGGGCACATATCACTGTAATTTCCCGGCAGGAAGAAGAATTAACCAAAGTCTCAGCCACCCACCGGGAATCAGTATAGATCCTGAACCAAAATTTTGGACTTGCGGTCAGCTCACCAAAAACGAGTTGAAAAATGGAGCTCAGGGGCACAGCAATTCACAAACTGGCCGAGTAATAAAGGACAACTATCGTCCAAAAATCTGTTGAGGGAAGGCAACAAGGCGGACTTGAAAGCGAGGCAGAATAGCAGGAAACAGATTTCAAGAAGTACGTTGGAATCGCCTTTAAAGCACAGGAAGAGGGGCACAACTTCGACAATGATGCACTTGGCCCAAAAGGGCGTATGCGTTTTCTCCTGAATATATTCAGGAGAAAACGCATACGCCCTTTTTGGCCAAGCAAGCAAGCGGGCAATGCAAATCTGCACTACAAAGAAGTATCACTTCCCACCGGTCAAAAGGGACATCCACAAAATGTGTAAAAACCAGAAAGGCAAGACAGGCCCTGGAGAACAGGGAGCCTTGTTATGCTGATGGGCGGGATGTAAATTGCCAACTGCCTCTCTGGAGGAGTGCATTGTGTTCACTAAAACAAGTAAACAACAGAGCTACAGAGCCAAGGGCACTTCCAATCTAGGGAATATACCTTGGGAAAACTGAAAATCAAAAAGACACAGCCACCCCAAAATTTAGGGCTGCACTGCTTACAAGGACCTCAACTTGGGTACACCTTAAATATCCCAGGAAATATAAAAATGGTTCAAAAAATTGTGGTACTTACGTACGATGGAATATCCCTCAGCCATGAAATCAATGTCATAAGACCAGTAGCAGCAAAATGGGTGGATTCAGGTACGATGATTCTAAGTGAAATATGTCACACAGAAAAAGAAACTTATCATAAGATATCACTTATGAAGATCCTGTAAACATGGCTACACTTGAACTGAGTTAGGAAAGAGAACAGTGTCTCACATTTAGAAAACACTCTTATGCCTGCTTAAGGGGGAAGGAGAGGTGGGGTGAGGCATAAAACCAGAGTTTGATATAAGCACAGGTACCGTTCCAAAAACCAAGTATGGAATAGACAAGACCTACACCTTCCTCAGTGAAAGGGACTCAAAACCCCATATTTCCCGCAGAGGAATATATCTGACTAGTAAGAATCTTAAAACCTATGTATTGATATGTCTCCGTAAGGGAATCAAGTGTGTCTAGACTGGGATAAATATGGCAGCGAGAATCAGCTCAAACCCACTATAAAAAGGAATTTCAAAAATAAAACAAAAAAACTGGGAAATTCTTTACAATTCCTTCAGGGTCTCTGATGAAACCTGAAATGACCCTATCTACAATGACAGCTGGATGTGGCATAAGGCTGGACACTTGGGACTGAGAGGATTGGTGAGATTGGGTGAGCAAATGCAGACCCTTTAAAGCAATAATGCATGGCACACATTCCATGGGTCCCAACTCTCCAGGTTGAAGGGAATATTACTACAGATATAACATGTACGGGAATCCTAGAGAACGGACACACTGTGAATACGAAAGGTTTCTAAAACTCAACGAATAGTCCCTCTCCTGGTGCTCCGGTTTGACTTTCCATCTGCTTTATTATCAACCTCCCAACTTGGAGAGACAGCCCCTTTAACCTCCTGGTTCGCACAGGTTGCCAATTTGGCAGAGGATGAAAGGGAAGAGGGAGAACCAATGAGAGAGTAGCTGTTAGGCATTTGGACGGGCACATATCACTGTAATTTCCCGGCAGGAAGAAGAATTAACCAAAGTCTCAGCCACCCACCGGGAATCAGTATAGATCCTGAACCAAAATTTTGGACTTGCGGTCAGCTCACCAAAAACGAGTTGAAAAATGGAGCTCAGGGGCACAGCAATTCACAAACTGGCCGAGTAATAAAGGACAACTATCGTCCAAAAATCTGTTGAGGGAAGGCAACGAGGCAGACTTGAAAGCGAGGCAGAATAGCAGGAAACAGATTTCCAGAGGTACGTTGGAATCACCTTTAAAGCACAGGAAGAGGGGCACAACTTCGACAATGATGCACTTGGCCAAAAAGGGCGTATGCGTTTTCTCCTGAATATATTCAGGAGAAAACTCATACGCCCTTTTTGGCCAAGCAAGCAAGCGGGCAATGCAAATCTGAACTACAAAGAAGTATCACTTCCCACCGGTCAAAAGGGACATCCACAAAATGTGTAAAAACCAGAAAGGCAAGACAGGCCCTGGAGAACAGGGAGCCTTGTTATGCTGATGGGCGGGATGTAAATTGCCAACTGCCTCTCTGGAGGAGTGCTTTGTGTTCCCTAAAACAAGTAAAGTACAGAGCTACAGAGCCAAGGGCACTTCCAGTCTAGGGAATATACCTTGGGAAAACTGAAAATCAATAAGGCAGAGCCACCCCAAAATTTAGGGCTGCACTGCTTACAAGGACCTCAACTTGGGTACACCTTAAATATCCCAGGAAATATAAAAATGGTTCAAAAAATTGTGGTACTTACGTACGATGGAATATCCCTCAGCCATGAAATCAATGTCATAAGACCAGTAGCAGCAAAATGGGTGGATTCAGGTACGATGATTCTAAGTGAAATAAGTCACACAGAAAAAGAAACTTATCATAAGATATCACTTATGAAGATCCTGTAAACATGGCTACACTTGAACTGAGTTAGGAAAGAGAACAGTGTCTCACATTTAGAAAACACTCTTATGCCTGCTTAAGGGGGAAGGAGAGGTGGGGTGATGCATAAAACCAGAGTTTGATATAAGCACAGGTACCGTTCCAAAAACCAACTATGGGATAGACAAGACCTACACCTTCCTCAGTGAAAGGGACTCAAAACCCCATATTTCCCGCAGAGGAATATATCTGACTAGTAAGAATCTTAAAACCTATGTATTGATATGTCTCCGTAAGGGAATCAAGTGTGTCTAGACTGGGATAAATATGGCAGCGAGAATCAGCTCAAACCCACTATAAAAAGGAATTTCAAAAATAAAACAAAAAAACTGGGAAATTCTTTACAATTCCTTCAGGGTCTCTGATGAAACCTGAAATGACCCTATCTACAATGACAGCTGGATGTGGCATAAGGCTGGACACTTGGGACTGAGAGGATTGGTGAGATTGGGTGAGCAAATGCAGACCCTTTAAAGCAATAATGCATGGCACACATTCCATGGGTCCCAACTCTCCAGGTTGAAGGGAATATTACTACAGATATAACATGTACGGGAATCCTAGAGAACGGACACACTGTGAATACGAAAGGTTTCTAAAACTCAACGAATAGTCCCTCTCCTGGTGCTCCGGTTTGACTTTCCATCTGCTTTATTATCAACCTCCCAACTTGGAGAGACAGCCCCTTTAACCTCCTGGTTCGCACAGGTTGCCAATTTGGCAGAGGATGAAAGGGAAGAGGGAGAACCAATGAGAGAGTAGCTGTTAGGCATTTGGACGGGCACATATCACTGTAATTTCCCGGCAGGAAGAAGAATTAACCAAAGTCTCAGCCACCCACCGGGAATCAGTATAGATCCTGAACCAAAATTTTGGACTTGCGGTCAGCTCACCAAAAACGAGTTGAAAAATGGAGCTCAGGGGCACAGCAATTCACAAACTGGCCGAGTAATAAAGGACAACTATCGTCCAAAAATCTGTTGAGGGAAGGCAACGAGGCAGACTTGAAAGCGAGGCAGAATAGCAGGAAACAGATTTCCAGAGGTACGTTGGAATCGCCTTTAAAGCACAGGAAGAGGGGCACAACTTCGACAATGATGCACTTGGCCAAAAAGGGCGTATGCGTTTTCTCCTGAATATATTCAGGAGAAAACGCATACGCCCTTTTTGGCCAAGCAAGCAAGCGGGCAATGCAAATCTGAACTACAAAGAAGTATCACTTCCCACCGGTCAAAAGGGACATCCACAAAATGTGTAAAAACCAGAAAGGCAAGACAGGCCCTGGAGAACAGGGAGCCTTGTTATGCTGATGGGCGGGATGTAAATTGCCAACTGCCTCTCTGGAGGAGTGCTTTGTGTTCCCTAAAACAAGTAAAGTACAGAGCTACAGAGCCAAGGGCACTTCCAGTCTAGGGAATATACCTTGGGAAAACTGAAAATCAATAAGGCAGAGCCACCCCAAAATTTAGGGCTGCACTGCTTACAAGGACCTCAACTTGGGTACACCTTAAATATCCCAGGAAATATAAAAATGGTTCAAAAAATTGTGGTACTTACGTACGATGGAATATCCCTCAGCCATGAAATCAATGTCATAAGACCAGTAGCAGCAAAATGGGTGGATTCAGGTACGATGATTCTAAGTGAAATAAGTCACACAGAAAAAGAAACTTATCATAAGATATCACTTATGAAGATCCTGTAAACATGGCTACACTTGAACTGAGTTAGGAAAGAGAACAGTGTCTCACATTTAGAAAACACTCTTATGCCTGCTTAAGGGGGAAGGAGAGGTGGGGTGATGCATAAAACCAGAGTTTGATATAAGCACAGGTACCGTTCCAAAAACCAACTATGGGATAGACAAGACCTACACCTTCCTCAGTGAAAGGGACTCAAAACCCCATATTTCCCGCAGAGGAATATATCTGACTAGTAAGAATCTTAAAACCTATGTATTGATATGTCTCCGTAAGGGAATCAAGTGTGTCTAGACTGGGATAAATATGGCAGCGAGAATCAGCTCAAACCCACTATAAAAAGGAATTTCAAAAATAAAACAAAAAAACTGGGAAATTCTTTACAATTCCTTCAGGGTCTCTGATGAAACCTGAAATGACCCTATCTACAATGACAGCTGGATGTGGCATAAGGCTGGACACTTGGGACTGAGAGGATTGGTGAGATTGGGTGAGCAAATGCAGACCCTTTAAAGCAATAATGCATGGCACACATTCCATGGGTCCCAACTCTCCAGGTTGAAGGGAATATTAATACAGATATAACATGTACGGGAATCCTAGAGAACGGACACACTGTGAATACGAAAGGTTTCTAAAACTCAACGAATAGTCCCTCTCCTGGTGCTCCGGTTTGACTTTCCATCTGCTTTATTATCAACCTCCCAACTTGGAGAGACAGCCCCTTTAACCTCCTGGTTCGCACAGGTTGCCAATTTGGCAGAGGATGAAAGGGAAGAGGGAGAACCAATGAGAGAGTAGCTGTTAGGCATTTGGACGGGCACATATCACTGTAATTTCCCGGCAGGAAGAAGAATTAACCAAAGTCTCAGCCACCCACCGGGAATCAGTATAGATCCTGAACCAAAATTTTGGACTTGCGGTCAGCTCACCAAAAACGAGTTGAAAAATGGAGCTCAGGGGCACAGCAATTCACAAACTGGCCGAGTAATAAAGGACAACTATCGTCCAAAAATCTGTTGAGGGAAGGCAACGAGGCGGACTTGAAAGCGAGGCAGAATAGCAGGAAACAGATTTCAAGAGGTACGTTGGAATCGCCTTTAAAGCACAGGAAGAGGGGCACAACTTCGACAATGATGCACTTGGCCAAAAAGGGCGTATGCGTTTTCTCCTGAATATATTCAGGAGAAAACGCATACGCCCTTTTTGGCCAAGCAAGCAAGCGGGCAATGCAAATCTGCACTACAAAGAAGTATCACTTCCCACCGGTCAAAAGGGACATCCACAAAATGTGTAAAAACCAGAAAGGCAAGACAGGCCCTGGAGAACAGGGAGCCTTGTTATGCTGATGGGCGGGATGTAAATTGCCAACTGCCTCTCTGGAGGAGTGCATTGTGTTCCCTAAAACAAGTAAACAACAGAGCTACAGAGCCAAGGGCACTTCCAGTCTAGGGAATATACCTTGGGAAAACTGAAAATCAAAAAGACACAGCCACCCCAAAATTTAGGGCTGCACTGCTTACAAGGACCTCCTTGGGTACACCATAAATATCCCTGGAAATATAAAAATGGTTCAAAAAATTGTGGTACTTACGTACGATGGAATATCCCTCAGCCATGAAATCAATGTCATAAGACCAGTAGCAGCAAAATGGGTGGATTCAGGTACGATGATTCTAAGTGAAATAAGTCACACAGAAAAAGAAACTTATCATAAGATATCACTTATGAAGATCCTGTAAACATGGCTACACTTGAACTGAGTTAGGAAAGAGAACAGTGTCTCACATTTAGAAAACACTCTTATGCCTGCTTAAGGGGGAAGGAGAGGTGGGGTGATGCATAAAACCAGAGTTTGATATAAGCACAGGTACCATTCCAAAAACCAACTATGGAATAGACAAGACCTACACCTTCCTCAGTGAAAGGGACTCAAAACCCCATATTTCCCGCAGAGGAATATATCTGACTAGTAAGAATCTTAAAACCTATGTATTGATATGTCTCCATAAGGGAATCAAGTGTGTCTAGACTGGGATAAATATGGCAGCGAGAATCAGCTCAAACCCACTATAAAAAGGAATTTCAAAAATAAAACAAAAAAACTGGGAAATTCTTTACAATTCCTTCAGGGTCTCTGATGAAACCTGAAATGACCCTATCTACAATGACAGCTGGATGTGGCATAAGGCTGGACACTTGGGACTGAGAGGATTGGTGAGATTGGGTGAGCAAATGCAGACCCTTTAAAGCAATAATGCATGGCACACATTCCATGGGTCCCAACTCTCCAGGTTGAAGGGAATATTACTACAGATATAACATGTACGGGAATCCTAGAGAACGGACACACTGTGAATACGAAAGGTTTCTAAAACTCAACGAATAGTCCCTCTCCTGGTGCTCCGGTTTGACTTTCCATCTGCTTTATTATCAACCTCCCAACTTGGAGAGACAGCCCCTTTAACCTCCTGGTTCGCACAGGTTGCCAATTTGGCAGAGGATGAAAGGGAAGAGGGAGAACCAATGAGAGAGTAGCTGTTAGGCATTTGGACGGGCACATATCACTGTAATTTCCCGGCAGGAAGAAGAATTAACCAAAGTCTCAGCCACCCACCGGGAATCAGTATAGATCCTGAACCAAAATTTTGGACTTGCGGTCAGCTCACCAAAAACGAGTTGAAAAATGGAGCTCAGGGGCACAGCAATTCACAAACTGGCCGAGTAATAAAGGACAACTATCGTCCAAAAATCTGTTGAGGGAAGGCAACAAGGCGGACTTGAAAGCGAGGCAAAATAGCAGGAAACAGATTTCAAGAGGTACGTTGGAATCACCTTTAAAGCACAGGAAGAGGGGCACAACTTCGACAATGATGCACTTGGCCCAAAAGGGCGTATGCGTGTTCTCCTGAATATATTCAGGAGAAAACGCATATGCCCTTTTTGGCCAAGCAAGCAAGCGGGCAATGCAAATCTGCACTACAAAGAAGTATCACTTCCCACCGGTCAAAAGGGACATCCACAAAATGTGTAAAAACCAGAAAGGCAAGACAGGCCCTGGAGAACAGGGTGCCTTGTTATGCTGATGGGCGGGATGTAAATTTCCAACTGCCTCTCTGGAGGAGTGCATTGTGTTCCCTAAAACAAGTAAACAACAGAGCTACAGAGCCAAGGGCACTTCCAGTCTAGGGAATATACCTTGGGAAAACTGAAAATCAAAAAGACACAGCCACCCCAAAATTTAGGGCTGCACTGCTTACAAGGACCTCAACTTGGGTACACCTTAAATATCCCAGGAAATATAAAAATGGTTCAAAAAATTGTGGTACTTACGTACGATGGAATATCCCTCAGCCATGAAATCAATGTCATAAGACCAGTAGCAGCAAAATGGGTGGATTCAGGTACGATGATTCTAAGTGAAATAAGTCACAGAGAAAAAGAAACTGATCATAAGATATCACTTATGAAGATCCTGTAAACATGGCTACACTTGAACTGAGTTAGGAAAGAGAACAGTGTCTCACATTTAGAAAACACTCTTATGCCTGCTTAAGGGGGAAGGAGAGGTGGGGTGATGCATAAAACCAGAGTTTGATATAAGCACAGGTACCGTTCCAAAAACCAACTATGGGATAGACAAGACCTACACCTTCCTCAGTGAAAGGGACTCAAAACCCCATATTTCCCGCAGAGGAATATATCTGACTAGTAAGAATCTTAAAACCTATGTATTGATATGTCTCCATAAGGGAATCAAGTGTGTCTAGACTGGGATAAATATGGCAGCGAGAATCAGCTCAAACCCACTATAAAAAGGAATTTCAAAAATAAAACAAAAAAACTGGGAAATTCTTTACAATTCCTTCAGGGTCTCTGATGAAACCTGAAATGACCCTATCTACAATGACAGCTGGATGTGGCATAAGGCTGGACACTTGGGACTGAGAGGATTGGTGAGATTGGGTGAGCAAATGCAGACCCTTTAAAGCAATAATGCATGGCACACATTCCATGGGTCCCAACTCTCCAGGTTGAAGGGAATATTACTACAGATATAACATGTACGGGAATCCTAGAGAACGGACACACTGTGAATACGAAAGGTTTCTAAAACTCAACGAATAGTCCCTCTCCTGGTGCTCCGGTTTGACTTTCCGTCTGCTTTATTATCAACCTCCCAACTTGGAGAGACAGCCCCTTTAACCTCCTGGTTCGAACAGTTTGCCAATTTGGCAGAGGATGAAAGGGAAGAGGGAGAACCAATGAGAGAGTAGCTGTTAGGCATTTGGACGGGCACATATCACTGTAATTTCCCGGCAGGAAGAAGAATTAACCAAAGTCTCAGCCACCCACCGGGAATCAGTATAGATCCTGAACCAAAATTTTGGACTTGCGGTCAGCTCACCAAAAACGAGTTGAAAAATGGAGCTCAGGGGCACAGCAATTCACAAACTGGCCGAGTAATAAAGGACAACTATCGTCCAAAAATCTGTTGAGGGAAGGCAACGAGGCGGACTTGAAAGCGAGGCAGAATAGCAGGAAACAGATTTCCAGAGGTACGTTGGAATCGCCTTTAAAGCACAGGAAGAGGGGCACAACTTCGACAATGATGCACTTGGCCAAAAAGGGCGTATGCGTTTTCTCCTGAATATATTCAGGAGAAAACGCATACGCCCTTTTTGGCCAAGCAAGCAAGCGGGCAATGCAAATCTGCACTACAAAGAAGTATCACTTCCCACCGGTCAAAAGGGACATCCACAAAATGTGTAAAAACCAGAAAGGCAAGACAGGCCCTGGAGAACAGGGAGCCTTGTTATGCTGATGGGCGGGATGTAAATTGCCAACTGCCTCTCTGGAGGAGTGCATTGTGTTCCCTAAAACAAGTAAACAACAGAGCTACAGAGCCAAGGGCACTTCCAGTCTAGGGAATATACCTTGGGAAAACTGAAAATCAAAAAGACACAGCCACCCCAAAATTTAGGGCTGCACTGCTTACAAGGACCTCAACTTGGGTACACCTTAAATATCCCAGGAAATATAAAAATGGTTCAAAAAATTGTGGTACTTACGTACGATGGAATATCCCTCAGCCATGAAATCAATGTCATAAGACCAGTAGCAGCAAAATGGGTGGATTCAGGTACGATGATTCTAAGTGAAATAAGTCACAGAGAAAAAGAAACTGATCATAAGATATCACTTATGAAGATCCTGTAAACATGGCTACACTTGAACTGAGTTAGGAAAGAGAACAGTGTCTCACATTTAGAAAACACTCTTATGCCTGCTTAAGGGGGAAGGAGAGGTGGGGTGATGCATAAAACCAGAGTTTGATATAAGCACAGGTACCGTTCCAAAAACCAACTATGGGATAGACAAGACCTACACCTTCCTCAGTGAAAGGGACTCAAAACCCCATATTTCCCGCAGAGGAATATATCTGACTAGTAAGAATCTTAAAACCTATGTATTGATATGTCTCCATAAGGGAATCAAGTGTGTCTAGACTGGGATAAATATGGCAGCGAGAATCAGCTCAAACCCACTATAAAAAGGAATTTCAAAAATAAAACAAAAAAACTGGGAAATTCTTTACAATTCCTTCAGGGTCTCTGATGAAACCTGAAATGACCCTATCTACAATGACAGCTGGATGTGGCATAAGGCTGGACACTTGGGACTGAGAGGATTGGTGAGATTGGGTGAGCAAATGCAGACCCTTTAAAGCAATAATGCATGGCACACATTCCATGGGTCCCAACTCTCCAGGTTGAAGGGAATATTACTACAGATATAACATGTACGGGAATCCTAGAGAACGGACACACTGTGAATACGAAAGGTTTCTAAAACTCAACGAATAGTCCCTCTCCTGGTGCTCCGGTTTGACTTTCCGTCTGCTTTATTATCAACCTCCCAACTTGGAGAGACAGCCCCTTTAACCTCCTGGTTCGAACAGTTTGCCAATTTGGCAGAGGATGAAAGGGAAGAGGGAGAACCAATGAGAGAGTAGCTGTTAGGCATTTGGACGGGCACATATCACTGTAATTTCCCGGCAGGAAGAAGAATTAACCAAAGTCTCAGCCACCCACCGGGAATCAGTATAGATCCTGAACCAAAATTTTGGACTTGCGGTCAGCTCACCAAAAACGAGTTGAAAAATGGAGCTCAGGGGCACAGCAATTCACAAACTGGCCGAGTAATAAAGGACAACTATCGTCCAAAAATCTGTTGAGGGAAGGCAACGAGGCGGACTTGAAAGCGAGGCAGAATAGCAGGAAACAGATTTCCAGAGGTACGTTGGAATCGCCTTTAAAGCACAGGAAGAGGGGCACAACTTCGACAATGATGCACTTGGCCAAAAAGGGCGTATGCGTTTTCTCCTGAATATATTCAGGAGAAAACGCATACGCCCTTTTTGGCCAAGCAAGCAAGCGGGCAATGCAAATCTGCACTACAAAGAAGTATCACTTCCCACCGGTCAAAAGGGACATCCACAAAATGTGTAAAAATCAGAAAGGCAAGACAGGCCCTGGAGAACAGGGAGCCTTGTTATGCTGATGGGCGGGATGTAAATTGCCAACTGCCTCTCTGGAGGAGTGCATTGTGTTCCCTAAAACAAGTAAACAACAGAGCTACAGAGCCAAGGGCACTTCCAGTCTAGGGAATATACCTTGGGAAAACTGAAAATCAAAAAGACACAGCCACCCCAAAATTTAGGGCTGCGCTGCTTAAAAGGACCTCAACTTGGGTACACCTTAAATATCCCAGGAAATATAAAAATGGTTCAAAAAATTGTGGTATTTACGTACGATGGAATATCCCTCAGCCATGAAATCAATGTCATAAGACCAGTAGCAGCAAAATGGGTGGATTCAGGTACGATGATTCTAAGTGAAATAAGTCACAGAGAAAAAGAAACTTATCATAAGATATCACTTATGAAGATCCTGTAAACATGGCTACACTTGAACTGAGTTAGGAAAGAGAACAGTGTCTCACATTTAGAAAACACTCTTATGCCTGCTTAAGGGGGAAGGAGAGGTGGGGTGAGGCATAAAACCAGAGTTTGATATAAGCAGAGGTACCGTTCCAAAAACCAAGTATGGAATAGACAAGACCTACACCTTCCTCAGTGAAAGGGACTCAAAACCCCATATTTCCCGCAGAGGAATATATCTGACTAGTAAGAATCTTAAAACCTATGTATTGATATGTCTCCGTAAGGGAATCAAGTGTGTCTAGACTGGGATAAATATGGCAGCGAGAATCAGCTCAAACCCACTATAAAAAGGAATTTCAAAAATAAAACAAACAAACTGGGAAATTCTTTACAATTCCTTCAGGGTCTCTGATGAAACCTGAAATGACCCTATCTACAATGACAGCTGGATGTGGCATAAGGCTGGACACTTGGGACTGAGAGGATTGGTGAGATTGGGTGAGCAAATGCAGACCCTTTAAAGCAATAATGCATGGCACACATTCCATGGGTCCCAACTCTCCAGGTTGAAGGGAATATTACTACAGATATAACATGTACGGGAATCCTAGAGAACGGACACACTGTGAATACGAAAGGTTTCTAAAACTCAACGAATAGTCCCTCTCCTGGTGCTCCGGTTTGACTTTCCATCTGCTTTATTATCAACCTCCCAACTTGGAGAGACAGCCCCTTTAACCTCCTGGTTCGCACAGGTTGCCAATTTGGCAGAGGATGAAAGGGAAGAGGGAGAACCAATGAGAGAGTAGCTGTTAGGCATTTGGACGGGCACATATCACTGTAATTTCCCGGCAGGAAGAAGAATTAACCAAAGTCTCAGCCACCCACCGGGAATCAGTATAGATCCTGAACCAAAATTTTGGACTTGCGGTCAGCTCACCAAAAACGAGTTGAAAAATGGAGCTCAGGGGCACAGCAATTCACAAACTGGCCGAGTAATAAAGGACAACTATCGTCCAAAAATCTGTTGAGGGAAGGCAACGAGGCGGACTTGAAAGCGAGGCAGAATAGCAGTAAACAGATTTCCAGAGGTACGTTGGAATCGCCTTTAAAGCACAGGAAGAGGGGCACAACTTCGACAATGATGCACTTGGCCAAAAAGGGCGTATGCGTTTTCTCCTGAATATATTCAGGAGAAAACGCATACGCCCTTTTTGGCCAAGCAAGCAAGCGGGCAATGCAAATCTGCACTACAAAGAAGTATCACTTCCCACCGGTCAAAAGGGACATCCACAAAATGTGTAAAAACCAGAAAGGCAAGACAGGCCCTGGAGAACAGGGAGCCTTGTTATGCTGATGGGCGGGATGTAAATTGCCAACTACCTCTCTGGAGGAGTGCATTGTGTTCCCTAAAACAAGTAAACAACAGAGCTACAGAGCCAAGGGCACTTCCAGTCTAGGGAATATACCTTGGGAAAACTGAAAATCAAAAAGACACAGCCACCCCAAAATTTAGGGCTGCACTGCTTACAAGGACCTCAACTTGGGTACACCTTAAATATCCCAGGAAATATAAAAATGGTTCAAAAAATTGTGGTACTTACGTACGATGGAATATCCCTCAGCCATGAAATCAATGTCATAAGACCAGTAGCAGCAAAATGGGTGGATTCAGGTACGATGATTCTAAGTGAAATAAGTCACACAGAAAAAGAAACTTATCATAAGATATCACTTATGAAGATCCTGTAAACATGGCTACACTTGAACTGAGTTAGGAAAGAGAACAGTGTCTCACATTTAGAAAACACTCTTATGCCTGCTTAAGGGGGAAGGAGAGGTGGGGTGATGCATAAAACCAGAGTTTGATATAAGCACAGGTACCGTTCCAAAAACCAACTATGGAATAGACAAGACCTACACCTTCCTCAGTGAAAGGGACTCAAAACCCCATATTTCCCGCAGAGGAATATATCTGACTAGTAAGAATCTTAAAACCTATGTATTGATATGTCTCCGTAAGGGAATCAAGTGTGTCTAGACTGGGATAAATATGGCAGCGAGAATCAGCTCAAACCCACTATAAAAAGGAATTTCAAAAATAAAACAAAAAAACTGGGAAATTCTTTACAATTCCTTCAGGGTCTCTGATGAAACCTGAAATGACCCTATCTACAATGACAGCTGGATGTGGCATAAGGCTGGACACTTGGGACTGAGAGGATTGGTGAGATTGGGTGAGCAAATGCAGACCCTTTAAAGCAATAATGCATGGCACACATTCCATGGGTCCCAACTCTCCAGGTCGAAGGGAATATTACTACAGATATAACATGTACGGGAACCCTAGAGAACGGACACACTGTGAATACGAAAGGTTTCTAAAACTCAACGAATAGTCCCTCTCGTGGTGCTCCGGTTTGACTTTCCATCTGCTTTATTATCAACCTCCCAACTTGGAGAGACAGCCCCTTTAACCTCTTGGTTCGCACAGGTTGCCAATTTGGCAGAGGATGAAAGGGAAGAGGGAGAACCAATGAGAGAGTAGCTGTTAGGCATTTGGACGGGCACATATCACTGTAATTTCCCGGCAGGAAGAAGAATTAACCAAAGTCTCAGCCACCCACCGGGAATCAGTATAGATCCTGAACCAAAATTTTGGACTTGCGGTCAGCTCACCAAAAACGAGTTGAAAAATGGAGCTCAGGGGCACAGCAATTCACAAACTGGCCGAGTAATAAAGGACAACTATCGTCCAAAAATCTGTTGAGGGAAGGCAACGAGGCGGACTTGAAAGCGAGGCAGAATAGCAGGAAACAGATTTCCAGAGGTACGTTGGAATCGCCTTTAAAGCACAGGAAGAGGGGCACAACTTCGACAATGATGCACTTGGCCAAAAAGGGCGTATGCGTTTTCTCCTGAATATATTCAGGAGAAAACGCATACGCCCTTTTTGGCCAAGCAAGCAAGCGGGCAATGCAAATCTGAACTACAAAGAAGTATCACTTCCCACCGGTCAAAAGGGACATCCACAAAATGTGTAAAAACCAGAAAGGCAAGACAGGCCCTGGAGAACAGGGAGCCTTGTTATGCTGATGGGCGGGATGTAAATTGCCAACTGCCTCTCTGGAGGAGTGCATTGTGTTCCCTAAAACAAGTAAACAACAGAGCTACAGAGCCAAGGGCACTTCCAGTCTAGGGAATATACCTTGGGAAAACTGAAAATCAAAAAGACACAGCCACCCCAAAATTTAGGGCTGCACTGCTTACAAGGACCTCAACTTGGGTACACCTTAAATATCCCAGGAAATATAAAAATGGTTCAAAAAATTGTGGTACTTACGTACGATGGAATATCCCTCAGCCATGAAATCAATGTCATAAGACCAGTAGCAGCAAAATGGGTGGATTCAGGTACGATGATTCTAAGTGAAATAAGTCACACAGAAAAAGAAACTTATCATAAGATATCACTTATGAAGATCCTGTAAACATGGCTACACTTGAACTGAGTTAGGAAAGAGAACAGTGTCTCACATTTAGAAAACACTCTTATGCCTGCTTAAGGGGGAAGGAGAGGTGGGGTGATGCATAAAACCAGAGTTTGATATAAGCACAGGTACCGTTCCAAAAACCAACTATGGAATAGACAAGACCTACACCGTCCTCAGTGAAAGGGACTCAAAACCCCATATTTCCCGCAGAGGAATATATCTGACTAGTAAGAATCTTAAAACCTATGTATTGATATGTCTCCGTAAGGGAATCAAGTGTGTCTAGACTGGGATAAATATGGCAGCGAGAATCAGCTCAAACCCACTATAAAAAGGAATTTCAAAAATAAAACAAAAAAACTGGGAAATTCTTTACAATTCCTTCAGGGTCTCTGATGAAACCTGAAATGACCCTATCTACAATGACAGCTGGATGTGGCATAAGGCTGGACACTTGGGACTGAGAGGATTGGTGAGATTGGGTGAGCAAATGCAGACCCTTTAAAGCAATAATGCATGGCACACATTCCATGGGTCTCAACTCTCCAGGTCGAAGGGAATATTACTACAGATATAACATGTACGGGAATCCTAGAGAACGGACACACTGTGAATACGAAAGGTTTCTAAAACTCAACGAATAGTCCCTCTCCTGGTGCTCCGGTTTGACTTTCCATCTGCTTTATTATCAACCTCCCAACTTGGAGAGACAGCCCCTTTAACCTCCTGGTTCGCACAGGTTGCCAATTTGGCAGAGGATGAAAGGGAAGAGGGAGGACCAATGAGAGAGTAGCTGTTAGGCATTTGGACGGGCACATATCACTGTAATTTCCCGGCAGGAAGAAGAATTAACCAAAGTCTCAGCCACCCACCGGGAATCAGTATAGATCCTGAACCAAAATTTTGGACTTGCGGTCAGCTCACCAAAAACGAGTTGTAAAATGGAGCTCAGGGGCACAGCAATTCACAAACTGGCCGAGTAATAAAGGACAACTATCGTCCAAAAATCTGTTGAGGGAAGGCAACGAGGCGGACTTGAAAGCGAGGCAGAATGGCAGGAAACAGATTTCCAGAGGTACGTTGGAATCGCCTTTAAAGCACAGGAAGAGGGGCACAACTTCGACAATGATGCACTTGGCCAAAAAGGGCGTATGCGTTTTCTCCTGAATATATTCAGGAGAAAACGCATACGCCCTTTTTGGCCAAGCAAGCAAGCGGGCAATGCAAATCTGAACTATAAAGAAGTATCACTTCCCACCGGTCAAAAGGGACATCCACAAAATGTGTAAAAACCAGAAAGGCAAGACAGGCCCTGGAGAACAGGGAGCCTTGTTATGCTGATGGGCGGGATGTAAATTGCCAACTGCCTCTCTGGAGGAGTGCATTGTGTTCCCTAAAACAAGTAAACAACAGAGCTACAGAGCCAAGGGCACTTCCAGTCTAGGGAATATACCTTGGGAAAACTGAAAATCAAAAAGACACAGCCACCCCAAAATTTAGGGCTGCACTGCTTACAAGGACCTCAACTTGGGTACACCTTAAATATCCCAGGAAATATAAAAATGGTTCAAAAAATTGTGGTACTTACGTACGATGGAATATCCCTCAGCCATGAAATCAATGTCATAAGACCAGTAGCAGCAAAATGGGTGGATTCAGGTACGATGATTCTAAGTGAAATAAGTCACCCAGAAAAAGAAACATATCATAAGATATCACTTATGAAGATCCTGTAAACATGGCTACACTTGAACTGAGTTAGGAAAGAGAACAGTGTCTCACATTTAGAAAACACTCTTATGCCTGCTTAAGGGGGAAGGAGAGGTGGGGTGATGCATAAAACCAGAGTTTGATATAAGCACAGGTACCGTTCCAAAAACCAACTATGGAATAGACAAGACCTACACCGTCCTCAGTGAAAGGGACTCAAAACCCCATATTTCCCGCAGAGGAATATATCTGACTAGTAAGAATCTTAAAACCTATGTATTGATATGTCTCCGTAAGGGAATCAAGTGTGTCTAGACTGGGATAAATATGGCAGCGAGAATCAGCTCAAACCCACTATAAAAAGGAATTTCAAAAATAAAACAAAAAAACTGGGAAATTCTTTACAATTCCTTCAGGGTCTCTGATGAAACCTGAAATGACCCTATCTACAAGGACAGCTGGATGTGGCATAAGGCTGGACACTTGGGACTGAGAGGATTGGTGAGATTGGGTGAGCAAATGCAGACCCTTTAAAGCAATAATGCATGGCACACATTCCATGGGTCCCAACTCTCCAGGTTGAAGGGAATATTACTACAGATATAACATGTACGGGAATCCTAGAGAACGGACACACTGTGAATACGAAAGGTTTCTAAAACTCAACGAATAGTCCCTCTCCTGGTGCTCCAGTTTGACTTTCCATCTGCTTTATTATCAACCTCCCAACTTGGAGAGACAGCCCCTTTAACCTCCTGGTTCGCACAGGTTGCCAATTTGGCAGAGGATGAAAGGGAAGAGGGAGAACCAATGAGAGAGTAGCTGTTAGGCATTTGGACGGGCACATATCACTGTAATTTCCCGGCAGGAAGAAGAATTAACCAAAGTCTCAGCCACCCACCGGGAATCAGTATAGATCCTGAACCAAAATTTTGGACTTGCGGTCAGCTCACCAAAAACGAGTTGAAAAATGGAGCTCAGGGGCACAGCAATTCACAAACTGGCCGAGTAATAAAGGACAACTATCGTCCAAAAATCTGTTGAGGGAAGGCAATGAGGCAGACATGAAAGCGAGGCAGAATGGCAGGAAACAGATTTCCAGAGGTACGTTGGAATCGCCTTTAAAGCGCAGGAAGAGGGGCACAACTTCGACAATGATGCACTTGGCCAAAAAGGGCGTATGCGTTTTCTCCTGAATATATTCAGGAGAAAACGCATACGCCCTTTTTGGCCAAGCAAGCAAGCGGGCAATGCAAATCTGCACTACAAAGAAGTATCACTTCCCACCGGTCAAAAGGGACATCCACAAAATGTGTAAAAACCAGAAAGGCAAGACAGGCCCTGGAGAACAGGGAGCCTTGTTATGCTGATGGGCGGGATGTAAATTGCCAACTGCCTCTCTGGAGGAGTGCATTGTGTTCCCTAAAACAAGTAAACAACAGAGCTACAGAGCCAAGGGCACTTCCAGTCTAGGGAATATACCTTGGGAAAACTGAAAATCAAAAAGACACAGCCACCCCAAAATTTAGGGCTGCACTGCTTAAAAGGACCTCAACTTGGGTACACCTTAAATATCCCAGGAAATATAAAAATGGTTCAAAAAATTGTGGTACTTACGTACGATGGAATATCCCTCAGCCATGAAATCAATGTCATAAGACCAGTAGCAGCAAAATGGGTGGATTCAGGTACGATGATTCTAAGTGAAATAAGTCACACAGAAAAAGAAACTGATCATAAGATATCACTTATGAAGATCCTGTAAACATGGCTACACTTGAACTGAGTTAGGAAAGAGAACAGTGTCTCACATTTAGAAAACACTCTTATGCCTGCTTAAGGGGGAAGGAGAGGTGGGGTGATGCATAAAACCAGAGTTTGATATAAGCACAGGTACCGTTCCAAAAACCAACTATGGGATAGACAAGACCTACATCTTCCTCAGTGAAAGGGACTCAAAACCCCATATTTCCCGCAGAGGAATATATCTGACTAGTAAGAATCTTAAAACCTATGTATTGATATGTCTCCGTAAGGGAATCAAGTGTGTCTAGACTGGGATAAATATGGCAGCGAGAATCAGCTCAAACCCACTATAAAAAGGAATTTCAAAAATAAAACAAAAAAACTGGGAAATTCTTTACAATTCCTTCAGGGTCTCTGATGAAACCTGAAATGACCCTATCTACAATGACAGCTGGATGTGGCATAAGGCTGGACACTTGGGACTGAGAGGATTGGTGAGATTGGGTGAGCAAATGCAGACCCTTTAAAGCAATAATGCATGGCACACATTCCATGGGTCCCAACTCTCCAGGTTGAAGGGAATATTACTACAGATATAACATGTACGGGAATCCTAGAGAACGGACACACTGTGAATACGAAAGGTTTCTAAAACTCAACGAATAGTCCCTCTCCTGGTGCTCCGGTTTGACTTTCCATCTGCTTTATTATCAACCTCCCAACTTGGAGAGACAGCCCCTTTAACCTCCTGGTTCGCACAGGTTGCCAATTTGGCAGAGGATGAAAGGGAAGAGGGAGAACCAATGAGAGAGTAGCTGTTAGGCATTTGGACGGGCACATATCACTGTAATTTCCAGGCAGGAATAAGAATTAACCAAAGTCTCAGCCACCCACCGGGAATCAGTATAGATCCTGAACCAAAATTTTGGACTTGCGGTCAGCTCACCAAAAACGAGTTGAAAAATGGAGCTCAGGGGCACAGCAATTCACAAACTGGCCGAGTAATAAAGGACAACTATCGTCCAAAAATCTGTTGAGGGAAGGCAACGAGGCGGACTTGAAAGCGAGGCAGAATAGCAGGAAACAGATTTCAAGAGGTACGTTGGAATCGCCTTTAAAGCACAGGAAGAGGGGCACAACTTCGACAATGATGCACTTGGCCAAAAAGGGCGTATGCGTTTTCTCCTGAATATATTCAGGAGAAAACGCATACGCCCTTTTTGGCCAAGCAAGCAAGCGGGCAATGCAAATCTGCACTACAAAGAAGTATCACTTCCCACCGGTCAAAAGGGACATCCACAAAATGTGTAAAAACCAGAAAGGCAAGACAGGCCCTGGAGAACAGGGAGCCTTGTTATGCTGATGGGCGGGATGTAAATTGCCAACTGCCTCTCTGGAGGAGTGCATTGTGTTCCCTAAAACAAGTAAACAACAGAGCTACAGAGCCAAGGGCACTTCCAGTCTAGGGAATATACCTTGGGAAAACTGAAAATCAAAAAGACACAGCCACCCCAAAATTTAGGGCTGCACTGCTTACAAGGACCTCAACTTGGGTACACCTTAAATATCCCAGGAAATATAAAAATGGTTCAAAAAATTGTGGTACTTACGTACGATGGAATATCCCTCAGCCATGAAATCAATGTCATAAGACCAGTAGCAGCAAAATGGGTGGATTCAGGTACGATGATTCTAAGTGAAATAAGTCACCCAGAAAAAGAAACTTATCATAAGATATCACTTATGAAGATCCTGTAAACATGGCTACACTTGAACTGAGTTAGGAAAGAGAACAGTGTCTCACATTTAGAAAACACTCTTACGCCTGCTTAAGGGGGAAGGAGAGGTGGGGTGATGCATAAAACCAGAGTTTGATATAAGCACAGGTACCGTTCCAAAAACCAAGTATGGAATAGACAAGACCTACACCGTCCTCAGTGAAAGGGACTCAAAACCCCATATTTCCCGCAGAGGAATATATCTGACTAGTAAGAATCTTAAAACCTATGTATTGATATGTCTCCGTAAGGGAATCAAGTGTGTCTAGACTGGGATAAATATGGCAGCGAGAATCAGCTCAAACCCACTATAAAAAGGAATTTCAAAAATAAAACAAAAAAACTGGGAAATTCTTTACAATTCCTTCAGGGTCTCTGATGAAACCTGAAATGACCCTATCTACAATGACAGCTGGATGTGGCATAAGGCTGGACACTTGGGACTGAGAGGATTGGTGAGATTGGGTGAGCAAATGCAGACCCTTTAAAGCAATAATGCATGGCACACATTCCATGGGTCCCAACTCTCCAGGTTGAAGGGAATATTACTACAGATATAACATGTACGGGAATCCTAGAGAACGGACACACTGTGAATACGAAAGGTTTCTAAAACTCAACGAATAGTCCCTCTCCTGGTGCTCCGGTTTGACTCTCCATCTGCTTTATTATCAACCTCCCAACTTGGAGAGACAGCCCCTTTAACCTCCTGGTTCGCACAGGTTGCCAATTTGGCAGAGGATGAAAGGGAAGAGGGAGAACCAATGAGAGAGTAGCTGTTAGGCATTTGGACGGGCACATATCACTGTAATTTCCCGGCAGGAAGAAGAATTAACCAAAGTCTCAGCCACCCACCGGGAATCAGTATAGATCCTGAACCAAAATTTTGGACTTGCGGTCAGCTCACCAAAAACGAGTTGAAAAATGGAGCTCAGGGGCACAGCAATTCACAAACTGGCCGAGTAATAAAGGACAACTATCGTCCAAAAATCTGTTGAGGGAAGGCAACGAGGCGGACTTGAAAGCGAGGCAGAATGGCAGGAAACAGATTTCCAGAGGTACGTTGGAATCGCCTTTAAAGCACAGGAAGAGGGGCACAACTTCGACAATGATGCACTTGGCCAAAAAGGGCGTATGCGTTTTCTCCTGAATATATTCAGGAGAAAACGCATACGCCCTTTTTGGCCAAGCAAGCAAGCGGGCAATGCAAATCTGCACTACAGAGAAGTATCACTTCCCACCGGTCAAAAGGGACATCCACAAAATGTGTAAAAACCAGAAAGGCAAGACAGGCCCTGGAGAACAGGGAGCCTTGTTATGCTGATGGGCGGGATGTAAATTGCCAACTGCCTCTCTGGAGGAGTGCATTGTGTTCCCTAAAACAAGTAAACAACAGAGCTACAGATCCAAGGGCACTTCCAGTCTAGGGAATATACCTTGGGAAAACTGAAAATCAAAAAGACACAGCCACCCCAAAATTTAGGGCTGCACTGCTTACAAGGACCTCAACTTGGGTACACCTTAAATATCCCAGGAAATATAAAAATGGTTCAAAAAATTGTGGTACTTACGTACGATGGAATATCCCTCAGCCATGAAATCAATGTCATAAGACCAGTAGCAGCAAAATGGGTGGATTCAGGTACGATGATTCTAAGTGAAATAAGTCACAGAGAAAAAGAAACTTATCATAAGATATCACTTATGAAGATCCTGTAAACATGGCTACACTTGAACTGAGTTAGGAAAGAGAACAGTGTCTCACATTTAGAAAACACTCTTATGCCTGCTTAAGGGGGAAGGAGAGGTGGGGTGATGCATAAAACCAGAGTTTGATATAAGCACAGGTACCGTTCCAAAAACCAACTATGGAATAGACAAGACCTACACCTTCCTCAGTGAAAGGGACTCAAAACCCCATATTTCCCGCAGAGGAATATATCTGACTAGTAAGAATCTTAAAACCTATGTATTGATATGTCTCCGTAAGGGAATCAAGTGTGTCTAGGCCGGGGTAAATATGGCAGCGAGAATCAGCTCAAACCCACTATAAAAAGGAATTTCAAAAATAAAACAAAAAAACTGGGAAATTCTTTACAATTCCTTCAGGGTCTCTGATGAAACCTGAAATGACCCTATCTACAATGACAGCTGGATGTGGCATAAGGCTGGACACTTGGGACTGAGAGGATTGGTGAGATTGGGTGAGCAAATGCAGACCCTTTAAAGCAATAATGCATGGCACACATTCCATGGGTCCCAACTCTCCAGGTTGAAGGGAATATTACTACAGATATAACATGTACGGGAATCCTAGAGAACGGACACACTGTGAATACGAAAGGTTTCTAAAACTCAACTAATAGTCCCTCTCCTGGTGCTCCGGTTTGACTTTCCATCTGCTTTATTATCAACCTCCCAACTTGGAGAGACAGCCCCTTTAACCTCCTGGTTCGCACAGGTTGCCAATTTGGCAGAGGATGAAAGGGAAGAGGGAGAACCAATGAGAGAGTAGCTGTTAGGCATTTGGACGGGCACATATCACTGTAATTTCCCGGCAGGAAGAAGAATTAACCAAAGTCTCAGCCACCCACCGGGAATCAGTATAGATCCTGAACCAAAATTTTGGACTTGCGGTCAGCTCACCAAAAACGAGTTGAAAAATGGAGCTCAGGGGCACAGCAATTCACAAACTGGCCGAGTAATAAAGGACAACTATCGTCCAAAAATCTGTTGAGGGAAGGCAACGAGGCGGACTTGAAAGCGAGGCAGAATAGCAGGAAACAGATTTCCAGAGGTACGTTGGAATCGCCTTTAAAGCACAGGAAGAGGGGCACAACTTCGACAATGATGCACTTGGCCAAAAAGGGCGTATGCGTTTTCTCCTGAATATATTCAGGAGAAAACGCATACGCCCTTTTTGGCCAAGCAAGCAAGTGGGCAATGCAAATCTGCACTACAGAGAAGTATCACTTCCCACCGGTCAAAAGGGACATCCACAAAATGTGTAAAAACCAGAAAGGCAAGACAGGCCCTGGAGAACAGGGAGCCTTGTTATGCTGATGGGCGGGATGTAAATTGCCAACTGCCTCTCTGGAGGAGTGCATTGTGTTCCCTAAAACAAGTAAACAACAGAGCTACAGAGCCAAGGGCACTTCCAGTCTAGGGAATATACCTTGGGAAAACTGAAAATCAAAAAGACACAGCCACCCCAAAATTTAGGGCTGCACTGCTTACAAGGACCTCAACTTGGGTACACCTTAAATATCCCAGGAAATATAAAAATGGTTCAAAAAATTGTGGTACTTACGTACGATGGAATATCCCTCAGCCATGAAATCAATGTCATAAGACCAGTAGCAGCAAAATGGGTGGATTCAGGTACGATGATTCTAAGTGAAATAAGTCACAGAGAAAAAGAAACTTATCATAAGATATCACTTATGAAGATCCTGTAAACATGGCTACACTTGAACTGAGTTAGGAAAGAGAACAGTGTCTCACATTTAGAAAACACTCTTATGCCTGCTTAAGGGGGAAGGAGAGGTGGGGTGATGCATAAAACCAGAGTTTGATATAAGCACAGGTACCGTTCCAAAAACCAAGTATGGAATAGACAAGACCTACACCTTCCTCAGTGAAAGGGACTCAAAACCCCATATTTCCCACAGAGGAATATATCTGACTAGTAAGAATCTTAAAACCTATGTATTGATATGTCTCCGTAAGGGAATCAAGTGTGTCTAGACTGGGATAAATATGGCAGCGAGAATCAGCTCAAACCCACTATAAAAAGGAATTTCAAAAATAAAACAAAAAAACTGGGAAATTCTTTACAATTCCTTCAGGGTCTCTGATGAAACCTGAAATGACCCTATCTACAATGACAGCTGGATGTGGCATAAGGCTGGACACTTGGGACTGAGAGGATTGGTGAGATTGGGTGAGCAAATGCAGACCCTTTAAAGCAATAATGCATGGCACACATTCCATGGGTCCCAACTCTCCAGGTTGAAGGGAATATTACTACAGATATAACATGTACGGGAATCCTAGAGAACGGACACACTGTAAATATGAAAGGTTTCTAAAACTCAACGAATAGTCCCTCTCCTGGTGCTCCGGTTTGACTTTCCATCTGCTTTATTATCAACCTCCCAACTTGGAGAGACAGCCCCTTTAACCTCCTGGTTCGCACAGGTTGCCAATTTGGCAGAGGATGAAAGGGAAGAGGGAGAACCAATGAGAGAGTAGCTGTTAGGCATTTGGACGGGCACATATCACTGTAATTTCCCGGCAGGAAGAAGAATTAACCAAAGTCTCAGCCACCCACCGGGAATCAGTATAGATCCTGAACCAAAATTTTGGACTTGCGGTCAGCTCACCAAAAACGAGTTGAAAAATGGAGCTCAGGGGCACAGCAATTCACAAACTGGCCGAGTAATAAAGGACAACTATCGTCCAAAAATCTGTTGAGGGAAGGCAACGAGGCGGACTTGAAAGCGAGGCAGAATAGCAGGAAACAGATTTCCAGAGGTACGTTGGAATCGCCTTTAAAGCACAGGAAGAGGGGCACAACTTCGACAATGATGCACTTGGCCCAAAAGGGCGTATGCGTTTTCTCCTGAATATATTCAGGAGAAAACGCATACGCCCTTTTTGGCCAAGCAAGCAAGCGGGCAATGCAAATCTGCACTACAAAGAAGTATCACTTCCCACCGGTCAAAAGGGACATCCACAAAATGTGTAAAAACCAGAAAGGCAAGACAGGCCCTGGAGAACAGGGAGCCTTGTTATGTTGATGGGCGGGATGTAAATTGCCAACTGCCTCTCTGGAGGAGTGCATTGTGTTCCCTAAAACAAGTAAACAACAGAGCTACAGAGCCAAGGGCACTTCCAGTCTAGGGAATATACCTGGGAAAAACTGAAAATCAATAAGGCAGAGCCACCCCAAAATTTAGGGCTGCACTGCTTACAAGGACCTCAACTTCGGTACACCTTAAATATCCCAGGAAATATAAAATTGGTTCAAAAAATTGTGGTACTTACGTACGATGGAATGTCCCTCAGCCATGAAATCAATGTCATAAGACCAGTAGCAACAAAATGGGTGGATTCAGGTACGATGATTCTAAGTGAAATAAGTCACAGAGAAAAAGAAACTTATCATAAGATATCACTTATGAAGATCCTGTAAACATGGCTACACTTGAACTGAGTTAGGAAAGAGAACAGTGTCTCACATTTAGAAAACACTCTTATGCCTGCTTAAGGGGGAAGGAGAGGTGGGGTGATGCATAAAACCAGAGTTTGATATAAGCACAGGTACCGTTCCAAAAACCAAGTATGGAATAGACAAGACATACACCTTCCTCAGTGAAAGGGACTCAAAACCCCATATTTCCCGCAGAGGAATATATCTGACTAGTAAGAATCTTAAAACCTATGTATTGATATGTCTCCGTAAGGGAATCAAGTGTGTCTAGACTGGGATAAATATGGCAGCGAGAATCAGCTCAAACCCACTATAAAAAGGAATTTCAAAAATAAAACAAAAAAACTGGGAAATTCTTTACAATTCCTTCAGGGTCTCTGATGAAACCTGAAATGACCCTATCTACAATGACAGCTGGATGTGGCATAAGGCTGGACACTTGGGACTGAGAGGATTGGTGAGATTGGGTGAGCAAATGCAGACCCTTTAAAGCAATAATGCATGGCACACATTCCATGGGTCCCAACTCTTCAGGTTGAAGGGAATATTACTACAGATATAACATGTACGGGAATCCTAGAGAACGGACACACTGTGAATACGAAAGGTTTCTAAAACTCAACGAATAGTCCCTCTCCTGGTGCTCCGGTTTGACTTTCCATCTGCTTTATTATCAACCTCCCAACTTGGAGAGACAGCCCCTTTAACCTCCTGGTTCGCACAGGTTGCCAATTTGGCAGAGGATGAAAGGGAAGAGGGAGAACCAATGAGAGAGTAGCTGTTAGGCATTTGGACGGGCACATATGACTGTAATTTCCCGGCAGGAAGAAGAATTAACCAAAGTCTCAGCCACCCACCGGGAATCAGTATAGATCCTGAACCAAAATTTTGGACTTGCGGTCAGCTCACCAAAAACGAGTTGAAAAATGGAGCTCAGGGGCACAGCAATTCACAAACTGGCCGAGTAATAAAGGACAACTATCGTCCAAAAATCTGTTGAGGGAAGGCAACAAGGCGGACTTGAAAGCGAGGCAGAATAGCAGGAAACAGATTTCCAGAGGTACGTTGGAATCGCCTTTAAAGCACAGGAAGAGGGGCACAACTTCGACAATGATGCACTTGGCCAAAAAGTGCATATGCGTTTTCTCCTGAATATATTCAGGAGAAAACGCATACGCCCTTTTTGGCCAAGCAAGCAAGCGGGCAATGCAAATCTGAACTACAAAGAAGTATCACTTCCCACCGGTCAAAAGGGACATCCACAAAATGTGTAAAAACCAGAAAGGCAAGACAGGCCCTGGAGAACAGGGAGCCTTGTTATGCTGATGGGCGGGATGTAAATTGCCAACTGCCTCTCTGGAGGAGTGCATTGTGTTCCCTAAAACAAGTAAACAACAGAGCTACAGATCCAAGGGCACTTCCAGTCTAGGGAATATACCTTGGGAAAACTGAAAATCAAAAAGACACAGCCACCCCAAAATTTAGGGCTGCACTGCTTACAAGGACCTCAACTTGGGTACACCTTAAATATCCCAGGAAATATAAAAATGGTTCAAAAAATTGTGGTACTTACGTACGATGGAATATCCCTCAGCCATGAAATCAATGTCATAAGACCAGTAGCAGCAAAATGGGTGGATTCAGGTACGATGATTCTAAGTGAAATAAGTCACAGAGAAAAAGAAACTTATCATAAGATATCACTTATGAAGATCCTGTAAACATGGCTACACTTGAACTGAGTTAGGAAAGAGAACAGTGTCTCACATTTAGAAAACACTCTTATGCCTGCTTAAGGGGGAAGGAGAGGTGGGGTGATGCATAAAACCAGAGTTTGATATAAGCACAGGTACCGTTCCAAAAACCAAGTATGGAATAGACAAGACCTACACCTTCCTCAGTGAAAGGGACTCAAAACCCCATATTTCCCGCAGAGGAATATATCTGACTAGTAAGAATCTTAAAACCTATGTATTGATATGTCTCCGTAAGGGAATCAAGTGTGTCTAGACTGGGATAAATATGGCAGCGAGAATCAGCTCAAACCCACTATAAAAAGGAATTTCAAAAATAAAACAAAAAAACTGGGAAATTCTTTACAATTCCTTCAGGGTCTCTGATGAAACCTGAAATGACCCTATCTACAATGACAGCTGGATGTGGCATAAGGCTGGACACTTGGGACTGAGAGGATTGGTGAGATTGGGTGAGCAAATGCAGACCCTTTAAAGCAATAATGCATGGCACACATTCCATGGGTCCCAACTCTCCAGGTTGAAGGGAATATTACTACAGATATAACATGTACGGGAATCCTAGAGAACGGACACACTGTGAATACGAAAGGTTTCTAAAACTCAACGAATAGTCCCTCTCCTGGTGCTCCGGTTTGACTTTCCATCTGCTTTATTATCAACCTCCCAACTTGGAGAGACAGCCCCTTTAACCTCCTGGTTCGCACAGGTTGCCAATTTGGCAGAGGATGAAAGGGAAGAGGGAGAACAAATGAGAGAGTAGCTGTTAGGCATTTGGACGGGCACATATCACTGTAATTTCCCTGCAGGAAGAAGAATTAACCAAAGTCTCAGCCACCCACCGGGAATCAGTATAGATCCTGAACCAAAATTTTGGACTTGCGGTCAGCTCACCAAAAACGAGTTGAAAAATGGAGCTCAGGGGCACAGCAATTCACAAACTGGCCGAGTAATAAAGGACAACTATCGTCCAAAAATCTGTTGAGGGAAGGCAACGAGGCGGACTTGAAAGCGAGGCAGAATAGCAGGAAACAGATTTCCAGAGGTACGTTGGAATCGCCTTTAAAGCACAGGAAGACGGGCACAACTTCGACAATGATGCACTTGGCCAAAAAGGGCGTATGCGTTTTCTCCTGAATATATTCAGGAGAAAACGCATACGCCCTTTTTGGCCAAGCAAGCAAGCGGGCAATGCAAATCTGCACTACAGAGAAGTATCACTTCCCACCGGTCAAAAGGGACATCCACAAAATGTGTAAAAACCAGAAAGGCAAGACAGGCCCTGGAGAACAGGGAGCCTTGTTATGCTGATGGGCGGGATGTAAATTGCCAACTGCCTCTCTGGAGGAGTGCATTGTGTTCCCTAAAACAAGTAAACAACAGAGCTACAGAGCCAAGTGCACTTCCAGTCTAGGGAATATACCTTGGGAAAACTGAAAATCAAAAAGACACAGCCACCCCAAAATTTAGGGCTGCACTGCTTAAAAGGACCTCAACTTGGGTACACCTTAAATATCCCAGGAAATATAAAAATGGTTCAAAAAATTGTGGTACTTACGTACGATGGAATATCCCTCAGCCATGAAATCAATGTCATAAGACCAGTAGCAGCAAAATGGGTGGATTCAGGTACGATGATTCTAAGTCAAATAAGTCACAGAGAAAAAGAAACTTATCATAAGATATCACTTATGAAGATCCTGTAAACATGGCTACACTTGAACTGAGTTAGGAAAGAGAACAGTGTCTCACATTTAGAAAACACTCTTATGCCTGCTTAAGGGGGAAGGAGAGGTGGGGTGATGCATAAAACCAGAGTTTGATATAAGCACAGGTACCGTTCCAAAAACCAAGTATGGAATAGACAAGACCTACACCTTCCTCAGTGAAAGGGACTCAAAACCCCATATTTCCCGCAGAGGAATATATCTGACTAGTAAGAATCTTAAAACCTATGTATTGATATGTCTCCGTAAGGGAATCAAGTGTGTCTAGACTGGGATAAATATGGCAGCGAGAATCAGCTCAAACCCACTATAAAAAGGAATTTCAAAAATAAAACAAAAAAACTGGGAAATTCTTTACAATTCCTTCAGGGTCTCTGATGAAACCTGAAATGACCCTATCTACAATGACAGCTGGATGTGGGATAAGGCTGGACACTTGGGACTGAGAGGATTGGTGAGATTGGGTGAGCAAATGCAGACCCTTTAAAGCAATAATGCATGGCACACATTCCATGGGTCCCAACTCTCCAGGTTGAAGGGAATATTACTACAGATATAACATGTACGGGAATCCTAGAGAACGGACACACTGTGAATACGAAAGGTTTCTAAAACTCAACGAATAGTCCCTCTCCTGGTGCTCCGGTTTGACTTTCCATCTGCTTTATTATCAACCTCCCAACTTGGAGAGACAGCCCCTTTAACCTCCTGGTTCGCACAGGTTGCCAATTTGGCAGAGGATGAAAGGGAAGAGGGAGAACCAATGAGAGAGTAGCTGTTAGGCATTTGGACGGGCACATATCACTGTAATTTCCCGGCAGGAAGAAGAATTAACCAAAGTCTCAGCCACCCACCGGGAATCAGTATAGATCCTGAACCAAAATTTTGGACTTGCGGTCAGCTCACCAAAAACGAGTTGAAAAATGGAGCTCAGGGGCACAGCAATTCACAAACTGGCCGAGTAATAAAGGACAACTATCGTCCAAAAATCTGTTGAGGGAAGGCAACGAGGCGGACTTGAAAGCGAGGCAGAATAGCAGGAAACAGATTTCCAGAGGTACGTTGGAATCGCCTTTAAAGCACAGGAAGAGGGGCACAACTTCGACAATGATGCACTTGGCCAAAAAGGGCGTATGCGTTTTCTCCTGAATATATTCAGGAGAAAACGCATACGCCCTTTTTGGCCAAGCAAGCAAGCGGGCAATGCAAATCTGCACTACAGAGAAGTATCACTTCCCAACGGTCAAAAGGGACATCCACAAAATGTGTAAAAACCAGAAAGGCAAGACAGGCCCTGGAGAACAGGGAGCCTTGTTATGCTGATGGGCAGGATGTAAATTGCCAACTGCCTCTCTGGAGGAGTGCATTGTGTTCCCTAAAACAAGTAAACAACAGAGCTACAGAGCCAAGGGCACTTCCAGTCTAGGGAATATACCTTGGGAAAACTGAAAATCAAAAAGACACAGCCACCCCAAAATTTAGGGCTGCACTGCTTACAAGGACCTCAACTTGGGTACACCTTAAATATCCCAGGAAATATAAAAATGGTTCAAAAAATTGTGGTACTTACGTACGATGGAATATCCCTCAGCCATGAAATCAATGTCATAAGACCAGTAGCAGCAAAATGGGTGGATTCAGGTACGATGATTCTAAGTGAAATAAGTCACAGAGAAAAAGAAACTTATCATAAGATATCACTTATGAAGATCCTGTAAACATGGCTACACTTGAACTGAGTTAGGAAAGAGAACAGTGTCTCACATTTAGAAAACACTCTTATGCCTGCTTAAGGGGGAAGGAGAGGTGGGGTGATGCATAAAACCAGAGTTTGATATAAGCACAGGTACCGTTCCAAAAACCAAGTATGGAATAGACAAGACCTACACCTTCCTCAGTGAAAGGGACTCAAAACCCCATATTTCCCGCAGAGGAATATATCTGACTAGTAAGAATCTTAAAACCTATGTATTGATATGTCTCCGTAAGGGAATCAAGTGTGTCTAGACTGGGATAAATATGGCAGCGAGAATCAGCTCAAACCCACTATAAAAAGGAATTTCAAAAATAAAACAAAAAAACTGGGAAATTCTTTACAATTCCTTCAGGGTCTCTGATGAAACCTGAAATGACCCTATCTACAATGACAGCTGGATGTGGCATAAGGCTGGACACTTGGGACTGAGAGGATTGGTGAGATTGGGTGAGCAAATGCAGACCCTTTAAAGCAATAATGCATGGCACACATTCCATGGGTCCCAACTCTCCAGGTTGAAGGGAATATTACTACAGATATAACATGTACGGGAATCCTAGAGAACGGACACACTGTGAATATGAAAGGTTTCTAAAACTCAACGAATAGTCCCTCTCCTGGTGCTCCGGTTTGACTTTCCATCTGCTTTATTATCAACCTCCCAACTTGGAGAGACAGCCCCTTTAACCTCCTGGTTCGCACAGGTTGCCAATTTGGCAGAGGATGAAAGGGAAGAGGGAGAACCAATGAGAGAGTAGCTGTTAGGCATTTGGACGGGCACATATCACTGTAATTTCCCGGCAGGAAGAAGAATTAACCAAAGTCTCAGCCACCCACCGGGAATCAGTATAGATCCTGAACCAAAATTTTGGACTTGCGGTCAGCTCACCAAAAACGAGTTGAAAAATGGAGCTCAGGGGCACAGCAATTCACAAACTGGCCGAGTAATAAAGGACAACTATCGTCCAAAAATCTGTTGAGGGAAGGCAACGAGGCGGACTTGAAAGCGAGGCAGAATAGCAGGAAACAGATTTCCAGAGGTACGTTGGAATCGCCTTTAAAGCACAGGAAGAGGGGCACAACTTCGACAATGATGCACTTGGCCAAAAAGGGCGTATGCGTTTTCTCCTGAATATATTCAGGAGAAAACGCATACGCCCTTTTTGGCCAAGCAAGCAAGCGGGCAATGCAAATCTGCACTACAAAGAAGTATCACTTCCCACCGGTCAAAAGGGACATCCACAAAATGTGTAAAAACCAGAAAGGCAAGACAGGCCCTGGAGAACAGGGAGCCTTGTTATGTTGATGGGCGGGATGTAAATTGCCAACTGCCTCTCTGGAGGAGTGCATTGTGTTCCCTAAAACAAGTAAACAACAGAGCTACAGAGCCAAGGGCACTTCCAGTCTAGGGAATATACCTGGGAAAAACTGAAAATCAATAAGGCAGAGCCACCCCAAAATTTAGGGCTGCACTGCTTACAAGGACCTCAACTTCGGTACACCTTAAATATCCCAGGAAATATAAAATTGGTTCAAAAAATTGTGGTACTTACGTACGATGGAATATCCCTCAGCCATGAAATCAATGTCATAAGACCAGTAGCAGCAAAATGGGTGGATTCAGGTACGATGATTCTAAGTGAAATAAGTCACAGAGAAAAAGAAACTTATCATAAGATATCACTTATGAAGATCCTGTAAACATGGCTACACTTGAACTGAGTTAGGAAAGAGAACAGTGTCTCACAATTAGAAAACACTCTAATGCCTGCTTAAGGGGGAAGGAGAGGTGGGGTGATGCATAAAACCAGAGTTTGATATAAGCACAGGTACCGTTCCAAAAACCAAGTATGGAATAGACAAGACATACACCTTCCTCAGTGAAAGGGACTCAAAACCCCATATTTCCCGCAGAGGAATATTTCTGACTAGTAAGAACCTTAAAACCTATGTATTGATATGTCTCCGTAAGGGAATCAAGTGTGTCTAGACTGGGATAAATATGGCAGCGAGAATCAGCTCAAACCCACTATAAAAAGGAATTTCAAAAATAAAACAAAAAAACTGGGAAATTCTTTACAATTCCTTCAGGGTCTCTGATGAAACCTGAAATGACCCTATCTACAATGACAGCTGGATGTGGCATAAGGCTGGACACTTGGGACTGAGAGGATTGGTGAGATTGGGTGAGCAAATGCAGACCCTTTAAAGCAATAATGCATGGCACACATTCCATGGGTCCCAACTCTCCAGGTTGAAGGGAATATTACTACAGATATAACATGTACGGGAATCCTAGAGAACGGACACACTGTGAATACGAAAGGTTTCTAAAACTCAACGAATAGTCCCTCTCCTGGTGCTCCGGTTTGACTTTCCATCTGCTTTATTATCAACCTCCCAACTTGGAGAGACAGCCCCTTTAACCACCTGGTTCGCACAGGTTGCCAATTTGGCAGAGGATGAAAGGGAAGAGGGAGAACCAATGAGAGAGTAGCTGTTAGGCATTTGGACGGGCACATATCACTGTAATTTCCCGGCAGGAAGAAGAATTAACCAAAGTCTCAGCCACCCACCGGGAATCAGTATAGATCCTGAACCAAAATTTTGGACTTGCGGTCAGCTCACCAAAAACGAGTTGAAAAATGGAGCTCAGGGGCACAGCAATTCACAAACTGGCCGAGTAATAAAGGACAACTATCGTCCAAAAATCTGTTGAGGGAAGTCAATGAGGCGGACTTGAAAGCGTGGCAGAATAGCAGGAAACAGATTTCAAGAGGTACGTTGGAATCGCCTTTAAAGCACAGGAAGAGGGGCACAACTTCGACAATGATGCACTTGGCCAAAAAGGGCGTATGCGTTTTCTCCTGAATATATTCAGGAGAAAACTCATACGCCCTTTTTGGCCAAGCAAGCAAGCGGGCAATGCAAATCTGCACTACAAAGAAGTATCACTTCCCACCAGTCAAAAGGGATATCCACAAAATGTGTAAAAACCAGAAAGGCAAGACAGGCCCTGGAGAACAGGGTGCATTATTATGCTGATGGGCGGGATGTAAATTGCCAACTGCCTCTCTGGAGGAGTGCATTGTGTTCCCTAAAACAAGTAAACAACAGAGCTACAGAGCCAAGGGCACTTCCAGTCTAGGGAATATACCTTGGGAAAACTGAAAATCAAAAAGACACAGCCACCCCAAAATTTAGGGCTGCACTGCTTACAAGGACCTCAACTTGGGTACACCTTAAATATCCCAGGAAATATAAAAATGGTTCAAAAAATTGTGGTACTTACGTACGATGGAATATCCCTCAGCCATGAAATCAATGTCATAAGACCAGTAGCAGCAAAATGGGTGGATTCAGGTACGATGATTCTAAGTGAAATAAGTCACAGAGAAAAAGAAACTTATCATAAGATATCACTTATGAAGATCCTGTAAACATGGCTACACTTGAACTGAGTTAGGAAAGAGAACAGTGTCTCACATTTAGAAAACACTCTTATGCCTGCTTAAGGGGGAAGGAGAGGTGGGGTGATGCATAAAACCAGAGTTTGATATAAGCACAGGTACCGTTCCAAAAACCAACTATGGAATAGACAAGACCTACACCTTCCTCAGTGAAAGGGACTCAAAACCCCATATTTCCCACAGAGGAATATATCTGACTAGTAAGAATCTTAAAACCTATGTATTGATATGTCTCCGTAAGGGAATCAAGTGTGTCTAGACTGGGATAAATATGGCAGCGAGAATCAGCTCAAACCCACTATAAAAAGGAATTTCAAAAATAAAACAAAAAAACTGGGAAATTCTTTACAATTCCTTCAGGGTCTCTGATGAAACCTGAAATGACCCTATCTACAATGACAGCTGGATGTGGCATAAGGCTGGACACTTGGGACTGAGAGGATTGGTGAGATTGGGTGAGCAAATGCAGACCCTTTAAAGCAATAATGCATGGCACACATTCCATGGGTCCCAACTCTCCAGGTTGAAGGGAATATTACTACAGATATAACATGTACGGGAATCCTAGAGAACGGACACACTGTGAATATGAAAGGTTTCTAAAACTCAACGAATAGTCCCTCTCCTGGTGCTCCGGTTTGACTTTCCATCTGCTTTATTATCAACCTCCCAACTTGGAGAGACAGCCCCTTTAACCTCCTGGTTCGCACAGGTTGCCAATTTGGCAGAGGATGAAAGGGAAGAGGGAGAACCAATGAGAGAGTAGCTGTTAGGCATTTGGACGGGCACATATCACTGTAATTTCCCGGCAGGAAGAAGAATTAACCAAAGTCTCAGCCACCCACCGGGAATCAGTATAGATCCTGAACCAAAATTTTGGACTTGCGGTCAGCTCACCAAAAACGAGTTGAAAAATGGAGCTCAGGGGCACAGCAATTCACAAACTGGCCGAGTAATAAAGGACAACTATCGTCCAAAAATCTGTTGAGGGAAGGCAACGAGGCGGACTTGAAAGCGAGGCAGAATAGCAGGAAACAGATTTCCAGAGGTACGTTGGAATCGCCTTTAAAGCACAGGAAGAGGGGCACAACTTCGACAATGATGCACTTGGCCAAAAAGGGCGTATGCGTTTTCCCCTGAATATATTCAGGAGAAAACGCATACGCCCTTTTTGGCCAAGCAAGCAAGCGGGCAATGCAAATCTGCACTACAAAGAAGTATCACTTCCCACCGGTCAAAAGGGACATCCACAAAATGTGTAAAAACCAGAAAGGCAAGACAGGCCCTGGAGAACAGGGAGCCTTGTTATGTTGATGGGCGGGATGTAAATTGCCAACTGCCTCTCTGGAGGAGTGCATTGTGTTCCCTAAAACAAGTAAACAACAGAGCTACAGAGCCAAGGGCACTTCCAGTCTAGGGAATATACCTTGGGAAAACTGAAAATCAAAAAGACACAGCCACCCCAAAATTTAGGGCTGCACTGCTTACAAGGACCTCAACTTGGGTACACCTTAAATATCCCAGGAAATATAAAAATGGTTCAAAAAATTGTGGTACTTACGTACGATGGAATATCCCTCAGCCATGAAATCAATGTCATAAGACCAGTAGCAGCAAAATGGGTGGATTCAGGTACGATGATTCTAAGTGAAATAAGTCACACAGAAAAAGAAACTTATCATAAGATATCACTTATGAAGATCCTGTAAACATGGCTACACTTGAACTGAGTTAGGAAAGAGAACAGTGTCTCACATTTAGAAAACACTCTTATGCCTGCTTAAGGGGGAAGGAGAGGTGGGGTGATGCATAAAACCAGAGTTTGATATAAGCACAGGTACCGTTCCAAAAACCAACTATGGAATAGACAAGACCTACACCTTCCTCAGTGAAAGGGACTCAAAACCCCATATTTCCCGCAGAGGAATATATCTGACTAGTAAGAATCTTAAAACCTATGTATTGATATGTCTCCGTAAGGGAATCAAGTGTGTCTAGACTGGGATAAATATGGCAGCGAGAATCAGCTCAAACCCACTATAAAAAGGAATTTCAAAAATAAAACAAAAAAACTGGGAAATTCTTTACAATTCCTTCAGGGTCTCTGATGAAACCTGAAATGACCCTATCTACAATGACAGCTGGATGTGGCATAAGGCTGGACACTTGGGACTGAGAGGATTGGTGAGATTGGGTGAGCAAATGCAGACCCTTTAAAGCAATAATGCATGGCACACATTCCATGGGTCCCAACTCTCCAGGTTGAAGGGAATATTACTACAGATATAACATGTACGGGAATCCTAGAGAACGGACACACTGTGAATACGAAAGGTTTCTAAAACTCAACGAACAGTCCCTCTCCTGGTGCTCCGGTTTGACTTTCCATCTGCTTTATTATCAACCTCCCAACTTGGAGAGACAGCCCCTTTAACCTCCTGGTTCGCACAGGTTGCCAATTTGGCAGAGGATGAAAGGGAAGAGGGAGAACCAATGAGAGAGTAGCTGTTAGGCATTTGGACGGGCACATATCACTGTAATTTCCCGGCAGGAAGAAGAATTAACCAAAGTCTCAGCCACCCACCGGGAATCAGTATAGATCCTGAACCAAAATTTTGGACTTGCGGTCAGCTCACCAAAAACGAGTTGAAAAATGGAGCTCAGGGGCACAGCAATTCACAAACTGGCCGAGTAATAAAGGACAACTATCGTCCAAAAATCTGTTGAGGGAAGGCAACGAGGCGGACTTGAAAGCGAGGCAGAATAGCAGGAAACAGATTTCCAGAGGTACGTTGGAATCGCCTTTAAAGCACAGGAAGAGGGGCACAACTTCGACAATGATGCACTTGGCCAAAAAGGGCGTATGCGTTTTCTCCTGAATATATTCAGGAGAAAACGCATATGCCCTTTTTGGCCAAGCAAGCAAGCGGGCAATGCAAATCTGCACTACAGAGAAGTATCACTTCCCACCGGTCAAAAGGGACATCCACAAAATGTGTAAAAACCAGAAAGGCAAGACAGGCCCTGGAGAACAGGGAGCCTTGTTATGCTGATGGGCGGGATGTAAATTGCCAACTGCCTCTCTGGAGGAGTGCATTGTGTTCCCTAAAACAAGTAAACAACAGAGCTACAGAGCCAAGGGCACTTCCAGTCTACGGAATATACCTGGGAAAAACTGAAAATCAATAAGGCAGAGCCACCCCAAAATTTAGGGCTGCACTGCTTACAAGGACCTCAACTTCGGTACACCTTAAATATCCCAGGAAATATAAAATTGGTTCAAAAAATTGTGGTACTTACGTACGATGGAATATCCCTCAGCCATGAAATCAATGTCATAAGACCAGTAGCAGCAAAATGGGTGGATTCAGGTCCGATGATTCTAAGTGAAATAAGTCACACAGAAAAAGAAACTTATCATAAGTTATCACTTATGAAGATCCTGTAAACATGGCTACACTTGAACTGAGTTAGGAAAGAGAACAGTGTCTCACATTTAGAAAACACTCTTATGCCTGCTTAAGGGGGAAGGAGAGGTGGGGTGATGCATAAAACCAGAGTTTGATATAAGCACAGGTACCGTTCCAAAAACCAACTATGGAATAGACAAGACCTACACCTTCCTCAGTGAAAGGGACTCAAAACCCCATATTTCCCGCAGAGGAATATATCTGACTAGTAAGAATCTTAAAACCTATGTATTGATATGTCTCCGTAAGGGAATCAAGTGTGTCTAGACTGGGATAAATATGGCAGCGAGAATCAGCTCAAACCCACTATAAAAAGGAATTTCAAAAATAAAACAAAAAAACTGGGAAATTCTTTACAATTCCTTCAGGGTCTCTGATGAAACCTGAAATGACCCTATCTACAATGACAGCTGGATGTGGCATAAGGCTGGACACTTGGGACTGAGAGGATTGGTGAGATTGGGTGAGCAAATGCAGACCCTTTAAAGCAATAATGCATGGCACACATTCCATGGGTCCCAACTCTCCAGGTTGAAGGGAATATTACTACAGATATAACATGTACGGGAATCCTAGAGAACGGACACACTGTGAATACGAAAGGTTTCTAAAACTCAACGAACAGTCCCTCTCCTGGTGCTCCGGTTTGACTTTCCATCTGCTTTATTATCAACCTCCCAACTTGGAGAGACAGCCCCTTTAACCTCCTGGTTCGCACAGGTTGCCAATTTGGCAGAGGATGAAAGGGAAGAGGGAGAACCAATGAGAGAGTAGCTGTTAGGCATTTGGACGGGCACATATCACTGTAATTTCCCGGCAGGAAGAAGAATTAACCAAAGTCTCAGCCACCCACCGGGAATCAGTATAGATCCTGAACCAAAATTTTGGACTTGCGGTCAGCTCACCAAAAACGAGTTGAAAAATGGAGCTCAGGGGCACAGCAATTCACAAACTGGCCGAGTAATAAAGGACAACTATCGTCCAAAAATCTGTTGAGGGAAGGCAACGAGGCGGACTTGAAAGCGAGGCAGAATAGCAGGAAACAGATTTCCAGAGGTACGTTGGAATCGCCTTTAAAGCACAGGAAGAGGGGCACAACTTCGACAATGATGCACTTGGCCAAAAAGGGCGTATGCGTTTTCTCCTGAATATATTCAGGAGAAAACGCATATGCCCTTTTTGGCCAAGCAAGCAAGCGGGCAATGCAAATCTGCACTACAGAGAAGTATCACTTCCCACCGGTCAAAAGGGACATCCACAAAATGTGTAAAAACCAGAAAGGCAAGACAGGCCCTGGAGAACAGGGAGCCTTGTTATGCTGATGGGCGGGATGTAAATTGCCAACTGCCTCTCTGGAGGAGTGCATTGTGTTCCCTAAAACAAGTAAACAACAGAGCTACAGAGCCAAGGGCACTTCCAGTCTACGGAATATACCTGGGAAAAACTGAAAATCAATAAGGCAGAGCCACCCCAAAATTTAGGGCTGCACTGCTTACAAGGACCTCAACTTCGGTACACCTTAAATATCCCAGGAAATATAAAATTGGTTCAAAAAATTGTGGTACTTACGTACGATGGAATATCCCTCAGCCATGAAATCAATGTCATAAGACCAGTAGCAGCAAAATGGGTGGAATCAGGTACGATGATTCTAAGTGAAATAAGTCACACAGAAAAAGAAACTTATCATAAGATATCACTTATGAAGATCCTGTAAACATGGCTACACTTGAACTGAGTTAGGAAAGAGAACAGTGTCTCACATTTAGAAAACAATCTTATGCCAGCTTAAGGGGGAAGGAGAGGTGGGGTGATGCATAAAACCAGAGTTTGATATAAGCACAGGTACCGTTCCAAAAACCAAGTATGGAATAGACAAGACCTACACCTTCCTCAGTGAAAGGGACTCAAAACCCCATATTTCCCGCAGAGGAATATATCTGACTAGTAAGAATCTTAAAACCTATGTATTGATATGTCTCCGTAAGGGAATCAAGTGTGTCTAGACTGGGATAAATATGGCAGCGAGAATCAGCTCAAACCCACTATAAAAAGGAATTTCAAAAATAAAACAAAAAAAACTGGGAAATTCTTTACAATTCCTTCAGGGTCTCTGATGAAACCTGAAATGACCCTATCTACAATGACAGCTGGATGTGGCATAAGGCTGGACACTTGGGACTGAGAGGATTGGTGAGATTGGGTGAGCAAATGCAGACCCTTTAAAGCAATAATGCATGGCACACATTCCATGGGTCCCAACTCTCCAGGTTGAAGGGAATATTACTACAGATATAACATGTACGGGAACCCTAGAGAACGGACACACTGTGAATACGAAAGGTTTCTAAAACTCAACGAATAGTCCCTCTCGTGGTGCTCCGGTTTGACTTTCCATCTGCTTTATTATCAACCTCCCAACTTGGAGAGACAGCCCCTTTAACCTCTTGGTTCGCACAGGTTGCCAATTTGGCAGAGGATGAAAGGGAAGAGGGAGAACCAATGAGAGAGTAGCTGTTAGGCATTTGGACGGGCACATATCACTGTAATTTCCCGGCAGGAAGAAGAATTAACCAAAGTCTCAGCCACCCACCGGGAATCAGTATAGATCCTGAACCAAAATTTTGGACTTGCGGTCAGCTCACCAAAAACGAGTTGAAAAATGGAGCTCAGGGGCACAGCAATTCACAAACTGGCCGAGTAATAAAGGACAACTATCGTCCAAAAATCTGTTGAGGGAAGGCAACGAGGCGGACTTGAAAGCGAGGCAGAATAGCAGGAAACAGATTTCCAGAGGTACGTTGGAATCGCCTTTAAAGCACAGGAAGAGGGGCACAACTTCGACAATGATGCACTTGGCCAAAAAGGGCGTATGCGTTTTCTCCTGAATATATTCAGGAGAAAACGCATACGCCCTTTTTGGCCAAGCAAGCAAGCGGGCAATGCAAATCTGCACTACAAAGAAGTATCACTTCCCACCGGTCAAAAGGGACATCCACAAAATGTGTAAAAACCAGAAAGGCAAGACAGGCCCTGGAGAACAGGGAGCCTTGTTATGCTGATGGGCCGGATGTAAATTGCCAACTGCCTCTCTGGAGGAGTGCATTGTGTTCCCTAAAACAAGTAAACAACAGAGCTACAGATCCAAGGGCACTTCCAGTCTAGGGAATATACCTTGGGAAAACTGAAAATCAAAAAGACACAGCCACCCCAAAATTTAGGGCTGCACTGCTTACAAGGACCTCAACTTGGGTACACCTTAAATATCCCAGGAAATATAAAAATGGTTCAAAAAATTGTGGTACTTACGTACGATGGAATATCCCTCAGCCATGAAATCAATGTCATAAGACCAGTAGCAGCAAAATGGGTGGATTCAGGTACGATGATTCTAAGTGAAATAAGTCACAGAGAAAAAGAAACTTATCATAAGATATCACTTATGAAGATCCTGTAAACATGGCTACACTTGAACTGAGTTAGGAAAGAGAACAGTGTCTCACATTTAGAAAACACTCTTATGCCTGCTTAAGGGGGAAGGAGAGGTGGGGTGATGCATAAAACCAGAGTTTGATATAAGCACAGGTACCGTTCCAAAAACCAACTATGGAATAGACAAGACCTACACCTTCCTCAGTGAAAGGGACTCAAAACCCCATATTTCCCACAGAGGAATATATCTGACTAGTAAGAATCTTAAAACCTATGTATTGATATGTCTCCGTAAGGGAATCAAGTGTGTCTAGACTGGGATAAATATGGCAGCGAGAATCAGCTCAAACCCACTATAAAAAGGAATTTCAAAAATAAAACAAAAAAACTGGGAAATTCTTTACAATTCCTTCAGGGTCTCTGATGAAACCTGAAATGACCCTATCTACAATGACAGCTGGATGTGGCATAAGGCTGGACACTTGGGACTGAGAGGATTGGTGAGATTGGGTGAGCAAATGCAGACCCTTTAAAGCAATAATGCATGGCACACATTCCATTGGTCCCAACTCTCCAGGTTGAAGGGAATATTACTACAGATATAACATGTACGGGAATCCTAGAGAACGGACACACTGTGAATACGAAAGGTTTCTAAAACTCAACGAATAGTCCCTCTCCTGGTGCTCCGGTTTGACTTTCCATCTGCTTTATTATCAACCTCCCAACTTGGAGAGACAGCCCCTTTAACCTCCTGGTTCGCACAGGTTGCCAATTTGGCAGAGGATGAAAGGGAAGAGGGAGAACCAATGAGAGAGTAGCTGTTAGGCATTTGGATGGGCACATATCACTGTAATTTCCCGGCAGGAAGAAGAATTAACCAAAGTCTCAGCCACCCACCTGGAATCAGTATAGATCCTGAACCAAAATTTTGGACTTGCGGTCAGCTCACCAAAAACGAGTTGAAAAATGGAGCTCAGGGGCACAGCAATTCACAAACTGGCCGAGTAATAAAGGACAACTATCGTCCAAAAATCTGTTGAGGGAAGGCAACGAGGCGGACTTGAAAGCGAGGCAGAATAGCAGGAAACAGATTTCCAGAGGTACGTTGGAATCGCCTTTAAAGCACAGGAAGAGGGGCACAACTTCGACAATGATGCACTTGGCCAAAAAGGGCGTATGCGTTTTCTCCTGAATATATTCAGGAGAAAACGCATACGCCCTTTTTGGCCAAGCAAGCAAGTGGGCAATGCAAATCTGCACTACAAAGAAGTATCACTTCCCACCGGTCAAAAGGGACATCCACAAAATGTGTAAAAACCAGAAAGGCAAGACAGGCCCTGGAGAACAGGGAGCCTTGTTATGCTGATGGGCGGGATGTAAATTTCCAACTGCCTCTCTGGAGGAGTGCATTGTGTTCCCTAAAACAAGTAAACAACAGAGCTACAGAGCCAAGGGCACTTCCAGTCTAGGGAATATACCTTGGGAAAACTGAAAATCAAAAAGACACAGCCACCCCAAAATTTAGGGCTGCACTGCTTACAAGGACCTCAACTTGGGTACACCTTAAATATCCCAGGAAATATAAAAATGGTTCAAAAAATTGTGGTACTTACGTACGATGGAATATCCCTCAGCCATGAAATCAATGTCATAAGACCAGTAGCAGCAAAATCGGTGGATTCAGGTACGATGATTCTAAGTGAAATAAGTCACACAGAAAAAGAAACTTATCATAAGATATCACTTATGAAGATCCTGTAAACATGGCTACACTTGAACTGAGTTAGGAAAGAGAACAGTGTCTCACATTTAGAAAACACTCTTATGCCTGCTTAAGGGGGAAGGAGAGGTGGGGTGATGCATAAAACCAGAGTTTGATATAAGCACAGGTACCGTTCCAAAAACCAACTATGGAATAGACAAGACCTACACCTTCCTCAGTGAAAGGGACTCAAAACCCCATATTTCCCGCAGAGGAATATATCTGACTAGTAAGAATCTTAAAACCTATGTATTGATATGTCTCCGTAAGGGAATCAAGTGTGTCTAGACTGGGATAAATATGGCAGCGAGAATCAGCTCAAACCCACTATAAAAAGGAATTTCAAAAATAAAACAAAAAAACTGGGAAATTCTTTACAATTCCTTCAGGGTCTCTGATGAAACCTGAAATGACCCTATCTACAATGACAGCTGGATGTGGCATAAGGCTGGACACTTGGGACTGAGAGGATTGGTGAGATTGGGTGAGCAAATGCAGACCCTTTAAAGCAATAATGCATGGCACACTTTCCATGGGTCCCAACTCTCCAGGTTGAAGGGAATATTACTACAGATATAACATGTACGGGAATCCTAGAGAACGGACACACTGTGAATACGAAAGGTTTCTAAAACTCAACGAATAGTCCCTCTCCTGGTGCTCCGGTTTGACTTTCCATCTGCTTTATTATCAACCTCCCAACTTGGAGAGACAGCCCCTTTAACCTCCTGGTTCGCACAGGTTGCCAATTTGGCAGAGGATGAAAGGGAAGAGGGAGAACCAATGAGAGAGTAGCTGTTAGGCATTTGGACGGGCACATATCACTGTAATTTCCCGGCAGGAAGAAGAATTAACCAAAGTCTCAGCCACCCACCAGGAATCAGTATAGATCCTGAACCAAAATTTTGGACTTGCGGTCAGCTCACCAAAATCGAGTTGAAAAATGGAGCTCAGGGGCACAGCAATTCACAAACTGGCCGAGTAATAAAGGACAACTATCGTCCAAAAATCTGTTGAGGGAAGGCAACGAGGCGGACTTGAAAGCGAGGCAGAATAGCAGGAAACAGATTTCCAGAGGTACGTTGGAATCGCCTTTAAAGCACAGGAAGAGGGGCACAACTTCGACAATGATGCACTTGGCCAAAAAGGGCGTATGCGTTTTCTCCTGAATATATTCAGGAGAAAACGCATACGCCCTTTTTGGCCAAGCAAGCAAGTGGGCAATGCAAATCTGCACTACAAAGAAGTATCACTTCCCACCGGTCAAAAGGGACATCCACAAAATGTGTAAAAACCAGAAAGGCAAGACAGGCCCTGGAGAACAGGGAGCCTTGTTATGTTGATGGGCGGGATGTAAATTGCCAACTGCCTCTCTGGAGGAGTGCATTGTGTTCCCTAAAAGAAGTAAACAACAGAGCTACAGAGCCAAGGGCACTTCCAGTCTAGGGAATATACCTGGGAAAAACTGAAAATCAATAAGGCAGAGCCACCCCAAAATTTAGGGCTGCACTGCTTACAAGGACCTCAACTTCGGTACACCTTAAATATCCCAGGAAATATAAAATTGGTTCAAAAAATTGTGGTACTTACGTACGATGGAATATCCCTCAGCCATGAAATCAATGTCATAAGACCAGTAGCAGCAAAATGGGTGGATTCTGGTACGATGATTCTAAGTGAAATAAGTCACACAGAAAAAGAAACTTATCATAAGTTATCACTTATGAAGATCCTGTAAACATGGCTACACTTGAACTGAGTTAGGAAAGAGAACAGTGTCTCACATTTAGAAAACACTCTTATGCCTGCTTAAGGGGGAAGGAGAGGTGGGGTGATGCATAAAACCAGAGTTTGATATAAGCACAGGTACCGTTCCAAAAACCAACTATGGAATAGAAAAGACCTACACCTTCCTCAGTGAAAGGGACTCAAAACCCCATATTTCCCGCAGAGGAATATATCTGACTAGTAAGAATCTTAAAACCTATGTATTGATATGTCTCCGTAAGGGAATCAAGTGTGTCTAGACTGGCATAAACATGGCAGCGAGAATCAGCTCAAACCCACTATAAAAAGGAATTTCAAAAACAAAACAAAAAAAACTGGGAAATTCTTTACAATTCCTTCAGGGTCTCTGATGAAACCTGAAATGACCCTATCTACAATGACAGCTGGATGTGGCATAAGGCTGGACACTTGGGACTGAGAGGATTGGTGAGATTGGGTGAGCAAATGCAGACCCTTTAAAGCAATAATGGATGGCACACATTCCATGGGTCCCAACTCTCCAGGTTGAAGGGAATATTACTACAGATATAACATGTACAGGAGTCCTAGAGAACGGACACACTGTGAATACGAAAGTTTTCTAAAACTCAACGAATAGTCCCTCTCCTGGTGCTCCGGTTTGACTTTCCATCTGCTTTATTATCAACCTCCCAACTTGGAGAGACAGCCCCTTTAACCTCCTGGTTCGCACAGGTTGCCAATTTGGCAGAGGATGAAAGGGAAGAGGGAGAACCAATGAGAGAGTAGCTGTTAGGCATTTGGACGGGCACATATCACTGTAATTTCCCGGCAGGAAGAAGAATTAACCAAAGTCTCAGCCACCCACCGGGAATCAGTATAGATCCTGAACCAAAATTTTGGACTTGCGGTCAGCTCACCAAAAACGAGTTGAAAAATGGAGCTCAGGGGCACAGCAATTCACAAACTGGCCAAGTAATAAAGGACAACTATCGTCCAAAAATCTGTTGAGGGAAGGCAACGAGGCGGACTTGAAAGCGTGGCAGAATAGCAGGAAACAGATTTCAAGAGGTACGTTGGAATCGCCTTTAAAGCACAGGAAGAGGGGCACAACTTCGACAATGATGCACTTGGCCAAAAAGGGCATATGCGTTTTCTCCTGAATATATTCAGGAGAAAACGCATACGCCCTTTTTGGCCAAGCAAGCAAGCGGGCAATGCAAATCTGCACTACAAAGTAGTATCACTTCCCACCGGTCAAAAGGGACATCCACAAAATGTGTAAAAACCAGAAAGGCAAGACAGGCCCTGGAGAACAGGGAGCCTTGTTATGTTGATGGGCGGGATGTAAATTGCCAACTGCCTCTCTGGAGGAGTGCATTGTGTTTCCTAAAACAAGTAAACAACAGAGCTACAGAGCCAAGGGCACTTCCAGTCTAGGGAATATACCTTGGGAAAACTGAAAATCAAAAAGACACAGCCACCCCAAAATTTAGGGCTGCACTGCTTACAAGGACCTCAACTTGGGTACACCTTAAATATCCCAGGAAATATAAAAATGGTTCAAAAAATTGTGGTACTTACGTACGATGGAATATCCCTCAGCCATGAAATCAATGTCATAAGACCAGTAGCAGCAAAATGGGTGGATTCAGGTACGATGATTCTAAGTGAAATAAGTCACACAGGAAAAGAAACTTATCATAAGATATCACTTATGAAGATCCTGTAAACATGGCTACACTTGAACTGAGTTAGGAAAGAGAACAGTGTCTCACATTTAGAAAACACTCTTATGCCTGCTTAAGGGGGAAGGAGAGGTGGGGTGATGCATAAAACCAGAGTTTGATATAAGCACAGGTACCGTTCCAAAAACCAACTATGGAATAGACAAGACCTACACCTTCCTCAGTGAAAGGGACTCAAAACCCCATATTTCCCGCAGAGGAATATATCTGACTAGTAAGAATCTTAAAACCTATGTATTGATATGTCTCCGTAAGGGAATCAAGTGTGTCTAGACTGGGATAAATATGGCAGCGAGAATCAGCTCAAACCCACTATAAAAAGGAATTTCAAAAATAAAACAAAAAAACTGGGAAATTCTTTACAATTCCTTCAGGGTCTCTGATGAAACCTGAAATGACCCTATCTACAATGACAGCTGGATGTGGCATAAGGCTGGACACTAGGGACTGAGAGGATTGGTGAGATTGGGTGAGCAAATGCAGACCCTTTAAAGCAATAATGCATGGCACACATTCCATGGGTCCCAACTCTCCAGGTTGAAGGGAATATTACTACAGATATAACATGTACGGGAATCCTAGAGAACGGACACACTGTGAATACGAAAGGTTTCTAAAACTCAACGAATAGTCCCTCTCCTGGTGCTCCGGTTTGACTTTCCATCTGCTTTATTATCAACCTCCCAACTTGGAGAGACAGCCCCTTTAACCTCCTGGTTCGCACAGGTTGCCAATCTGGCAGAGGATGAAAGGGAATAGGGAGAACCAATGAGAGAGTAGCTGTTAGGCATTTGGACGGGCACATATCACTGTAATTTCCCGGCAGGAAGAAGAATTAACCAAAGTCTCAGCCACCCACCGGGAATCAGTATAGATCCTGAACCAAAATTTTGGACTTGCGGTCAGCTCACCAAAAACGAGTTGAAAAATGGAGCTCAGGGGCACAGCAATTCACAAACTGGCCGAGTAATAAAGGACAACTATCGTCCAAAAATCTGTTGAGGGAAGGCAACGAGGCGGACTTGAAAGCGAGGCAGAATAGCAGGAAACAGATTTCCAGAGGTACGTTGGAATCGCCTTTAAAGCACAGGAAGAGGGGCACAACTTCGACAATGATGCACTTGGCCAAAAAGGGCGTATGCGTTTTCTCCTGAATATATTCAGGAGAAAACGCATACGCCCTTTTTGGCCAAGCAAGCAAGCGGGCAATGCAAATCTGCACTACAAAGAAGTATCACTTCCCACCGGTCAAAAGGGACATCCACAAAATGTGTAAAAACCAGAAAGGCAAGACAGGCCCTGGAGAACAGGGAGCCTTGTTATGCTGATGGGCGGGATGTAAATTGCCAACTGCCTCTCTGGAGGAGTGCATTGTGTTCCCTAAAACAAGTAAACAACAGAGCTACAGAGCCAAGGGCACTTCCAGTCTAGGGAATATACCTTGGGAAAACTGAAAATCAAAAAGACACAGCCACCCCAAAATTTAGGGCTGCACTGCTTACAAGGACCTCCTTGGGTACACCTTAAATATCCCAGGAAATATAAAAATGGTTCAAAAAATTGTGGTACTTACGTACGATGGAATATCCCTCAGCCATGAAATCAATGTCATAAGACCAGTAGCAGCAAAATGGGTGGATTCAGGTACGATGATTCTAAGTGAAATAAGTCACACAGAAAAAGAAACTTATCATAAGATATCACTTATGAAGATCCTGTAAACATGGCTACACTTGAACTGAGTTAGGAAAGAGAACAGTGTCTCACATTTAGAAAACACTCTTATGCCTGCTTAAGGGGGAAGGAGAGGTGGGGTGATGCATAAAACCAGAGTTTGATATAAGCACAGGTACCGTTCCAAAAACCAACTATGGGATAGACAAGACCTACACCTTCCTCAGTGAAAGGGACTCAAAACCCCATATTTCCCGCAGAGGAATATATCTGACTAGTAAGAATCTTAAAACCTATGTATTGATATGTCTCCATAAGGGAATCAAGTTTGTCTAGACTGGGATAAATATGGCAGCGAGAATCAGCTCAAACCCACTATAAAAAGGAATTTCAAAAATAAAACAAAAAAACTGGGAAATTCTTTACAATTCCTTCAGGGTCTCTGATGAAACCTGAAATGACCCTATCTACAATGACAGCTGGATGTGGCATAAGGCTGGACACTTGGGACTGAGAGGATTGGTGAGATTGGGTGAGCAAATGCAGACCCTTTAAAGCAATAATGCATGGCACACTTTCCATGGGTCCCAACTCTCCAGGTTGAAGGGAATATTACTACAGATATAACATGTACGGGAATCCTAGAGAACGGACACACTGTGAATACGAAAGGTTTCTAAAACTCAACGAATAGTCCCTCTCCTGGTGCTCCGGTTTGACTTTCCATCTGCTTTATTATCAACCTCCCAACTTGGAGAGACAGCCCCTTTAACCTCCTGGTTCGCACAGGTTGCCAATTTGGCAGAGGATGAAAGGGAAGAGGGAGAACCAATGAGAGAGTAGCTGTTAGGCATTTGGACGGGCACATATCACTGTAATTTCCCGGCAGGAAGAAGAATTAACCAAAGTCTCAGCCACCTACCGGGAATCAGTATAGATCCTGAACCAAAATTTTGGACTTGCGGTCAGCTCACCAAAAACGAGTTGAAAAATGGAGTTCAGGGGCACAGCAATTCACAAACTGGCCGAGTAATAAAGGACAACTATCGTCCAAAAATCTGTTGAGGGAAGGCAACGAGGCGGACTTGAAAGCGAGGCAGAATAGCAGGAAACAGATTTCCAGAGGTACGTTGGAATCGCCTTTAAAGCACAGGAAGAGGGGCACAACTTCGACAATGATGCACTTGGCCAAAAAGGGCGTATGCGTTTTCTCCTGAATATATTCAGGAGAAAACGCATACGCCCTTTTTGGCCAAGCAAGCAAGTGGGCAATGCAAATCTGCACTACAAAGAAGTATCACTTCCCACCGGTCAAAAGGGACATCCACAAAATGTGTAAAAACCAGAAAGGCAAGACAGGCCCTGGAGAACAGGGAGCCTTGTTATGCTGATGGGCGGGATGTAAATTTCCAACTGCCTCTCTGGAGGAGTGCATTGTGTTCCCTAAAACAAGTAAACAACAGAGCTACAGAGCCAAGGGCACTTCCAGTCTAGGGAATATACCTTGGGAAAACTGAAAATCAAAAAGACACAGCCACCCCAAAATTTAGGGCTGCACTGCTTACAAGGACCTCAACTTCGGTACACCTTAAATATCCCAGGAAATATAAAATTGGTTAAAAAAATTGTGGTACTTACGTACGATGGAATATCCCTCAGCCATGAAATCAATGTCATAAGACCAGTAGCAGCAAAATGGGTGGATTCAGGTCCGATGATTCTAAGTGAAATAAGTCACACAGAAAAAGAAACTTATCATAAGTTATCACTTATGAAGATCCTGTAAACATGGCTACACTTGAACTGAGTTAGGAAAGAGAACAGTGTCTCACATTTAGAAAACACTCTTATGCCTGCTTAAGGGGGAAGGAGAGGTGGGGTGATGCATAAAACCAGAGTTTGATATAAGCACAGATACCGTTCCAAAAACCAACTATGGAATAGACAAGACCTACACCTTCCTCAGTGAAAGGGACTCAAAACCCCATATTTCCCGCAGAGGAATATATCTGACTAGTAAGAATCTTAAAACCTATGTATTGATATGTCTCCGTAAGGGAATCAAGTGTGTCTACACTGCCATAAACATGGCAGCGAGAATCAGCTCAAACCCACTATAAAAAGGAATTTCAAAAACAAAACAAAAAAAACTGGGAAATTCTTTACAATTCCTTCAGGGTCTCTGATGAAACCTGAAATGACCCTATCTACAATGACAGCTGGATGTGGCATAAGGCTGGACACTTGGGACTGAGAGGATTGGTGAGAATGGGTGAGCAAATGCAGACCCTTTAAAGCAATAATGGATGGCACACATTCCATGGGTCCCAACTCTCCAGGTTGAAGGGAATATTACTACAGATATAACATGTACGGGAATCCTAGAGAACGGACACACTGTGAATACGAAAGGTTTCTAAAACTCAACGAATAGTCCCTCTCCTGGTGCTCCGGTTTGACTTTCCATCTGCTTTATTATCAACCTCCCAACTTGGAGAGACAGCCCCTTTAACCTCCTGGTTCGCACAGGTTGCCAATTTGGCAGAGGATGAAAGGGAAGAGGGAGAACCAATGAGAGAGTAGCTGTTAGGCATTTGGACGGGCACATATCACTGTAATTTCCCGGCAGGAAGAAGAATTAACCAAAGTCTCAGCCACCCACCGGGAATCAGTATAGATCCTGAACCAAAATTTTGGACTTGCGGTCAGCTCACCAAAAACGAGTTGAAAAATGGAGCTCAGGGGCACAGCAATTCACAAACTGGCCGAGTAATAAAGGACAACTATCGTCCAAAAATCTGTTGAGGGAAGGCAACGAGGCGGACTTGAAAGCGAGGCAGAATAGCAGGAAACAGATTTCCAGAGGTACGTTGGAATCGCCTTTAAAGCACAGGAAGAGGGGCACAACTTCGACAATGATGCACTTGGCCAAAAAGGGCGTATGCGTTTTCTCCTGAATATATTCAGGAGAAAACGCATACGCCCTTTTTGGCCAAGCAAGCAAGCGGGCAATGCAAATCTGCACTACAGAGAAGTATCACTTCCCACCGGTCAAAAGGGACATCCACAAAATGTGTAAAAACCAGAAAGGCAAGACAGGCCCTGGAGAACAGGGAGCCTTGTTATGCTGATGGGCGGGATGTAAATTGCCAACTGCCTCTCTGGAGGAGTGCATTGTGTTCCCTAAAACAAGTAAACAACAGAGCTACAGAGCCAAGGGCACTTCCAGTCTAGGGAATATACCTTGGGAAAACTGAAAATCAAAAAGACACAGCCACCCCAAAATTTAGGGCTGCACTGCTTACAAGGATCTCAACTTGGGTACACCTTAAATGTCCCAGGAAATATAAAAATGGTTCAAAAAATTGTGGTACTTACGTACGATGGAATATCCCTCAGCCATGAAATCAATGTCATAAGAGCAGTAGCAGCAAAATGGGTGGATTCAGGTACGATGATTCTAAGTGAAATAAGTCACACAGAAGAAGAAACTTATCATAAGATATCACTTATGAAGATCCTGTAAACATGGCTACTCTTGAACTGAGTTAGGAAAGAGAACAGTGTCTCACATTTAGAAAACACTCTTATGCCTGCTTAAGGGGGAAGGAGAGGTGGGGTGATGCATAAAACCAGAGTTTGATATAAGCACAGGTACTGTTCCAAAAACCAACTATGGAATAGACAAGACCTACACCTTCCTCAGTGAAAGGGACTCAAAACCCCATATTTCCCGCAGAGGAATATATCTGACTAGTAAGAATCTTAAAACCTATGTATTGATATGTCTCCGTAAGGGAATCAAGTGTGTCTAGACTGGGATAAATATGGCAGCGAGAATCAGCTCAAACCCACTATAAAAAGGAATTTCAAAAATAAAACAAAAAAACTGGGAAATTCTTTACAATTCCTTCAGGGTCTCTGATGAAACCTGAAATGACCCTATCTACAATGACAGCTGGATGTGGCATAAGGCTGGACACTTGGGACTGAGAGGATTGGTGAGATTGGGTGAGCAAATGCAGACCCTTTAAAGCAATAATGCATGGCACACTTTCCATGGGTCCCAACTCTCCAGGTTGAAGGGAATATTACTACAGATATAACATGTACGGGAATCCTAGAGAACGGACACACTGTGAATACGAAAGGTTTCTAAAACTCAACGAATAGTCCCTCTCCTGGTGCTCCGGTTTGACTTTCCATCTGCTTTATTATCAACCTCCCAACTTGGAGAGACAGCCCCTTTAACCTCCTGGTTCGCACAGGTTGCCAATTTGGCAGAGGATGAAAGGGAAGAGGGAGAACCAATGAGAGAGTAGCTGTTAGGCATTTGGACGGGCACATATCACTGTAATTACCCGGCAGGAAGAAGAATTAACCAAAGTCTCAGCCACCTACCGGGAATCAGTATAGATCCTGAACCAAAATTTTGGACTTGCGGTCAGCTCACCAAAAACGAGTTGAAAAATGGAGTTCAGGGGCACAGCAATTCACAAACTGGCCGAGTAATAAAGGACAACTATCGTCCAAAAATCTGTTGAGGGAAGGCAACGAGGCGGACTTGAAAGCGAGGCAGAATAGCAGGAAACAGATTTCCAGAGGTACGTTGGAATCGCCTTTAAAGCACAGGAAGAGGGGCACAACTTCGACAATGATGCACTTGGCCAAAAAGGGCGTATGCGTTTTCTCCTGAATATATTCAGGAGAAAACGCATACGCCCTTTTTGGCCAAGCAAGCAAGTGGGCAATGCAAATCTGCACTACAAAGAAGTATCACTTCCCACCGGTCAAAAGGGACATCCACAAAATGTGTAAAAACCAGAAAGGCAAGACAGGCTCTGGAAAACAGGGAGCCTTGTTATGCTGATGGGCGGGATGTAAATTTCCAACTGCCTCTCTGGAGGAGTGCATTGTGTTCCCTAAAACAAGTAAACAACAGAGCTACAGAGCCAAGGGCACTTCCAGTCTAGGGAATATACCTTGGGAAAACTGAAAATCAAAAAGACACAGCCACCCCAAAATTTAGGGCTGCACTGCTTACAAGGACCTCAACTTCGGTACACATTAAATATCCCAGGAAATATAAAATTGGTTAAAAAAATTGTGGTACTTACGTACGATGGAATATCCCTCAGCCATGAAATCAATGTCATAAGACCAGTAGCAGCAAAATGGGTGGATTCAGGTCCGATGATTCTAAGTGAAATAAGTCACACAGAAAAAGAAACTTATCATAAGTTATCACTTATGAAGATCCTGTAAACATGGCTACACTTGAACTGAGTTAGGAAAGAGAACAGTGTCTCACATTTAGAAAACACTCTTATGCCCGCTTAAGGGGGAAGGAGAGGTGGGGTGATGCATAAAACCAGAGTTTGATATAAGCACAGATACCGTTCCAAAAACCAACTATGGAATAGACAAGACCTACACCTTCCTCAGTGAAAGGGACTCAAAACCCCATATTTCCCACAGAGGAATATATCTGACTAGTAAGAATCTTAAAACCTATGTATTGATATGTCTCCATAAGGGAATCAAGTGTGTCTACACTGCCATAAACATGGCAGCGAGAATCAGCTCAAACCCACTATAAAAAGGAATTTCAAAAACAAAACAAAAAAAACTGGGAAATTCTTTACAATTCCTTCAGGGTCTCTGATGAAACCTGAAATGACCCTATCTACAATGACAGCTGGATGTGGCATAAGGCTGGACACTTGGGACTGAGAGGATTGGTGAGATTGGGTGAGCAAATGCAGACCCTTTAAAGCAATAATGGATGGCACACAATCCATGGGTCCCAACTCTCCAGGTTGAAGGGAATATTACTACAGATATAACATGTACAGGAATCCTAGAGAACGGACACACTGTGAATACGAAAGGTTTCTAAAACTCAACGAATAGTCCCTCTCCTGGTGCTCTGGTTTGACTTTCCATCTGCTTTATTATCAACCTCCCAACTTGGAGAGACAGCCCCTTTAACCTCCTGGTTCGCACAGGTTGCCAATTTGGCAGAGGATGAAAGGGAAGAGGGAGAACCAATGAGAGAGTAGCTGTTAGGCATTTGGACGGGCACATATCACTGTAATTTCCCGGCAGGAAGAAGAATTAACCAAAGTCTCAGCCACCCACCGGGAATCAGTATAGATCCTGAACCAAAATTTTGGACTTGCGGTCAGCTCACCAAAAACGAGTTGAAAAATGGAGCTCAGGGGCACAGCAATTCACAAACTGGCCGAGTAATAAAGGACAACTATCGTCCAAAAATCTGTTGAGGGAAGGCAATGAAGCGGACTTGAAAGCGTGGCAGAATAGCAGGAAACAGATTTCAAGAGGTACGTTGGAATCGCCTTTAAAGCACAGGAAGAGGGGCACAACTTCGACAATGATGCACTTGGCCAAAATGGGCGTATGCGTTTTCTCCTGAATATATTCAGGAGAAAACGCATACGCCCTTTTTGGCCAAGCAAGCAAGCGGGCAATGCAAATCTGCACTACAGAGAAGTATCACTTCCCACCGGTCAAAAGGGACATCCACAAAATGTGTAAAAACCAGAAAGGCAAGACAGGCCCTGGAGAACAGGGAGCCTTGTTATGCTGATGGGCGGGATGTAAATTGCCAACTGCCTCTCTGGAGGAGTGCATTGTGTTCCCTAAAACAAGTAAACAACAGAGCTACAGAGCCAAGGGCACTTCCAGTCTAGGGAATATACCTTGGGAAAACTGAAAATCAAAAAGACACAGCCACACCAAAATTTAGGGCTGCACTGCTTACAAGGACCTCAACTTGGGTACACCTTATATATCCCAGGAAATATAAAAATGGTTCAAAAAATTGTGGTACTTACGTACGATGGAATATCCCTCAGCCATGAAATCAATGTCATAAGACCAGTAGCAGCAAAATGGGTGGATTCAGGTACGATGATTCTAAGTGAAATAAGTCACAGAGAAAAAGAAACTTATCATAAGATATCACTTATGAAGATCCTGTAAACATGGCTACTCTTGAACTGAGTTAGGAAAGAGAACAGTGTCTCACATTTAGAAAACACTCTTATGCCTGCTTAAGGGGGAAGGAGAGGTGGGGTGATGCATAAAACCAGAGTTTGATATAAGCACAGGTACCGTTCCAAAAACCAACTATGGAATAGACAAGACCTACACCTTCCTCAGTGAAAGGGACTCAAAACCCCATATTTCCCGCAGAGGAATATATCTGACTAGTAAGAATCTTAAAACCTATGTATTGATATGTCTCCGTAAGGGAATCAAGTGTGTCTAGACTGGGATAAATATGGCAGCGAGAATCAGCTCAAACCCACTATAAAAAGGAATTTCAAAAATAAAACAAAAAAACTGGGAAATTCTTTACAATTCCTTCAGGGTCTATGATGAAACCTGAAATGACCCTATCTACAATGACAGCTGGATGTGGCATAAGGCTGGACACTTGGGACTGAGAGGATTGGTGAGATTGGGTGAGCAAACGCAGACCCTTTAAAGCAATAATGCATGGCACACATTCCATGGGTCCCAACTCTCCAGGTTGAAGGGAATATTACTACAGATATAACATGTACGGGAATCCTAGAGAACGGACACACTGTGAATACGAAAGGTTTCTAAAACTCAACGAATAGTCCCTCTCCTTGTGCTCCGGTTTGACTTTCCATCTGCTTTATTATCAACCTCCCAACTTGGAGAGACAGCCCCTTTAACCTCCTGGTTCGCACAGGTTGCCAATTTGGCAGAGGATGAAAGGGAAGAGGGAGAACCAATGAGAGAGTAGCTGTTAGGCATTTGGACGGGCACATATCACTGTAATTTCCCGGCAGGAAGAAGAATTAACCAAAGTCTCAGCCACCTACCGGGAATCAGTATAGATCCTGAACCAAAATTTTGGACTTGCGGTCAGCTCACCAAAAACGAGTTGAAAAATGGAGTTCAGGGGCACAGCAATTCACAAACTGGCCGAGTAATAAAGGACAACTATCGTCCAAAAATCTGTTGAGGGAAGGCAACGAGGCGGACTTGAAAGCGAGGCAGAATAGCAGGAAACAGATTTCCAGAGGTACGTTGGAATCGCCTTTAAAGCACAGGAAGAGGGGCACAACTTCGACAATGATGCACTTGGCCAAAAAGGGCGTATGCGTTTTCTCCTGAATATATTCAGGAGAAAACGCATACGCCCTTTTTGGCCAAGCAAGCAAGTGGGCAATGCAAATCTGCACTACAAAGAAGTATCACTTCCCACCTGTCAAAAGGGACATCCACAAAATGTGTAAAAACCAGAAAGGCAAGACAGGCCCTGGAGAACAGGGAGCCTTGTTATGCTGATGGGCGGGATGTAAATTTCCAACTGCCTCTCTGGAGGAGTGCATTGTGTTCCCTAAAACAAGTAAACAACAGAGCTACAGAGCCAAGGGCACTTCCAGTCTAGGGAATATACCTTGGGAAAACTGAAAATCAAAAAGACACAGCCACCCCAAAATTTAGGGCTGCACTGCTTACAAGGACCTCAACTTCGGTACACCTTAAATATCCCAGGAAATATAAAATTGGTTAAAAAAATTGTGGTACTTACGTACGATGGAATATCCCTCAGCCATGAAATCAATGTCATAAGACCAGTAGCAGCAAAATGGGTGGATTCAGGTCCGATGATTCTAAGTGAAATAAGTCACACAGAAAAAGAAACTTATCATAAGTTATCACTTATGAAGATCCTGTAAACATGGCTACACTTGAACTGAGTTAGGAAAGAGAACAGTGTCTCACATTTAGAAAACACTCTTATGCCTGCTTAAGGGGGAAGGAGAGGTGGGGTGATGCATAAAACCAGAGTTTGATATAAGCACAGATACCGTTCCAAAAACCAACTATGGAATAGACAAGACCTACACCTTCCTCAGTGAAAGGGACTCAAAACCCCATATTTCCCGCAGAGGAATATATCTGACTAGTAAGAATCTTAAAACCTATGTATTGATATGTCTCCGTAAGGGAATCAAGTGTGTCTACACTGCCATAAACATGGCAGCGAGAATCAGCTCAAACCCACTATAAAAAGGAATTTCAAAAACAAAACAAAAAAAACTGGGAAATTCTTTACAATTCCTTCAGGGTCTCTGATGAAACCTGAAATGACCCTATCTACAATGACAGCTGGATGTGGCATAAGGCTGGACACTTGGGACTGAGAGGATTGGTGAGATTGGGTGAGCAAATGCAGACCCTTTAAAGCAATAATGGATGGCACACATTCCATGGGTCCCAACTCTCCAGGTTGAAGGGAATATTACTACAGATATAACATGTACAGGAATCCTAGAGAACGGACACTCTGTGAATACGAAAGGTTTCTAAAACTCAACGAATAGTCCCTCTCCTGGTGCTCCGGTTTGACTTTCCATCTGCTTTATTATCAACCTCCCAACTTGGAGAGACAGCCCCTTTAACCTCCTGGTTCGCACAGGTTGCCAATTTGGCAGAGGATGAAAGGGAAGAGGGAGAACCAATGAGAGAGTAGCTGTTAGGCATTTGGACGGGCACATATCACTGTAATTTCCCGGCAGGAAGAAGAATTAACCAAAGTCTCAGCCACCCACCGGGAATCAGTATAGATCCTGAACCAAAATTTTGGACTTGCGGTCAGCTCACCAAAAACGAGTTGAAAAATGGAGCTCAGGGGCACAGCAATTCACAAACTGGCCGAGTAATAAAGGACAACTATCGTCCAAAAATCTGTAGAGGGAAGGCAACGAGGCGGACTTGAAAGCGAGGCAGAATAGCAGGAAACAGATTTCCAGAGGTACGTTGGAATCGCCTTTAAAGCACAGGAAGAGGGGCACAACTTCGACAATGATGCACTTGGCCAAAAAGGGCGTATGCGTTTTCTCCTGAATATATTCAGGAGAAAACGCATACGCCCTTTTTGGCCAAGCAAGCAAGCGGGCAATGCAAATATGCACTACAGAGAAGTATCACTTCCCACCGGTCAAAAGGGACATCCACAAAATGTGTAAAAACCAGAAAGGCAAGACAGGCCCTGGAGAACAGGGAGCCTTGTTATGCTGATGGGCGGGATGTAAATTGCCAACTGCCTCTCTGGAGGAGTGCATTGTGTTCCCTAAAACAAGTAAACAACAGAGCTACAGAGCCAAGGGCACTTCCAGTCTAGGGAATATACCTTGGGAAAACTGAAAATCAAAAAGACACAGCCACCCCAAAATTTAGGGCTGCACTGCTTACAAGGACCTCAACTTGGGTACACCTTATATATCCCAGGAAATATAAAAATGGTTCAAAAAATTGTGGTACTTACGTACGATGGAATATCCCTCAGCCATGAAATCAATGTCATAAGACCAGTAGCAGCAAAATGGGTGGATTCAGGTACGATGATTCTAAGTGAAATAAGTCACAGAGAAAAAGAAACTTATCATAAGATATCACTTATGAAGATCCTGTAAACATGGCTACTCTTGAACTGAGTTAGGAAAGAGAACAGTGTCTCACATTTAGAAAACACTCTTATGCCTGCTTAAGGGGGAAGGAGAGGTGGGGTGATGCATAAAACCAGAGTTTGATATAAGCACAGGTACCGTTCCAAAAACCAACTATGGAATAGACAAGACCTACACCTTCCTCAGTGAAAGGGACTCAAAACCCCATATTTCCCGCAGAGGAATATATCTGACTAGTAAGAATCTTAAAACCTATGTATTGATATGTCTCCGTAAGGGAATCAAGTGTGTCTAGACTGGGATAAATATGGCAGCGAGAATCAGCTCAAACCCACTATAAAAAGGAATTTCAAAAATAAAACAAAAAAACTGGGAAATTCTTTACAATTCCTTCAGGGTCTCTGATGAAACCTGAAATGACCCTATCTACAATGACAGCTGGATGTGGCATAAGGCTGGACACTTGGGTCTGAGAGGATTGGTGAGATTGGGTGAGCAAATGCAGACCCTTTAAAGCAATAATGCATGGCACACTTTCCATGGGTCCCAACTCTCCAGGTTGAAGGGAATATTACTACAGATATAACATGTACGGGAATCCTAGAGAACGGACACACTGTGAATACGAAAGGTTTCTAAAACTCAACGAATAGTCCCTCTCCTGGTGCTCCGGTTTGACTTTCCATCTGCTTTATTATCAGCCTCCCAACTTGGAGAGACAGCCCCTTTAACCTCCTGGTTCGCACAGGTTGCCAATTTGGCAGAGGATGAAAGGGAAGAGGGAGAACCAATGAGAGAGTAGCTGTTAGGCATTTGGACGGGCACATATCACTGTAATTTCCCGGCAGGAAGAAGAATTAACCAAAGTCTCAGCCACCCACCAGGAATCAGTATAGATCCTGAACCAAAATTTTGGACTTGCGGTCAGCTCACCAAAATCGAGTTGAAAAATGGAGCTCAGGGGCACAGCAATTCACAAACTGGCCGAGTAATAAAGGACAACTATCGTCCAAAAATCTGTTGAGGGAAGGCAACGAGGCGGACTTGAAAGCGAGGCAGAATAGCAGGAAACAGATTTCCAGAGGTACGTTGGAATCGCCTTTAAAGCACAGGAAGAGGGGCACAACTTCGACAATGATGCACTTGGCCAAAAAGGGCGTATGCGTTTTCTCCTGAATATATTCAGGAGAAAACGCATACGCCCTTTTTGGCCAAGCAAGCAAGTGGGCAATGCAAATCTGCACTACAAAGAAGTATCACTTCCCACCGGTCAAAAGGGACATCCACAAAATGTGTAAAAACCAGAAAGGCAAGACAGGCCCTGGAGAACAGGGAGCCTTGTTATGTTGATGGGCGGGATGTAAATTGCCAACTGCCTCTCTGGAGGAGTGCATTGTGTTCCCTAAAAGAAGTAAACAACAGAGCTACAGAGCCAAGGGCACTTCCAGTCTAGGGAATATACCTGGGAAAAACTGAAAATCAATAAGGCAGAGCCACCCCAAAATTTAGGGCTGCACTGCTTACAAGGACCTCAACTTCAGTACACCTTAAATATCCCAGGAAATATAAAATTGGTTCAAAAAATTGTGGTACTTACGTACGATGGAATATCCCTCAGCCATGAAATCAATGTCATAAGACCAGTAGCAGCAAAATGGGTGGATTCAGGTCCGATGATTCTAAGTGAAATAAGTCACACAGAAAAAGAAACTTATCATAAGTTATCACTTATGAAGATCCTGTAAACATGGCTACACTTGAACTGAGTTAGGAAAGAGAACAGTGTCTCACATTTAGAAAACACTCTTATGCCTGCTTAAGGGGGAAGGAGAGGTGGGGTGATGCATAAAACCAGAGATTGATATAAGCACAGATACCGTTCCAAAAACCAACTATGGAATAGACAAGACCTACACCTTCCTCAGTGAAAGGGACTCAAAACCCCATATTTCCCGCAGAGGAATATATCTGACTAGTAACAATCTTAAAACCTATGTATTGATATGTCTCCGTAAGGGAATCAAGTGTGTCTACACTGCCATAAACATGGCAGCGAGAATCAGCTCAAACCCACTATAAAAAGGAATTTCAAAAACAAAACAAAAAAAACTGGGAAATTCTTTACAATTCCTTCAGGGTCTCTGATGAAACCTGAAATGACCCTATCTACAATGACAGCTGGATGTGGCATAAGGCTGGACACTTGGGACTGAGAGGATTGGTGAGATTGGGTGAGCAAATGCAGACCCTTTAAAGCAATAATGGATGGCACACATTCCATGGGTCCCAACTCTCCAGGTTGAAGGGAATATTACTACAGATATAACATGTACAGGAATCCTAGAGAAGGGACACACTGTGAATATGAAAGGTTTCTAAAACTCAACGAATAGTCCCTCTCCTGGTGCTCCGGTTTGACTTTCCATCTGCTTTATTATCAACCTCCCAACTTGGAGAGACAGCCCCTTTAACCTCCTGGTTCGCACAGGTTGCCAATTTGGCAGAGGATGAAAGGGAAGAGGGAGAACCAATGAGAGAGTAGCTGTTAGGCATTTGGACGGGCACATATCACTGTAATTTCCCGGCAGGAAGAAGAATTAACCAAAGTCTCAGCCACTTACCGGGAATCAGTATAGATCCTGAACCAAAATTTTGGACTTGCGGTCAGCTCACCAAAAACGAGTTGAAAAATGGAGCTCAGGGGCACAGCAATTCACAAACTGGCCGAGTAATAAAGGACAACTATCGTCCAAAAATCTGTTGAGGGAAGGCAATGAAGCGGACTTGAAAGCGTGGCAGAATAGCAGGAAACAGATTTCAAGAGGTACGTTGGAATCGCCTTTAAAGCACAGGAAGAGGGGCACAACTTCGACAATGATGCACTTGGCCAAAAAGGGCGTATGCGTTTTCTCCTGAATATATTCAGGAGAAAACGCATACGCCCTTTTTGGCCAAGCAAGCAAGCGGGCAATGCAAATCTGCACTACAAAGAAGTATCACTTCCCACCGGTCAAAAGGGACATCCACAAAATGTGTAAAAACCAGAAAGGCAAGACAGGCCCTGGAGAACAGGGAGCCTTTTTATGTTGATGGGCGGGATGTAAATTGCCAACTGCCTCTCTGGAGGAGTGCATTGTGTTCCCTAAAACAAGTAAACAACAGAGCTACAGAGCCAAGGGCACTTCCAGTCTAGGGAATATACCTTGGGAAAACTGAAAATCAAAAAGACACAGCCACCCCAAAATTTAGGGCTGCACTGCTTACAAGGACCTCACCTTGGGTACACCTTAAATATCCCAGGAAATATAAAAATGGTTCAAAAAATTGTGGTACTTACGTACGATGGAATATCCCTCAACCATGAAATCAATGTCATAAGACCAGTAGCAGCAAAATGGGTGGATTCAGGTACGATGATTCTAAGTGAAATAAGTCACACAGAAAAAGAAACTTATCATAAGATATCACTTATGAAGATCCTGTAAACATGGCTACACTTGAACTGAGTTAGGAAAGAGAACAGTGTCTCACATTTAGAAAACACTCTTATGCCTGCTTAAGGGGGAAGGAGAGGTGGGGTGATGCATAAAACCAGAGTTTGATATAAGCACAGGTACCGTTCCAAAAACCAACTATGGAATAGACAAGACCTACACCTTCCTCAGTGAAAGGGACTCAAAACCCCATATTTCCCGCAGAGGAATATATCTGACTAATAAGAATCTTAAAACCTATGTATTGATATGTCTCCGTAAGGGAATCAAGTGTGTCTAGACTGGGATAAATATGGCAGCGAGAATCAGCTCAAACCCACTATAAAAAGGAATTTCAAAAATAAAACAAAAAAACTGGGAAATTCTTTACAATTCCTTCAGGGTCTCTGATGAAACCTGAAATGACCCTATCTACAATGACAGCTGGATGTGGCATAAGGCTGGACACTTGGGACTGAGAGGATTGGTGAGATTGGGTGAGCAAATGCAGACCCTTTAAAGCAATAATGCATGGCACACATTCCATGGGTCCCAACTCTCCAGGTTGAAGGGAATATTACTACAGATATAACATGTACGGGAATCCTAGAGAACGGACACACTGTGAATATGAAAGGTTTCTAAAACTCAACGAATAGTCCCTCTCCTGGTGCTCCGGTTTGACTTTCCATCTGCTTTATTATCAACCTCCCAACTTGGAGAGACAGCCCCTTTAACCTCCTGGTTCGCACAGGTTGCCAATTTGGCAGAGGATGAAAGGGAAGAGGGAGAACCAATGAGAGAGTAGCTGTTAGGCATTTGGACGGGCACATATCACTGTAATTTCCCGGCAGGAAGAAGAATTAACCAAAGTCTCAGCCACCCACCGGGAATCAGTATAGATCCTGAACCAAAATTTTGGACTTGCGGTCAGCTCACCAAAAACGAGTTGAAAAATGGAGCTCAGGGGCACAGCAATTCACAAACTGGCCGAGTAATAAAGGACAACTATCGTCCAAAAATCTGTAGAGGGAAGGCAACGAGGCGGACTTGAAAGCGAGGCAGAATGGCAGGAAACAGATTTCCAGAGGTACGTTGGAATCGCCTTTAAAGCACAGGAAGAGGGGCACAACTTCGACAATGATGCACTTGGCCAAAAAGGGCGTATGCGTTTTCTCCTGAATATATTCAGGAGAAAACGCATACGCCCTTTTTGGCCAAGCAAGCAAGCGGGCAATGCAAATATGCACTACAGAGAAGTATCACTTCCCACCGGTCAAAAGGGACATCCACAAAATGTGTAAAAACCAGAAAGGCAAGACAGGCCCTGGAGAACAGGGAGCCTTGTTATGCTGATGGGCGGGATGTAAATTGCCAACTGCCTCTCTGGAGGAGTGCATTGTGTTCCCTAAAACAAGTAAACAACAGAGCTACAGAGCCAAGGGCACTTCCAGTCTAGGGAATATACCTTGGGAAAACTGAAAATCAAAAAGACACAGCCACCCCAAAATTTAGGGCTGCACTGCTTACAAGGACCTCAACTTGGGTACACCTTATATATCCCAGGAAATATAAAAATGGTTCAAAAAATTGTGGTACTTACGTACGATGGAATATCCCTCAGCCATGAAATCAATGTCATAAGACCAGTAGCAGCAAAATGGGTGGATTCAGGTACGATGATTCTAAGTGAAATAAGTCACAGAGAAAAAGAAACTTATCATAAGATATCACTTATGAAGATCCTGTAAACATGGCTACTCTTGAACTGAGTTAGGAAAGAGAACAGTGTCTCACATTTAGAAAACACTCTTATGCCTGCTTAAGGGGGAAGGAGAGGTGGGGTGATGCATAAAACCAGAGTTTGATATAAGCACAGGTACCGTTCCAAAAACCAACTATGGAATAGACAAGACCTACACCTTCCTCAGTGAAAGGGACTCAAAACCCCATATTTCCCGCAGAGGAATATATCTGACTAGTAAGAATCTTAAAACCTATGTATTGATATGTCTCCGTAAGGGAATCAAGTGTGTCTAGACTGGGATAAATATGGCAGCGAGAATCAGCTCAAACCCACTATAAAAAGGAATTTCAAAAATAAAACAAAAAAACTGGGAAATTCTTTACAATTCCTTCAGGGTCTCTGATGAAACCTGAAATGACCCTATCTACAATGACAGCTGGATGTGGCATAAGGCTGGACACTTGGGACTGAGAGGATTGGTGAGATTGGGTGAGCAAATGCAGACCCTTTAAAGCAATAATGCATGGCACACTTTCCATGGGTCCCAACTCTCCAGGTTGAAGGGAATATTACTACAGATATAACATGTACGGGAATCCTAGAGAACGGACACACTGTGAATACGAAAGGTTTCTAAAACTCAACGAATAGTCCCTCTCCTGGTGCTCCGGTTTGACTTTCCATCTGCTTTATTATCAACCTCCCAACTTGGAGAGACAGCCCCTTTAACCTCCTGGTTCGCACAGGTTGCCAATTTGGCAGAGGATGAAAGGGAAGAGGGAGAACCAATGAGAGAGTAGCTGTTAGGCATTTGGACGGGCACATATCACTGTAATTTCCCGGCAGGAAGAAGAATTAACCAAAGTCTCAGCCACCCACCGGGAATCAGTATAGATCCTGAACCAAAATTTTGGACTTGCGGTCAGCTCACCAAAAACGAGTTGAAAAATGGAGCTCAGGGGCACAGCAATTCACAAACTGGCCGAGTAATAAAGGACAACTATCGTCCAAAAATCTGTTGAGGGAAGGCAATGAAGCGGACTTGAAAGCGTGGCAGAATAGCAGGAAACAGATTTCAAGAGGTACGTTGGAATCGCCTTTAAAGCACAGGAAGAGGGGCACAACTTCGACAATGATGCACTTGGCCAAAAAGGGCGTATGCGTTTTCTCCTGAATATATTCAGGAGAAAACGCATACGCCCTTTTTGGCCAAGCAAGCAAGCGGGCAATGCAAATATGCACTACAGAGAAGTATCACTTCCCACCGGTCAAAAGGGACATCCACAAAATGTGTAAAAACCAGAAAGGCAAGACAGGCCCTGGAGAACAGGGAGCCTTGTTATGCTGATGGGCGGGATGTAAATTGCCAACTGCCTCTCTGGAGGAGTGCATTGTGTTCCCTAAAACAAGTAAACAACAGAGCTACAGAGCCAAGGGCACTTCCAGTCTAGGGAATATACCTTGGGAAAACTGAAAATCAAAAAGACACAGCCACCCCAAAATTTAGGGCTGCACTGCTTACAAGGACCTCAACTTGGGTACACCTTATATATCCCAGGAAATATAAAAATGGTTCAAAAAATTGTGGTACTTACGTACGATGGAATATCCCTCAGCCATGAAATCAATGTCATAAGACCAGTAGCAGCAAAATGGGTGGATTCAGGTACGATGATTCTAAGTGAAATAAGTCACAGAGAAAAAGAAACTTATCATAAGATATCACTTATGAAGATCCTGTAAACATGGCTACTCTTGAACTGAGTTAGGAAAGAGAACAGTGTCTCACATTTAGAAAACACTCTTATGCCTGCTTAAGGGGGAAGGAGAGGTGGGGTGATGCATAAAACCAGAGTTTGATATAAGCACAGGTACCGTTCCAAAAACCAACTATGGAATAGACAAGACCTACACCTTCCTCAGTGAAAGGGACTCAAAACCCCATATTTCCCGCAGAGGAATATATCTGACTAGTAAGAATCTTAAAACCTATGTATTGATATGTCTCCGTAAGGGAATCAAGTGTGTCTAGACTGGGATAAATATGGCAGCGAGAATCAGCTCAAACCCACTATAAAAAGGAATTTCAAAAATAAAACAAAAAAACTGGGAAATTCTTTACAATTCCTTCAGGGTCTCTGATGAAACCTGAAATGACCCTATCTACAATGACAGCTGGATGTGGCATAAGGCTGGACACTTGGGACTGAGAGGATTGGTGAGATTGGGTGAGCAAATGCAGACCCTTTAAAGCAATAATGCATGGCACACTTTCCATGGGTCCCAACTCTCCAGGTTGAAGGGAATATTACTACAGATATAACATGTACGGGAATCCTAGAGAACGGACACACTGTGAATACGAAAGGTTTCTAAAACTCAACGAATAGTCCCTCTCCTGGTGCTCCGGTTTGACTTTCCATCTGCTTTATTATCAACCTCCCAACTTGGAGAGACAGCCCCTTTAACCTCCTGGTTCGCACAGGTTGCCAATTTGGCAGAGGATGAAAGGGAAGAGGGAGAACCAATGAGAGAGTAGCTGTTAGGCATTTGGACGGGCACATATCACTGTAATTTCCCGGCAGGAAGAAGAATTAACCAAAGTCTCAGCCACCCACCGGGAATCAGTATAGATCCTGAACCAAAATTTTGGACTTGCGGTCAGCTCACCAAAAACGAGTTGAAAAATGGAGCTCAGGGGCACAGCAATTCACAAACTGGCCGAGTAATAAAGGACAACTATCGTCCAAAAATCTGTTGAGGGAAGGCAATGAAGCGGACTTGAAAGCGTGGCAGAATAGCAGGAAACAGATTTCAAGAGGTACGTTGGAATCGCCTTTAAAGCACAGGAAGAGGGGCACAACTTCGACAATGATGCACTTGGCCAAAAAGGGCGTATGCGTTTTCTCCTGAATATATTCAGGAGAAAACGCATACGCCCTTTTTGGCCAAGCAAGCAAGCGGGCAATGCAAATCTGCACTACAAAGAAGTATCACTTCCCACCGGTCAAAAGGGACATCCACAAAATGTGTAAAAACCAGAAAGGCAAGACAGGCCCTGGAGAACAGGGAGCCTTTTTATGTTGATGGGCGGGATGTAAATTGCCAACTGCCTCTCTGGAGGAGTGCATTGTGTTCCCTAAAACAAGTAAACAACAGAGCTACAGAGCCAAGGGCACTTCCAGTCTAGGGAATATACCTTGGGAAAACTGAAAATCAAAAAGACACAGCCACCCCAAAATTTAGGGCTGCACTGCTTACAAGGACCTCACCTTGGGTACACCTTAAATATCCCAGGAAATATAAAAATGGTTCAAAAAATTGTGGTACTTACGTACGATGGAATATCCCTCAACCATGAAATCAATGTCATAAGACCAGTAGCAGCAAAATGGGTGGATTCAGGTACGATGATTCTAAGTGAAATAAGTCACAGAGAAAAAGAAACTTATCATAAGATATCACTTATGAAGATCCTGTAAACATGGCTACTCTTGAACTGAGTTAGGAAAGAGAACAGTGTCTCACATTTAGAAAACACTCTTATGCCTGCTTAAGGGGGAAGGAGAGGTGGGGTGATGCATAAAACCAGAGTTTGATATAAGCACAGGTACCGTTCCAAAAACCAACTATGGAATAGACAAGACCTACACCTTCCTCAGTGAAAGGGACTCAAAACCCCATATTTCCCGCAGAGGAATATATCTGACTAGTAACAATCTTAAAACCTATGTATTGATATGTCTCCGTAAGGGAATCAAGTGTGTCTAGACTGGGATAAATATGGCAGCGAGAATCAGCTCAAACCCACTATAAAAAGGAATTTCAAAAATAAAACAAAAAAACTGGGAAATTCTTTACAATTCCTTCAGGGTCTCTGATGAAACCTGAAATGACCCTATCTACAATGACAGCTGGATGTGGCATAAGGCTGGACACTTGGGACTGAGAGGATTGGTGAGATTGGGTGAGCAAATGCAGACCCTTTAAAGCAATAATGCATGGCACACTTTCCATGGGTCCCAACTCTCCAGGTTGAAGGGAATATTACTACAGATATAACATGTACGGGAATCCTAGAGAACGGACACACTGTGAATACGAAAGGTTTCTAAAACTCAACGAATAGTCCCTCTCCTGGTGCTCCGGTTTGACTTTCCATCTGCTTTATTATCAACCTCCCAACTTGGAGAGACAGCCCCTTTAACCTCCTGGTTCGCACAGGTTGCCAATTTGGCAGAGGATGAAAGGGAAGAGGGAGAACCAATGAGAGAGTAGCTGTTAGGCATTTGGACGGGCACATATCACTGTAATTTCCCGGCAGGAAGAAGAATTAACCAAAGTCTCAGCCACCCACCGGGAATCAGTATAGATCCTGAACCAAAATTTTGGACTTGCGGTCAGCTCACCAAAAACGAGTTGAAAAATGGAGCTCAGGGGCACAGCAATTCACAAACTGGCCGAGTAATAAAGGACAACTATCGTCCAAAAATCTGTTGAGGGAAGGCAACAAGGCGGACTTGAAAGCGAGGCAGAATAGCAGGAAACAGATTTCAAGAGGTACGTTGGAATCACCTTTAAAGCACAGGAAGAGGGGCACAACTTCGACAATGATGCACTTGGCCCAAAAGGGCGTATGCGTTTTCTCCTGAATATATTCAGGAGAAAACGCATACGCCCTTTTTGGCCAAGCAAGCAAGCGGGCAATGCAAATCTGCACTACAAAGAAGTATCACTTCCCACCGGTCAAAAGGGACATCCACAAAATGTGTAAAAACCAGAAAGGCAAGACAGGCCCTGGAGAACAGGGTGCCTTGTTATGCTGATGGGCGGGATGTAAATTGCCAACTGCCTCTCTGGAGGAGTGCATTGTGTTCCCTAAAACAAGTAAACAACAGAGCTACAGAGCCAAGGGCACTTCCAGTCTAGGGAATATACCTTGGGAAAACTGAAAATCAAAAAGACACAGCCACCCCAAAATTTAGGGCTGCACTGCTTACAAGGACCTCAACTTGGGTACACCTTAAATATCCCAGGAAATATAAAAATGGTTCAAAAAATTGTGGTACTTACGTACGATGGAATATCCCTCAGCCATGAAATCAATGTCATAAGACCAGTAGCAGCAAAATGGGTGGATTCAGGTACGATGATTCTAAGTGAAATAAGTCACACAGAAAAAGAAACTTATCATAAGATATCACTTATGAAGATCCTGTAAACATGGCTACACTTGAACTGAGTTAGGAAAGAGAACAGTGTCTCACATTTAGAAAACACTCTTATGCCTGCTTAAGGGGGAAGGAGAGGTGGGGTGATGCATAAAACCAGAGTTTGATATAAGCACAGGTACCGTTCCAAAAACCAACTATGGGATAGACAAGACCTACACCTTCCTCAGTGAAAGGGACTCAAAACCCCATATTTCCCGCAGAGGAAAATATCTGACTAGTAAGAATCTTAAAACCTATGTATTGATATGTCTCCGTAAGGGAATCAAGTGTGTCTAGACTGGGATAAATATGGCAGCGAGAATCAGCTCAAACCCACTATAAAAAGGAATTTCAAAAATAAAACAAAAAAACTGGGAAATTCTTTACAATTCCTTCAGGGTCTCTGATGAAACCTGAAATGACCCTATCTACAATGACAGCTGGATGTGGCATAAGGCTGGACACTTGGGACTGAGAGGATTGGTGAGATTGGGTGAGCAAATGCAGACCCTTTAAAGCAATAATGCATGGCACACATTCCATGGGTCCCAACTCTCCAGGTTGAAGGGAATATTACTACAGATATAACATGTACGGGAATCCTAGAGAACGGACACACTGTGAATACGAAAGGTTTCTAAAACTCAACGAATAGTCCCTCTCCTGGTGCTCTGGTTTGACTTTCCATCTGCTTTATTATCAACCTCCCAACTTGGAGAGACAGCCCCTTTAACCTCCTGGTTCGCACAGGTTGCCAATTTGGCAGAGGATGAAAGGGAAGAGGGAGAACCAATGAGAGAGTAGCTGTTAGGCATTTGGACGGGCACATATCACTGTAATTTCCCGGCAGGAAGAAGAATTAACCAAAGTCTCAGCCACCCACCGGGAATCAGTATAGATCCTGAACCAAAATTTTGGACTTGCGGTCAGCTCACCAAAAACGAGTTGAAAAATGGAGCTCAGGGGCACAGCAATTCACAAACTGGCCGAGTAATAAAGGACAACTATCGTCCAAAAATCTGTTGAGGGAAGGCAACGAGGCGGACTTGAAAGCGAGGCAGAATGGCAGGAAACAGATTTCCAGAGGTACCTTGGAATCGCCTTTAAAGCACAGGAAGAGGGGCACAACTTCGACAATGATGCACTTGGCCAAAAAGGGCGTATGCGTTTTCTCCTGAATATATTCAGGAGAAACCGCATACGCCCTTTTTGGCCAAGCAAGCAAGCGGGCAATGCAAATCTGCACTACAAAGAAGTATCACTTCCCACCGGTCAAAAGGGACATCCACAAAATGTGTAAAAACCAGAAAGGCAAGACAGGCCCTGGAGAACAGGGAGCCTTGTTATGCTGATGGGCGGGATGTAAATTGCCAACTGCCTCTCTGGAGGAGTGCATTGTGTTCCCTAAAACAAGTAAACAACAGAGCTACAGAGCCAAGGGCACTTCCAGTCTAGGGAATATACCTTGGGAAAACTGAAAATCAAAAAGACACAGCCACCCCAAAATTTAGGGCTGCACTGCTTACAAGGACCTCAACTTGGGTACACCTTAAATATCCCAGGAAATATAAAAATGGTTCAAAAAATTGTGGTACTTACGTACGATGGAATATCCCTCAGCCATGAAATCAATGTCATAAGACCAGTAGCAGCAAAATGGGTGGATTCAGGTACGATGATTCTAAGTGAAATAAGTCACACAGAAAAAGAAACTTATCATAAGATATCACTTATGAAGATCCTGTAAACATGGCTACACTTGAACTGAGTTAGGAAAGAGAACAGTGTCTCACATTTAGAAAACACTCTTATGCCTGCTTAAGGGGGAAGGAGAGGTGGGTTGATGCATAAAACCAGAGTTTGATATAAGCACAGGTACCGTTCCAAAAACCAACTATGGGATAGACAAGACCTACACCTTCCTCAGTGAAAGGGACTCAAAACCCCATATTTCCCGCAGAGGAATATATCTGACTAGTAAGAATCTTAAAACCTATGTATTGATATGTCTCCGTAAGGGAATCAAGTGTGTCTAGACTGGGATAAATATGGCAGCGAGAATCAGCTCAAACCCACTATAAAAAGGAATTTCAAAAATAAAACAAAAAAACTGGGAAATTCTTTACAATTCCTTCAGGGTCTCTGATGAAACCTGAAATGACCCTATCTACAATGACAGCTGGATGTGGCATAAGGCTGGACACTTGGGACTGAGAGGATTGGTGAGATTGGGTGAGCAAATGCAGACCCTTTAAAGCAATAATGCATGGCACACATTCCATGGGTCCCAACTCTCCAGGTTGAAGGGAATATTACTACAGATATAACATGTACGGGAATCCTAGAGAACGGACACACTGTGAATACGAAAGGTTTCTAAAACTCAACGAATAGTCCCTCTCCTGGTGCTCCGGTTTGACTTTCCATCTGCTTTATTATCAACCTCCCAACTTGGAGAGACAGCCCCTTTAACCTCCTGGTTCGCACAGGTTGCCAATTTGGCAGAGGATGAAAGGGAAGAGGGAGAACCAATGAGAGAGTAGCTGTTAGGCATTTGGACGGGCACATATCACTGTAATTTCCCGGCAGGAAGAAGAATTAACCAAAGTCTCAGCCACCCACCGGGAATCAGTATAGATCCTGAACCAAAATTTTGGACTTGCGGTCAGCTCACCAAAAACGAGTTGAAAAATGGAGCTCAGGGGCACAGCAATTCACAAACTGGCCGAGTAATAAAGGACAACTATCGTCCAAAAATCTGTTGAGGGAAGGCAACGAGGCGGACTTGAAAGCGAGGCAGAATAGCAGGAAACAGATTTCCAGAGGTACGTTGGAATCGCCTTTAAAGCACAGGAAGAGGGGCACAACTTCGACAATGATGCACTTGGCCAAAAAGGGCGTATGCGTTTTCTCCTGAATATATTCAGGAGAAACCGCATACGCCCTTTTTGGCCAAGCAAGCAAGCGGGCAATGCAAATCTGCACTACAAAGAAGTATCACTTCCCACCGGTCAAAAGGGACATCCACAAAATGTGTAAAAACCAGAAAGGCAAGACAGGCCCTGGAGAACAGGGAGCCTTGTTATGCTGATGGGCGGGATGTAAATTGCCAACTGCCTCTCTGGAGGAGTGCATTGTGTTCCCTAAAACAAGTAAACAACAGAGCTACAGAGCCAAGGGCACTTCCAGTCTAGGGAATATACCTTGGGAAAACTGAAAATCAAAAAGACACAGCCACCCCAAAATTTAGGGCTGCACTGCTTACAAGGACCTCAACTTGGGTACACCTTATATATCCCAGGAAATATAAAAATGGTTCAAAAAATTGTGGTACTTACGTACGATGGAATATCCCTCAGCCATGAAATCAATGTCATAAGACCAGTAGCAGCAAAATGGGTGGATTCAGGTACGATGATTCTAAGTGAAATAAGTCACAGAGAAAAAGAAACTTATCATAAGATATCACTTATGAAGATCCTGTAAACATGGCTACTCTTGAACTGAGTTAGGAAAGAGAACAGTGTCTCACATTTAGAAAACACTCTTATGCCTGCTTAAGGGGGAAGGAGAGGTGGGGTGATGCATAAAACCAGAGTTTGATATAAGCACAGGTACCGTTCCAAAAACCAACTATGGAATAGACAAGACCTACACCTTCCTCAGTGAAAGGGACTCAAAACCCCATATTTCCCGCAGAGGAATATATCTGACTAGTAACAATCTTAAAACCTATGTATTGATATGTCTCCGTAAGGGAATCAAGTGTGTCTAGACTGGGATAAATATGGCAGCGAGAATCAGCTCAAACCCACTATAAAAAGGAATTTCAAAAATAAAACAAAAAAACTGGGAAATTCTTTACAATTCCTTCAGGGTCTCTGATGAAACCTGAAATGACCCTATCTACAATGACAGCTGGATGTGGCATAAGGCTGGACACTTGGGACTGAGAGGATTGGTGAGATTGGGTGAGCAAATGCAGACCCTTTAAAGCAATAATGCATGGCACACTTTCCATGGGTCCCAACTCTCCAGGTTGAAGGGAATATTACTACAGATATAACATGTACGGGAATCCTAGAGAACGGACACACTGTGAATACGAAAGGTTTCTAAAACTCAACGAATAGTCCCTCTCCTGGTGCTCCGGTTTGACTTTCCATCTGCTTTATTATCAACCTCCCAACTTGGAGAGACAGCCCCTTTAACCTCCTGGTTCGCACAGGTTGCCAATTTGGCAGAGGATGAAAGGGAAGAGGGAGAACCAATGAGAGAGTAGCTGTTAGGCATTTGGACGGGCACATATCACTGTAATTTCCCGGCAGGAAGAAGAATTAACCAAAGTCTCAGCCACCCACCGGGAATCAGTATAGATCCTGAACCAAAATTTTGGACTTGCGGTCAGCTCACCAAAAACGAGTTGAAAAATGGAGCTCAGGGGCACAGCAATTCACAAACTGGCCGAGTAATAAAGGACAACTATCGTCCAAAAATCTGTTGAGGGAAGGCAACAAGGCGGACTTGAAAGCGAGGCAGAATAGCAGGAAACAGATTTCAAGAGGTACGTTGGAATCACCTTTAAAGCACAGGAAGAGGGGCACAACTTCGACAATGATGCACTTGGCCCAAAAGGGCGTATGCGTTTTCTCCTGAATATATTCAGGAGAAAACGCATAAGCCCTTTTTGGCCAAGCAAGCAAGCGGGCAATGCAAATCTGCACTACAAAGAAGTATCACTTCCCACCGGTCAAAAGGGACATCCACAAAATGTGTAAAAACCAGAAAGGCAAGACAGGCCCTGGAGAACAGGGTGCCTTGTTATGCTGATGGGCGGGATGTAAATTGCCAACTGCCTCTCTGGAGGAGTGCATTGTGTTCCCTAAAACAAGTAAACAACAGAGCTACAGAGCCAAGGGCACTTCCAGTCTAGGGAATATACCTTGGGAAAACTGAAAATCAAAAAGACACAGCCACCCCAAAATTTAGGGCTGCACTGCTTACAAGGACCTCAACTTGGGTACACCTTAAATATCCCAGGAAATATAAAAATGGTTCAAAAAATTGTGGTACTTACGTACGATGGAATATCCCTCAGCCATGAAATCAATGTCATAAGACCAGTAGCAGCAAAATGGGTGGAATCAGGTACGATGATTCTAAGTGAAATAAGTCACACAGAAAAAGAAACTTATCATAAGATATCACTTATGAAGATCCTGTAAACATGGCTACACTTGAACTGAGTTAGGAAAGAGAACAGTGTCTCACATTTAGAAAACACTCTTATGCCTGCTTAAGGGGGAAGGAGAGGTGGGGTGATGCATAAAACCAGAGTTTGATATAAGCACAGGTACCGTTCCAAAAACCAACTATGGAATAGACAAGACCTACACCTTCCTCAGTGAAAGGGACTCAAAACCCCATATTTCCCGCAGAGGAAAATATCTGACTAGTAAGAATCTTAAAACCTATGTATTGATATGTCTCCGTAAGGGAATCAAGTGTGTCTAGACTGGGATAAATATGGCAGCGAGAATCAGCTCAAACCCACTATAAAAAGGAATTTCAAAAATAAAACAAAAAAACTGGGAAATTCTTTACAATTCCTTCAGGGTCTCTGATGAAACCTGAAATGACCCTATCTACAATGACAGCTGGATGTGGCATAAGGCTGGACACTTGGGACTGAGAGGATTGGTGAGATTGGGTGAGCAAATGCAGACCCTTTAAAGCAATAATGCATGGCACACATTCCATGGGTCCCAACTCTCCAGGTTGAAGGGAATATTACTACAGATATAACATGTACGGGAATCCTAGAGAACGGACACACTGTGAATACGAAAGGTTTCTAAAACTCAACGAATAGTCCCTCTCCTGGTGCTCCGGTTTGACTTTCCATCTGCTTTATTATCAACCTCCCAACTTTGAGAGACAGCCCCTTTAACCTCCTGGTTCGCACAGGATGCCAATTTGGCAGAGGATGAAAGGGAAGAGGGAGAACCAATGAGAGAGTAGCTGTTAGGCATTTGGACGGGCACATATCACTGTAATTTCCCGGCAGGAAGAAGAATTAACCAAAGTCTCAGCCACCCACCGGGAATCAGTATAGATCCTGAACCAAAATTTTGGACTTGCGGTCAGCTCACCAAAAACGAGTTGAAAAATGGAGCTCAGGGGCACAGCAATTCACAAACTGGCCGAGTAATAAAGGACAACTATCGTCCAAAAATCTGTTGAGGGAAGGCAACGAGGCGGACTTGAAAGCGAGGCAGAATAGCAGGAAACAGATTTCCAGAGGTACGTTGGAATCGCCTTTAAAGCACAGGAAGAGGGGCACAACTTCGACAATGATGCACTTGGCCAAAAAGGGCGTATGCGTTTTCTCCTGAATATATTCAGGAGAAACCGCATACGCCCTTTTTGGCCAAGCAAGCAAGCGGGCAATGCAAATCTGCACTACAAAGAAGTATCACTTCCCACCGGTCAAAAGGGACATCCACAAAATGTGTAAAAACCAGAAAGGCAAGACAGGCCCTGGAGAACAGGGAGCCTTGTTATGCTGATGGGCGGGATGTAAATTGCCAACTGCCTCTCTGGAGGAGTGCATTGTGTTCCCTAAAACAAGTAAACAACAGAGCTACAGAGCCAAGGGCACTTCCAGTCTAGGGAATATACCTTGGGAAAACTGAAAATCAAAAAGACACAGCCACCCCAAAATTTAGGGCTGCACTGCTTACAAGGACCTCAACTTGGGTACACCTTAAATATCCCAGGAAATATAAAAATGGTTCAAAAAATTGTGGTACTTACGTACGATGGAATATCCCTCAGCCATGAAATCAATGTCATAAGACCAGTAGCAGCAAAATGGGTGGATTCAGGTACGATGATTCTAAGTGAAATAAGTCACACAGAAAAAGAAACTTATCATAAGATATCACTTATGAAGATCCTGTAAACATGGCTACACTTGAACTGAGTTAGGAAAGAGAACAGTGTCTCACATTTAGAAAACACTCTTATGCCTGCTTAAGGGGGAAGGAGAGGTGGGGTGATGCATAAAACCAGAGTTTGATATAAGCACAGGTACCGTTCCAAAAACCAACTATGGGATAGACAAGACCTACACCTTCCTCAGTGAAAGGGACTCAAAACCCCATATTTCCCGCAGAGGAATATATCTGACTAGTAAGAATCTTAAAACCTATGTATTGATATGTCTCCGTAAGGGAATCAAGTGTGTCTAGACTGGGATAAATATGGCAGCGAGAATCAGCTCAAACCCACTATAAAAAGGAATTTCAAAAATAAAACAAAAAAACTGGGAAATTCTTTACAATTCCTTCAGGGTCTCTGATGAAACCTGAAATGACCCTATCTACAATGACAGCTGGATGTGGCATAAGGCTGGACACTTGGGACTGAGAGGATTGGTGAGATTGGGTGAGCAAATGCAGACCCTTTAAAGCAATAATGCATGGCACACATTCCATGGGTCCCAACTCTCCAGGTTGAAGGGAATATTACTACAGATATAACATGTACGGGAATCCTAGAGAACGGACACACTGTGAATACGAAAGGTTTCTAAAACTCAACGAATAGTCCCTCTCCTGGTGCTCCGGTTTGACTTTCCATCTGCTTTATTATCAACCTCCCAACTTGGAGAGACAGCCCCTTTAACCTCCTGGTTCGCACAGGTTGCCAATTTGGCAGAGGATGAAAGGGAAGAGGGAGAACCAATGAGAGAGTAGCTGTTAGGCATTTGGACGGGCACATATCACTGTAATTTCCCGGCAGGAAGAAGAATTAACCAAAGTCTCAGCCACCCACCGGGAATCAGTATAGATCCTGAACCAAAATTTTGGACTTGCGGTCAGCTCACCAAAAACGAGTTGAAAAATGGAGCTCAGGGGCACAGCAATTCACAAACTGGCCGAGTAATAAAGGACAACTATCGTCCAAAAATCTGTTGAGGGAAGGCAACGAGGCGGACTTGAAAGCGAGGCAGAATAGCAGGAAACAGATTTCCAGAGGTACGTTGGAATCGCCTTTAAAGCACAGGAAGAGGGGCACAACTTCGACAATGATGCACTTGGCCAAAAAGGGCGTATGCGTTTTCTCCTGAATATATTCAGGAGAAACCGCATACGCCCTTTTTGGCCAAGCAAGCAAGCGGACAATGCAAATCTGCACTACAAAGAAGTATCACTTCCCACCGGTCAAAAGGGACATCCACAAAATGTGTAAAAACCAGAAAGGCAAGACAGGCCCTGGAGAACAGGGAGCCTTGTTATGCTGATGGGCGGGATGTAAATTGCCAACTGCCTCTCTGGAGGAGTGCATTGTGTTCCCTAAAACAAGTAAACAACAGAGCAACAGAGCCAAGGGCACTTCCAGTCTAGGGAATATACCTTGGGAAAACTGAAAATCAAAAAGACACAGCCACCCCAAAATTTAGGGCTGCACTGCTTACAAGGACCTCAACTTGGGTACACCTTAAATATCCCAGGAAATATAAAAATGGTTCAAAAAATTGTGGTACTTACGTACGATGGAATATCCCTCAGCCATGAAATCAATGTCATAAGACCAGTAGCAGCAAAATGGGTGGATTCAGGTACGATGATTCTAAGTGAAATAAGTCACACAGAAAAAGAAACTTATCATAAGATATCACTTATGAAGATCCTGTAAACATGGCTACACTTGAACTGAGTTAGGAAAGAGAACAGTGTCTCACATTTAGAAAACACTCTTATGCCTGCTTAAGGGGGAAGGAGAGGTGGGGTGATGCATAAAACCAGAGTTTGATATAAGCACAGGTACCGTTCCAAAAACCAACTATGGAATAGACAAGACCTACACCTTCCTCAGTGAAAGGGACTCAAAACCCCATATTTCCCGCAGAGGAATATATCTGACTAGTAAGAATCTTAAAACCTATGTATTGATATGTCTCCGTAAGGGAATCAAGTGTGTCTAGACTGGGATAAATATGGCAGCGAGAATCAGCTCAAACCCACTATGAAAAGGAATTTCAAAAATAAAACAAAAAAACTGGGAAATTCTTTACAATTCCTTCAGGGTCTCTGATGAAACCTGAAATGACCCTATCTACAATGACAGCTGGATGTGGCATAAGGCTGGACACTTGGGACTGAGAGGATTGGTGAGATTGGGTGAGCAAATGCAGACCCTTTAAAGCAATAATGCATGGCACACATTCCATGGGTCCCAACTCTCCAGGTTGAAGGGAATATTACTGCAGATATAACATGTACGGGAATCCTAGAGAACAGACACACTGTGAATACGAAAGGTTTCTAAAACTCAACGAATAGTCCCTCTCCTGGTGCTCCGGTTTGACTTTCCATCTGCTTTATTATCAACCTCCCAACTTGGAGAGACAGCCCCTTTAACCTCCTGGTTCGCACAGGTTGCCAATTTGGCAGAGGATGAAAGGGAATAGGGAGAACCAATGAGAGAGTAGCTGTTAGGCATTTGGACGGGCACATATCACTGTAATTTCCCGGCAGGAAGAAGAATTAACCAAAGTCTCAGCCACCCACCGGGAATCAGTATAGATCCTGAACCAAAATTTTGGACTTGCGGTCAGCTCACCAAAAACGAGTTGAAAAATGGAGCTCAGGGGCACAGCAATTCACAAACTGGCCGAGTAATAAAGGACAACTATCGTCCAAAAATCTGTTGAGGGAAGGCAACGAGGCAGACTTGAAAGCGAGGCAGAATAGCAGGAAACAGATTTCCAGAGGTACGTTGGAATCGCCTTTAAAGCACAGGAAGAGGGGCACAACTTCGACAATGATGCACTTGGCCCAAAAGGGCGTATGCGTTTTCTCCTGAATATATTCAGGAGAAAACGCATACGCCTTTTTAGGCCAAGCAAGCAAGCGGGCAATGCAAATCTGCACTACAAAGAAGTATCACTTCCCACCGGTCAAAAGGGACATCCACAAAATGTGTAAAAACCAGAAAGGCAAGACAGGCCCTTGAGAACAGGGAGCCTTGTTATGCTGATGGGCGGGATGTAAATTGCCAACTGCCTCTCTGGAGGAGTGCTTTGTGTTCCCTAAAACAAGTAAAGTACAGAGCTACAGAGCCAAGGGCACTTCCAGTCTAGGGAATATACCTTGGGAAAACTGAATATCAAAAAGACACAGCCACCCCAAAATTTAGGGCTGCACTGCTTACAAGGACCTCCTTGGGTACACCTTAAATATCCCAGGAAACATAAAAATGGTTCAAAAAATTGTGGTACTTACGTACGATGGAATATCCCTCAGCCATGAAATCAATGTCATAAGACCAGTAGCAGCAAAATGGGTGGATTCAGGTACGATGATTCTAAGTGAAATAAGTCACACAGAAAAAGAAACTTATCATAAGATATCACTTATGAAGATCCTGTAAACATGGCTACACTTGAACTGAGTTAGGAAAGAGAACAGTGTCTCACATTTAGAAAACACTCTTATGCCTGCTTAAGGGGGAAGGAGAGGTGGGGTGATGCATAAAACCAGAGTTTGATATAAGCACAGGTACCGTTCCAAAAACCAACTATGGGATAGACAAGACCTACACCTTCCTCAGTGAAAGGGACTCAAAACCCCATATTTCCCGCAGAGGAATATATCTGACTAGTAAGAATCTTAAAACCTATGTATTGATATGTCTCCATAAGGGAATCAAGTGTGTCTAGACTGGGATAAATATGGCAGCGAGAATCAGCTCAAACCCACTATAAAAAGGAATTTCAAAAATAAAACAAAAAAACTGGGAAATTCTTTACAATTCCTTCAGGGTCTCTGATGAAACCTGAAATGACCCTATCTACAATGACAGCTGGATGTGGCATAAGGCTGGACACTTGGGACTGAGAGGATTGGTGAGATTGGGTGAGCAAATGCAGACCCTTTAAAGCAATAATGCATGGCACACATTCCATGGGTCCCAACTCTCCAGGTTGAAGGGAATATTACTACAGATATAACATGTACGGGAATCCTAGAGAACGGACACACTGTGAATACGAAAGGTTTCTAAAACTCAACGAATAGTCCCTCTCCTGGTGCTCCGGTTTGACTTTCCATCTGCTTTATTATCAACCTCCCAACTTGGAGAGACAGCCCCTTTAACCTCCTGGTTCGCACAGGTTGCCAATTTGGCAGAGGATGAAAGGGAATAGGGAGAACCAATGAGAGAGTAGCTGTTAGGCATTTGGACGGGCACATATCACTGTAATTTCCCGGCAGGAAGAAGAATTAACCAAAGTCTCAGCCACCCACCGGGAATCAGTATAGATCCTGAACCAAAATTTTGGACTTGCGGTCAGCTCACCAAAAACGAGTTGAAAAATGGAGCTCAGGGGCACAGCAATTCACAAACTGGCCGAGTAATAAAGGACAACTATCGTCCAAAAATCTGTTGAGGGAAGGCAACAAGGCGGACTTGAAAGCGAGGCAGAATAGCAGGAAACAGATTTCAAGAGGTACGTTGGAATCACCTTTAAAGCACAGGAAGAGGGGCACAACTTCGACAATGATGCACTTGGCCCAAAAGGGCGTATGCGTTTTCTCCTGAATATATTCAGGAGAAAACGCATACGCCCTTTTTGGCCAAGCAAGCAAGCGGGCAATGCAAATCTGCACTACAAAGAAGTATCACTTCCCACCGGTCAAAAGGGACATCCACAAAATGTGTAAAAACCAGAAAGGCAAGACAGGCCCTGGAGAACAGGGTGCCTTGTTATGCTGATGGGCGGGATGTAAATTGCCAACTGCCTCTCTGGAGGAGTGCATTGTGTTCCCTAAAACAAGTAAACAACAGAGCTACAGAGCCAAGGGCACTTCCAGTCTAGGGAATATACCTTGGGAAAACTGAAAATCAAAAAGACACAGCCACCCCAAAATTTAGGGTTGCACTGCTTACAAGGACCTCAACTTGGGTACACCTTAAATATCCCAGGAAATATAAAAATGGTTCAAAAAATTGTGGTACTTACGTACGATGGAATATCCCTCAGCCATGAAATCAATGTCATAAGACCAGTAGCAGCAAAATGGGTGGATTCAGGTACGATGATTCTAAGTGAAATAAGTCACACAGAAAAAGAAACTTATCATAAGATATCACTTATGAAGATCCTGTAAACATGGCTACACTTGAACTGAGTTAGGAAAGAGAACAGTGTCTCACATTTAGAAAACACTCTTATGCCTGCTTAAGGGGGAAGGAGAGGTGGGGTGATGCATAAAACCAGAGTTTGATATAAGCACAGGTACCGTTCCAAAAACCAACTATGGGATAGACAAGACCTACACCTTCCTCAGTGAAAGGGACTCAAAACCCCATATTTCCCGCAGAGGAAAATATCTGACTAGTAAGAATCTTAAAACCTATGTATTGATATGTCTCCGTAAGGGAATCAAGTGTGTCTAGACTGGGATAAATATGGCAGCGAGAATCAGCTCAAACCCACTATAAAAAGGAATTTCAAAAATAAAACAAAAAAACTGGGAAATTCTTTACAATTCCTTCAGGGTCTCTGATGAAACCTGAAATGACCCTATCTACAATGACAGCTGGATGTGGCATAAGGCTGGACACTTGGGACTGAGAGGATTGGTGAGATTGGGTGAGCAAATGCAGACCCTTTAAAGCAATAATGCATGGCACACATTCCATGGGTCCCAACTCTCCAGGTTGAAGGGAATATTACTACAGATATAACATGTACGGGAATCCTAGAGAACGGACACACTGTGAATACGAAAGGTTTCTAAAACTCAACGAATAGTCCCTCTCCTGGTGCTCCGGTTTGACTTTCCATCTGCTTTATTATCAACCTCCCAACTTGGAGAGACAGCCCCTTTAACCTCCTGGTTCGCACAGGTTGCCAATTTGGCAGAGGATGAAAGGGAAGAGGGAGAACCAATGAGAGAGTAGCTGTTAGGCATTTGGACGGGCACATATCACTGTAATTTCCCGGCAGGAAGAAGAATTAACCAAAGTCTCAGCCACCCACCGGGAATCAGTATAGATCCTGAACCAAAATTTTGGACTTGCGGTCAGCTCACCAAAAACGAGTTGAAAAATGGAGCTCAGGGGCACAGCAATTCACAAACTGGCCGAGTAATAAAGGACAACTATCGTCCAAAAATCTGTTGAGGGAAGGCAACGAGGCAGACTTGAAAGCGAGACAGAATAGCAGGAAACAGATTTCCAGAGGTACGTTGGAATCGCCTTTAAAGCACAGGAAGAGGGGCACAACTTCGACAATGATGCACTTGGCCCAAAAGGGCGTATGCGTTTTCTCCTGAATATATTCAGGAGAAAACGCATACGCCCTTTTAGGCCAAGCAAGGAAGCGGGCAATGCAAATCTGCACTACAAAGAAGTATCACTTCCCACCGGTCAAAAGGGACATCCACAAAATGTGTAAAAACCAGAAAGGCAAGACAGGCCCTGGAGAACAGGGAGCCTTGTTATGCTGATGGGCGGGATGTAAATTGCCAACTGCCTCTCTGGAGGAGTGCTTTGTGTTCCCTAAAACAAGTAAAGTACAGAGCTACAGAGCCAAGGGCACTTCCAGTCTAGGGAATATACCTTGGGAAAACTGAAAATAAATAAGGCAGAGCCACCCCAAAATTTAGGGCTGCACTGCTTACAAGGACCTCAACTTGGGTACACCTTAAATATCCCAGGAAATATAAAAATGGTTCAAAAAATTGTGGTACTTACGTACGATGGAATATCCCTCAGCCATGAAATCAATGTCATAAGACCAGTAGCAGCAAAATGGGCGGATTCAGGTACGATGATTCTAAGTGAAATAAGTCACACAGAAAAAGAAACTTATCATAAGATATCACTTATGAAGATCCTGTAAACATGGCTACACTTGAACTGAGTTAGGAAAGAGAACAGTGTCTCACATTTAGAAAACACTCTTATGCCTGCTTAAGGGGGAAGGAGAGGTGGGGTGATGCATAAAACCAGAGTTTGATATAAGCACAGGTACCGTTCCAAAAACCAAGTATGGAATAGACAAGACCTACACCTTCCTCAGTGAAAGGGACTCAAAACCCCATATTTCCCGCAGAGGAATATATCTGACTAGTAAGAATCTTAAAACCTATGTATTGATATGTCTCCATAAGGGAATCAAGTGTGTCTAGACTGGGATAAATATGGCAGCGAGAATCAGCTCAAACCCACTATAAAATGGAATTTCAAAAATAAAACAAAAAAACTGGGAAATTCTTTACAATTCCTTCAGGGTCTCTGAGGAAACCTGAAATGACCCTATCTACAATGACAGCTGGATGTGGCATAAGGCTGGACACTTGGGACTGAGAGGATTGGTGAGATTGGGTGAGCAAATGCAGACCCTTTAAAGCAATAATGCATGGCACACATTCCATGGGTCCCAACTCTCCAGGTTGAAGGGAATATTACTACAGATATAACATGTACGGGAATCCTAGAGAACGGACACACTGTGAATACGAAAGGTTTCTAAAACTCAACGAATAGTCCCTCTCCTGGTGCTCCGGTTTGACTTTCCATCTGCTTTATTATCAACCTCCCAACTTGGAGAGACAGCCCCTTTAACCTCCTGGTTCGCACAGGTTGCCAATTTGGCAGAGGATGAAAGGGAATAGGGAGAACCAATGAGAGAGTAGCTGTTAGGCATTTGGACGGGCACATATCACTGTAATTTCCCGGCAGGAAGAAGAATTAACCAAAGTCTCAGCCACCCACCGGGAATCAGTATAGATCCTGAACCAAAATTTTGGACTTGCGGTCAGCTCACCAAAAACGAGTTGAAAAATGGAGCTCAGGGGCACAGCAATTCACAAACTGGCCGAGTAATAAAGGACAACTATCGTCCAAAAATCTGTTGAGGGAAGGCAACAAGGCGGACTTGAAAGCGAGGCAGAATAGCAGGAAACAGATTTCAAGAGGTACGTTGGAATCACCTTTAAAGCACAGGAAGAGGGGCACAACTTCGACAATGATGCACTTGGCCCAAAAGGGCGTATGCGTTTTCTCCTGAATATATTCAGGAGAAAACGCATACGCCCTTTTTGGCCAAGCAAGCAAGCGGGCAATGCAAATCTGCACTACAAAGAAGTATCACTTCCCACCGGTCAAAAGGGACATCCACAAAATGTGTAAAAACCAGAAAGGCAAGACAGGCCCTGGAGAACAGGGTGCGTTGTTATGCTGATGGGCGGGATGTAAATTGCCAACTGCCTCTCTGGAGGAGTGCATTGTGTTCCCTAAAACAAGTAAACAACAGAGCTACAGAGCCAAGGGCACTTCCAGTCTAGGGAATATACCTTGGGAAAACTGAAAATCAAAAAGACACAGCCACCCCAAAATTTAGGGCTGCACTGCTTACAAGGACCTCAACTTGGGTACACCTTAAATATCCCAGGAAATATAAAAATGGTTCAAAAAATTGTGGTACTTACGTACGATGGAATATTCCTCAGCCATGAAATCAATGTCATAAGACCAGTAGCAGCAAAATGGGTGGATTCAGGTACGATGATTCTAAGTGAAATAAGTCACAGAGAAAAAGAAACTTATCATAAGATATCACTTATGAAGATCCTGTAAACATGGCTACACTTGAACTGAGTTAGGAAAGAGAACAGTGTCTCACATTTAGAAAACACTCTTATGCCTGCTTAAGGGGGAAGGAGAGGTGGGGTGATGCATAAAACCAGAGTTTGATATAAGCACAGGTACCGTTCCAAAAACCAACTATGGAATAGACAAGACCTACACCTTCCTCAGTGAAAGGGACTCAAAACCCCATATTTCCCGCAGAGGAATATATCTGACTAGTAAGAATCTTAAAACCTATGTATTGATATGTCTCCGTAAGGGAATCAAGTGTGTCTAGACTGGGATAAATATGGCAGCGAGAATCAGCTCAAACCCACTATAAAAAGGAATTTCAAAAATAAAACAAAAAAACTGGGAAATTCTTTACAATTCCTTCAGGGTCTCTGATGAAACCTGAAATGACCCTATCTACAATGACAGCTGGATGTGGCATAAGGCTGGACACTTGGGACTGAGAGGATTGGTGAGATTGGGTGAGCAAATGCAGACCCTTTAAAGCAATAATGCATGACACACATTCCATGGGTCCCAACTCTCCAGGTTGAAGGGAATATTACTACAGATATAACATGTACGGGAATCCTAGAGAACGGACACACTGTGAATACGAAAGGTTTCTAAAACTCAACGAATAGTCCCTCTCCTGGTGCTCCGGTTTGACTTTCCATCTGCTTTATTATCAACCTCCCAACTTGGAGAGACAGCCCCTTTAACCTCCTGGTTCGCACAGGTTGCCAAATTGGCAGAGGATGAAAGGGAAGAGGGAGAACCAATGAGAGAGTAGCTGTTAGGCATTTGGACGGGCACATATCACTGTAATTTCCCGGCAGGAAGAAGAATTAACCAAAGTCTCAGCCACCCACCGGGAATCAGTGTAGATCCTGAACCAAAATTTTGGACTTGCGGTCAGCTCACCAAAAACGAGTTGAAAAATGGAGCTCAGGGGCACAGCAATTCACAAACTGGCCGAGTAATAAAGGACAACTATCGTCCAAAAATCTGTTGAGGGAAGGCAACGAGGCAGACTTGAAAGCGAGGCAGAATAGCAGGAAACAGATTTCCAGAGGTACGTTGGAATCGCCTTTAAAGCACAGGAAGAGGGGCACAACTTCGACAATGATGCACTTGGCCCAAAAGGGCGTATGCGTTTTCTCCTGAATATATTCAGGAGAAAACGCATACGCCCTTTTAGGCCAAGCAAGGTAGCGGGCAATGCAAATCTGCACTACAAAGAAGTATCACTTCCCACCGGTCAAAAGGGACATCCACAAAATGTGTAAAAACCAGAAAGGCAAGACAGGCCCTGGAGAACAGGGAGCCTTGTTATGCTGATGGGCGGGATGTAAATTGCCAACTGCCTCTCTGGAGGAGTGCTTTGTGTTCCCTAAAACAAGTAAAGTACAGAGCTACAGAGCCAAGGGCACTTCCAGTCTAGGGAATATACCTTGGGAAAACTGAAAATAAATAAGGCAGAGCCACCCCAAAATTTAGGGCTGCACTGCTTACAAGGACCTCAACTTGGGTACACCTTAAATATCCCAGGAAATATAAAAATGGTTCAAAAAATTGTGGTACTTACGTACGATGGAATATCCCTCAGCCATGAAATCAATGTCATAAGACCAGTAGCAACAAAATGGGTGGATTCAGGTACGATGATTCTAAGTGAAATAAGTCACACAGAAAAAGAAACTTATCATAAGATATCACTTATGAAGATCCTGTAAACATGGCTACACTTGAACTGAGTTAGGAAAGAGAACAGTGTCTCACATTTAGAAAACACTCTTATGCCTGCTTAAGAGGGAAGGAGAGGTGGGGTGATGCATAAAACCAGAGTTTGATATAACCACAGGTACCGTTCCAAAAACCAACTATGGAATAGACAAGACCTACACCTTCCTCAGTGAAAGGGACTCAAAACCCCATATTTCCCGCAGAGGAATATATCTGACTAGTAAGAATCTTAAAACCTATGTATTGATATGTCTCCGTAAGGGAATCAAGTGTGTCTAGACTGGGATAAATATGGCAGCGAGAATCAGCTCAAACCCACTATAAAAAGGAATTTCAAAAATAAAACAAAAAAACTGGGAAATTCTTTACAATTCCTTCAGGGTCTCTGATGAAACCTGAAATGACCCTATCTACAATGACAGCTGGATGTGGCATAAGGCTGGACACTTGGGACTGAGAGGATTGGTGAGATTGGGTGAGCAAATGCAGACCCTTTAAAGCAATAATGCATGGCACACATTCCATGGGTCCCAACTCTCCAGGTTGAAGGGAATATTACTACAGATATAACATGTACGGGAATCCTAGAGAACGGAAACACTGTGAATACGAAAGGTTTCTAAAACTCAACGAATAGTCCCTCTCCTGGTGCTCCGGTTTGACTTTCCATCTGCTTTATTATCAACCTCCCAACTTGGAGAGACAGCCCCTTTAACCTCCTGGTTCGCACAGGTTGCCAATTTGGCAGAGGATGAAAGGGAATAGGGAGAACCAATGAGAGAGTAGCTGTTAGGCATTTGGACGGGCACATATCACTGTAATTTCCCGGCAGGAAGAAGAATTAACCAAAGTCTCAGCCACCCACCGGGAATCAGTATAGATCCTGAACCAAAATTTTGGACTTGCGGTCAGCTCACCAAAAACGAGTTGAAAAATGGAGCTCAGGGGCACAGCAATTCACAAACTGGCCGAGTAATAAAGGACAACTATCGTCCAAAAATCTGTTGAGGGAAGGCAACGAGGCGGACTTGAAAGCGAGGCAGAATAGCAGGAAACAGATTTCCAGAGGTACGTTGGAATCGCCTTTAAAGCACAGGAAGAGGGGCACAACTTCGACAATGATGCACTTGGCCAAAAAGGGCGTATGTGTTTTCTCCTGAATATATTCAGGAGAAAACGCATACGCCCTTTTTGGCCAAGCAAGCAAGCGGGCAATGCAAATCTGCACTACAAAGAAGTATCACTTCCCACCGGTCAAAAGGGACATCCACAAAATGTGTAAAAACCAGAAAGGCAAGACAGGCCCTGGAGAACAGGGAGCCTTTTTATGCTGATGGGCGGGATGTAAATTGCCAACTGCCTCTCTGGAGGAGTGCATTGTGTTCCCTAAAACAAGTAAACAACAGAGCTACAGAGCCAAGGGCACTTCCAGTCTAGGGAATATACCTTGGGAAAACTGAAAATCAAAAAGACACTGCCACCCCAAAATTTAGGGCTGCACTGCTTATAAGGACCTCAACTTGGGTACACCTTAAATATCCCAGGAAATATAAAAATGGTTCAAAAAATTGTGGTACTTACGTACGATGGAATATCCCTCAGCCATGAAATCAATGTCATAAGACCAGTAGCAGCAAAATGGGTGGATTCAGGTACGATGATTCTAAGTGAAATAAGTCACACAGAAAAAGAAACTTATCATAAGATATCACTTATGAAGATCCTGTAAACATGGCTACACTTGAACTGAGTTAGGAAAGAGAACAGTGTCTCACATTTAGAAAACACTCTTATGCCTGCTTAAGGGGGAAGGAGAGGTGGGGTGATGCATAAAACCAGAGTTTGATATAAGCACAGGTACCGTTCCAAAAACCAACTATGGAATAGACAAGACCTACACCTTCCTCAGTGAAAGGGACTCAAAACCCCATATTTCCCGCAGAGGAATATATCTGACTAGTAAGAATCTTAAAACCTATGTATTGATATGTCTCCATAAGGGAATCAAGTGTGTCTAGACTGGGATAAATATGGCAGCGAGAATCAGCTCAAACACACTATAAAAAGGAATTTCAAAAATAAAACAGAAAAACTGGGAAATTCTTTACAATTCCTTCAGGGTCTCTGATGAAACCTGAAATGACCCTATCTACAATGACAGCTGGATGTGGCATAAGGCTGGACACTTGGGACTGAGAGGATTGGTGAGATTGGGTGAGCAAATGCAGACCCTTTAAAGCAATAATGCATGGCACACATTCCATGGGTCCCAACTCTCCAGGTTGAAGGGAATATTACTACAGATATAACATGTACGGGAATCCTAGAGCACGGACACACTGTGAATACGAAAGGTTTCTAAAACTCAACGAATAGTCCCTCTCCTGGTGCTCCGGTTTGACTTTCCATCTGCTTTATTATCAACCTCCCAACTTGGAGAGACAGCCCCTTTAACCTCCTGGTTCGCACAGGTTGCCAATTTGGCAGAGGATGAAAGGGAAGAGGGAGAACCAATGAGAGAGTAGCTGTTAGGCATTTGGACGGGCACATATCACTGTAATTTCCCGGCAGGAAGAAGAATTAACCAAAGTCTCAGCCACCCACCGGGAATCAGTATAGATCCTGAACCAAAATTTTGGACTTGCGGTCAGCTCACCAAAAACGAGTTGAAAAATGGAGCTCAGGGGCACAGCAATTCACAAACTGGCCGAGTAATAAAGGACAACTATCGTCCAAAAATCTGTTGAGGGAAGGCAACGAGGCGGACTTGAAAGCGAGGCAGAATAGCAGGAAACAGATTTCCAGAGGTACGTTGGAATCGCCTTTAAAGCACAGGAAGAGGGGCACAACTTCGACAATGATGCACTTGGCCAAAAAGGGCGTATGCGTTTTCTCCTGAATATATTCAGGAGAAACCGCATACGCCCTTTTTGGCCAAGCAAGCAAGCGGGCAATGCAAATCTGCACTACAAAGAAGTATCACTTCCCACCGGTCAAAAGGGACATCCACAAAATGTGTAAAAACCAGAAAGGCAAGACAGGCCCTGGAGAACAGGGAGCCTTGTTATGCTGATGGGCGGGATGTAAATTGCCAACTGCCTCTCTGGAGGAGTGCATTGTGTTCCCTAAAACAAGTAAACAACAGAGCTACAGAGCCAAGGGCACTTCCAGTCTAGGGAATATACCTTGGGAAAACTGAAAATCAAAAAGACACAGCCACCCCAAAATTTAGGGCTGCACTGCTTACAAGGACCTCAACTTGGGTACACCTTAAATATCCCAGGAAATATAAAAATGGTTCAAAAAATTGTGGTACTTACGTACGATGGAATATCCCTCAGCCATGAAATCAATGTCATAAGACCAGTAGCAGCAAAATGGGTGGATTCAGGTACGATGATTCTAAGTGAAATAAATCACAGAGAAAAAGAAACTTATCATAAGATATCACTTATGAAGATCCTGTAAACATGGCTACACTTGAACTGAGTTAGGAAAGAGAACAGTGTCTCACATTTAGAAAACACTCTTATGCCTGCTTAAGGGGGAAGGAGAGGTGGGGTGATGCATAAAACCAGAGTTTGATATAAGCACAGGTACCGTTCCAAAAACCAACTATGGGATAGACAAGACCTACACCTTCCTCAGTGAAAGGGACTCAAAACCCCATATTTCCCGCAGAGGAATATATCTGACTAGTAAGAATCTTAAAACCTATGTATTGATATGTCTCCGTAAGGGAATCAAGTGTGTCTAGACTGGGATAAATATGGCAGCGAGAATCAGCTCAAACCCACTATAAAAAGGAATTTCAAAAATAAAACAAAAAAACTGGGAAATTCTTTACAATTCCTTCAGGGTCTCTGATGAAACCTGAAATGACCCTATCTACAATGACAGCTGGATGTGGCATAAGGCTGGACACTTGGGACTGAGAGGATTGGTGAGATTGGGTGAGCAAATGCAGACCCTTTAAAGCAATAATGCATGGCACACATTCCATGGGTCCCAACTCTCCAGGTTGAAGGGAATATTACTACAGATATAACATGTACGGGAATCCTAGAGAACGGACACACTGTGAATACGAAAGGTTTCTAAAACTCAACGAATAGTCCCTCTCCTGGTGCTCCGGTTTGACTTTCCATCTGCTTTATTATCAACCTCCCAACTTGGAGAGACAGCCCCTTTAACCTCCTGGTTCGCACAGGTTGCCAATTTGGCAGAGGATGAAAGGGAAGAGGGAGAACCAATGAGAGAGTAGCTGTTAGGCATTTGGACGGGCACATATCACTGTAATTTCCCGGCAGGAAGAAGAATTAACCAAAGTCTCAGCCACCCACCGGGAATCAGTATAGATCCTGAACCAAAATTTTGGACTTGCGGTCAGCTCACCAAAAACGAGTTGAAAAATGGAGCTCAGGGGCACAGCAATTCACAAACTGGCCGAGTAATAAAGGACAACTATCGTCCAAAAATCTGTTGAGGGAAGGCAACGAGGCGGACTTGAAAGCGAGGCAGAATAGCAGGAAACAGATTTCCAGAGGTACGTTGGAATCGCCTTTAAAGCACAGGAAGAGGGGCACAACTTCGACAATGATGCACTTGGCCAAAAAGGGCGTATGCGTTTTCTCCTGAATATATTCAGGAGAAACCGCATACGCCCTTTTTGGCCAAGCAAGCAAGCGGGCAATGCAAATCTGCACTACAAAGAAGTATCACTTCCCACCGGTCAAAAGGGACATCCACAAAATGTGTAAAAACCAGAAAGGCAAGACAGGCCCTGGAGAACAGGGAGCCTTGTTATGCTGATGGGCGGGATGTAAATTGCCAACTGCCTCTCTGGAGGAGTGCATTGTGTTCCCTAAAACAAGTAAACAACAGAGCTACAGAGCCAAGGGCACTTCCAGTCTAGGGAATATACCTTGGGAAAACTGAAAATCAAAAAGACACAGCCACCCCAAAATTTAGGGCTGCACTGCTTACAAGGACCTCAACTTGGGTACACCTTAAATATCCCAGGAAATATAAAAATGGTTCAAAAAATTGTGGTACTTACGTACGATGGAATATCCCTCAGCCATGAAATCAATGTCATAAGACCAGTAGCAGCAAAATGGGTGGATTCAGGTACGATGATTCTAAGTGAAATAAGTCACACAGAAAAAGAAACTTATCATAAGATATCACTTATGAAGATCCTGTAAACATGGCTACACTTGAACTGAGTTAGGAAAGAGAACAGTGTCTCACATTTAGAAAACACTCTTATGCCTGCTTAAGGGGGAAGGAGAGGTGGGGTGATGCATAAAACCAGAGTTTGATATAAGCACAGGTACCGTTCCAAAAACCAACTATGGAATAGACAAGACCTACACCTTCCTCAGTGAAAGGGACTCAAAACCCCATATTTCCCGCAGAGGAATATATCTGACTAGTAAGAATCTTAAAACCTATGTATTGATATGTCTCCGTAAGGGAATCAAGTGTGTCTAGACTGGGATAAATATGGCAGCGAGAATCAGCTCAAACCCACTATGAAAAGGAATTTCAAAAATAAAACAAAAAAACTGGGAAATTCTTTACAATTCCTTCAGGGTCTCTGATGAAACCTGAAATGACCCTATCTACAATGACAGCTGGATGTGGCATAAGGCTGGACACTTGGGACTGAGAGGATTGGTGAGATTGGGTGAGCAAATGCAGACCCTTTAAAGCAATAATGCATGGCACACATTCCATGGGTCCCAACTCTCCAGGTTGAAGGGAATATTACTGCAGATATAACATGTACGGGAATCCTAGAGAACAGACACACTGTGAATACGAAAGGTTTCTAAAACTCAACGAATAGTCCCTCTCCTGGTGCTCCGGTTTGACTTTCCATCTGCTTTATTATCAACCTCCCAACTTGGAGAGACAGCCCCTTTAACCTCCTGGTTCGCACAGGTTGCCAATTTGGCAGAGGATGAAAGGGAATAGGGAGAACCAATGAGAGAGTAGCTGTTAGGCATTTGGACGGGCACATATCACTGTAATTTCCCGGCAGGAAGAAGAATTAACCAAAGTCTCAGCCACCCACCGGGAATCAGTATAGATCCTGAACCAAAATTTTGGACTTGCGGTCAGCTCACCAAAAACGAGTTGAAAAATGGAGCTCAGGGGCACAGCAATTCACAAACTGGCCGAGTAATAAAGGACAACTATCGTCCAAAAATCTGTTGAGGGAAGGCAACGAGGCAGACTTGAAAGCGAGGCAGAATAGCAGGAAACAGATTTCCAGAGGTACCTTGGAATCGCCTTTAAAGCACAGGAAGAGGGGCACAACTTCGACAATGATGCACTTGGCCCAAAAGGGCGTATGCGTTTTCTCCTGAATATATTCAGGAGAAAACGCATACGCCTTTTTAGGCCAAGCAAGCAAGCGGGCAATGCAAATCTGCACAACAAAGAAGTATCACTTCCCACCGGTCAAAAGGGACATCCACAAAATGTGTAAAAACCAGAAAGGCAAGACAGGCCCTTGAGAACAGGGAGCCTTGTTATGCTGATGGGCGGGATGTAAATTGCCAACTGCCTCTCTGGAGGAGTGCTTTGTGTTCCCTAAAACAAGTAAAGTACAGAGCTACAGAGCCAAGGGCACTTCCAGTCTAGGGAATATACCTTGGGAAAACTGAAAATAAATAAGGCAGAGCCACCCCAAAATTTAGGGCTGCACTGCTTACAAGGACCTCAACTTGGGTACACCTTAAATATCCCAGGAAACATAAAAATGGTTCAAAAAATTGTGGTACTTACGTACGATGGAATATCCCTCAGCCATGAAATCAATGTCATAAGACCAGTAGCAGCAAAATGGGTGGATTCAGGTACGATGATTCTAAGTGAAATAAGTCACACAGAAAAAGAAACTTATCATAAGATATCACTTATGAAGATCCTGTAAACATGGCTACACTTGAACTGAGTTAGGAAAGAGAACAGTGTCTCACATTTAGAAAACACTCTTATGCCTGCTTAAGGGGGTAGGAGAGGTGGGGTGATGCATAAAACCAGAGTTTGATATAAGCACAGGTACCGTTCCAAAAACCAACTATGGGATAGACAAGACCTACACCTTCCTCAGTGAAAGGGACTCAAAACCCCATATTTCCCGCAGAGGAATATATCTGACTAGTAAGAATCTTAAAACCTATGTATTGATATGTCTCCATAAGGGAATCAATTGTGTCTAGACTGGGATAAATATGGCAGCGAGAATCAGCTCAAACCCACTATAAAAAGGAATTTCAAAAATAAAACAAAAAAACTGGGAAATTCTTTACAATTCCTTCAGGGTCTCTGATGAAACCTGAAATGACCCTATCTACAATGACAGCTGGATGTGGCATAAGGCTGGGCACTTGGGACTGAGAGGATTGGTGAGATTGGGTGAGCAAATGCAGACCCTTTAAAGCAATAATGCATGGCACACATTCCATGGGTCCCAACTCTCCAGGTTGAAGGGAATATTACTACAGATATAACATGTACGGGAATCCTAGAGAACGGACACACTGTGAATACGAAAGGTTTCTAAAACTCAACGAATAGTCCCTCTCCTGGTGCTCCGGTCTGACTTTCCATCTGCTTTATTATCAACCTCCCAACTTGGAGAGACAGCCCCTTTAACCTCCTGGTTCGCACAGGTTGCCAATTTGGCAGAGGATGAAAGGGAAGAGGGAGAATCAATGAGAGAGTAGCTGTTAGGCATTTGGACGGGCACATATCACTGTAATTTCCCGGCAGGAAGAAGAATTAACCAAAGTCTCAGCCACCCACCGGGAATCAGTATAGATCCTGAAACAAAATTTTGGACTTGCGGTCAGCTCACCAAAAACGAGTTGAAAAATGGAGCTCAGGGGCACAGCAATTCACAAACTGGCCGAGTAATAAAGGACAACTATCGTCCAAAAATCTGTTGAGGGAAGGCAACAAGGCGGTGTTGAAAGCGAGGCAGAATAGCAGGAAACAGATTTCCAGAGGTACGTTGGAATCACCTTTAAAGCACAGGAAGAGGGGCACAACTTCGACAATGATGCACTTGGCCAAAAAGGGCGTATGCGTTTTCTCCTGAATATATTCAGGAGAAAACGCATACGCCCTTTTTGGCCAAGCAAGCAAGCGGGCAATGCAAATCTGCACAACAAAGAAGTATCACTTCCCACCGGTCAAAAGGGACATCCACAAAATGTGTAAAAACCAGAAAGGCAAGACAGGCCCTGGAGAACAGGGAGCCTTGTTATGCTGATGGGCGGGATGTAAATTGCCAACTGCCTCTCTGGAGGAGTGCTTTGTGTTCCCTAAAACAAGTAAAGTACAGAGCTACAGAGCCAAGGGCACTTCCAGTCTAGGGAATATACCTTGGGAAAACTGAAAATCAAAAAGACACAGCCACCCCAAAATTTAGGGCTGCACTGCTTACAAGGACCTCAACTTGGGTACACCTTAAATATCCCAGGAAATATAAAAATGGTTCAAAAAATTGTGGTACTTACGTACGATGGAATATCCCTCAGCCATGAAATCAATGTCATAAGACCAGTAGCAGCAAAATGGGTGGATTCAGGTACGATGATTCTAAGTGAAATAAGTCACACAGAAAAAGAAACTTATCATAAGATATCACTTATGAAGATCCTGTAAACATGGCTACACTTGAACTGAGTTAGGAAAGAGAACAGTGTCTCACATTTAGAAAACACTCTTATGCCTGCTTAAGGGGGAAGGAGAGGTGGGGTGATGCATAAAACCAGAGTTTGATATAAGCACAGGTACCGTTCCAAAAACCAAGTATGGAATAGACAAGACCTACACCTTCCTCAGTGAAAGGGACTCAAAACCCCATATTTCCCGCAGAGGAATATATCTGACTAGTAAGAATCTTAAAACCTATGTATTGATATGTCTCCATAAGGGAATCAAGTGTGTCTAGACTGGGATAAATATGGCAGCGAGAATCAGCTCAAACCCACTATAAAATGGAATTTCAAAAATAAAACAAAAAAACTGGGAAATTCTTTACAATTCCTTCAGGGTCTCTGAGGAAACCTGAAATGACCCTATCTACAATGACAGCTGGATGTGGCATAAGGCTGGACACTTGGGACTGAGAGGATTGGTGAGATTGGGTGAGCAAATGCAGACCCTTTAAAGCAATAATGCATGGCACACATTCCATGGGTCCCAACTCTCCAGGTTGAAGGGAATATTACTACAGATATAACATGTACGGGAATCCTAGAGAACGGACACACTGTGAATACGAAAGGTTTCTAAAACTCAACGAATAGTCCCTCTCCTGGTGCTCCGGTCTGACTTTCCATCTGCTTTATTATCAACCTCCCAACTTGGAGAGACAGCCCCTTTAACCTCCTGGTTCGCACAGGTTGCCAATTTGGCAGAGGATGAAAGGGAAGAGGGAGAACCAATGAGAGAGTAGCTGTTAGGCATTTGGACGGGCACATATCACTGTAATTTCCCGGCAGGAAGAAGAATTAACCAAAGTCTCAGCCACCCACCGGGAATCAGTATAGATCCTGAACCAAAATTTTGGACTTGCGGTCAGCTCACCAAAAACGAGTTGAAAAATGGAGCTCAGGGGCACAGCAATTCACAAACTGGCCGAGTAATAAAGGACAACTATCGTCCAAAAATCTGTTGAGGGAAGGCAACAAGGCGGAGTTGAAAGCGAGGCAGAATAGCAGGAAACAGATTTCCAGAGGTACGTTGGAATCACCTTTAAAGCACAGGAAGAGGGGCACAACTTCGACAATGATGCACTTGGCCAAAAAGGGCGTATGCGTTTTCTCCTGAATATATTCAGGAGAAAACGCATACGCCCTTTTTGGCCAAGCAAGCAAGAGGGCAATGCAAATCTGCACAACAAAGAAGTATCACTTCCCACCGGTCAAAAGGGACATCCACAAAATGTGTAAAAACCAGAAAGGCAAGACAGGCCCTGGAGAACAGGGAGCCTTGTTATGCTGATGGGCGGGATGTAAATTGCCAACTGCCTCTCTGGAGGAGTGCATTGTGTTCCGTAAAACAAGTAAACAACAGAGCTACAGAGCCAAGGGCACTTCCAGTCTAGGGAATATACCTTGGGAAAACTGAATATCAAAAAGACACAGCCACCCCAAAATTTAGGGCTGCACTGCTTACAAGGACCTCCTTGGGTACACCTTAAATATCCCAGGAAATATAAAAATGGTTCAAAAAATTGTGGTACTTACGTACGATGGAATATCCCTCAGCCATGAAATCAATGTCATAAGACCAGAGCAGCAAAATGGGTGGATTCAGGTACGATGATTCTAAGTGAAATAAGTCACACAGAAAAAGAAACTTATCATAAGATATCACTTATGAAGATCCTGTAAACATGGCTACACTTGAACTGAGTTAGGAAAGAGAACAGTGTCTCACATTTAGAAAACACTCTTATGCCTGCTTAAGGGGGAAGGAGAGGTGGGGTGATGCATAAAACCAGAGTTTGATATAAGCACAGGTACCGTTCCAAAAACCAACTATGGAATAGACAAGACCTACACCTTCCTCAGTGAAAGGGACTCAAAACCCCATATTTCCCGCAGAGGAATATATCTGACTAGTAAGAATCTTAAAACCTATGTATTGATATGTCTCCGTAAGGGAATCAAGTGTGTCTAGACTGGGATAAATATGGCAGCGAGAATCAGCTCAAACCCACTATAAAAAGGAATTTCAAAAAAAAACCAAAAAAAACTGGGAAATTCTTTACAATTCCTTCAGGGTCTCTGATGAAACCTGAAATGACCCTATCTACAATGACAGCTGGATGTGGCATAAGGCTGGACACTTGGGACTGAGAGGATTGGTGAGATTGGGTGAGCAAATGCAGACCCTTTAAAGCAATAATGCATGGCACACATTCCATGGGTCCCAACTCTCCAGGTTGAAGGGAATATTACTACAGATATAACATGTACGGGAATCCTAGAGAACGGACACACTGTGAATACGAAAGGTTTCTAAAACTCAACGAATAGTCCCTCTCCTGGTGCTCCGGTTTGACTTTCCATCTGCTTTATTATCAACCTCCCAACTTGGAGAGACAGCCCCTTTAACCTCCTGGTTCGCACAGGTTGCCAATTTGGCAGAGGATGAAAGGGAAGAGGGAGAACCAATGAGAGAGTAGCTGTTAGGCATTTGGACGGGCACATATCACTGTAATTTCCCGGCAGGAAGAAGAATTAACCAAAGTCTCAGCCACCCACCGGGAATCAGTATAGATCCTGAACCAAAATTTTGGACTTGCGGTCAGCTCACCAAAAACGAGTTGAAAAATGGAGCTCAGGGGCACAGCAATTCACAAACTGGCCGAGTAATAAAGGACAACTATCGTCCAAAAATCTGTTGAGGGAAGGCAACGAGGCAGACTTGAAAGCGAGACAGAATAGCAGGAAACAGATTTCCAGAGGTACGTTGGAATCGCCTTTAAAGCACAGGAAGAGGGGCACAACTTCGACAATGATGCACTTGGCCCAAAAGGGCGTATGCGTTTTCTCCTGAATATATTCAGGAGAAAACGCATACGCCCTTTTAGGCCAAGCAAGGAAGCGGGCAATGCAAATCTGCACTACAAAGAAGTATCACTTCCCACCGGTCAAAAGGGACATCCACAAAATGTGTAAAAACCAGAAAGGCAAGACAGGCCCTGGAGAACAGGGAGCCTTGTTATGCTGATGGGCGGGATGTAAATTGCCAACTGCCTCTCTGGAGGAGTGCATTGTGTTCCCTAAAACAAGTAAACAACAGAGCTACAGAGCCAAGGGCACTTCCAGTCTAGGGAATATACCTTGGGAAAACTGAAAATCAAAAAGACACAGCCACCCCAAAATTTAGGGCTGCACTGCTTACAAGGACCTCCTTGGGTACACCTTAAATATCCCAGGAAATATAAAAATGGTTCAAAAAATTGTGGTACTTACGTACGATGGAATATCCCTCAGCCATGAAATCAATGTCATAAGACCAGTAGCAGCAAAATGGGTGGATTCAGGTACGATGATTCTAAGTGAAATAAGTCACACAGAAAAAGAAACTTATCATAAGATATCACTTATGAAGATCCTGTAAACATGGCTACACTTGAACTGAGTTAGGAAAGAGAACAGTGTCTCACATTTAGAAAACACTCTTATGCCTGCTTAAGGGGGAAGGAGAGGTGGGGTGATGCATAAAACCAGAGTTTGATATAAGCACAGGTACCGTTCCAAAAACCAACTATGGAATAGACAAGACCTACACCTTCCTCAGTGAAAGGGACTCAAAACCCCATATTTCCCGCAGAGGAATATATCTGACTAGTAAGAATCTTAAAACCTATGTATTGATATGTCTCCGTAAGGGAATCAAGTGTGTCTAGACTGGGATAAATATGGCAGCGAGAATCAGCTCAAACCCACTATAAAAAGGAATTTCAAAAATAAAACAAAAAAACTGGGAAATTCTTTACAATTCCTTCAGGGTCTCTGATGAAACCTGAAATGACCCTATCTACAATGACAGCTGGATGTGGCATAAGGCTGGACACTTGGGACTGAGAGGATTGGTGAGATTGGGTGAGCAAATGCAGACCCTTTAAAGCAATAATGCATGGCACACATTCCATGGGTCCCAACTCTCCAGGTTGAAGGGAATATTACTACAGATATAACATGTACGGGAATCCTAGAGAACGGACACACTGTGAATACGAAAGGTTTCTAAAACTCAACGAATAGTCCCTCTCCTGGTGCTCCGGTTTGACTTTCCATCTGCTTTATTATCAACCTCCCAACTTGGAGAGACAGCCCCTTTAACCTCCTGGTTCGCACAGGTTGCCAATTTGGCAGAGGATGAAAGGGAATAGGGAGAACCAATGAGAGAGTAGCTGTTAGGCATTTGGACGGGCACATATCACTGTAATTTCCCGGCAGGAAGAAGAATTAACCAAAGTCTCAGCCACCCACCGGGAATCAGTATAGATCCTGAACCAAAATTTTGGACTTGCGGTCAGCTCACCAAAAACGAGTTGAAAAATGGAGCTCAGGGGCACAGCAATTCACAAACTGGCCGAGTAATAAAGGACAACTATCGTCCAAAAATCTGTTGAGGGAAGGCAACAAGGCGGACTTGAAAGCGAGGCAGAATAGCAGGAAACAGATTTCAAGAGGTACGTTGGAATCACCTTTAAAGCACAGGAAGAGGGGCACATCTTCGACAATGATGCACTTGGCCCAAAAAGGGCATATGCGTTTTCTCCTGAATATATTCAGGAGAAAACGCATACGCCCTTTTTGGCCAAGCAAGCAAGCGGGCAATGCAAATCTGCACTACAAAGAAGTATCACTTCCCACCGGTCAAAAGGGACATCCACAAAATGTGTAAAAACCAGAAAGGCAAGACAGGCCCTGGAGAACAGGGTGCCTTGTTATGCTGATGGGCGGGATGTAAATTGCCAACTGCCTCTCTGGAGGAGTGCATTGTGTTCCCTAAAACAAGTAAACAACAGAGCTACAGAGCCAAGGGCACTTCCAGTCTAGGGAATATACCTTGGGAAAACTGAAAATCAAAAAGACACAGCCACCCCAAAATTTAGGGCTGCACTGCTTACAAGGACCTCAACTTGGGTACACCTTAAATATCCCAGGAAATATAAAAATGGTTCAAAAAATTGTGGTACTTACGTACGATGGAATATTCCTCAGCCATGAAATCAATGTCATAAGACCAGTAGCAGCAAAATGGGTGGATTCAGGTACGATGATTCTAAGTGAAATAAGTCACAGAGAAAAAGAAACTTATCATAAGATATCACTTATGAAGATCCTGTAAACATGGCTACACTTGAACTGAGTTAGGAAAGAGAACAGTGTCTCACATTTAGAAAACACTCTTATGCCTGCTTAAGGGGGAAGGAGAGGTGGGGTGATGCATAAAACCAGAGTTTGATATAAGCACAGGTACCGTTCCAAAAACCAACTATGGAATAGACAAGACCTACACCTTCCTCAGTGAAAGGGACTCAAAACCCCATATTTCCCGCAGAGGAATATATCTGACTAGTAAGAATCTTAAAACCTATGTATTGATATGTCTCCGTAAGGGAATCAAGTGTGTCTAGACTGGGATAAATATGGCAGCGAGAATCAGCTCAAACCCACTATAAAAAGGAATTTCAAAAATAAAACAAAAAAACTGGGAAATTCTTTACAATTCCTTCAGGGTCTCTGATGAAACCTGAAATGACCCTATCTACAATGACAGCTGGATGTGGCATAAGGCTGGACACTTGGGACTGAGAGGATTGGTGAGATTGGGTGAGCAAATGCAGACCCTTTAAAGCAATAATGCATGGCACACATTCCATGGGTCCCAACTCTCCAGGTTGAAGGGAATATTACTACAGATATAACATGTACGGGAATCCTAGAGAACGGACACACTGTGAATACGAAAGGTTTCTAAAACTCAACGAATAGTCCCTCTCCTGGTGCTCCGGTTTGACTTTCCATCTGCTTTATTATCAACCTCCCAACTTGGAGAGACAGCCCCTTTAACCTCCTGGTTCGCACAGGTTGCCAATTTGGCAGAGGATGAAAGGGAATAGGGAGAACCAATGAGAGAGTAGCTGTTAGGCATTTGGACGGGCACATATCACTGTAATTTCCCGGCAGGAAGAAGAATTAACCAAAGTCTCAGCCACCCACCGGGAATCAGTATAGATCCTGAACCAAAATTTTGGACTTGCGGTCAGCTCACCAAAAACGAGTTGAAAAATGGAGCTCAGGGGCACAGCAATTCACAAACTGGCCGAGTAATAAAGGACAACTATCGTCCAAAAATCTGTTGAGGGAAGGCAACGAGGCAGACTTGAAAGCGAGGCAGAATAGCAGGAAACAGATTTCCAGAGGTACGTTGGAATCGCCTTTAAAGCACAGGAAGAGGGGCACAACTTCGACAATGATGCACTTGGCCAAAAAGGGCGTATGTGTTTTCTCCTGAATATATTCAGGAGAAAACGCATACGCCCTTTTTGGCCAAGCAAGCAAGCGGGCAATGCAAATCTGCACTACAAAGAAGTATCACTTCCCACCGGTCAAAAGGGACATCCACAAAATGTGTAAAAACCAGAAAGGCAAGACAGGCCCTGGAGAACAGGGAGCCTTTTTATGCTGATGGGCGGGATGTAAATTGCCAACTGCCTCTCTGGAGGAGTGCATTGTGTTCCCTAAAACAAGTAAACAACAGAGCTACAGAGCCAAGGGCACTTCCAGTCTAGGGAATATACCTTGGGAAAACTGAAAATCAAAAAGACACAGCCACCCCAAAATTTAGGGCTGCACTGCTTATAAGGACCTCAACTTGGGTACACCTTAAATATCCCAGGAAATATAAAAATGGTTCAAAAAATTGTGGTACTTACGTACGATGGAATATCCCTCAGCCATGAAATCAATGTCATAAGACCAGTAGCAGCAAAATGGGTGGATTCAGGTACGATGATTCTAAGTGAAATAAGTCACACAGAAAAAGAAACTTATCATAAGATATCACTTATGAAGATCCTGTAAACATGGCTACACTTGAACTGAGTTAGGAAAGAGAACAGTGTCTCACATTTAGAAAACACTCTTATGCCTGCTTAAGGGGGAAGGAGAGGTGGGGTGATGCATAAAACCAGAGTTTGATATAAGCACAGGTACCGTTCCAAAAACCAACTATGGAATAGACAAGACCTACACCTTCCTCAGTGAAAGGGACTGAAAACCCCATATTTCCCGCAGAGGAATATATCTGACTAGTAAGAATCTTAAAACCTATGTATTGATATGTCTCCATAGGGGAATCAAGTGTGTCTAGACTGGGATAAATATGGCAGCGAGAATCAGCTCAAACACACTATAAAAAGGAATTTCAAAAATAAAACAGAAAAACTGGGAAATTCTTTACAATTCCTTCAGGGTCTCTGATGAAACCTGAAATGACCCTATCTACAATGACAGCTGGATGTGGCATAAGGCTGGACACTTGGGACTGAGAGGATTGGTGAGATTGGGTGAGCAAATGCAGACCCTTTAAAGCAATAATGCATGGCACACATTCCATGGGTCCCAACTCTCCAGGTTGAAGGGAATATTACTACAGATATAACATGTACGGGAATCCTAGAGAACGGACACACTGTGAATACGAAAGGTTTCTAAAACTCAACGAATAGTCCCTCTCCTGGTGCTCCGGTTTGACTTTCCATCTGCTTTATTATCAACCTCCCAACTTGGAGAGACAGCCCCTTTAACCTCCTGGTTCGCACATGTTGCCAATTTGCCAGAGGATGAAAGGGAAGAGGGAGAACCAATGAGAGAGTAGCTGTTAGGCATTTGGACGGGCACATATCACTGTAATTTCCCGGCAGGAAGAAGAATTAACCAAAGTCTCAGCCACCCACCGGGAATCAGTATAGATCCTGAACCAAAATTTTGGACTTGCGGTCAGCTCACCAAAAACGAGTTGAAAAATGGAGCTCAGGGGCACAGCAATTCACAAACTGGCCGAGTAATAAAGGACAACTATCGTCCAAAAATCTGTTGAGGGAAGGCAACGAGGCGGACTTGAAAGCGAGGCAGAATAGCAGGAAACAGATTTCCAGAGGTACGTTGGAATCGCCTTTAAAGCACAGGAAGAGGGGCACAACTTCGACAATGATGCACTTGGCCAAAAAGGGCGTATGCGTTTTCTCCTGAATATATTCAGGAGAAACCGCATACGCCCTTTTTGGCCAAGCAAGCAAGCGGGCAATGCAAATCTGCACTACAAAGAAGTATCACTTCCCACCGGTCAAAAGGGACATCCACAAAATGTGTAAAAACCAGAAAGGCAAGACAGGCCCTGGAGAACAGGGAGCCTTGTTATGCTGATGGGCGGGATGTAAATTGCCAACTGCCTCTCTGGAGGAGTGCATTGTGTTCCCTAAAACAAGTAAACAACAGAGCTACAGAGCCAAGGGCACTTCCAGTCTAGGGAATATACCTTGGGAAAACTGAAAATCAAAAAGACACAGCCACCCCAAAATTTAGGGCTGCACTGCTTACAAGGACCTCCTTGGGTACACCTTAAATATCCCAGGAAATATAAAAATGGTTCAAAAAATTGTGGTACTTACGTACGATGGAATATCCCTCAGCCATGAAATCAATGTCATAAGACCAGTAGCAGCAAAATGGGTGGATTCAGGTACGATGATTCTAAGTGAAATAAGTCACACAGAAAAAGAAACTTATCATAAGATATCACTTATGAAGATCCTGTAAACATGGCTACACTTGAACTGAGTTAGGAAAGAGAACAGTGTCTCACATTTAGAAAACACTCTTATGCCTGCTTAAGGGGGAAGGAGAGGTGGGGTGATGCATAAAACCAGAGTTTGATATAAGCACAGGTACCGTTCCAAAAACCAACTATGGAATAGACAAGACCTACACCTTCCTCAGTGAAAGGGACTCAAAACCCCATATTTCCCGCAGAGGAATATATCTGACTAGTAAGAATCTTAAAACCTATGTATTGATATGTCTCCGTAAGGGAATCAAGTGTGTCTAGACTGGGATAAATATGGCAGCGAGAATCAGCTCAAACCCACTATAAAAAGGAATTTCAAAAATAAAACAAAAAAACTGGGAAATTCTTTACAATTCCTTCAGGGTCTCTGATGAAACCTGAAATGACCCTATCTACAATGACAGCTGGATGTGGCATAAGGCTGGACACTTGGGACTGAGAGGATTGGTGAGATTGGGTGAGCAAATGCAGACCCTTTAAAGCAATAATGCATGGCACACATTCCATGGGTCCCAACTCTCCAGGTTGAAGGGAATATTACTACAGATATAACATGTACGGGAATCCTAGAGAACGGACACACTGTGAATACGAAAGGTTTCTAAAACTCAACGAATAGTCCCTCTCCTGGTGCTCCGGTTTGACTTTCCATCTGCTTTATTATCAACCTCCCAACTTGGAGAGACAGCCCCTTTAACCTCCTGGTTCGCACAGGTTGCCAATTTGGCAGAGGATGAAAGGGAATAGGGAGAACCAATGAGAGAGTAGCTGTTAGGCATTTGGACGGGCACATATCACTGTAATTTCCCGGCAGGAAGAAGAATTAACCAAAGTCTCAGCCACCCACCGGGAATCAGTATAGATCCTGAACCAAAATTTTGGACTTGCGGTCAGCTCACCAAAAACGAGTTGAAAAATGGAGCTCAGGGGCACAGCAATTCACAAACTGGCCGAGTAATAAAGGACAACTATCGTCCAAAAATCTGTTGAGGGAAGGCAACAAGGCGGACTTGAAAGCGAGGCAGAATAGCAGGAAACAGATTTCAAGAGGTACGTTGGAATCACCTTTAAAGCACAGGAAGAGGGGCACATCTTCGACAATGATGCACTTGGCCCAAAAAGGGCATATGCGTTTTCTCCTGAATATATTCAGGAGAAAACGCATACGCCCTTTTTGGCCAAGCAAGCAAGCGGGCAATGCAAATCTGCACTACAAAGAAGTATCACTTCCCACCGGTCAAAAGGGACATCCACAAAATGTGTAAAAACCAGAAAGGCAAGACAGGCCCTGGAGAACAGGGTGCCTTGTTATGCTGATGGGCGGGATGTAAATTGCCAACTGCCTCTCTGGAGGAGTGCATTGTGTTCCCTAAAACAAGTAAACAACAGAGCTACAGAGCCAAGGGCACTTCCAGTCTAGGGAATATACCTTGGGAAAACTGAAAATCAAAAAGACACAGCCACCCCAAAATTTAGGGCTGCACTGCTTACAAGGACCTCAACTTGGGTACACCTTAAATATCCCAGGAAATATAAAAATGGTTCAAAAAATTGTGGTACTTACGTACGATGGAATATTCCTCAGCCATGAAATCAATGTCATAAGACCAGTAGCAGCAAAATGGGTGGATTCAGGTACGATGATTCTAAGTGAAATAAGTCACAGAGAAAAAGAAACTTATCATAAGATATCACTTATGAAGATCCTGTAAACATGGCTACACTTGAACTGAGTTAGGAAAGAGAACAGTGTCTCACATTTAGAAAACACTCTTATGCCTGCTTAAGGGGGAAGGAGAGGTGGGGTGATGCATAAAACCAGAGTTTGATATAAGCACAGGTACCGTTCCAAAAACCAACTATGGAATAGACAAGACCTACACCTTCCTCAGTGAAAGGGACTCAAAACCCCATATTTCCCGCAGAGGAATATATCTGACTAGTAAGAATCTTAAAACCTATGTATTGATATGTCTCCGTAAGGGAATCAAGTGTGTCTAGACTGGGATAAATATGGCAGCGAGAATCAGCTCAAACCCACTATAAAAAGGAATTTCAAAAATAAAACAAAAAAACTGGGAAATTCTTTACAATTCCTTCAGGGTCTCTGATGAAACCTGAAATGACCCTATCTACAATGACAGCTGGATGTGGCATAAGGCTGGACACTTGGGACTGAGAGGATTGGTGAGATTGGGTGAGCAAATGCAGACCCTTTAAAGCAATAATGCATGGCACACATTCCATGGGTCCCAACTCTCCAGGTTGAAGGGAATATTACTACAGATATAACATGTACGGGAATCCTAGAGAACGGACACACTGTGAATACGAAAGGTTTCTAAAACTCAACGAATAGTCCCTCTCCTGGTGCTCCGGTTTGACTTTCCATCTGCTTTATTATCAACCTCCCAACTTGGAGAGACAGCCCCTTTAACCTCCTGGTTCGCACAGGTTGCCAATTTGGCAGAGGATGAAAGGGAATAGGGAGAACCAATGAGAGAGTAGCTGTTAGGCATTTGGACGGGCACATATCACTGTAATTTCCCGGCAGGAAGAAGAATTAACCAAAGTCTCAGCCACCCACCGGGAATCAGTATAGATCCTGAACCAAAATTTTGGACTTGCGGTCAGCTCACCAAAAACGAGTTGAAAAATGGAGCTCAGGGGCACAGCAATTCACAAACTGGCCGAGTAATAAAGGACAACTATCGTCCAAAAATCTGTTGAGGGAAGGCAACGAGGCAGACTTGAAAGCGAGGCAGAATAGCAGGAAACAGATTTCCAGAGGTACGTTGGAATCGCCTTTAAAGCACAGGAAGAGGGGCACAACTTCGACAATGATGCACTTGGCCAAAAAGGGCGTATGTGTTTTCTCCTGAATATATTCAGGAGAAAACGCATACGCCCTTTTTGGCCAAGCAAGCAAGCGGGCAATGCAAATCTGCACTACAAAGAAGTATCACTTCCCACCGGTCAAAAGGGACATCCACAAAATGTGTAAAAACCAGAAAGGCAAGACAGGCCCTGGAGAACAGGGAGCCTTTTTATGCTGATGGGCGGGATGTAAATTGCCAACTGCCTCTCTGGAGGAGTGCATTGTGTTCCCTAAAACAAGTAAACAACAGAGCTACAGAGCCAAGGGCACTTCCAGTCTAGGGAATATACCTTGGGAAAACTGAAAATCAAAAAGACACAGCCACCCCAAAATTTAGGGCTGCACTGCTTATAAGGACCTCAACTTGGGTACACCTTAAATATCCCAGGAAATATAAAAATGGTTCAAAAAATTGTGGTACTTACGTACGATGGAATATCCCTCAGCCATGAAATCAATGTCATAAGACCAGTAGCAGCAAAATGGGTGGATTCAGGTACGATGATTCTAAGTGAAATAAGTCACACAGAAAAAGAAACTTATCATAAGATATCACTTATGAAGATCCTGTAAACATGGCTACACTTGAACTGAGTTAGGAAAGAGAACAGTGTCTCACATTTAGAAAACACTCTTATGCCTGCTTAAGGGGGAAGGAGAGGTGGGGTGATGCATAAAACCAGAGTTTGATATAAGCACAGGTACCGTTCCAAAAACCAACTATGGAATAGACAAGACCTACACCTTCCTCAGTGAAAGGGACTGAAAACCCCATATTTCCCGCAGAGGAATATATCTGACTAGTAAGAATCTTAAAACCTATGTATTGATATGTCTCCATAGGGGAATCAAGTGTGTCTAGACTGGGATAAATATGGCAGCGAGAATCAGCTCAAACACACTATAAAAAGGAATTTCAAAAATAAAACAGAAAAACTGGGAAATTCTTTACAATTCCTTCAGGGTCTCTGATGAAACCTGAAATGACCCTATCTACAATGACAGCTGGATGTGGCATAAGGCTGGACACTTGGGACTGAGAGGATTGGTGAGATTGGGTGAGCAAATGCAGACCCTTTAAAGCAATAATGCATGGCACACATTCCATGGGTCCCAACTCTCCAGGTTGAAGGGAATATTACTACAGATATAACATGTACGGGAATCCTAGAGAACGGACACACTGTGAATACGAAAGGTTTCTAAAACTCAACGAATAGTCCCTCTCCTGGTGCTCCGGTTTGACTTTCCATCTGCTTTATTATCAACCTCCCAACTTGGAGAGACAGCCCCTTTAACCTCCTGGTTCGCACATGTTGCCAATTTGCCAGAGGATGAAAGGGAAGAGGGAGAACCAATGAGAGAGTAGCTGTTAGGCATTTGGACGGGCACATATCACTGTAATTTCCCGGCAGGAAGAAGAATTAACCAAAGTCTCAGCCACCCACTGGGAATCAGTATAGATCCTGAACCAAAATTTTGGACTTGCGGTCAGCTCACCAAAAACGAGTTGAAAAATGGAGCTCAGGGGCACAGCAATTCACAAACTGGCCGAGTAATAAAGGACAACTATCGTCCAAAAATCTGTTGAGGGAAGGCAACGAGGCGGACTTGAAAGCGAGGCAGAATAGCAGGAAACAGATTTCCAGAGGTACGTTGGAATCGCCTTTAAAGCACAGGAAGAGGGGCACAACTTCGACAATGATGCACTTGGCCAAAAAGGGTGTATGCGTTTTCTCCTGAATATATTCAGGAGAAACCGCATACGCCCTTTTTGGCCAAGCAAGCAAGCGGGCAATGCAAATCTGCACTACAAAGAAGTATCACTTCCCACCGGTCAAAAGGGACATCCACAAAATGTGTAAAAACCAGAAAGGCAAGACAGGCCCTGGAGAACAGGGAGCCTTGTTATGCTGATGGGCGGGATGTAAATTGCCAACTGCCTCTCTGGAGGAGTGCATTGTGTTCCCTAAAACAAGTAAACAACAGAGCTACAGAGCCAAGGGCACTTCCAGTCTAGGGAATATACCTTGGGAAAACTGAAAATCAAAAAGACACAGCCACCCCAAAATTTAGGGCTGCACTGCTTACAAGGACCTCCTTGGGTACACCTTAAATATCCCAGGAAATATAAAAATGGTTCAAAAAATTGTGGTACTTACGTACGATGGAATATCCCTCAGCCATGAAATCAATGTCATAAGACCAGTAGCAGCAAAATGGGTGGATTCAGGTACGATGATTCTAAGTGAAATAAGTCACACAGAAAAAGAAACTTATCATAAGATATCACTTATGAAGATCCTGTAAACATGGCTACACTTGAACTGAGTTAGGAAAGAGAACAGTGTCTCACATTTAGAAAACACTCTTATGCCTGCTTAAGGGGGAAGGAGAGGTGGGGTGATGCATAAAACCAGAGTTTGATATAAGCACAGGTACCGTTCCAAAAACCAACTATGGAATAGACAAGACCTACACCTTCCTCAGTGAAAGGGACTCAAAACCCCATATTTCCCGCAGAGGAATATATCTGACTAGTAAGAATCTTAAAACCTATGTATTGATATGTCTCCGTAAGGGAATCAAGTGTGTCTAGACTGGGATAAATATGGCAGCGAGAATCAGCTCAAACCCACTATAAAAAGGAATTTCAAAAATAAAACAAAAAAACTGGGAAATTCTTTACAATTCCTTCAGGGTCTCTGATGAAACCTGAAATGACCCTATCTACAATGACAGCTGGATGTGGCATAAGGCTGGACACTTGGGACTGAGAGGATTGGTGAGATTGGGTGAGCAAATGCAGACCCTTTAAAGCAATAATGCATGGCACACATTCCATGGGTCCCAACTCTCCAGGTTGAAGGGAATATTACTACAGATATAACATGTACGGGAATCCTAGAGAACGGACACACTGTGAATACGAAAGGTTTCTAAAACTCAACGAATAGTCCCTCTCCTGGTGCTCCGGTTTGACTTTCCATCTGCTTTATTATCAACCTCCCAACTTGGAGAGACAGCCCCTTTAACCTCCTGGTTCGCACAGGTTGCCAATTTGGCAGAGGATGAAAGGGAATAGGGAGAACCAATGAGAGAGTAGCTGTTAGGCATTTGGACGGGCACATATCACTGTAATTTCCCGGCAGGAAGAAGAATTAACCAAAGTCTCAGCCACCCACCGGGAATCAGTATAGATCCTGAACCAAAATTTTGGACTTGCGGTCAGCTCACCAAAAACGAGTTGAAAAATGGAGCTCAGGGGCACAGCAATTCACAAACTGGCCGAGTAATAAAGGACAACTATCGTCCAAAAATCTGTTGAGGGAAGGCAACAAGGCGGACTTGAAAGCGAGGCAGAATAGCAGGAAACAGATTTCAAGAGGTACGTTGGAATCACCTTTAAAGCACAGGAAGAGGGGCACATCTTCGACAATGATGCACTTGGCCCAAAAAGGGCATATGCGTTTTCTCCTGAATATATTCAGGAGAAAACGCATACGCCCTTTTTGGCCAAGCAAGCAAGCGGGCAATGCAAATCTGCACTACAAAGAAGTATCACTTCCCACCGGTCAAAAGGGACATCCACAAAATGTGTAAAAACCAGAAAGGCAAGACAGGCCCTGGAGAACAGGGTGCCTTGTTATGCTGATGGGCGGGATGTAAATTGCCAACTGCCTCTCTGGAGGAGTGCATTGTGTTCCCTAAAACAAGTAAACAACAGAGCTACAGAGCCAAGGGCACTTCCAGTCTAGGGAATATACCTTGGGAAAACTGAAAATCAAAAAGACACAGCCACCCCAAAATTTAGGGCTGCACTGCTTACAAGGACCTCAACTTGGGTACACCTTAAATATCCCAGGAAATATAAAAATGGTTCAAAAAATTGTGGTACTTACGTACGATGGAATATTCCTCAGCCATGAAATCAATGTCATAAGACCAGTAGCAGCAAAATGGGTGGATTCAGGTACGATGATTCTAAGTGAAATAAGTCACAGAGAAAAAGAAACTTATCATAAGATATCACTTATGAAGATCCTGTAAACATGGCTACACTTGAACTGAGTTAGGAAAGAGAACAGTGTCTCACATTTAGAAAACACTCTTATGCCTGCTTAAGGGGGAAGGAGAGGTGGGGTGATGCATAAAACCAGAGTTTGATATAAGCACAGGTACCGTTCCAAAAACCAACTATGGAATAGACAAGACCTACACCTTCCTCAGTGAAAGGGACTCAAAACCCCATATTTCCCGCAGAGGAATATATCTGACTAGTAAGAATCTTAAAACCTATGTATTGATATGTCTCCGTAAGGGAATCAAGTGTGTCTAGACTGGGATAAATATGGCAGCGAGAATCAGCTCAAACCCACTATAAAAAGGAATTTCAAAAATAAAACAAAAAAACTGGGAAATTCTTTACAATTCCTTCAGGGTCTCTGATGAAACCTGAAATGACCCTATCTACAATGACAGCTGGATGTGGCATAAGGCTGGACACTTGGGACTGAGAGGATTGGTGAGATTGGGTGAGCAAATGCAGACCCTTTAAAGCAATAATGCATGGCACACATTCCATGGGTCCCAACTCTCCAGGTTGAAGGGAATATTACTACAGATATAACATGTACGGGAATCCTAGAGAACGGACACACTGTGAATACGAAAGGTTTCTAAAACTCAACGAATAGTCCCTCTCCTGGTGCTCCGGTTTGACTTTCCATCTGCTTTATTATCAACCTCCCAACTTGGAGAGACAGCCCCTTTAACCTCCTGGTTCGCACAGGTTGCCAATTTGGCAGAGGATGAAAGGGAAGAGGGAGAACCAATGAGAGAGTAGCTGTTAGGCATTTGGACGGGCACATATCACTGTAATTTCCCGGCAGGAAGAAGAATTAACCAAAGTCTCAGCCACCCACCGGGAATCAGTATAGATCCTGAACCAAAATTTTGGACTTGCGGTCAGCTCACCAAAAACGAGTTGAAAAATGGAGCTCAGGGGCACAGCAATTCACAAACTGGCCGAGTAATAAAGGACAACTATCGTCCAAAAATCTGTTGAGGGAAGGCAACGAGGCAGACTTGAAAGCGAGGCAGAATAGCAGGAAACAGATTTCCAGAGGTACGTTGGAATCGCCTTTAAAGCACAGGAAGAGGGGCACAACTTCGACAATGATGCACTTGGCCCAAAAGTGCGTATGCGTTTTCTCCTGAATATATTCAGGAGAAAACGCATACGCCCTTTTAGGCCAAGCAAGGAAGCGGGCAATGCAAATCTGCACTACAAAGAAGTATCACTTCCCACCGGTCAAAAGGGACATCCACAAAATGTGTAAAAACCAGAAAGGCAAGACAGGCCCTGGAGAACAGGGAGCCTTGTTATGCTGATGGGCGGGATGTAAATTGCCAACTGCCTCTCTGGAGGAGTGCTTTGTGTTCCCTAAAACAAGTAAAGTACAGAGCTACAGAGCCAAGGGCACTTCCAGTCTAGGGAATATACCTTGGGAAAACTGAAAATAAATAAGGCAGAGCCACCCCAAAATTTAGGGCTGCACTGCTTACAAGGACCTCAACTTGGGTACACCTTAAATATCCCAGGAAATATAAAAATGGTTCAAAAAATTGTGGTACTTACGTACGATGGAATATCCCTCAGCCATGAAATCAATGTCATAAGACCAGTAGCAGCAAAATGGGTGGATTCAGGTACGATGATTCTAAGTGAAATAAGTCACACAGAAAAAGAAACTTATCATAAGATATCACTTATGAAGATCCTGTAAACATGGCTACACTTGAACTGAGTTAGGAAAGAGAACAGTGTCTCACATTTAGAAAACACTCTTATGCCTGCTTAAGAGGGAAGGAGAGGTGGGGTGATGCATAAAACCAGAGTTTGATATAAGCACAGGTACCGTTCCAAAAACCAACTATGGAATAGACAAGACCTACACCTTCCTCAGTGAAAGGGACTCAAAACCCCATATTTCCAGCAGAGGAATATATCTGACTAGTAAGAATCTTAAAACCTATGTATTGATATGTCTCCATAAGGGAATCAAGTGTGTCTAGACTGGGATAAATATGGCAGCGAGAATCAGCTCAAACCCACTATAAAAAGGAATTTCAAAAATAAAACAAAAAAACTGGGAAATTCTTTACAATTCCTTCAGGGTCTCTGATGAAACCTGAAATGACCCTATCTACAATGACAGCTGGATGTGGCATAAGGCTGGACACTTGGGACTGAGAGGATTGGTGAGATTGGGTGAGCAAATGCAGACCCTTTAAAGCAATAATGCATGGCACACATTCCATGGGTCCCAACTCTCCAGGTTGAAGGGAATATTACTACAGATATAACATGTACGGGAATCCTAGAGAACGGACACACTGTGAATACGAAAGGTTTCTAAAACTCAACGAATAGTCCCTCTCCTGGTGCTCCGGTTTGACTTTCCATCTGCTTTATTATCAACCTCCCAACTTGGAGAGACAGCCCCTTTAACCTCCTGGTTCGCACAGGTTGCCAATTTGGCAGAGGATGAAAGGGAATAGGGAGAACCAATGAGAGAGTAGCTGTTAGGCATTTGGACGGGCACATATCACTGTAATTTCCCGGCAGGAAGAAGAATTAACCAAAGTCTCAGCCACCCACCGGGAATCAGTATAGATCCTGAACCAAAATTTTGGACTTGCGGTCAGCTCACCAAAAACGAGTTGAAAAATGGAGCTCAGGGGCACAGCAATTCACAAACTGGCCGAGTAATAAAGGACAACTATCGTCCAAAAATCTGTTGAGGGAAGGCAACGAGGCGGACTTGAAAGCGAGGCAGAATAGCAGGAAACAGATTTCAAGAGGTACGTTGGAATCGCCTTTAAAGCACAGGAAGAGGGGCACAACTTCGACAATGATGCACTTGGCCAAAAAGGGCGTATGCGTTTTCTCCTGAATATATTCAGGAGAAAACGCATACGCCCTTTTTGGCCAAGCAAGCAAGCGGGCAATGCAAATCTGCACTACAAAGAAGTATCACTTCCCACCGGTCAAAAGGGACATCCACAAAATGTGTAAAAACCAGAAAGGCAAGACAGGCCCTGGAGAACAGGGAGCCTTTTTATGCTGATGGGCGGGATGTAAATTGCCAACTGCCTCTCTGGAGGAGTGCATTGTGTTCCCTAAAACAAGTAAACAACAGAGCTACAGAGCCAAGGGCACTTCCAGTCTAGGGAATATACCTTGGGAAAACTGAAAATCAAAAAGACACAGCCACCCCAAAATTTAGGGCTGCACTGCTTATAAGGACCTCAACTTGGGTACACCTTAAATATCCCAGGAAATATAAAAATGGTTCAAAAAATTGTGGTACTTACGTACGATGGAATATCCCTCAGCCATGAAATCAATGTCATAAGACCAGTAGCAGCAAAATGGGTGGATTCAGGTACGATGATTCTAAGTGAAATAAGTCACAGAGAAAAAGAAACTTATCATAAGATATCACTTATGAAGATCCTGTAAACATGGCTACACTTGAACTGAGTTAGGAAAGAGAACAGTGTCTCACATTTAGAAAACACTCTTATGCCTGCTTAAGGGGGAAGGAGAGGTGGGGTGATGCATAAAACCAGAGTTTGATATAAGCACAGGTACCGTTCCAAAAACCAACTATGGAATAGACAAGACCTACACCGTCCTCAGTGAAAGGGACTCAAAACCCCATATTTCCCGCAGAGGAATATATCTGACTAGTAAGAATCTTAAAACCTATGTATTGATATGTCTCCGTAAGGGAATCAAGTGTGTCTAGACTGGGATAAATATGGCAGCGAGAATCAGCTCAAACCCACTATAAAAAGGAATTTCAAAAATAAAACAAAAAAACTGGGAAATTCTTTACAATTCCTTCAGGGTCTCTGATGAAACCTGAAATGACCCTATCTACAATGACAGCTGGATGTGGCATAAGGCTGGACACTTGGGACTGAGAGGATTGGTGAGATTGGGTGAGCAAATGCAGACCCTTTAAAGCAATAATGCATGGCACACATTCCATGGGTCCCAACTCTCCAGGTTGAAGGGAATATTACTACAGATATAACATGTACGGGAATCCTAGAGAACGGACACACTGTGAATACGAAAGGTTTCTAAAACTCAACGAATAGTCCCTCTCCTGGTGCTCCGGTTTGACTTTCCATCTGCTTTATTATCAACCTCCCAACTTGGAGAGACAGCCCCTTTAACCTCCTGGTTCGCACAGGTTGCCAATTTGGCAGAGGATGAAAGGGAAGAGGGAGAACCAATGAGAGAGTAGCTGTTAGGCATTTGGACGGGCACATATCACTGTAATTTCCCGGCAGGAAGAAGAATTAAACAAAGTCTCAGCCACCCACCGGGAATCAGTATAGATCCTGAACCAAAATTTTGGACTTGCGGTCAGCTCACCAAAAACGAGTTGAAAAATGGAGCTCAGGGGCACAGCAATTCACAAACTGGCCGAGTAATAAAGGACAACTATCGTCCAAAAATCTGTTGAGGGAAGGCAACGAGGCGGACTTGAAAGCGAGGCAGAATAGCAGGAAACAGATTTCAAGAGGTACGTTGGAATCGCCTTTAAAGCACAGGAAGAGGGGCACAACTTCGACAATGATGCACTTGGCCAAAAAGGGCGTATGCGTTTTCTCCTGAATATATTCAGGAGAAAACGCATACGCCCTTTTTGGCCAAGCAAGCAAGCGGGCAATGCAAATCTGCACTACAAAGAAGTATCACTTCCCACCGGTCAAAAGGGACATCCACAAAATGTGTAAAAACCAGAAAGGCAAGACAGGCCCTGGAGAACAGGGAGCCTTTTTATGCTGATGGGCGGGATGTAAATTGCCAACTGCCTCTCTGGAGGAGTGCATTGTGTTCCCTAAAACAAGTAAACAACAGAGCTACAGAGCCAAGGGCACTTCCAGTCTAGGGAATATACCTTGGGAAAACTGAAAATCAAAAAGACACAGCCACCCCAAAATTTAGGGCTGCACTGCTTATAAGGACCTCAACTTGGGTACACCTTAAATATCCCAGGAAATATAAAAATGGTTCAAAAAATTGTGGTACTTACGTACGATGGAATATCCCTCAGCCATGAAATCAATGTCATAAGACCAGTAGCAGCAAAATGGGTGGATTCAGGTACGATGATTCTAAGTGAAATAAGTCACAGAGAAAAAGAAACTTATCATAAGATATCACTTATGAAGATCCTGTAAACATGGCTACACTTGAACTGAGTTAGGAAAGAGAACAGTGTCTCACATTTAGAAAACACTCTTATGCCTGCTTAAGGGGGAAGGAGAGGTGGGGTGATGCATAAAACCAGAGTTTGATATAAGCACAGGTACCGTTCCAAAAACCAACTATGGAATAGACAAGACCTACACCTTCCTCAGTGAAAGGGACTCAAAACCCCATATTTCCCGCAGAGGAATATATCTGACTAGTAAGAATCTTAAAACCTATGTATTGATATGTCTCCATAAGGGAATCAAGTGTGTCTAGACTGGGATAAATATGGCAGCGAGAATCAGCTCAAACACACTATAAAAAGGAATTTCAAAAATAAAACAGAAAAACTGGGAAATTCTTTACAATTCCTTCAGGGTCTCTGATGAAACCTGAAATGACCCTATCTACAATGACAGCTGGATGTGGCATAAGGCTGGACACTTGGGACTGAGAGGATTGGTGAGATTGGGTGAGCAAATGCAGACCCTTTAAAGCAATAATGCATGGCACACATTCCATGGGTCCCAACTCTCCAGGTTGAAGGGAATATTACTACAGATATAACATGTACAGGAATCCTAGAGAACGGACACACTGTGAATACGAAAGGTTTCTAAAACTCAACGAATAGTCCCTCTCCTGGTGCTCCGGTTTGACTTTCCATCTGCTTTATTATCAACCTCCCAACTTGGAGAGACAGCCCCTTTAACCTCCTGGTTCGCACAGGTTGCCAATTTGGCAGAGGATGAAAGGGAAGAGGGAGAACCAATGAGAGAGTAGCTGTTAGGCATTTGGACGGGCACATATCACTGTAATTTCCCGGCAGGAAGAAGAATTAACCAAAGTCTCAGCCACCCACCGGGAATCAGTATAGATCCTGAACCAAAATTTTGGGCTTGCGGTCAGCTCACCAAAAACTAGTTGAAAAATGGAGCTCAGGGGCACAGCAATTCACAAACTGGCCGAGTAATAAAGGACAACTATCGTCCAAAAATCTGTTGAGGGAAGGCAACGAGGCGGACTTGAAAGCGAGGCAGAATAGCAGGAAACAGATTTCCAGAGGTACGTTGGAATCGCCTTTAAAGCACAGGAAGAGGGGCACAACTTCGACAATGATGCACTTGGCCAAAAAGGGCGTATGCGTTTTCTCCTGAATATATTCAGGAGAAACCGCATACGCCCTTTTTGGACAAGCAAGCAAGCGGGCAATGCAAATCTGCACTACAAAGAAGTATCACTTCCCACCGGTCAAAAGGGACATCCACAAAATGTGTAAAAACCAGAAAGGCAAGACAGGCCCTGGAGAACAGGGATCCTTGTTATGCTGATGGGCGGGATGTAAATTGCCAACTGCCTCTCTGGAGGAGTGCATTGTGTTCCCTAAAACAAGTAAACAACAGAGCTACAGAGCCAAGGGCACTTCCAGTCTAGGGAATATACCTTGGGAAAACTGAAAATCAAAAAGACACAGCCACCCCAAAATTTAGGGCTGCACTGCTTACAAGGACCTCCTTGGGTACACCTTAAATATCCCAGGAAATATAAAAATGGTTCAAAAAATTGTGGTACTTACGTACGATGGAATATCCCTCAGCCATGAAATCAATGTCATAAGACCAGTAGCAGCAAAATGGGTGGATTCAGGTACGATGATTCTAAGTGAAATAAGTCACACAGAAAAAGAAACTTATCATAAGATATCACTTATGAAGATCCTGTAAACATGGCTACACTTGAACTGAGTTAGGAAAGAGAACAGTGTCTCACATTTAGAAAACACTCTTATGCCTGCTTAAGGGGGAAGGAGAGGTGGGGTGATGCATAAAACCAGAGTTTGATATAAGCACAGGTACCGTTCCAAAAACCAACTATGGAATAGACAAGACCTACACCTTCCTCAGTGAAAGGGACTCAAAACCCCATATTTCCCGCAGAGGAATATATCTGACTAGTAAGAATCTTAAAACCTATGTATTGATATGTCTCCGTAAGGGAATCAAGTGTGTCTAGACTGGGATAAATATGGCAGCGAGAATCAGCTCAAACCCACTATAAAAAGGAATTTCAAAAATAAAACAAAAAAACTGGGAAATTCTTTACAATTCCTTCAGGGTCTCTGATGAAACCTGAAATGACCCTATCTACAATGACAGCTGGATGTGGCATGAGGCTGGACACTTGGGACTGAGAGGATTGGTGAGATTGGGTGAGCAAATGCAGACCCTTTAAAGCAATAATGCATGGCACACATTCCATGGGTCCCAACTCTCCAGGTTGAAGGGAATATTACTACAGATATAACATGTACGGGAATCCTAGAGAACGGACACACTGTGAATACGAAAGGTTTCTAAAACTCAACGAATAGTCCCTCTCCTGGTGCTCCGGTTTGACTTTCCATCTGCTTTATTATCAACCTCCCAACTTGGAGAGACAGCCCCTTTAACCTCCTGGTTCGCACAGGTTGCCAATTTGGCAGAGGATGAAAGGGAAGAGGGAGAACCAATGAGAGAGTAGCTGTTAGGCATTTGGACGGGCACATATCACTGTAATTTCCCGGCAGGAAGAAGAATTAACCAAAGTCTCAGCCACCCACCGGGAATCAGTATAGATCCTGAACCAAAATTTTGGACTTGCGGTCAGCTCACCAAAAACGAGTTGAAAAATGGAGCTCAGGGGCACAGCAATTCACAAACTGGCCGAGTAATAAAGGACAACTATCGTCCAAAAATCTGTTGAGGGAAGGCAACAAGGCGGACTTGAAAGCGAGGCAGAATAGCAGGAAACAGATTTCAAGAAGTACGTTGGAATCACCTTTAAAGCACAGGAAGAGGGGCACAACTTCGACAATGATGCACTTGGCCAAAAAGGGCGTATGCGTTTTCTCCTGAATATATTCAGGAGAAAACGCATACGCCCTTTTTGGCCAAGCAAGCAAGCGGGCAATGCAAATCTGCACTACAAAGAAGTATCACTTCCCACCGGTCAAAAGGGACATCCACAAAATGTGTAAAAACCAGAAAGGCAAGACAGGCCCTGGAGAACAGGGAGCCTTGTTATGCTGATGGGCGGGATGTAAATTGCCAACTGCCTCTCTGGAGGAGTGCTTTGTGTTCCCTAAAACAAGTAAAGTACAGAGCTACAGAGCCAAGGGCACTTCCAGTCTAGGGAATATACCTTGGGAAAACTGAAAATAAATAAGGCAGAGCCACCCCAAAATTTAGGGCTGCACTGCTTACAAGGACCTCAACTTGGGTACACCTTAAATATCCCAGGAAATATAAAAATGGTTCAAAAAATTGTGGTACTTACGTACGATGGAATATCCCTCAGCCATGAAATCAATGTCATAAGACCAGTAGCAGCAAAATGGGTGGATTCAGGTACGATGATTCTAAGTGAAATAAGTCACACAGAAAAAGAAACTTATCATAAGATATCACTTATGAAGATCCTGTAAACATGGCTACACTTGAACTGAGTTAGGAAAGAGAACAGTGTCTCACATTTAGAAAACACTCTTATGCCTGCTTAAGGGGGAAGGAGAGGTGGGGTGATGCATAAAACCAGAGTTTGATATAAGCACAGGTACCGTTCCAAAAACCAACTATGGGATAGACAAGACCTACACCTTCCTCAGTGAAAGGGACTCAAAACCCCATATTTCCCGCAGAGGAATATATCTGACTAGTAAGAATCTTAAAACCTATGTATTGATATGTCTCCATAAGGGAATCAAGTGTGTCTAGACTGGGATAAATATGGCAGTGAGAATCAGCTCAAACCCACTATAAAAAGGAATTTCAAAAATAAAACAAAAAAACTGGGAAATTCTTTACAATTCCTTCAGGGTCTCTGATGAAACCTGAAATGACCCTATCTACAATGACAGCTGGATGTGGCATAAGGCTGGACACTTGGGACTGAGAGGATTGGTGAGATTGGGTGAGCAAATGCAGACCCTTTAAAGCAATAATGCATGGCACACATTCCATGGGTCCCAACTCTCCAGGTTGAAGGGAATATTACTACAAATATAACATGTACGGGAATCCTAGAGAACGGACACACTGTGAATACGAAAGGTTTCTAAAACTCAACGAATAGTCCCTCTCCTGGTGCTCCGGTTTGACTTTCCATCTGCTTTATTATCAACCTCCCAACTTGGAGAGACAGCCCCTTTAACCTCCTGGTTCGCACAGGTTGCCAATCTGGCAGAGGATGAAAGGGAATAGGGAGAACCAATGAGAGAGTAGCTGTTAGGCATTTGGACGGGCACATATCACTGTAATTTCCCGGCAGGAAGAAGAATTAACCAAAGTCTCAGCCACCCACCGGGAATCAGTATAGATCCTGAACCAAAATTTTGGACTTGCGGTCAGCTCACCAAAAACGAGTTGAAAAATGGAGCTCAGGGGCACAGCAATTCACAAACTGGCCGAGTAATAAAGGACAACTATCGTCCAAAAATCTGTTGAGGGAAGGCAACGAGGCGGACTTGAAAGCGAGGCAGAATAGCAGGAAACAGATTTCCAGAGGTACGTTGGAATCGCCTTTAAAGCACAGGAAGAGGGGCACAACTTCGACAATGATGCACTTGGCCAAAAAGGGCGTATGCGTTTTCTCCTGAATATATTCAGGAGAAAACGCATACGCCCTTTTTGGCCAAGCAAGCAAGCGGGCAATGCAAATCTGCACTACAAAGAAGTATCACTTCCCACCGGTCAAAAGGGACATCCACAAAATGTGTAAAAACCAGAAAGGCAAGACAGGCCCTGGAGAACAGGGAGCCTTGTTATGCTGATGGGCGGGATGTAAATTGCCAACTGCCTCTCTGGAGGAGTGCATTGTGTTCCCTAAAACAAGTAAACAACAGAGCTACAGAGCCAAGGGCACTTCCAGTCTAGGGAATATACCTTGGGAAAACTGAAAATCAAAAAGACACAGCCACCCCAAAATTTAGGGCTGCACTGCTTACAAGGACCTCCTTGGGTACACCTTAAATATCCCAGGAAATATAAAAATGGTTCAAAAAATTGTGGTACTTACGTACGATGGAATATCCCTCAGCCATGAAATCAATGTCATAAGACCAGTAGCAGCAAAATGGGTGGATTCAGGTACGATGATTCTAAGTGAAATAAGTCACACAGAAAAAGAAACTTATCATAAGATATCACTTATGAAGATCCTGTAAACATGGCTACACTTGAACTGAGTTAGGAAAGAGAACAGTGTCTCACATTTAGAAAACACTCTTATGCCTGCTTAAGGGGGAAGGAGAGGTGGGGTGATGCATAAAACCAGAGTTTGATATAAGCACAGGTACCGTTCCAAAAACCAACTATGGAATAGACAAGACCTACACCTTCCTCAGTGAAAGGGACTCAAAACCCCATATTTCCCGCAGAGGAATATATCTGACTAGTAAGAATCTTAAAACCTATGTATTGATATGTCTCCATAAGGGAATCAAGTGTGACTAGACTGGGATAAATATGGCAGCGAGAATCAGCTCAAACCCACTATAAAAAGGAATTTCAAAAATAAAACAAAAAAACTGGGAAATTCTTTACAATTCCTTCAGGGTCTCTGATGAAACCTGAAATGACCCTATCTACAATGACAGCTGGATGTGGCATAAGGCTGGACACTTGGGACTGAGAGGATTGGTGAGATTGGGTGAGCAAATGCAGACCCTTTAAAGCAATAATGCATGGCACACATTCCATGGGTCCCAACTCTCCAGGTTGAAGGGAATATTACTACAGATATAACATGTACGGGAATCCTAGAGAACGGACACACTGTGAATACGAAAGGTTTCTAAAACTCAACGAATAGTCCCTCTCCTGGTGCTCCGGTTTGAATTTCCATCTGCTTTATTATCAACCTCCCAACTTGGAGAGACAGCCCCTTTAACCTCCTGGTTCGCACAGGTTGCCAATTTGGCAGAGGATGAAAGGGAATAGGGAGAACCAATGAGAGAGTAGCTGTTAGGCATTTGGACGGGCACATATCACTGTAATTTCCCGGCAGGAAGAAGAATTAACCAAAGTCTCAGCCACCCACAGGGAATCAGTATAGATCCTGAACCAAAATTTTGGACTTGCGGTCAGCTCACCAAAAAAGAGTTGAAAAATGGAGATCAGGGGCACAGCAATTCACAAACTGGCCGAGTAATAAAGGACAACTATCGTCCAAAAATCTGTTGAGGGAAGGCAACAAGGCGGACTTGAAAGCGAGGCAGAATAGCAGGAAACAGATTTCAAGAGGTACGTTGGAATCACCTTTAAAGCACAGGAAGAGGGGCACAACTTCGACAATGATGCACTTGGCCCAAAAGGGCGTATGCGTTTTCTCCTGAATATATTCAGGAGAAAACGCATACGCCCTTTTTGGCCAAGCAAGCAAGCGGGCAATGCAAATCTGCACTACAAAGAAGTATCACTTCCCACCGGTCAAAAGGGACATCCACAAAATGTGTAAAAACCAGAAAGGCAAGACAGGCCCTGGAGAACAGGGTGCCTTGTTATGCTGATGGGCGGGATGTAAATTGCCAACTGCCTCTCTGGAGGAGTGCATTGTGTTCCCTAAAACAAGTAAACAACAGAGCTACAGAGCCAAGGGCACTTCCAGTCTAGGGAATATACCTTGGGAAAACTGAAAATCAAAAAGACACAGCCACCCCAAAATTTAGGGCTGCACTGCTTACAAGGACCTCAACTTGGGTACACCTTAAATATCCCAGGAAATATAAAAATGGTTCAAAAAATTGTGGTACTTACGTACGATGGAATATCCCTCAGCCATGAAATCAATGTCATAAGACCAGTAGCAGCAAAATGGGTGGATTCAGGTACGATGATTCTAAGTGAAATAAGTCACAGAGAAAAAGAAACTTATCATAAGATATCACTTATGAAGATCCTGTAAACATGGCTACACTTGAACTGAGTTAGGAAAGAGAACAGTGTCTCACATTTAGAAAACACTCTTATGCCTGCTTAAGGGGGAAGGAGAGGTGGGGTGATGCATAAAACCAGAGTTTGATATAAGCACAGGTACCGTTCCAAAAACCAACTATGGAATAGACAAGACCTACACCTTCCTCAGTGAAAGGGACTCAAAACCCCATATTTCCCGCAGAGGAATATATCTGACTAGTAAGAATCTTAAAACCTATGTATTGATATGTCTCCGTAAGGGAATCAAGTGTGTCTAGACTGGGATAAATATGGCAGCGAGAATCAGCTCAAACCCACTATAAAAAGGAATTTCAAAAATAAAACAAAAAAACTGGGAAATTCTTTACAATTCCTTCAGGGTCTCTGATGAAACCTGAAATGACCCTATCTACAATGACAGCTGGATGTGGCATAAGGCTGGACACTAGGGACTGAGAGGATTGGTGAGATTGGGTGAGCAAATGCAGACCCTTTAAAGCAATAATGCATGGCACACATTCCATGGGTCCCAACTCTCCAGGTTGAAGGGAATATTACTACAGATATAACATGTACGGGAATCCTAGAGAACGGACACACTGTGAATACGAAAGGTTTCTAAAACTCAACGAATAGTCCCTCTCCTGGTGCTCCGGTTTGACTTTCCATCTGCTTTATTATCAACCTCCCAACTTGGAGAGACAGCCCCTTTAACCTCCTGGTTCGCACAGGTTGCCAATCTGGCAGAGGATGAAAGGGAATAGGGAGAACCAATGAGAGAGTAGCTGTTAGGCATTTGGACGGGCACATATCACTGTAATTTCCCGGCAGGAAGAAGAATTAACCAAAGTCTCAGCCACCCACCGGGAATCAGTATAGATCCTGAACGAAAATTTTGGACTTGCGGTCAGCTCACCAAAAACGAGTTGAAAAATGGAGCTCAGGGGCACAGCAATTCACAAACTGGCCGAGTAATAAAGGACAACTATCGTCCAAAAATCTGTTGAGGGAAGGCAACGAGGCGGACTTGAAAGCGAGGCAGAATAGCAGGAAACAGATTTCCAGAGGTACGTTGGAATCGCCTTTAAAGCACAGGAAGAGGGGCACAACTTCGACAATGATGCACTTGGCCAAAAAGGGCGTATGCGTTTTCTCCTGAATATATTCAGGAGAAAACGCATACGCCCTTTTTGGCCAAGCAAGCAAGCGGGCAATGCAAATCTGCACTACAAAGAAGTATCACTTCCCACCGGTCAAAAGGGACATCCACAAAATGTGTAAAAACCAGAAAGGCAAGACAGGCCCTGGAGAACAGGGAGCCTTGTTATGCTGATGGGCGGGATGTAAATTGCCAACTGCCTCTCTGGAGGAGTGCATTGTGTTCCCTAAAACAAGTAAACAACAGAGCTACAGAGCCAAGGGCACTTCCAGTCTAGGGAATATACCTTGGGAAAACTGAAAATCAAAAAGACACAGCCACCCCAAAATTTAGGGCTGCACTGCTTACAAGGACCTCCTTGGGTACACCTTAAATATCCCAGGAAATATAAAAATGGTTCAAAAAATTGTGGTACTTACGTACGATGGAATATCCCTCAGCCATGAAATCAATGTCATAAGACCAGTAGCAGCAAAATGGGTGGATTCAGGTACGATGATTCTAAGTGAAATAAGTCACACAGAAAAAGAAACTTATCATAAGATATCACTTATGAAGATCCTGTAAACATGGCTACACTTGAACTGAGTTAGGAAAGAGAACAGTGTCTCACATTTAGAAAACACTCTTATGCCTGCTTAAGGGGGAAGGAGAGGTGGGGTGATGCATAAAACCAGAGTTTGATATAAGCACAGGTACCGTTCCAAAAACCAACTATGGGATAGACAAGACCTACACCTTCCTCAGTGAAAGGGACTCAAAACCCCATATTTCCCGCAGAGGAATATATCTGACTAGTAAGAATCTTAAAACCTATGTATTGATATGTCTCCGTAAGGGAATCAAGTGTGTCTAGACTGGGATAAATATGGCAGCGAGAATCAGCTCAAACCCACTATAAAAAGGAATTTCAAAAACAAAACAAAAAAACTGGGAAATTCTTTACAATTCCTTCAGGGTCTCTGATGAAACCTGAAATGACCCTATCTACAATGACAGCTGGATGTGGCATAAGGCTGGACACTTGGGACTGAGAGGATTGGTGAGATTGGGTGAGCAAATGCAGACCCTTTAAAGCAATAATGCATGGCACACATTCCATGGGTCCCAACTCTCCAGGTTGAAGGGAATATTACTACAGATATAACATGTACGGGAATCCTAGAGAACGGACACACTGTGAATACGAAAGGTTTCTAAAACTCAACGAATAGTCCCTCTCCTGGTGCTCCGGTTTGACTTTCCATCTGCTTTATTATCAACCTCCCAACTTGGAGAGACAGCCCCTTTAACCTCCTGGTTCGCACAGGTTGCCAATTTGGCAGAGGATGAAAGGGAATAGGGAGAACCAATGAGAGAGTAGCTGTTAGGCATTTGGACGGGCACATATCACTGTAATTTCCCGGCAGGAAGAAGAATTAACCAAAGTCTCAGCCACCCACCGGGAATCAGTATAGATCCTGAACCAAAATTTTGGACTTGCGGTCAGCTCACCAAAAACGAGTTGAAAAATGGAGCTCAGGGGCACAGCAATTCACAAACTGGCCGAGTAATAAAGGACAACTATCGTCCAAAAATCTGTTGAGGGAAGGCAACAAGGCGGACTTGAAAGCGAGGCAGAATAGCAGGAAACAGATTTCAAGAGGTACGTTGGAATCACCTTTAAAGCACAGGAAGAGGGGCACAACTTCGACAATGATGCACTTGGCCCAAAAGGGCGTATGCGTTTTCTCCTGAATATATTCAGGAGAAAACGCATACGCCCTTTTTGGCCAAGCAAGCAAGCGGGCAATGCAAATCTGCACTACAAAGAAGTATCACTTCCCACCGGTCAAAAGGGACATCCACAAAATGTGTAAAAACCAGAAAGGCAAGACAGGCCCTGGAGAACAGGGTGCGTTGTTATGCTGATGGGCGGGATGTAAATTGCCAACTGCCTCTCTGGAGGAGTGCATTGTGTTCCCTAAAACAAGTAAACAACAGAGCTACAGAGCCAAGGGCACTTCCAGTCTAGGGAATATACCTTGGGAAAACTGAAAATCAAAAAGACACAGCCACCCCAAAATTTAGGGCTGCACTGCTTACAAGGACCTCAACTTGGGTACACCTTAAATATCCCAGGAAATATAAAAATGGTTCAAAACATTGTGGTACTTACGTACGATGGAATATCCCTCAGCCATGAAATCAATGTCATAAGACCAGTAGCAGCAAAATGGGTGGATTCAGGTACGATGATTCTAAGTGAAATAAGTCACACAGAAAAAGAAACTTATCATAAGATATCACTTATGAAGATCCTGTAAACATGGCTACACTTGAACTGAGTTAGGAAAGAGAACAGTGTCTCACATTTAGAAAACACTCTTATGCCTGCTTAAGGGGGAAGGAGAGGTGGGGTGATGCATAAAACCAGAGTTTGATATAAGCACAGGTACCGTTCCAAAAACCAACTATGGAATAGACAAGACCTACACCTTCCTCAGTGAAAGGGACTCAAAACCCCATATTTCCCACAGAGGAATATATCTGACTAGTAAGAATCTTAAAACCTATGTATTGATATGTCTCCGTAAGGGAATCAAGTGTGTCTAGACTGGGATAAATATGGCAGCGAGAATCAGCTCAAACCCACTATAAAAAGGAATTTCAAAAATAAAACAAAAAAACTGGGAAATTCTTTACAATTCCTTCAGGGTCTCTGATGAAACCTGAAATGACCCTATCTACAATGACAGCTGGATGTGGCATAAGGCTGGACACTTGGGACTGAGAGGATTGGTGAGATTGGGTGAGCAAATGCAGACCCTTTAAAGCAATAATGCATGGCACACATTCCATGGGTCCCAACTCTCCAGGTTGAAGGGAATATTACTACAGATATAACATGTACGGGAATCCTAGAGAACGGACACACTGTGAATACGAAAGGTTTCTAAAACTCAACGAATAGTCCCTCTCCTGGTGCTCCGGTTTGACTTTCCATCTGCTTTATTATCAACCTCCCAACTTGGAGAGACAGCCCCTTTAACCTCCTGGTTTGCACAGGTTGCCAATTTGGCAGAGGATGAAAGGGAAGAGGGAGAACCAATGAGAGAGTAGCTGTTAGGCATTTGGACGGGCACATATCACTGTAATTTCCCGGCAGGAAGAAGAATTAACCAAAGTCTCAGCCACCCACCGGGAATCAGTATAGATCCTGAACCAAAATTTTGGACTTGCGGTCAGCTCACCAAAAACGAGTTGAAAAATGGAGCTCAGTGTCACAGCAATTCACAAACTGGCCGAGTAATAAAGGACAACTATCGTCCAAAAATCTGTTGAGGGAAGGCAACGAGGCAGACTTGAAAGCGAGGCAGAATAGCAGGAAACAGATTTCCAGAGGTACGTTGGAATCGCATTTAAAGCACAGGAAGAGGGGCACAACTTCGACAATGATGCACTTGGCCCAAAAGGACGTATGCGTTTTCTCCTGAATATATTCAGGAGAAAACGCATACGCCCTTTTAGGCCAAGCAAGGAAGCGGGCAATGCAAATCTGCACTACAAAGAAGTATCACTTCCCACCGGTCAAAAGGGACATCCACAAAATGTGTAAAAACCAGAAAGGCAAGACAGGCCCTGGAGAACAGGGAGCCTTGTTATGCTGATGGGCGGGATGTAAATTGCCAACTGCCTCTCTGGAGGAGTGCTTTGTGTTCCCTAAAACATGTAAAGTACAGAGCTACAGAGCCAAGGGCACTTCCAGTCTAGGGAATATACCTTGGGAAAACTGAAAATAAATAAGGCAGAGCCACCCCAAAATTTAGGGCTGCACTGCTTACAAGGACCTCAACTTGGGTACACCTTAAATATCCCAGGAAATATAAAAATGGTTCAAAAAATTGTGGTACTTACGTACGATGGAATATCCCTCAGCCATGAAATCAATGTCATAAGACCAGTAGAAGCAAAATGGGTGGATTCAGGTACGATGATTCTAAGTGAAATAAGTCACACAGAAAAAGAAACTTATCATAAGATATCACTTATGAAGATCCTGTAAACATGGCTACACTTGAACTGAGTTAGGAAAGAGAACAGTGTCTCACATTTAGAAAACACTCTTATGCCTGCTTAAGAGGGAAGGAGAGGTGGGGTGATGCATAAAACCAGAGTTTGATATAAGCACAGGTACCGTTCCAAAAACCAACTATGGAATAGACAAGACCTACACCTTCCTCAGTGAAAGGGACTCAAAACCCCATATTTCCCGCAGAGGAATATATCTGACTAGTAAGAATCTTAAAACCTATGTATTGATATGTCTCCGTAAGGGAATCAAGTGTGTCTAGACTGGGATAAATATGGCAGCGAGAATCAGCTCAAACCCACTATAAAAAGGAATTTCAAAAATAAAACAAAAAAACTGGGAAATTCTTTACAATTCCTTCAGGGTCTCTGATGAAACCTGAAATGACCCTATCTACAATGACAGCTGGATGTGGCATAAGGCTGGACACTTGGGACTGAGAGGATTGGTGAGATTGGGTGAGCAAATGCAGACCCTTTAAAGCAATAATGCATGGCACACATTCCATGGGTCCCAACTCTCCAGGTTGAAGGGAATATTACTACAGATATAACATGTACGGGAATCCTAGAGAACGGACACACTGTGAATACGAAAGGTTTCTAAAACTCAACGAATAGTCCCTCTCCTGGTGCTCCGGTTTGACTTTCCATCTGCTTTATTATCAACCTCCCAACTTGGAGAGACAGCCCCTTTAACCTCCTGGTTCGCACAGGTTGCCAATTTGGCAGAGGATGAAAGGGAAGAGGGAGAACCAATGAGAGAGTAGCTGTTAGGCATTTGGACGGGCACATATCACTGTAATTTCCCGGCAGGAAGAAGAATTAACCAAAGTCTCAGCCACCCACCGGGAATCAGTATAGATCCTGAACCAAAATTTTGGACTTGCGGTCAGCTCACCAAAAACGAGTTGAAAAATGGAGCTCAGGGGCACAGCAATTCACAAACTGGCCGAGTAATAAAGGACAACTATCGTCCAAAAATCTGTTGAGGGAAGGCAACAAGGCGGACTTGAAAGCGAGGCAGAATAGCAGGAAACAGATTTCAAGAGGTACGTTGGAATCACCTTTAAAGCACAGGAAGAGGGGCACAACTTCGACAATGATGCACTTGGCCCAAAAGGGCGTATGCGTTTTCTCCTGAATATATTCAGGAGAAAACGCATACGCCCTTTTTGGCCAAGCAAGCAAGCGGGCAATGCAAATCTGCACTACAAAGAAGTATCACTTCCCACCGGTCAAAAGGGACATCCACAAAATGTGTAAAAACCAGAAAGGCAAGACAGGCCCTGGAGAACAGGGAGCCTTGTTATGCTGATGGGCGGGATGTAAATTGCCAACTGCCTCTCTGGAGGAGTGCATTGTGTTCCCTAAAACAAGTAAACAACAGAGCTACAGAGCCAAGGGCACTTCCAGTCTAGGGAATATACCTTGGGAAAACTGAAAATCAAAAAGACATAGCCACCCCAAAATTTAGGGCTGCACTGCTTACAAGGACCTCAACTTGGGTTCACCTTAAATATCCCAGGAAATATAAAAATGGTTCAAAAAATTGTGGTACTTACGTACGATGGAATATCCCTCAGCCATGAAATCAATGTCATAAGACCAGTAGCAGCAAAATGGGTGGATTCAGGTACGATGATTCTAAGTGAAATAAGTCACATAGAAAAAGAAACTTATCATAAGATATCACTTATGAAGATCCTGTAAACATGGCTACACTTGAACTGAGTTAGGAAAGAGAACAGTGTCTCACATTTAGAAAACACTCTTATGCCTGCTTAAGGGGGAAGGAGAGGTGGGGTGATGCATAAAACCAGAGTTTGATATAAGCACAGGTACCGTTCCAAAAACCAACTATGGAATAGACAAGACCTACACCTTCCTCAGTGAAAGGGACTCAAAACCCCATATTTCCCGCAGAGGAATATATCTGACTAGTAAGAATCTTAAAACCTATGTATTGATATGTCTCCGTAAGGGAATCAAGTGTGTCTAGACTGGGATAAATATGGCAGCGAGAATCAGCTCAAACCCACTATAAAAAGGAATTTCAAAAATAAAACAAAAAAACTGGGAAATTCTTTACAATTCCTTCAGGGTCTCTGATGAAACCTGAAATGACCCTATCTACAATGACAGCTGGATGTGGCATAAGGCTGGACACTTGGGACTGAGAGGATTGGTGAGATTGGGTGAGCAAATGCAGACCCTTTAAAGCAATAATGCATGACACACATTCCATGGGTACCAACTCTCCAGGTTGAAGGGAATATTACTACAGATATAACATGTACGGGAATCCTAGAGAACGGACACACTGTGAATACGAAAGGTTTCTAAAACTCAACGAATAGTCCCTCTCCTGGTGCTCCGGTTTGACTTTCCATCTGCTTTATTATCAACCTCCCAACTTGGAGAGACAGCCCCTTTAACCTCCTGGTTCGCACAGGTTGCCAATTTGGCAGAGGATGAAAGGGAAGAGGGAGAACCAATGAGAGAGTAGCTGTTAGGCATTTGGACGGGCACATATCACTGTAATTTCCCGGCAGGAAGAAGAATTAACCAAAGTCTCAGCCACCCACCGGGAATCAGTATAGATCCTGAACCAAAATTTTGGACTTGCGGTCAGCTCACCAAAAACGAGTTGAAAAATGGAGCTCAGGGGCACAGCAATTCACAAACTGGCCGAGTAATAAAGGACAACTATCGTCCAAAAATCTGTTGAGGGAAGGCAACGAGGCGGACTTGAAAGCGAGGCAGAATAGCAGGAAACAGATTTCCAGAGGTACGTTGGAATCGCCTTTAAAGCACAGGAAGAGGGGCACAACTTCGACAATGATGCACTTGGCCCAAAAGGGCGTATGCGTTTTCTCCTGAATATATTCAGGAGAAAACGCATACGCCCTTTTAGGCCAAGCAAGCAAGCGGGCAATGCAAATCTGCACTACAAAGAAGTATCACTTCCCACCGGTCAAAAGGGACATCCACAAAATGTGTAAAAACCAGAAAGGCAAGACAGGCCCTGGAGAACAGGGAGCCTTGTTATGCTGATGGGCGGGATGTAAATTGCCAACTGCCTCTCTGGAGGAGTGCATTGTGTTCCCTAAAACAAGTAAACAACAGAGCTACAGAGCCAAGGGCACTTCCAGTCTAGGGAATATAACTGGGAAAAACTGAAAATCAATAAGACAGAGCCACCCCAAAATTTAGGGCTGCACTGCTTACAAGGACCTCAACTTGGGTACACCTTAAATATCCCAGTAAATATAAAAATGGTTCAAAAAATTGTGGTACTTACGTACGATGGAATATCCCTCAGCCATGAAATCAATGTCATAAGACCAGTAGCAGCAAAATGGGTGGATTCAGGTACGATGATTCTAAGTGAAATAAGTCACATAGAAAAAGAAACTTATCATAAGATATCACTTATGAAGATCCTGTAAACATGGCTACACTTGAACTGAGTTAGGAAAGAGAACAGTGTCTCACATTTAGAAAACACTCTTATGCCTGCTTAAGGGGGAAGGAGAGGTGGGGTGATGCATAAAACCAGAGTTTGATATAAGCACAGGTACCGTTCCAAAAACCAACTATGGAATAGACAAGACCTACACCTTCCTCAGTGAAAGGGACTCAAAACCCCATATTTCCCGCAGAGGAATATATCTGACTAGTAAGAATCTTAAAACCTATGTATTGATATGTCTCCGTAAGGGAATCAAGTGTGTCTAGACTGGGATAAATATGGCAGCGAGAATCAGCTCAAACCCACTATAAAAAGGAATTTCAAAAATAAAACAAAAAAACTGGGAAATTCTTTACAATTCCTTCAGGGTCTCTGATGAAACCTGAAATGACCCTATCTACAATGACAGCTGGATGTGGCATAAGGCTGGACACTTGGGACTGAGAGGATTGGTGAGATTGGGTGAGCAAATGCAGACCCTTTAAAGCAATAATGCATGGCACACATTCCATGGGTCCCAACTCTCCAGGTTGAAGGGAATATTACTACAGATATAACATGTACGGGAATCCTAGAGAACGGACACACTGTGAATACGAAAGGTTTCTAAAACTCAACGAATAGTCCCTCTCCTGGTGCTCCAGTTTGACTTTCCATCTGCTTTATTATCAACCTCCCAACTTGGAGAGACAGCCCCTTTAACCTCCTGGTTCGCACAGGTTGCCAATTTGGCAGAGGATGAAAGGGAAGAGGGAGAACCAATGAGAGAGTAGCTGTTAGACATTTGGACGGGCACATATCACTGTAATTTCCCGGCAGGAAGAAGAATTAACCAAAGTCTCAGCCACCCACCGGGAATCAGTATAGATCCTGAACCAAAATTTTGGACTTGCGGTCAGCTCACCAAAAACGAGTTGAAAAATGGAGCTCAGGGGCACAGCAATTCACAAACTGGCCGAGTAATAAAGGACAACTATCGTCCAAAAATCTGTTGAGGGAAGGCAACGAGGCGGACTTGAAAGCGAGGCAGAATAGCAGGAAACAGATTTCCAGAGGTACGTTGGAATCGCCTTTAAAGCACAGGAAGAGGGGCACAACTTCGACAATGATGCACTTGGCCCAAAAGGGCGTATGCGTTTTCTCCTGAATATATTCAGGAGAAAACGCATACGCCCTTTTTGGCCAAGCAAGCAAGCGGGCAATGCAAATCTGCACTACAAAGAAGTATCACTTCCCACCGGTCAAAAGGGACATCCACAAAATGTGTAAAAACCAGAAAGGCAAGACAGGCCCTGGAGAACAGGGAGCCTTGTTATGCTGATGGGCGGGATGTAAATTGCCAACTGCCTCTCTGGAGGAGTGCATTGTGTTCCCTGAAACAAGTAAACAACAGAGCTACAGAGCCAAGGGCACTTCCAGTCTAGGGAATATACCTTGGGAAAACTGAAAATCAAAAAGACACAGCCACCCCAAAATTTAGGGCTGCACTGCTTACAAGGACCTCAACTTGGGTACACCTTAAATATCCCAGGAAATATAAAAATGGTTCAAAAAATTGTGGTACTTACGTACGATGGAATATCCCTCAGCCATGAAATCAATGTCATAAGACCAGTAGCAGCAAAATGGGTGGATTCAGGTACGATGATTCTAAGTGAAATAAGTCACACAGAAAAAGAAACTTATCATAAGATATCACTTATGAAGATCCTGTAAACATGGCTACACTTGAACTGAGTTAGGAAAGAGAACAGTGTCTCACATTTAGAAAACACTCTTATGCCTGCTTAAGGGGGAAGGAGAGGTGGGGTGATGCATAAAACCAGAGTTTGATATAAGCACAGGTACCGTTCCAAAAACCAACTATGGGATAGACAAGACCTACACCTTCCTCAGTGAAAGGGACTCAAAACCCCATATTTCCCGCAGAGGAATATATCTGACTAGTAAGAATCTTAAAACCTATGTATTGATATGTCTCCGTAAGGGAATCAAGTGTGTCTAGACTGGGATAAATATGGCAGCGAGAATCAGCTCAAACCCACTATAAAAAGGAATTTCAAAAACAAAACAAAAAAACTGGGAAATTCTTTACAATTCCTTCAGGGTCTCTGATGAAACCTGAAATGACCCTATCTACAATGACAGCTGGATGTGGCATAAGGCTGGACACTTGGGACTGAGAGGATTGGTGAGATTGGGTGAGCAAATGCAGACCCTTTAAAGCAATAATGCATGGCACACATTCCATGGGTCCCAACTCTCCAGGTTGAAGGGAATATTACTACAGATATAACATGTACGGGAATCCTAGAGAACGGACACACTGTGAATACGAAAGGTTTCTAAAACTCAACGAATAGTCCCTCTCCTGGTGCTCCAGTTTGACTTTCCATCTGCTTTATTATCAACCTCCCAACTTGGAGAGACAGCCCCTTTAACCTCCTGGTTCGCACAGGTTGCCAATTTGGCAGAGGATGAAAGGGAAGAGGGAGAACCAATGAGAGAGTAGCTGTTAGGCATTTGGACGGGCACATATCACTGTAATTTCCCGGCAGGAAGAAGAATTAACCAAAGTCTCAGCCACCCACCGGGAATCAGTATAGATCCTGAACCAAAATTTTGGACTTGCGGTCAGCTCACCAAAAACGAGTTGAAAAATGGAGCTCAGGGGCACAGCAATTCACAAACTGGCCGAGTAATAAAGGACAACTATCGTCCAAAAATCTGTTGAGGGAAGGCAACAAGGCGGACTTGAAAGCGAGGCAGAATAGCAGGAAACAGATTTCAAGAGGTACGTTGGAATCACCTTTAAAGCACAGGAAGAGGGGCACAACTTCGACAATGATGCACTTGGCCCAAAAGGGCGTATGCGTTTTCTCCTGAATATATTCAGGAGAAAACGCATACGCCCTTTTTGGCCAAGCAAGCAAGCGGGCAATGCAAATCTGCACTACAAAGAAGTATCACTTCCCACCGGTCAAAAGGGACATCCACAAAATGTGTAAAAACCAGAAAGGCAAGACAGGCCCTGGAGAACAGGGAGCCTTGTTATGCTGATGGGCGGGATGTAAATTGCCAACTGCCTCTCTGGAGGAGTGCATTGTGTTCCCTAAAACAAGTAAACAACAGAGCTACAGAGCCAAGGGCACTTCCAGTCTAGGGAATATACCTTGGGAAAACTGAAAATCAAAAAGACATAGCCACCCCAAAATTTAGGGCTGCACTGCTTACAAGGACCTCAACTTGGGTTCACCTTAAATATCCCAGGAAATATAAAAATGGTTCAAAAAATTGTGGTACTTACGTACGATGGAATATCCCTCAGCCATGAAATCAATGTCATAAGACCAGTAGCAGCAAAATGGGTGGATTCAGGTACGATGATTCTAAGTGAAATAAGTCACATAGAAAAAGAAACTTATCATAAGATATCACTTATGAAGATCCTGTAAACATGGCTACACTTGAACTGAGTTAGGAAAGAGAACAGTGTCTCACATTTAGAAAACACTCTTATGCCTGCTTAAGGGGGAAGGAGAGGTGGGGTGATGCATAAAACCAGAGTTTGATATAAGCACAGGTACCGTTCCAAAAACCAACTATGGAATAGACAAGACCTACACCTTCCTCAGTGAAAGGGACTCAAAACCCCATATTTCCCGCAGAGGAATATATCTGACTAGTAAGAATCTTAAAACCTATGTATTGATATGTCTCCGTAAGGGAATCAAGTGTGTCTAGACTGGGATAAATATGGCAGCGAGAATCAGCTCAAACCCACTATAAAAAGGAATTTCAAAAATAAAACAAAAAAACTGGGAAATTCTTTACAATTCCTTCAGGGTCTCTGATGAAACCTGAAATGACCCTATCTACAATGACAGCTGGATGTGGCATAAGGCTGGACACTTGGGACTGAGAGGATTGGTGAGATTGGGTGAGCAAATGCAGACCCTTTAAAGCAATAATGCATGACACACATTCCATGGGTACCAACTCTCCAGGTTGAAGGGAATATTACTACAGATATAACATGTACGGGAATCCTAGAGAACGGACACACTGTGAATACGAAAGGTTTCTAAAACTCAACGAATAGTCCCTCTCCTGGTGCTCCGGTTTGACTTTCCATCTGCTTTATTATCAACCTCCCAACTTGGAGAGACAGCCCCTTTAACCTCCTGGTTCGCACAGGTTGCCAATTTGGCAGAGGATGAAAGGGAAGAGGGAGAACCAATGAGAGAGTAGCTGTTAGGCATTTGGACGGGCACATATCACTGTAATTTCCCGGCAGGAAGAAGAATTAACCAAAGTCTCAGCCACCCACCGGGAATCAGTATAGATCCTGAACCAAAATTTTGGACTTGCGGTCAGCTCACCAAAAACGAGTTGAAAAATGGAGCTCAGGGGCACAGCAATTCACAAACTGGCCGAGTAATAAAGGACAACTATCGTCCAAAAATCTGTTGAGGGAAGGCAACGAGGCGGACTTGAAAGCGAGGCAGAATAGCAGGAAACAGATTTCCAGAGGTACGTTGGAATCGCCTTTAAAGCACAGGAAGAGGGGCACAACTTCGACAATGATGCACTTGGCCCAAAAGGGCGTATGCGTTTTCTCCTGAATATATTCAGGAGAAAACGCATACGCCCTTTTAGGCCAAGCAAGCAAGCGGGCAATGCAAATCTGCACTACAAAGAAGTATCACTTCCCACCGGTCAAAAGGGACATCCACAAAATGTGTAAAAACCAGAAAGGCAAGACAGGCCCTGGAGAACAGGGAGCCTTGTTATGCTGATGGGCGGGATGTAAATTGCCAACTGCCTCTCTGGAGGAGTGCATTGTGTTCCCTAAAACAAGTAAACAACAGAGCTACAGAGCCAAGGGCACTTCCAGTCTAGGGAATATAACTGGGAAAAACTGAAAATCAATAAGACAGAGCCACCCCAAAATTTAGGGCTGCACTGCTTACAAGGACCTCAACTTGGGTACACCTTAAATATCCCAGTAAATATAAAAATGGTTCAAAAAATTGTGGTACTTACGTACGATGGAATATCCCTCAGCCATGAAATCAATGTCATAAGACCAGTAGCAGCAAAATGGGTGGATTCAGGTACGATGATTCTAAGTGAAATAAGTCACATAGAAAAAGAAACTTATCATAAGATATCACTTATGAAGATCCTGTAAACATGGCTACACTTGAACTGAGTTAGGAAAGAGAACAGTGTCTCACATTTAGAAAACACTCTTATGCCTGCTTAAGGGGGAAGGAGAGGTGGGGTGATGCATAAAACCAGAGTTTGATATAAGCACAGGTACCGTTCCAAAAACCAACTATGGAATAGACAAGACCTACACCTTCCTCAGTGAAAGGGACTCAAAACCCCATATTTCCCGCAGAGGAATATATCTGACTAGTAAGAATCTTAAAACCTATGTATTGATATGTCTCCGTAAGGGAATCAAGTGTGTCTAGACTGGGATAAATATGGCAGCGAGAATCAGCTCAAACCCACTATAAAAAGGAATTTCAAAAATAAAACAAAAAAACTGGGAAATTCTTTACAATTCCTTCAGGGTCTCTGATGAAACCTGAAATGACCCTATCTACAATGACAGCTGGATGTGGCATAAGGCTGGACACTTGGGACTGAGAGGATTGGTGAGATTGGGTGAGCAAATGCAGACCCTTTAAAGCAATAATGCATGGCACACATTCCATGGGTCCCAACTCTCCAGGTTGAAGGGAATATTACTACAGATATAACATGTACGGGAATCCTAGAGAACGGACACACTGTGAATACGAAAGGTTTCTAAAACTCAACGAATAGTCCCTCTCCTGGTGCTCCAGTTTGACTTTCCATCTGCTTTATTATCAACCTCCCAACTTGGAGAGACAGCCCCTTTAACCTCCTGGTTCGCACAGGTTGCCAATTTGGCAGAGGATGAAAGGGAAGAGGGAGAACCAATGAGAGAGTAGCTGTTAGACATTTGGACGGGCACATATCACTGTAATTTCCCGGCAGGAAGAAGAATTAACCAAAGTCTCAGCCACCCACCGGGAATCAGTATAGATCCTGAACCAAAATTTTGGACTTGCGGTCAGCTCACCAAAAACGAGTTGAAAAATGGAGCTCAGGGGCACAGCAATTCACAAACTGGCCGAGTAATAAAGGACAACTATCGTCCAAAAATCTGTTGAGGGAAGGCAACGAGGCGGACTTGAAAGCGAGGCAGAATAGCAGGAAACAGATTTCCAGAGGTACGTTGGAATCGCCTTTAAAGCACAGGAAGAGGGGCACAACTTCGACAATGATGCACTTGGCCCAAAAGGGCGTATGCGTTTTCTCCTGAATATATTCAGGAGAAAACGCATACGCCCTTTTTGGCCAAGCAAGCAAGCGGGCAATGCAAATCTGCACTACAAAGAAGTATCACTTCCCACCGGTCAAAAGGGACATCCACAAAATGTGTAAAAACCAGAAAGGCAAGACAGGCCCTGGAGAACAGGGAGCCTTGTTATGCTGATGGGCGGGATGTAAATTGCCAACTGCCTCTCTGGAGGAGTGCATTGTGTTCCCTGAAACAAGTAAACAACAGAGCTACAGAGCCAAGGGCACTTCCAGTCTAGGGAATATACCTTGGGAAAACTGAAAATCAAAAAGACACAGCCACCCCAAAATTTAGGGCTGCACTGCTTACAAGGACCTCAACTTGGGTACACCTTAAATATCCCAGGAAATATAAAAATGGTTCAAAAAATTGTGGTACTTACGTACGATGGAATATCCCTCAGCCATGAAATCAATGTCATAAGACCAGTAGCAGCAAAATGGGTGGATTCAGGTACGATGATTCTAAGTGAAATAAGTCACACAGAAAAAGAAACTTATCATAAGATATCACTTATGAAGATCCTGTAAACATGGCTACACTTGAACTGAGTTAGGAAAGAGAACAGTGTCTCACATTTAGAAAACACTCTTATGCCTGCTTAAGGGGGAAGGAGAGGTGGGGTGATGCATAAAACCAGAGTTTGATATAAGCACAGGTACCGTTCCAAAAACCAACTATGGGATAGACAAGACCTACACCTTCCTCAGTGAAAGGGACTCAAAACCCCATATTTCCCGCAGAGGAATATATCTGACTAGTAAGAATCTTAAAACCTATGTATTGATATGTCTCCGTAAGGGAATCAAGTGTGTCTAGACTGGGATAAATATGGCAGCGAGAATCAGCTCAAACCCACTATAAAAAGGAATTTCAAAAACAAAACAAAAAAACTGGGAAATTCTTTACAATTCCTTCAGGGTCTCTGATGAAACCTGAAATGACCCTATCTACAATGACAGCTGGATGTGGCATAAGGCTGGACACTTGGGACTGAGAGGATTGGTGAGATTGGGTGAGCAAATGCAGACCCTTTAAAGCAATAATGCATGGCACACATTCCATGGGTCCCAACTCTCCAGGTTGAAGGGAATATTACTACAGATATAACATGTACGGGAATCCTAGAGAACGGACACACTGTGAATACGAAAGGTTTCTAAAACTCAACGAATAGTCCCTCTCCTGGTGCTCCAGTTTGACTTTCCATCTGCTTTATTATCAACCTCCCAACTTGGAGAGACAGCCCCTTTAACCTCCTGGTTCGCACAGGTTGCCAATTTGGCAGAGGATGAAAGGGAAGAGGGAGAACCAATGAGAGAGTAGCTGTTAGGCATTTGGACGGGCACATATCACTGTAATTTAACGGCAGGAAGAAGAATTAACCAAAGTCTCAGCCACCCACCGGGAATCAGTATAGATCCTGAACAAAAATTTTGGACTTGCGGTCAGCTCACCAAAAACGAGTTGAAACATGGAGCTAAGGGGCACAGCAATTCACAAACTGGCAGCGTAAAAAAGGACAACTATCGTCCAAAAATCTGTTGAGGGAAGGCAATGAGGCGGACTTGAAAGCGAGGCAGAATAGCAGGAAACAGATTTCAAGAGGTACGTTGGAATCGCCTTTAAAGCACAGGAAGAGGGGCACAACTTCGACAATGATGCACTTGGCCCAAAAGGGCGTATGCGTTTTCTCCTGAATATATTCAGGAGAAAACGCATACGCCCTTTTAGGCCAAGCAAGCAAGCGGGCAATGCAAATCTGCACTACAAAGAAGTATCACTTCCCACCGGTCAAAAGGGACATCCACAAAATGTGTAAAAACCAGAAAGGCAAGACAGGCCCTGGAGAACAGGGAGCCTTGTTATGCTGATGGGCGGGATGTAAATTGCCAACTGCCTCTCTGGAGGAGTGCATTGTGTTCCCTAAAACAAGTAAACAACAGAGCTACAGAGCCAAGGGCACTTCCAGTCTAGGGAATATAACTGGGAAAAACTGAAAATCAATAAGACAGAGCCACCCCAAAATTTAGGGCTGCACTGCTTACAAGGACCTCAACTTGGGTACACCTTAAATATCCCAGTAAATATAAAATTGGTTCAAAAAATTGTGGTACTTACGTACGATGGAATATCCCTCAGCCATGAAATCAATGTCATAAGACCAGTAGCAGCAAAATGGGTGGATTCAGGTACGATGATTCTAAGTGAAATAAGTCACAGAGAAAAAGAAACTTATCATAAGTTATCACTTATGAAGATCCTGTAAACATGGCTACACTTGAACTGAGTTAGGAAAGAGAACAGTGTCTCACATTTAGAAAACACTCTTATGCCTGCTTAAGGGGGAAGGAGAGGTGGGGTGATGCATAAAACCAGAGTTTGATATAAGCACAGGTACCGTTCCAAAAACCAACTATGGAATAGACAAGACCTACACCTTCCTCAGTGAAAGGGACTCAAAACCCCATATTTCCCGCAGAGGAATATATCTGACTAGTAAGAATCTTAAAACCTATGTATTGATATGTCTCCGTAAGGGAATCAAGTGTGTCTAGACTGGCATAAACATGGCAGCGAGAATCAGCTCAAACCCACTATAAAAAGGAATTTCAAAAACAAAACAAAAAAACTGGGAAATTCTTTACAATTCCTTCAGGGTCTCTGATGAAACCTGAAATGACCCTATCTACAATGACAGCTGGATGTGGCATAAGGCTGGACACTTGGGACTGAGAGGATTGGTGAGATTGGGTGAGCAAATGCAGACCCTTTAAAGCAATAATGCATGGCACACTTTCCATGGGTCCCAACTCTCCAGGTTGAAGGGAATATTACTACAGATATAACATGTACGGGAATCCTAGAGAACGGACACACTGTGAATACGAAAGGTTTCTAAAACTCAACGAATAGTCCCTCTCCTGGTGCTCCGGTTTGACTTTCCATCTGCTTTATTATCAACCTCCCAACTTGGAGAGACAGCCCCTTTAACCTCCTGGTTCGCACAGGTTGCCAATTTGGCAGAGGATGAAAGGGAAGAGGGAGAACCAATGAGAGAGTAGCTGTTAGGCATTTGGACGGGCACATATCACTGTAATTTCCCGGCAGGAAGAAGAATTAACCAAAGTCTCAGCCACCCACCGGGAATCAGTATAGATCCTGAACCAAAATTTTGGACTTGCGGTCAGCTCACCAAAAACGAGTTGAAAAATGGAGCTCAGGGGCACAGCAATTCACAAACTGGCCGAGTAATAAAGGACAACTATCGTCCAAAAATCTGTTGAGGGAAGGCAACGAGGCGGACTTGAAAGCGAGGCAGAATAGCAGGAAACAAATTTCCAGAGGTACGTCGGAATCGCCTTTAAAGCACAGGAAGAGGGGCACAACTTCGACAATGATGCACTTGGCCAAAAAGGGCGTATGCGTTTTCTCCTGAATATATTCAGGAGAAAACACATACGCCCTTTTTGGCCAAGCAAGCAAGCGGGCAATGCAAATCTGCACTACAAAGAAGTATCACTTCCCACCGGTCAAAAGGGACATCCACAAAATGTGTAAAAACCAGAAAGGCAAGACAGGCCCTGGAGAACAGGGAGCCTTGTTATGCTGATGGGCGGGATGTAAATTGCCAACTGCCTCTCTGGAGGAGTGCATTGTGTTCCCTAAAACAAGTAAACAACAGAGCTACAGAGCCAAGGGCACTTCCAGTCTAGGGAATATACCTTGGGAAAACTGAAAATCAAAAAGACATAGCCACCCCAAAATTTAGGGCTGCACTGCTTACAAGGACCTCAACTTGGGTTCACCTTAAATATCCCAGGAAATATAAAAATGCTTCAAAATATTGTGGTACTTACGTACGATGGAATATCCCTCAGCCATGAAATCAATGTCATAAGACCAGTAGCAGCAAAATGGGTGGATTCAGGTACGATGATTCTAAGTGAAATAAGTCACATAGAAAAAGAAACTTATCATAAGATATCACTTATGAAGATCCTGTAAACATGGCTACACTTGAACTGAGTTAGGAAAGAGAACAGTGTCTCACATTTAGAAAACACTCTTATGCCTGCTTAAGGGGGAAGGAGAGGTGGGGTGATGCATAAAACCAGAGTTTGATATAAGCACAGGTACCGTTCCAAAAACCAACTATGGAATAGACAAGACCTACACCTTCCTCAGTGAAAGGGACTCAAAACCCCATATTTCCCGCAGAGGAATATATCTGACTAGTAAGAATCTTAAAACCTATGTATTGATATGTCTCCGTAAGGGAATCAAGTGTGTCTAGACTGGGATAAATATGGCAGCGAGAATCAGCTCAAACCCACTATAAAAAGGAATTTCAAAAATAAAACAAAAAAACTGGGAAATTCTTTACAATTCCTTCAGGGTCTCTGATGAAACCTGAAATGACCCTATCTACAATGACAGCTGGATGTGGCATAAGGCTGGACACTTGGGACTGAGAGGATTGGTGAGATTGGGTGAGCAAATGCAGACCCTTTAAAGCAATAATGCATGACACACATTCCATGGGTACCAACTCTCCAGGTTGAAGGGAATATTACTACAGATATAACATGTACGGGAATCCTAGAGAACGGACACACTGTGAATACGAAAGGTTTCTAAAACTCAACGAATAGTCCCTCTCCTGGTGCTCCGGTTTGACTTTCCATCTGCTTTATTATCAACCTCCCAACTTGGAGAGACAGCCCCTTTAACCTCCTGGTTCGCACAGGTTGCCAATTTGGCAGAGGATGAAAGGGAAGAGGGAGAACCAATGAGAGAGTAGCTGTTAGGCATTTGGACGGGCACATATCACTGTAATTTCCCGGCAGGAAGAAGAATTAACCAAAGTCTCAGCCACCCACCGGGAATCAGTATAGATCCTGAACCAAAATTTTGGACTTGCGGTCAGCTCACCAAAAACGAGTTGAAAAATGGAGCTCAGGGGCACAGCAATTCACAAACTGGCCGAGTAATAAAGGACAACTATCGTCCAAAAATCTGTTGAGGGAAGGCAACGAGGCGGACTTGAAAGCGAGGCAGAATAGCAGGAAACAGATTTCCAGAGGTACGTTGGAATCGCCTTTAAAGCACAGGAAGAGGGGCACAACTTCGACAATGATGCACTTGGCCCAAAAGGGCGTATGCGTTTTCTCCTGAATATATTCAGGAGAAAACGCATACGCCCTTTTAGGCCAAGCAAGCAAGCGGGCAATGCAAATCTGCACTACAAAGAAGTATCACTTCCCACCGGTCAAAAGGGACATCCACAAAATGTGTAAAAACCAGAAAGGCAAGACAGGCCCTGGAGAACAGGGAGCCTTGTTATGCTGATGGGCGGGATGTAAATTGCCAACTGCCTCTCTGGAGGAGCGCATTGTGTTCCCTAAAACAAGTAAACAACAGAGCTACAGAGCCAAGGGCACTTCCAGTCTAGGGAATATAACTGGGAAAAACTGAAAATCAATAAGACAGAGCCACCCCAAAATTTAGGGCTGCACTGCTTACAAGGACCTCAACTTGGGTACACCTTAAATATCCCAGTAAATATAAAAATGGTTCAAAAAATTGTGGTACTTACGTACGATGGAATATCCCTCAGCCATGAAATCAATGTCATAAGACCAGTAGCAGCAAAATGGGTGGATTCAGGTACGATGATTCTAAGTGAAATAAGTCACACAGAAAAAGAAACTTATCATAAGATATCACTTATGAAGATCCTGTAAACATGGCTACACTTGAACTGAGTTAGGAAAGAGAACAGTGTCTCACATTTAGAAAACACTCTTATGCCTGCTTAAGGGGGAAGGAGAGGTGGGGTGATGCATAAAACCAGAGTTTGATATAAGCACAGGTACCGTTCCAAAAACCAACTATGGGATAGACAAGACCTACACCTTCCTCAGTGAAAGGGACTCAAAACCCCATATTTCCCGCAGAGGAATATATCTGACTAGTAAGAATCTTAAAACCTATGTATTGATATGTCTCCGTAAGGGAATCAAGTGTGTCTAGACTGGGATAAATATGGCAGCGAGAATCAGCTCAAACCCACTATAAAAAGGAATTTCAAAAACAAAACAAAAAAACTGGGAAATTCTTTACAATTCCTTCAGGGTCTCTGATGAAACCTGAAATGACCCTATCTACAATGACAGCTGGATGTGGCATAAGGCTGGACACTTGGGACTGAGAGGATTGGTGAGATTGGGTGAGCAAATGCAGACCCTTTAAAGCAATAATGCATGGCACACATTCCATGGGTCCCAACTCTCCAGGTTGAAGGGAATATTACTACAGATATAACATGTACGGGAATCCTAGAGAACGGACACACTGTGAATACGAAAGGTTTCTAAAACTCAACGAATAGTCCCTCTCCTGGTGCTCCGGTTTGACTTTCCATCTGCTTTATTATCAACCTCCCAACTTGGAGAGACAGCCCCTTTAACCTCCTGGTTCGCACAGGTTGCCAATTTGGCAGAGGATGAAAGGGAAGAGGGAGAACCAATGAGAGAGTAGCTGTTAGGCATTTGGACGGGCACATATCACTGTAATTTCCCGGCAGGAAGAAGAATTAACCAAAGTCTCAGCCACCCACCGGGAATCAGTATAGATCCTGAACCAAAATTTTAGACTTGCGGTCAGCTCACCAAAAACGAGTTGAAAAATGGAGCTCAGGGGCACAGCAATTCACAAACTGGCCGAGTAATAAAGGACAACTATCGTCCAAAAATCTGTTGAGGGAAGGCAATGAGGCGGACTTGAAAGCGAGGCAGAGTAGCAGGAAACAGATTTCAAGAGGTACGTTGGAATCGCCTTTAAAGCACAGGAAGAGGGGCATAACTTCGACAATGATGCACTTGGCCAAAAAGGGCGTATGCGTTTTCTCCTGAATATATTCAGGAGAAAACGCATACGCCCTTTTTGGCCAAGCAAGCAAGCGGGCAATGCAAATCTGCACTACAAAGAAGTATCACTTCCCACCGGTCAAAAGGGACATCCACAGGGCTTCCCTGGTCGCGCAGTGGTGGCGAGTCCGCCTGCCGATGCAGGGGACGCGGGTTCGTGCCCCGGTCCGGGAGGATCCCACATGCCGCGGAGCTGCTGGGCCCGTGAGGCATGGCCGCTGAGCCTGCGCGTCCGGAGCCTGTGCTCCGCAACGGGAGAGACCACAACAGTGAGAGGCCCGCGTACCGCAAAAAAAAAAAAGAAAAAGAAAAAAAAAAAAAAAAAAGGGACATCCACAAAATGTGTAAAAACCAGAAAAGCAAGACAGGCCCTGGAGAACAGGGTGCCTTGTTATGCCGATGGGCGGGATATAAATTGCCAACTGCCTCACTGGAGGAGTGCATTGTGTTCCCTAAAACAAGTAAAGAACAGAGCTACAGAGCCAAGGACACTTCCAGTCTAGGGAATATACCTTGGGAAACCTGAAAATCAATAAGACAGATCCACCCCAAAATTTAAGGGTGCACTGCTTACAAGAACCTCAACTTGGGTACACCTTAAATATCCCAGGAAATATAAAAATGGTTCAAAAATTTGTGGTACTTCCGTACGATGGAATATCCCTCAGTCATGCAATCAATGGCATAAGACCAGTAGCAGCAAAATGAGTGGATTGAGGTATGATGCTTCTAAGTGAAATAAGTCACACAGAAAAAGAAACTTATATTAAGATATCACTTATGAAGATCCTATAAACATGGCTACACTTGAACTCAGTTAAGAAAGAGAACAGAGTCTCACCTTTGGAAAACAATCTGATGCCTGCTTAAGGGGGAATGAGAGGTGGGGTGATGCATAAAACCAGAGTTTGATATAAGCACAGGTACCGTTCCAAACACAAACTATGGAATAGACAAGACCTACTCCTTCGTCAGTGAAAGGGACCCGAGGCATCTGTGAGTAACCGTGAGCTGAGCCCCAGGCCAGCTGCTGTTGAACTTTTCCCACCCTTCCCAGGTAAAACACCTGAATATGTACAAGGGCTTGAAAGCCTAGAGGAAGGGCCGTGGAGCCACACCAGCGACAGCATGCAGGCCAACTTGGTGCCTGCAGGCCAGCCAGTATGGTCCTGGACCTGGTCGCTCTTCTGGAAGCTTTCCATTGCCCTGCCTGAGATACCCCTCCTGTCCCGGCACCCACTGCTTTTTTCCTTCCTCACCTCTGTCCGGAGAGAAATTCCAGTGGAAGTTATGTGTGCCACATCCTCTTCTTTACAGGTGGAAGCCTGGCAACTCCTGCAGAAAGTCCAGCAGAGACCCACTCACACCGGGCCACCCACAAAGCCATGGCCCCTCACTCCCTCCCACCAGCACAGCCCCGAGACTGCTGAAGGGGCAGAGAATATGGAGTCAGGCACAGCTTCAGGGGCTATTGCTGCCTGCAGCGCTGTTTATATTGACCTCAACCCAGGCACACCTAGGGAGGGCCGGCCGGCAGGGTCAGGCTACCCAGGTCAGCTAATCTTCAGCCCTCAGGGAATCACATTGTTGAAAATGGACCTCGCTAAGGCAGAATAGAAGCCAAGGAATAAAAGGACACAATGCCATTTGCAGCACCGTAGGTGTGTCTAGAGGTAATCACGTGACTTTTAGTAAGTCAGAAAGTGAAAGACACATATCATATCATATCTCTTATAGGTGTGACCGAAAAATGGATACCAGGGCAGATATTTCCACGGAGAAGGGCAATCACAGATTCATTCAACAAACTTATGGTTCACCAATGGAAAGGTGTGAGGATTGGTTTCATTATGATATTGGGGTTAACAGACATATACAAACACAGGTGACATATATAATCACCAAAGACCTACAGAATACCAAGAGAAGACTACTCAACATTCTGTCATAAGGTACATGGGAAAAGGATCCCAGGAAGAACAGACATATGTGTATGTGTAAAAGAACAACATCTTCCACACCTACAACAAGCCAAACATTGTAATCAAATTTGCTGTAATAAAAAATAAAAAATTAAATTAAAAACACGAACAAGAAGTAGTGAGACAAACTTGAGGGGCTTTCTCCTGGCACATTCCATTCTAAATTCCAATCTAGAACACGACTTCCATTGAGGCTCTGTTGCCCCAGTAACCAGATTTGGTAAGGGAGACCTGCTGCCACCTTGTGGCTGTTTCACACAACAGCAGCTTTAATCCCAGCGCTAATGGTCAGTTGATATTCAAAATCATTGCAGGCCTGTAAATGACACCTGCCCTGAAAACAAATCCTGGGTTCATATATCGACCAAAAATTTCAAAGGACGTCCATATTTCAAAACGACAGTTTCAAAAGGCATATTTTACTCACATTAGTGTTCTGCTTCTTTTTCTTTCTTTCTTTTTTTGTTAAAAAAATGGGAATGGCAAAAAGCATCCCTCAGAATGGGCGAAAATATTTGCAAACGAATCAATGGACAAAAGTTTAATCTCCAATATATATAAAGAGCTCATGCAGCTTAATATTAAAAAAACAAACAACCCAATACAAAAATGGGCAGAAGATCTAAAGAGACGTTTCTTCAAAGAAGACACAGAGATGGCCAAGACGCACATGAAAAGCTGCTCAACATCACTAATTATTAGAGAAATGCAAAGCAAAACTACAATGAGGTATCACCTCACACATGTTACAATTGGCATCATCAGAAAATCTACAAACAACGAATTCTGGGGAGGGTGTGGACAAAAGGATCCCTCTTCCACTAGTGGTGGAAATGTAAATTGATACAGTCACGATGGAGAACAGTATGGAGTTTCCTTAAAAAAACTAGAAATAGAATTACCATATGATCCAGCAATCCCACTTCTGGGCATATACCCAGATAAAACCATAAATCAAAAAGGCACATTCACCACAATGCTCATTTCAGCACTATTTACGATAGCCAGGTAATGGAAGCAACCTAAATACCCACAGACAGACGAATGGATAAAGATGTGGTACATATATAAAATGGAATATTACTCAGCCATAAGAAGGAATGAAACTGGGTCATTTGTAGAGACGTCGATGGATCTAGAGACTGTCATACAGAATGAAGTAAGTCAGAAAGAGACAAACAAATATTGTATATTAATGCATATATGTGGAACCTAGAAAGATGGTACAGATGAACTGGTTTGCAGGGAAGAAATAGAGACACAGAGGTAGAGAACCCACGTATGGACACCAAGTGTGGGAAGCCACGGGGAGGTGGTGTTGGGGTGAGTTGTGAGATTGGGATTGACCTGTATACATGTATATGCATAAAATACATAACTAATAATAACCTGCTGTATAAAAAATAAATAAAATTAAATTTCAATATTTTAAAAAATAAAATTTAAAAATAAAACAGAAAAAAGTTCTTCCCTTCACACAGATGTATTTATATGAATGAATTATTTCCATGCTTATATCTATAAATACATAAAAGAGGAATAAAATCTAACTTGAACCAAAAAAGAAAAAAAAAAACCTGAACCCACGAGTTAGACAGAGGAAAACACAATCAGGGCACTTGCTCCATCGGTAAACAATTCTGAAATGGGTCAGAGGTGGGGAATCATCTCCCATAGAGCCAGCAGCCCACTCCTACGCAAGGAGCGTCCTCATTGCAAAGCGGGGGGCCATGCCGAGGCATCTGTGAGTAACCGTGAGCTGAGCCCCAGGCCAGCTGCTGTTGAACTTTTCCCACCCTTCCCAGGTAAAACACCTGAATATGTACAAGGGCTTGAAAGCCTAGAGGAAGGGCCGTGGAGCCACACCAGCGACAGCACGCAGGCCAACTTGGTGCCCGCAGGCCAGTCAGGATGGTCCTGGCCCTGGGCGCTCTTCTGGAAGCTTTCCATTGCCCTGCCTGAGATACCCCTCCTGTCCCGGCCCCCACTGCTTTTTTCCTTCCTCACCTCTGTCCGGAGAGAAATTCCAGCGGAAGGTATGGGTGACACATCCTCTTCATTACAGGTGGAAGCGTGGCAACTCCTCCAGAAAGTCCAGCAGAGACCCACTCACACCGGGCCACCCACAAAGCCGTGGCCCCTCACTCCCTCCCACCAGCACAGCCCCGACACTGCTGACGGGGCAGATAATATGGAGTCAGGCACAGCTTCAGGGGCTATTGCTGCCTGCAGCGCTGTTTATATTGACCTCAACCCAGGCACACCTGGGGAGGGCCGGCCGGCAGGGTCAGGCTACCCAGGTCAGCTAATCCTCAGCCCTCAGGGAATCACATTGTTGAAAATGGACCTCGCTAAGGCAGAATAGAAGCCAAGGAATAAAAGGACACAATGCCATTTGTAGCACCGTAGGTGTGTCTAGAGGTAAGCACGTGAGTTGTTGTAAGTCAGAAAGTGAAAGACACATATCATATCATATCTCTTATAGGTGTGACCGAAAAATGGATACCAGGGCAGATGTTTCCACGGAGAAGGGCAATCACAGATTCATTCAACAAACTTATGGTTCACCAATGGAAAGGTGTGAGGATTGGTTTCATTATGATATTGGGGTTAACAGACATATACAAACACAGGTGACATATATAATCACCAAAGACCTACAGAATACCAAGAGAAGACTACTCAACATTCTGTCATAAGGTACATGGGAAAAGGATCCCAGGAAGAACAGACATATGTGTATGTGTAAAAGAACCACATCTTCCACACCTACAACAAGCCAAACATTGTAATCAAATTTGCTGTAATAAAAAATAAAAAATTAAATTAAAAACACGAACAAGAAGTAGTGAGACAAACTTGAGGGGCATTCTCCTGGCACATTCCATTCTAAATTCTAATCTAGAACACGACTTCCATTGAGGCTCTGTTGCCCCAGTAACCAGATTTGGTAAGGGAGACCTGCTGCCACCTTGTGGCCGTTTCACACAACAGCAGCTTTAATCCCAGAGCTAATGGTCAGTTGATATTCAAAATCATTGCAGGCCTGTAAATGACACCTGCCCTGAAAACAAATCCTGGGTTCATATATCGACCAAAAAATTCAAAGGACGTCCATATTTCAAAACGACAGTTTCAAAAGGCATATTTTACACACATTAGTGTTCTGCTTCTTTTCCTTTCTTTCTTTTTTTGTTAAAAAAACGGGAATGGCAAAAAGCATCCCTCAGAATGGGCGAAAATATTTGCAAACGAATCAATGGACAAAGGTTTAATCTCCAATATATATAAAGAGCTCATGCAGCTTAATATTAAAAAAACAAACAACCCAATACAAAAATGGGCAGAAGATCTAAAGAGACGTTTCTTCAAAGAAGACACAGAGATGGCCAAGACACACATGAAAAGCTGCTCAACATCACTAATTATTAGAGAAATGCAAATCAAAACTACAATGAGGTATCACCTCACACCTGTTACAACTGGCATCATCAGAAAATCTACAAACAACGAATTCTGGGGAGGGTGTGGACAAAAGGATCCCTCTTCCACTAGTGGTGGAAATGTAAATTGATACAGTCACGATGGAGAACAGTATGGAGTTTCCTTAAAAAATCTAGAAATAGAATTACCATATGATCCAGCAATCCCACTTCTGGGCATATACCCAGATAAAACCATAAATCAAAAAGGCACATTCACCACAATGCTCATTTCAGCACTATTTACGATAGCCAGGTAATGGAATCAACCTAAATACCCACACACAGACGAATGGATAAAGATGTGGTACATATATAAAATGGAATATTACTCAGCCATAAGAAGGAATGAAACTGGGTCATTTGTAGAGACGTCGATGGATCTAGAGACTGTCATACAGAATGAAGTAAGTCAGAAAGAGACAAACAAATATTGTATATTAATGCATATATGTGGAACCTAGAAAAATGGTACAGATGAACTGGTTTGCAGGGAAGAAATAGAGACACAGAGGTAGAGAACCCACGTATGGACACCAAGTGTGGGAAGCCACGGGGAGGGGGTGTTGGGGTGAGTTGGGAGATTGGGATTGACCTGTATACATGTATATGCATAAAATACATAACTAATAATAACCTGCTGTATAAAAAATAAATAAAATTAAATTTCAAAATTTTAAAAAATAAAATTTAAAAATAAAACAGAAAAAAGTTCTTCCCTTCACACAGATGTATTTATATGAATGAATTATTTCCATGCTTATATCTATAAATACATAAAAGAGGAATAAAATCTAACTTGAACCAAAAAAGAAAAAAAAAAAACCTGAACCCACGAGTTAGACAGAGGAAAACACAATCAGGGCACTTGCTCCATCGGTAAACAATTCTGAAATTGGTCAGAGGTGGGGAATCATCTCCCACAGAGCCAGCAGCCCACTCCTACGCAAGGAGCGTCCTCATTGCAAAGCGGGGGGCCATGCCGAGGCATCTGTGAGTAACCGTGAGCTGAGCCCCAGGCCAGCTGCTGTTGAACTTTTCCCACCCTTCCCAGGTAAAACACCTGAATATGTACAAGGGCTTGAAAGCCTAGAGGAAGGGCCGTGGAGCCACACCAGCGACAGCATGCAGGCCAACTTGGTGCCTGCAGGCCAGTCAGGATGGTCCTGGCCCTCGGCGCTCTTCTGGAAGCTTTCCATTGCCTGCCTGAGATACCCCCCCTGTCCCGGCCCCCACTGCTTTTTTCCTTCCTCACCTCTCTCCGGAGTGAAATTCCAGCGGAAGGTATGGGTGACACATCCTCTTCATTACAGGTGGAAGCCTGGCAACTCCTGCAGAAAGTCCAGCAGAGACCCACTCACACCGGGCCACCCACAAAGCCGTGGCCCCTCACTCCCTCCCACCAGCACAGCCCCGACACTGCTGACGGGGCAGAGAATATGGAGTCAGGCACAGCTTCAGGGGCTATTGCTGCCTGCAGCGCTGTTTATATTGACCTCAACACAGGCACACCTGGGGAGGGCCGGCCGGCAGGGTCAGGCTACCCAGGTCAGCTAATCCTCAGCCCTCAGGGAATCACATTGTTGAAAATGGACCTCGCTAAGGCAGAATAGAAGCCAAGGAATAAAAGGACACAATGCCATTTGTAGCACCGTAGGTGTGTCTAGAGGTAAGCACGTGAGTTGTTGTAAGTCAGAAAGTGAAAGACACATATCATATCATATCTCTTATAGGTGTGACCGAAAAATGGATACCAGGGCAGATATTTCCACGGAGAAGGGCAATCAGAGATTCATTCAACAAACTTATGGTTCACCAATGGAAAGGTGTGAGGATTGGTTTCATTATGATATTGGGGTTAACAGACATATACAAACACAGGTGACATATATAATCACCAAAGACCTACAGAATACCAAGAGAAGACTACTCAACATTCTGTCATAAGGTACATGCGAAAAGGATCCCAGGAAGAACAGACATATGTGTATGTGTAAAAGAACCACATCTTCCACGCCTACAACAAGCCAAACATTGTAATCAAATTTGCTGTAATAAAAAATAAAAAATTAAATTAAAAACACGAACAAGAAGTAGTGAGACAAACTTGAGGGGCTTTCTCCTGTCACATTCCATTCTAAATTCTAATCTAGAACACGACTTCCATTGAGGCTCTGTTTCCCCAGTAACCAGATTTGGTAAGGGAGACCTGCTGCCACCTTGTGGCCGTTTCACACAACAGCAGCTTTAATCCCAGCGCTAATGGTCAGTTGATATTCAAAATCATTGCAGGCCTGTAAATGACACCTGCCCTGAAAACAAATCCTGGGTTCATATATCGACCAAAAAATTCAAAGGACGTCCATATTTCAAAACGACAGTTTCAAAAGGCATATTTTACACACATTAGTGTTCTGCTTCTTTTTCTTTCTTTTTTTGTTAAAAAAACGGGAATGGCAAAAAGCATCCCTCAGAATGGGCGAAAATATTTGCAAACGAATCAATGGACAAAGGTTTAATCTCCAATATATATAAAGAGCTCATGCAGCTTAATATTAAAAAAACAAACAACCCAATACAAAAATGGGCAGAAGATCTAAAGAGACGTTTCTTCAAAGAAGACACAGAGATGGCCAAGACGCACATGAAAAGCTGCTCAACATCACTAATTATTAGAGAAATGCAAATCAAATCTACAATGAGGTATCACCTCACACCTGTTAGAATCGGCATCATCAGAAAATCTACAAACAACGAATTCTGGGGAGGGTGTGGACAAAAGGATCCCTCTTCCACTAGTGGTGGAAATGTAAATTGATACAGTCACGATGGAGAACAGTATGGAGTTTCCTTAAAAAAACTAGAAATAGAATGACCATATGATCCAGCAATCCCACTTCTGGGCATATACCCAGATAAAACCATAAATCAAAAAGGCACATTCACCACAATGCTCATTTCAGCACTATTTACGATAGCCAGGTAATGGAAGCAACCTAAACACCTACAGACAGACGAATGGATAAAGATGTGGTACATATATAAAATGGAATATTACTCAGCCATAAGAAGGAATGAAACTGGGTCATTTGTAGAGACGTCGATGGATCTAGAGACTGTCATACAGAATGAAGTAAGTCAGAAAGAGACAAACAAATATTGTATATTAATGCATATATGTGGAACCTAGAAAAATGGTACAGATGAACTGGTTTGCAGGGAAGAAATAGAGACACAGAGGTAGAGAACACACGTATGGACACCAAGTGTGGGAAGCCATGGGGAGGTGGTGTTGGGGTGAGATGGGAGATTGGGATTGACCTGTATACATGTATATGCATAAAATACATAACTAATAATAACCTGCTATATAAAAAATAAATAAAATTAAATTTCAAAATTTAAAATAATAAAATTTAAAAATAAAACAGAAAAAAGTTCTTCCCTTCACACAGATGTATTTATATGAATGAATTATTCCCATGCTTATATCTATAAATACATAAAAGAGGAATAAAATCTAACTTGAACCAAAAAAGAAAAACAAAAAACCTGAACCCACGAGTTAGACAGAGGAAAACACAATCAGGGCACTTGCTCCATCGGTAAACAATTCTGAAATTGGTCAGAGGTGGGGAATCATCTCCCATAGAGCCAGCAGCCCACTCCTACGCAAGGAGCGTCCTCATTGCAAAGCGGAGGGCCATGCCGAGGCATCTGTGAGTAACCGTGAGCTGAGCCCCAGGCCAGCTGCTGTTGAACTTTTCCCACCCTTCCCAGGTAAAACACCTGAATATGTACAAGGGCTTGAAAGCCTAGAGGAAGGGCCGTGGAGCCACAACAGCGACAGCACGCAGGCCAACTTGGTGCCTGCAGGCCAGTCAGGATGCTCCTGGCCCTGGGCGCTCTTCTGGAAGCTTTCCATTGTCCTGCCTGAGCCACCCCTCCTGTCCCGGCCCCCACTGCTTTTTTCCTTCCTCACCTCTGTCCGGAGAGAAATTCCAGCGGAAGGTATGGGTGACACATCCTCTTCTTTACAGGTGGAAGCCTGGCAACTCCTGCAGAAAGTCCAGCAGAGACCCACTCACACCGGGCTACCCACAAAGTCGTGGCCCCTCACTCACTCCCACCAGCACAGCCCCGACACTGCTGACGGGGCAGAGAATATGGAGTCAGGCACAGCTTCAGGGGCTATTGCTGCCTGCAGCGCTGTTTATATTGACCTCAACCCAGGCACACCTGGGGAGGGCCGGCCGGCAGGGTCAGGCTAACCAGGTCAGCTAATCCTCAGCCCTCAGGGAATCACATTGTTGAAAATGGACCTCGCTAAGGCAGAATAGAAGCCAAGGAATAAAAGGACACAATGCCATTTGCAGCACCGTAGGTGTGTCTAGAGGTAATCACGTGACTTTTAGTAAGTCAGAAAGTGAAAGACACATATCATATCATATCTCTTATAGGTGTGACCGAAAAATGGATACCAGGGCAGATATTTCCACGGAGAAGGGCAATCAGAGATTCATTCAACAAACTTATGGTTCACCAATGGAAAGGTGTGAGGATTGGTTTCATTATGATATTGGGGTTAACAGACATATACAAACACAGGTGACATATATAATCACCAAAGACCTACAGAATACCAAGAGAAGACTACTCAACATTCTGTCATAAGGTACATGCGAAAAGGATCCCAGGAAGAACAGACATATGTGTATGTGTAAAAGAACCACATCTTCCACACCTACAACAAGCCAAACATTGTAATCAAATTTGCTGTAATAAAAAATAAAAAATTAAATTAAAAACACGAACAAGAAGTAGTGAGGCAAACTTGAGGGGCTTTCTCCTGGCACATTCCATTCTAAATTCCAATCTAGAACACGACTTCCATTGAGGCTCTGTTGCCCCAGTAACCAGATTTGGTAAGGGAGACCTGCTGCCACCTTGTGGCCGTTTCACACAACAGCAGCTTTTATCCCAGCGCTAATGGTCAGTTGATATTCAAAATCATTGCAGGCCTGTAAATGACACCTGCCCTGAAAACAAATCCTGGGTTCATATATCGACCAAAAAATTCAAAGGACGTCCATATTTCAAAACGACAGTTTCAAAAGGCATATTTTACACACATTAGTGTTCTGCTTCTTTTCCTTTCTTTCTTTTTTTGTTAAAAAAACGGGAATGGCAAAAAACATCCCTCAGAATGGGCGAAAATATTTGCAAACGAATCAATGGACAAAGGTTTAATCTCCAATATATATAAAGAGCTCATGCAGCTTAATATTAAAAAAACAAACAACCCAATACAAAAATGGGCAGAAGATCTAAAGAGACGTTTCTTCAAAGAAGACACAGAGATGGCCAAGACGCACATGAAAAGCTGCTCAACATCACTAATTATTAGAGAAATGCAAATCAAAACTACAATGAGGTATCACCTCACACCTGTTAGAATCGGCATCATCAGAAAATCTACAAACAACGAATTCTGAGAAGGGTGTGGACAAAAGGATCCCTCTTCCACTAGTGGTGGAAATGTACATTGATACAGTCACGATGGAGAACAGTATGGAGTTTCCTTAAAAAAACTAGAAATAGAATTACCATATGATTCAGCAATCCCACTTCTGGGCATATACCCAGAGAAAACCATAAATCAAAAAGGCACATTCACCACAATGCTCATTTCAGCACTATTTACGATAGCCAGGTAATGGAAGCAACCTAAATACCCACAGACAGACGAATGGATAAAGATGTGGTACATATATAAAATGGAATATTACTCAGCCATAAGAAGGAATGAAACTGGGTCATTTGTAGAGACGTCGTTGGATCTAGAGACTGTCATACAGAATGAAGTAAGTCAGAAAGAGACAAACAAATATTGTATATTAATGCATATATGTGGAACCTAGAAAAATGGTACAGATGAACTGGTTTGCAGGGAAGAAATAGAGACACAGAGGTAGAGAACACACGTATGGACACCAAGTGTGGGAAGCCATGGGGAGGTGGTGTTGGGGTGAGTTGGGAGATTGGGATTGACCTGTATACATGTATATGCATAAAATACATAACTAATAATAACCTGCTGTATAAAAAATAAATAAAATTAAATTTCAAAATTTTAAACAATAAAATTTAAAAATAAAACAGAAAAAAGGTCTTCCCTTCACACAGATGTATTTATATGAATGAATTATTTCCATGCTTATATCTATAAATACATAAAAGAGGAATAAAATCTAACTTGAACCAGAAAAGAAAAAAAAAAACCTGAACACACGAGTTAGACAGAGGAAAACACAATCAGGGCACTTGCTCCATCGGTAAACAATTCTGAAATTGGTCAGAGGTGGGGAATCATCTCCCATAGAGCCAGCAGCCCACTCCTACGCAAGGATCGTCCTCATTGCAAAGTGGGGGGCCATGCCGAGGCATCTGTGAGTAACCGTGAGCTGAGCCCCAGGCCAGCTGCTGTTGAACTTTTCCCACCCTTCCCAGGTAAAACACCTGAATATATACAAGGTCTTGAAAGATTAGAGGAAGGGCCGTGGAGCCACACCAGTGACAGCACGCAGGCCAACTTGGTGCCTGCCGGCCAGTCAGGATGCTCCTGGCCCTGGGCGCTCTTCTGGAAGCTTTCCATTGTCCTGCCTGAGATACCCCTCCTGTCCCGGCCCCCACTGCTTTTTTCCTTCCTCACCTCTGTCCGGAGAGAAATTCCAGCGGAAGGTATGGGTGACACATCCTCTTCATTACAGGTGGAAGCCTGGCAACTCCTGCAGAAATTCCAGCAGAGACCCACTCACACCGGGCCACCCACAAAGCCATGGCCCCTCACTCCCTCCCACCAGCACAGCCCCGACACTGCTGACGGGGCAGAGAATATGGAGTCAGGCACAGCTTCAGGGGCTATTGCTGCCTGCAGCGCTGTTTATATTGACCTCAACACAGGCACACCTGGGGAGGGCCTGCCGGCAGGGTCAGGCTACCCAGGTCAGCTAATCCTCAGCCCTCAGGGAATCACATTGTTGAAAATGGACCTCGCTAAGGCAGAATAGAAGCCAAGGAATAAAAGGACACAATGCCATTTGTAGCACCGTAGGTGTGTCTAGAGGTAAGCACGTGAGTTGTTGTAAGTCAGAAAGTGAAAGACACATATCATATCATATCTCTTATAGGTGTGACCGAAAAATGGATACCAGGGCAGATATTTCCACGGAGAAGGGCAATCAGAGATTCATTCAACAAACTTATGGTTCACCAATGGAAAGGTGTGAGGATTGGTTTCATTATGATATTGGGGTTAACAGACATATACAAACAAAGGTGACATATATAATCACCAAAGACCTACAGAATACCAAGAGAAGACTACTCAACATTCTGTCATAAGGTACATGCGAAAAGGATCCCAGGAAGAACAGACATATGTGTATGTGTAAAAGAACCACATCTTCCACGCCTACAACAAGCCAAACATTGTAATCAAATTTGCTGTAATAAAAAATAAAAAATTAAATTAAAAACACGAACAAGAAGTAGTGAGACAAACTTGAGGGGCTTTCTCCTGTCACATTCCATTCTAAATTCTAATCTAGAACACGACTTCCATTGAGGCTCTGTTGCCCCAGTAACCAGATTTGGTAAGGGAGACCTGCTGCCACCTTGTGGCCGTTTCACACAACAGCAGCTTTTATCCCAGCGCTAATGGTCAGTTGATATTCAAAATCATTGCAGGCCTGTAAATGACACCTGCCCTGAAAACAAATCCTGGGTTCATATATCGACCAAAAAATTCAAAGGACGTCCATATTTCAAAACGACAGTTTCAAAAGGCATATTTTACACACATTAGTGTTCTGCTTCTTTTCCTTTCTTTCTTTTTTTGTTAAAAAAACGGGAATGGCAAAAAGCATCCCTCAGAATGGGCGAAAATATTTGCAAACGAATCAATGGACAAAGGTTTAATCTCCAATATATATAAAGAGCTCATGCAGCTTAATATTAAAAAAACAAACAACCCAATACAAAAATGGGCAGAAGATCTAAAGAGACGTTTCTTCAAAGAAGACACAGAGATGGCCAAGACGCACATGAAAAGCTGCTCAACATCACTAATTATTAGAGAAATGCAAATCAAAACTACAATGAGGTATCACCTCACACCTGTTAGAATCGGCATCATCAGAAAATCTACAAACAACGAATTCTGAGAAGGGTGTGGACAAAAGGATCCCTCTTCCACTAGTGGTGGAAATGTACATTGATACAGTCACGATGGAGAACAGTATGGAGTTTCCTTAAAAAAACTAGAAATAGAATTACCATATGATTCAGCAATCCCACTTCTGGGCATATACCCAGAGAAAACCATAAATCAAAAAGGCACATTCACCACAATGCTCATTTCAGCACTATTTACGATAGCCAGGTAATGGAAGCAACCTAAATACCCACAGACAGACGAATGGATAAAGATGTGGTACATATATAAAATGGAATATTACTCAGCCATAAGAAGGAATGAAACTGGGTCATTTGTAGAGACGTCGATGGATCTAGAGACTGTCATACAGAATGAAGTAAGTCAGAAAGAGACAAACAAATATTGTATATTAATGCATATATGTGGAACCTAGAAAAATGGTACAGATGAACTGGTTTGCAGGGAAGAAATAGAGACACAGAGGTAGAGAACACACGTATGGACACCAAGTGTGGGAAGCCATGGGGAGGTGGTGTTGGGGTGAGTTGGGAGATTGGGATTGACCTGTATACATGTATATGCATAAAATACATAACTAATAATAACCTGCTGTATAAAAAATAAATAAAATTAAATTTCAAAATTTTAAACAATAAAATTTAAAAATAAAACAGAAAAAAGGTCTTCCCTTCACACAGATGTATTTATATGAATGAATTATTTCCATGCTTATATCTATAAATACATAAAAGAGGAATAAAATCTAACTTGAACCAGAAAAGAAAAAAAAAAACCTGAACACACGAGTTAGACAGAGGAAAACACAATCAGGGCACTTGCTCCATCGGTAAACAATTCTGAAATTGGTCAGAGGTGGGGAATCATCTCCCATAGAGCCAGCAGCCCACTCCTACGCAAGGATCGTCCTCATTGCAAAGCGGGGGGCCATGCCGAGGCATCTGTGAGTAACCGTGAGCTGAGCCCCAGGCCAGCTGCTGTTGAACTTTTCCCACCCTTCCCAGGTAAAACACCTGAATATATACAAGGTCTTGAAAGATTAGAGGAAGGGCCGTGGAGCCACACCAGTGACAGCACGCAGGCCAACTTGGTGCCTGCAGGCCAGTCAGGATGCTCCTGGCCCTGGGCGCTCTTCTGGAAGCTTTCCATTGCCCTGCCTGAGATACCCCTCCTGTCCCGGGCCCCACTGCTTTTTTCCTTCCTCACCTCTGTCCGGAGAGAAATTCCAGCGGAAGGTATGGGTGACACATCCTCTTCATTACAGGTGGAAGCCTGGCAACTCCTGCAGAAATTCCAGCAGAGACCCACTCACACCGGGCCACCCACAAAGCCATGGCCCCTCAATCCCTCCCACCAGCACAGCCCCGACACTGCTGACGGGGCAGAGAATATGGAGTCAGGCACAGTTTCAGGGGCTATTGCTGCCTGCAGCGCTGTTTATATTGACCTCAACCCAGGCACACCTGGGGAGGGCCTGCCGGCAGGGTCAGGCTACCCAGGTCAGCTAATCCTCAGCCCTCAGGGAATCACATTGTTGAAAATGGACCTCGCTAAGGCAGAATAGAAGCCAAGGAATAAAAGGACACAATGCCATTTGTAGCACCGTAGGTGTGTCTAGAGGTAAGCACGTGAGTTGTTGTAAGTCAGAAAGTGAAAGACACATATCATATCATATCTCTTATAGGTGTGACCGAAAAATGGATACCAGGGCAGATATTTCCACGGAGAAGGGCAATCAGAGATTCATTCAACAAACTTATGGTTCACCAATGGAAAGGTGTGAGGATTGGTTTCATTATGATATTGGGGTTAACAGACATATACAAACACAGGTGACATATATAATCACCAAAGACCTACAGAATACCAAGAGAAGACTACTCAACATTCTGTCATAAGGTACATGGGAAAAGGATCCCAGGAAGAGTAGACATATGTGTATGTGTAAAAGAACCACATCTTCCACACCTACAACAAGCCAAACATTGTAATCAAATTTGCTGTAATAAAAAATAAAAAATTAAATTAAAAACACGAACAAGAAGTAGTGAGGCAAACTTGAGGGGCTTTCTCCTGGCACATTCCATTCTAAATTCCAATCTAGAACACGACTTCCATTGAGGCTCTGTTGCCCCAGTAACGAGATTTGGTAAGGGAGACCTGCTGCCACCTTGTGGCCGTTTCACACAACAGCAGCTTTAATCCCAGCGCTAATGGTCAGTTGATATTCAAAATCATTGCAGGCCTGTAAATGACACCTGCCCTGAAAACAAATCCTGGGTTCATATATTGACCAAAAAATTCAAAGGACGTCCATATTTCAAAACGACAGTTTCAAAAGGCATATTTTACATACATTAGTGTTCTGCTTCTTTTCCTTTCTTTCTTTTTTTGTTAAAAAAACGGGAATGGCAAAAAGCATCCCTCAGAATGGGCGAAAATATTTGCAAACGAATCAATGGACAAAAGTTTAATCTCCAATATATATAAAGAGTTCATGCAGCTTAATATTAAAAAAACAAACAACCCAATACAAAAATGGGCAGAAGATCTAAAGAGACGTTTCTTCAAAGAAGACACAGAGATGGCCAAGACGCACATGAAAAGCTGCTCAACATCACTAATTATTAGAGAAATGCAAATCAAAACTACAATGAGGTATCACCTCACACCTGTTAGAATCGGCATCATCAGAAAATCTACAAACAACGAATTCTGTGGAGGGTGTGGACAAAAGGATCCCTCTTCCACTAGTGGTGGAAATGTAAATTGATACAGTCACGATGGAGAACAGTATGGAGTTTCCTTAAAAAAACTAGAAATAGAATTACCATATGATTCAGCAATCCCACTTCTGGGCATATACCCAGAGAAAACCATAAATCAAAAAGGCACATTCACCACAATGCTCATTTCAGCACTATTTACGATAGCCAGGTAATGGAAGCAACCTAAATACCCACAGACAGACGAATGGATAAAGATGTGGTACATATATAAAATGGAATATTACTCAGCCATAAGAAGGAATGAAACTGGGTCATTTGTAGAGACGTCGATGGATCTAGAGACTGTCATACAGAATGAAGTAAGTCAGAAAGAGACAAACAAATATTGTATATTAATGCATATATGTGGAACCTAGAAAAATGGTACAGATGAACTGGTTTGCAGGGAAGAAATAGAGACACAGAGGTAGAGAACACACGTATGGACACCAAGTGTGGGAAGCCATGGGGAGGTGGTGTTGGGGTGAGTTGGGAGATTGGGATTGACCTGTATACATGTATATGCATAAAATACATAACTAATAATAACCTGCTGTATAAAAAATAAATAAAATTAAATTTCAAAATTTTAAACAATAAAATTTAAAAATAAAACAGAAAAAATTTCTTCCCTTCACACAGATGTATTTATATGAATGAATTATTTCCATGCTTATATCTATAAATACATAAAAGAGGAATAATATCTAACTTGAACCAGAAAAGAAAAAAAAAACCTGAACCCACGAGTTAGACAGAGGAAAACACAATCAGGGCACTTGCTCCATCGGTAAACAATTCTGAAATTGGTCAGAGGTGGGGAATCATCTCCCATAGAGCCAGCAGCCCACTCCTACGCAAGGAGCGTCCTCATTGCAAAGCGGGGGGCCATGCCGAGGCATCTGTGAGTAACCGTGAGCTGAGCCCCAGGCCAGCTGCTGTTGAACTTTTCCCACCCTTCCCAGGTAAAACACCTGAATATGTACAAGGGCTTGAAAGCCTAGAGGAAGGGCCGTGGAGCCACACCAGCGACAGCACACAGGCCAACTTGGTGCCAGCAGGCCAGCCAGGATGATCCTGGACCTGGTCACTCTTCTGGAAGCTTTCCATTGCCCTGCCTGAGATACCCCTCCTGTCCCGGCACCCACTGTTTTTTTCCTTCCTCAGCTCTGTCCGGAGAGAAATTCCAGCGGAAGGTATGTGTGCCACATCCTCTTCTTTACAGGTGGAAGCCTGGCAACTCCTGCAGAAAGTCCAGCAGAGACCCACTCACACCGGGCCACCCACAAAGCCGTGGCCCCTCACTCCCTCCCACCAGCACAGCCCCGAGACTGCTGATGAGGCAGAGAATATGGAGTCAGGCACAGCTTTAGGGGCTATTGCTGCCTGCAGCGCTGTTTATATTGACCTCAAATCAGGCACACCTGGGGAGGGCCGGCCAGCAGGGTCAGGCTACCCAGGTCAGCTAATCCTCAGCCCTCAGGAAATCACATTGTTGAAAATGGACCTCGCTAAGGCAGAATAGAAGCCAAGGAATAAAACGACACAATGCCATTTGCAGCACCGTAGGTGTGTCTAGACGTAATCACGTGACTTTTAGTAAGTCAGAAAGTGTAAGGCACATATCATATCATATCTCTTATAGGTGTGACCGAAAAATGGATACCAGGGCAGATATTTCCACGGAGAAGGGCAATCAGAGATTCATTCAACAAACTTATGGTTCACCAATGGAAAGGTGTGAGGGTTGGTTTCATTATGATATTGGGGTTAACAGACATATACAAACACAGGTGACATATAGAATCACCAAAGACCTACAGAATACCAAAAGAAGACTACTCAACATTCTGTCATAAGGTACATGGGAAAAGGATCCCAGGAAGAACAGACATATGTATATGTGTAAAAGAACCACATCTTCCACACCTACAACAAGCCAAACATTGTAATCAAATTTGCTGTAATAAAAAATAAAAAAATAAATTAAAAACATGAACAAGAAGTAGTGAGACAAACTTGAGGGGCTTTCTCCTGGCACATTCCATTCTAAATTCCAATCTAGAACATGACTTCCATTGAGGCTCTGTTGCCCCAGTAACCAGATTTGGTAAGGGAGACCTGCTGCCACCTTGTGGCCGTTTCACACAACAGCAGCTTTAATCCCAGCGCTAATGGTCAGTTGATATTCAAAATCATTGCAGGACTGTAAATGACACCTGCCCTGAAAACAAATCCTGGGTTCATATATCGACCAAAAACTTCAAAGGACGTCCATATTTCAAAACGACAGTTTCAAAAGGCATATTTTACACACATTAGTGTTCTGCTTCTTTTTCTTTCTTTCTTTTTTTGTTAAAAAAAACGGGAATGGCAAAAAGCATCCCTCAGAATGGGCGAAAATATTTGCAAACGAATCAATGGACAAAGGTTTAATCTCCAATATATATAAAGAGCTCATGCAGCTTAATATTAAAAAAACAAACAACCCAATACAAAAATGGGCAGAAGATCTAAAGAGACGTTTCTTCAAAGAAGACACAGAGATGGCCAAGACGCACATGAAAAGCTGCTCAACATCACTATTTATTAGAGAAATTCAAATCAAAACTAGAATGAGGTATCACCTCACACCTGTTAGAATCGGCATCATCAGAAAATCTACAAACAACGAATTCTGGGGAGGGTGTTGACAAAAGGATCTCTCTTCCACTAGTGGTCGAAATGTAAATTGATACAGTCACGGGAGAGAACAGTATGGAGTTTCCTTAAAAAAACTAGAAATAGAATTACCATATGATCCAGCAATCCCACTTCTGGGCATATACCCAGATAAAACCATAAATCAAAAAGGCACATTCACCACAATGCTCATTTCAGCACTATTTGCGATAGCCAGGTAATAGAAGCAACCTAAATACCCACAGACAGACGAATGGATAAAGATGTGGTACATATATAAAATGGAATATTACTCAGCCATAAGAAGGAATGAAACTGGGTCATTTGTAGAGACGTCGATGGATCTAGAGACTGTCATACAGAATGAAGTAAGTCAGAAAGAGAAAAACAAATATTGTATATTAATGCATATATGTGGAACCTAGAAAAATGGTACAGATGAACTAGTTTGCAGGGAAGAAATAGAGACACAGAGGTAGAGAACACACGTATGGACACCAAGTGTGGGAAGCCATGGGGAGGTGGTGTTGGGATGAGTTGGGAGATTGGGATTGACCTGCATACATGTATATGCATAAAATACATAACTAATAATAACCTGCTGTATAAAAAAATAAATAAAATTAAATTTCAAAATTTTAAAAAATAAAATTTAAAAATAAAACAGAAAAAAGTCCTTCCCTTCACACAGATGTATTTATATGAATGAATTATTTCCATGCTTATATCTATAAATACATAAAAGAGGAATAAAGTCTAACTTGAACCAAAAAAGAAAAAAAAAAAAACCTGAACCCTCCAGTTATACAGAGGAAAACCCTATCAGGGCACTTGCTCCAGCGGTAAACAATTCTGAAACTGGTAAGAGGTGGGGAGTCATCTCCCATACAGCCAGCAGCCCACTCCTATGCAAAGAGCGTACTCATTGCAATGGAGGGGGCCATTCCGAGGCATCTGTGAGTAACCGTGACATGAGACACAGGCCAGATGCCTTTGAACTTTTCCCACCCTTCCCAGGTAAAACACCTGAATATGTACAAGGGCTTGAAAGCCTAGAGGAAGGGGCGTGGAGCCACACCAGTGACAGCACACAGGCCAACTTGGTGCCAGCAGGCCAGCCAGGATGGTTCTGGCCCTGGGCGCTCTTCTGGAAACTTTCCATGGCCCTGCCTGAGATACCCCTCCTGTCCCGGCACCCACTGTTTTTTTCCTTCCTCACCTCTGTCCGGAGAGAAATTCTAGCGGAAGGTATGTGTGCCACATCCTCTTCTTTACAGGTGGAAGCCTGGCAACTCCTGCAGAAAGTCCAGCAGAGACCCACTCACACCGGGCCACCCACAAAGCCGTGGCCCCTCACTCCCTCCCACCAGCACAGCCCCGAGACTGCTGACGGGGCAGAGAATATGGAGTCAGGCACAGCTTCAGGGGCTATTGCTGCCTGCAGCGCTGTTTATATTGACCTCAACACAGGCACACCTGGGGAGGGCGGGCCGGCAGGGTCAGGCTACCCAGGTCAGCTAATCCTCAGCCCTCAGGAAATCACATTGTTGAAAATGGACCTCGCTAAGGCAGAATAGAAGCCAAGGAATAAAAGGACACAATGCCATTTGCAGCACCGTAGGTGTGTCTAGACGTAATCACGTGACTTTTAGTAAGTCAGAAAGTGAAAGACACATATCATATCATATCTCTTATAGGTGTGACCGAAAAATGGATACCAGGGCAGATATTTCCACGGAGAAGGGCAATCAGAGATTCATTCAACAAACTTATGGTTCACCAATGGAAAGGTGTGAGGATTGGTTTCATTATGATATTGGGGTTAACAGACATATACAAACACAGGTGACATATATAATCACCAAAGACCTACAGAATACCAAGAGAAGACTACTCAACATTCTGTCATAAGGTACATGGGAAAAGGATCCCAGGAAGAACAGACATATGTGTATGTGTAAAAGAACAACATCTTCCACACCTACAACAAGCCAAACATTGTAATCAAATTTGCTGTAATAAAAAATAAAAAATTAAATTAAAAACACGAACAAGAAGTAGTGAGACAAACTTGAGGGGCTTTCTCCTGGCACATTCCATTCTAAATTCCAATCTAGAACACGACTTCCATTGAGGCTCTGTTGCCCCAGTAACCAGATTTGGTAAGGGAGACCTGCTGCCACCTTGTGGCCGTTTCACACAACAGCAGCTTTAATCCCAGCGCTAATGGTCAGTTGATATTCAAAATCATTGCAGGCCTGTAAATGACACCTGCCCTGAAAACAAATCCTGGGTTCATATATTGACCAAAAAATTCAAAGGACGTCCATATTTCAAAACGACAGTTTCAAAAGGCATATTTTACTCACATTAGTGTTCTGCTTCTTTTTCTTTCTTTCTTTTTTTGTTAAAAAAACGGGAATGGCAAAAAGCATCCCTCAGAATGGGCGAAAATATTTGCAAACGAATCAATGGACAAAGGTTTAATATCCAATATATATAAAGAGCTCATACAGCTTAATATTAAAAAAACAAACAACGCAATACAAAAACGGGCAGAAGATCTAAAGAGACGTTTCTTCAAAGAAGACACAGAGATGGCCAAGACACACATGAAAAGCTGCTCAACATCACTAATTATTAGAGAAATGCAAATCAAAACTACAATGAGGTATCACCTCACACCTGTTACAATTGACATCATCAGAATATCTTCAAACAACGAATACTGGGGAGGGTGTGGACAAAAGGATCCCTCTTCCACTAGTGGTGGAAATGTAAATTGATACAGTCACGGTGGAGAACAGTATGGAGTTTCCTTAGAAAAACTAGAAATAGAATTACCATATGATCCAGCAATCCCACTTCTGGGCATATACCCAGAGAAAACCATAAATCAAAAAGGCACATTCACCACAATGCTCATTTCAGCACTATTTACGATAGCCAGGTAATGGAAGCAACCTAAATACCCACAGACAGACGAATGGATAAAGATGTGGTACATATATAAAATGGAATATTACTCAGCCATAAGAAGGAATGAAACTGGGTCATTTGTAGAGACGTCGATGGATCTAGAGACTGTCATACAGAATGAAGTAAGTCAGAAAGAGAAAAACAAATATTGTATATTAATGCATATATGTGGAACCTAGAAAAATGGTATAGATGAACTGGTTTGCAGGGAAGAAATAGAGACACAGATGTAGAGAACACACGTATGGACACCAAGTGTGGGAAGCCATGGGGTGGTGTTGGTGGCATATGTTGGGAGATTGGGATTGACCTGTATACATGTATATGCATAAAATACATAACTAATAATAACCTTCTGTATAAAAACATAAATAAAATTAAATTTTAAAATTTTAAAAAATAAAATTTAAAAATAAAACCGAAAAAAGTTCTTCCCTTCACACAGATGTATTTATATGAATGAATTATTTCCATGCTTATATCAATAAATACATAAAAGAGGAATAAAATCTAACTTGAACCAAAAAAGGAAAAAAAAACCTGAACCCACCAGTTATACAGAGGGAAACCCTATCAGGGCACTTGTTCCAGCGGTAAACAATTCTGAAATTGGTCAGAGGTGGGGAATCATCTCCCATACAGCCAGCAGCCCACCCCCCAAGCAAGGAAGGTCCTCATTGCAAAGCTGGGGTACGAAGCCAAGGCATCTGTGAGTAAACGTGAGCTAAGCCCCAGTCCTGCTGCAGCTGAACTCTTCCCACCCTTTCCAGTTAAAACACCTGAATATGTACAAGAACTTGCAAGCTTAGAGGAAGGGCTGTGGAGCCACACCAGCGACAGCACACAGGCCGACTTGGTGCCTGCAGGCCAGTCAGGATGGTCCTGGCCCCAGATGCTCTTCTGGAACCTTTCCATTTCCCTGCCTGAGATACCCCTCCTGCCACGGCCCCCACTGCTTTTTTACTTCCTCACCTCTGCCTGGGGAGAAATTCCAGCGGCAGGTATCGGTGACACATCCTCTTCTTTAGCAGGTGGCAGCCTGGCATCTCCTGCAGAAAGTCCAGCAGAGCCCCACTCACACTGGGCCACCCACAAAGCCGTGGCCCCTCACTCCCTCCCACCAGCACAGCCCCGGCACTGCCTACGGGGCAGAGAATATGGCGTCAGTCACAGCTACAAGGGCTGTCGCTCACTGGAGAGCTGTTTATATTGCCCTCAACTCAGGCACACCTGTGGAGGGCTGGCAGGCAGTTTCAGGCTACCAAAATCAGCCAATCCTCACCCCTCAGGGGCTCACAGTTGCAGAAAATGAAACTTGCTAAACGGGCCAGGCCCTAGGAACAAGTGTGGGCTCTTGAGAGTCAGGATAGACAAGGGGCTGCCGCTGCGGCTTGTTTTCTTATCATTTTATCTGGTCCATGAGTGGATAACAACTTCAAGAAGACCCTATCCTAATGAGAGGAACCCAGGAGTCAGAGAGAGGAGTGATGGTGGGTGGAGACAGAGGCCTGGTGCCCTGGCTGCAGTGGAAGTGTCTGGAAGACCAGGCAGAAAGAGCCTGCAGAGAGTGATAGCCATGGTCACAGACCTGTCAGAACTGCTGTTTGTTAGATCAAGTCCTGCTCTGAGGTATTCTGTGTCAGCTGTGAGCGACAGGTGAGCAGGGGGTTCTCTGCAAGGTGGGCTATGTGCACAGTTCCTGTGTGTCCAGCCCTGCTAGGGTACCTGCCCAGGGGAGCTCTGTATCCTGGGAAGGGCCTGAGTAGGAGAGCCCAATGGGCTGCTGGGTAGCTGCAGAGGTGAGCTCCATACCCTGGGAGGGACTTGACCACGAGAGCCCCGTGGGCTGTGGGGTAGGGGTGCAGCCCAGGTGAGCTCCATATCCTGAGATTGGCCTGACCACGAGAGCCCCATGGGCTGCTGGAGACCTGGTAAAGTATATCAGGACAGTCAGTGAAGCCACCGAGGATATGCATCCAGTAGCTCCTATTTCCTACTCCCTGCTGGTCATTCTACCTTCCACCAGGCCATGGCATTCTGTATTAGACTTCAATGATGCCTTCTTCTGTATTCCATTCATCTCAGAGTCACAAGAATTTTTGGCTTGTGAGTGGCAGGACACAACATGCAACAAAAGCAATAATGCTGGGCCGTCCTGCCCCAATGGTTCAAAAATCCCCACACCATCATTGGGGAAATGTCCTCTAAAGACCTAAAAGTTCAACCTCTTTAAAAGGGAACCCTCCTTCAATATGCAGATGACATTCTGATCGCCAGGCCTACTAAAGACGCCTCTGAACTACCTAGCCAAGAAAGGATAGAAGGTGTCCAAGAAAAACGCTCAAATATCCCAGGCTAAGGTGACATGCCTGGGATTCATTCTCACAGATATTCGGAGAAACGCATCCCAGGATAGGGAAGAAGCCATTTGCAGCCTTACGTCTTCTAAAACTAGAAGACAGCTTAGGGGTTCTTGGGGAGGCCAAGGTTTTCTGCATCTGGATCCCTAACTACAGTGTCATAGCTGGGCCTCTACATGAAACACTGACACGAAAAGATGATGATCCTTTTGAATAGAATCCAGAAGCAGCCTTTCAAGAATGGAAAGAGCAGTCAATACAGACCCTTGCCCAGGAACTCCCTAATTTAGCTAAACCCTTTGACCTTTACATACCCGGTCAAAGGTTAATCGCCCTTGGAGCCTTAGTGCAAAAACTGGGACCACTTGAAATGGAGCAACACAAGAATGCCCTTCAGGTATGATAAACTATGGTCACCAAGGGCTTTGCCCACCGACTCATCAGGCCAGGATACTGGGGTATCTAAAAAGCTGGAAATCAGCAGCCCGCAAGGCCAGCTCCCTCCTAAGGGAAAAGGACCCCACGTGGTGATCCTAACCACCCATCATGCCCTGAAGTTGCAGGGGTCGCTCTGTGGACACACTGACCTCGAGTGAGGAGGCCCTCCAACTCCAACCTCCAGAGAGATAAACGGGGGCAACGGGCCCCCAAGATGACTCGTGTGACCATCACTTGACCTGGAGTTTCTCTCAGAAAACGACAAGACTGTGCCCCGAAAGAGCAGACTACTGCTTGCAGGACTTACTGCACCCAGAGGGGAGCTAATAAGCTTGGCGGGGGAAACGTATATCACGCTTTCACCATAGAAAACCCTACAGACACCGCGGTGATGGTGGCCAATATGACCGGCTGGACTGCTGGCTACTTCTAAAGGCCGTTGACTCAGTGGATGTCATGGTCCTGGATCACCACTGACCCTGGACTGTCTGGGAGTTGCGCGGGCAGGGCTCTGACACATGGTGCTGTTTGTACATTAATTCAGGGACCTAATTAAAGAAAGCACAGACTACTGGTCAGAGCATCTAGTCTGGCAAAAACTGTCAGCCTAAGGTCGCCGAACATATGTGGGGTGGGGTGAAACCTGCCACCGCAGCATCTCTGCGCCTCTCTTTCCTGGACCCTTAAAGGTCATTAGAATCTGTAACACTTCCAATGCTGGTGCTCAGGCGGACGAGAAGTGAGGCAGGAGGCCTTGGGACAATCAACCTCACCAGGAGGCTGGTGGGGAGACGTTTTGCCCCTCCCCCCATGTATCAGGGCTCCCACCACAGCATGAAGCAGTTACAAAAGAGGGGTCTGCACCCTCAACACCCCAAGAATAAGGAACGGAACAAAAAGCAGAGGAGGTGTTCATCTCCGGCAACGTTCATTAAAAATTCCTGGGAGATAAAAAGAGAATCTGGGCAATAAAATAAAGTCGAACCTGTTTTTCCTTTGTGCTTTGTCTAATTTCACGTGCTCCTAGGGTTCCGCATGCAGAGGTCCCACACCCGGCACTTCAGACCCGATTTCCTAGTGCAGAATGGCTGGGTCGACACCTCAGCTAGCGGGGTCCCATGCAGACTCCGCGGCATAGAGCCTGAGCTGCAGCCAACGCAGCCCTCGAGAGCTCCATCCCCTCCCTCCCACTGACGCTGCCGGGGACCCTACACAGCAGCCCAGCCCACAGCCCATGGGGGAGTGCACGATCCCACCTCTCCATTCTGTTTTCAAAATAATATTTCCTTTGCTTCTGAACCAAACTCAGTCTTGATCTGTTGGCTCCAATGACACTGGGCACGGGGACTCCTGTTGGGGTCCACTCTGGAGGATCAGTAACAGAAATTGAGAACATTGTAACTTCAATGAACAGATGTGTGAGCCAAACTGTAGTTAACATAGAGCAGTGTATAATGCTCGGGTAAAATAAGATGTTTCTAAGACTTACATTTGATATTTCCATCACTTTCCTATAAGCAAGTTCAGTGAAGACGTCTGTCTTATTTGTCAGGTCAACATTAGAGAAATGAAGTGATTTATTTCCATGGATGTACATCGAATACTCTTGGCTGAAGCTTCAATCTTGTTTTGAATGCTTTTCCACTGTAAATGATACCTCTCTTTCAGCTCCCCCATTTCTGAGAAGTATAAAATCTTATAATTTATTATTACCAAAGGGGAAAGGTAGGAGAAGGGATAAATTAACAGTTTGGGATTAACACATACACACTGCTATGTAGAAAATAGATCATCAACAAGGAACTACTGTATAGCACAGGGAACTACACTGAATATTTTGCCATAACCTATAAGGGGAAATAGTCTGAAAAAGAATAGATATTTTTATTGACATCATCTATCAATGACAGATAAAATGTAACCTAAGCAAGGCCGATGGTGAGCGCTTCTGACCCTGAAGATTTCAGTCATCTAAAGTTTGGGCTCTGCCTATTTCCCAAGGCCCTTAAAGGACATACGTGTAGCCGTAGCTTAAAAATTCCCCAGTTTGGGGTTCGGGGAGGCACTGATTTGGAAAAATCCCTGGTGTTCTCCTTACATGCACGGGACCCTTCCTACAGCTAAAACATGCCTGTCACACCTAGAGGATGGTACACCGTTTGATCGGAAAGAGTTTGGAAAAGGCACCTCATCTCCTCATCGCCTGGTGCTCGGGTTCAACCCTCCAGCATCTTTCCTAACAATCTCCTCACTTGGGGATATCAGCACCGTCAACATCCTGTTGCACACAGTTTGGAATTTGTCCAGAGGATGAAGCGGAAGGATGAGAAAAATTTAGAGACAAGTCTTAGGTGTTCGGACAGGCACATGCCACTCTAATTTCCAATCCAGAAGACAAATTCATCAAAGGCTAGAATTGCCCATGGAAACAGAATAGGGCTAGAGGAAATCCCGCTGTTTTGTGTCCAGTTTCCAAAAACACAAGTTGAAAAATGGAACTCAGGGGCACTAAAATTCATGAAACTGCAGAGTTGAAAATATCTATCGTCGAAAAATGTCTTGCGGTAAGTCACAGAAAAGGACTTGTAAGCAAGGGAGAGTGGCAGGAAACAGATTTGAAGAGGTAGAAAGGACTCCCCATTAAAGCACAAGAAAAGGGGCTGAACATCGCCAATGATGCAGTTGGCCAAAAAGGGTGTATGCATTTTTTCTGAATATATTCAAGTAAAGGCCATACACACTTTTTATCCAACCCAACAGGTGGGCACTGGAAATCAATATCACAAAATGTATCACTTCACATCAGTCAGAAGGGCCATCCACATAAAGTGTAAACACCAGAAATGCAGGACAGGGCGAGGAGAAAAGGGAGCCCTGTGAGGCTGATAGTGGAAATGTAATTTGCCAACGGCCACTCTGGAGAAGTGTATTGTGTTTGCTAAAACATCTAAAAAATGAGCTACAGAGCATAGGGCACTTGCACTCATGGGCGTGTACCTTGGGAAAAACAAAAATCGACAGAAAACAGGCACCCGAACGTTTACCACCTCTCTGTTAAAAAGGGCCTCAACTTGGATATAACCTAAATGTTCCTGGAAGGATAAAATGGATAAAAGAGATGGGGTACTTATGTAGAGTGGAATATTACTCATCCAGAAATCAATGAAATAAGGCCAGTTGTAACAACTCTGGAGGACTTACATACGATCATTCTAAGTGACATATGTCAGAAAGAAAAAGACACATATCATAAGATGTCACTTAAAGGTGGAATCAAAAATGGCTACACATGAAATAAATTACAAAACAGAAACATAGTCAAATATGTAGAAAATAGACATAAGGCTGCTAAATGGGAAAGGTGGGGAATGGTGAGGTATTATCCAGGAGGTTGAAATTAGCAAAGATACCATTCCAAGTACCAAATTGAATAACTGACAAGGCCTACACGGTACCTCAAAGAACTGCACTCAGCCCACTCAAGTCACTGGAAAATAATACATATGACTGGTAAGCATCTGAAAAAGAAGTTATTGTTGTCTCACAGTACATGAATCAAGTGGATATACAGCAGCAAAAAACAGAGCTTTGAAAATCAGCTGTAACCAATATAAAAATAAATTTAAAACTATTTATAAAAACAGTGAGACAGGCAAAAATTCTTACAAATTTTGTTGAAGGGCTACGATGTAACATGGATTGAACACATGTAGACCCACAGCAGCATGATTATATAAGGCTGGAAGCTATGCACGCTAAGAGATGTTAGAGAGGCTGGGTGAGGAAATGCAGACCTTTTAAAGTAATACTGCCTGGTACCCATTCCATGGGTCCCAAATCTGCAGGTTCAAGGGAATCTTCTGACAGCGAAAACATGCCTGGGAAACCGAGATGAATGTACACCGTGTGCTCAGGAAAGGTGTCTAAAATGCACCTCATTTTTGATCTCCTGGTGCTGGGGTTCGCCATTCCAGCCACATTACTAACAATCTCCCCACTTGGAGAATCGGCACCTTTAACCTCCTGTTTCACACAGTTTGCAATTTGTGCAGAGGGTAAATGGAAAGGGGGGGAACCAATGAGAGATTAGCTGTAGGACTTTTGACAGGCACATGTCACTCTAATTTCCCATTAGGAAGAAGAATTAACCAAAGGCTCAGCCTGCCTCCCCAGAACCAGAATAGGGCCAGAAGTAATCCAATGGTTTGGCGGCCAGCTCACAAAAAAAGCGAGTTGTGAAATGGAGCTCAGGAGCAGACAATTCAAAGACCTGCAAAGATATAAATGATAACCAACGTCCAAAAATATATTCAGGTAAGGTAACGAAGAGGATCTGAATGAGAGGCAGAATTGCAGGAAACAGATTTCAAAAGGTAGATTGTACTCACATTTAAAGCATATGAAAAGCAGCAGAATTTCTAAAATGATGCGGTTGGGCAAAAGGGTGTATGCGTTTTTTTCGTGAATATCTTCAGGAAAAAAACACATGCAGAGTTTTTGGCCAACCAAGCAAGAGGGAAATGCAAATCCACACAACAAAGAAGTCTCAATTTCCACTGCTCAGAAAGGCCATCCAAAAAATGTGTACAAACCAGAAATGCAGGAGAAGCCATGGAAAACAGGGAGCCTAGTCACGCTGATGGGTGGGGTATAAATATCCAAGAGCCACTCTGAAGAAGTGTATGCTGTTTTTAAAACATCTAAAATACAAAGCCCCAGAGCAAGGGGATTTCAACTCATGGACATATAACTTGGGAAGACTAAATGTCAATAAGACACAGGCACCCCAAAGTTTAGGGCTGCTCTGCATACAAGAACCTCAACTTTGGTACACCTAAAATATCCCAGGAAAAAGAGAAATGCATAAAGAACTTGTGGTAATTTTGCACAACGGAATATCACTCAGACGTGAAATCAATGTATATAAGGCCAGTAGCAGCATAATGAGTGGATTTACGTATGATGATTTTAAGGGAAATTAGTCACACAGAAAAAGAATCTTATCATAAGATATCACTTATAGAGGGAATGTCAATATCACAACACATGAACTGAATTAGGAAAGAGAACAGAGTCTCACATTTAGCAAAAATCTCTTATGCCTGCTTCAGGGGAAAGGAGAGGTGGGGTGATGCATAAAACCAGAGTTTGATATTAGCATAGGTACCATTCCATAAACCAAATACAGAATAGACAAGACCTACACATTCCTCAGTGAACGGGACTCAACACCCCTATGCCCCACAGAGGAATATATCTGACTACTAAGAATCTTATAACTTATGTATTGATATGTCTCCGTAAGGGAATCAATTGTGTCTAGACTGGCATAAACACGTCAGTGAAAATCAGCTCAACCCCATTATAAAAATGAATTTCAAAAAAAACCCCAAAAAACAGCGAAATTCTTACACAATTCCTTCAGGGGTTCTGATGAAACCTGGAATGACCCTATCTGCAAAGACAGCTGGATGAGACATAAGGCTGGACACTTGGGACTGAGAGGACTGGTGAGATTGGGAGAGAAAATGCAGACCTTTTAAAGTAGTAATGCATGCCACCATTCCATGTGTCACAAATCTCCAGGTAGAAGGGAATATCACTACAATTATAACATGTATGGGAAACCTAGAAAATGGACACCCTGTGATGGCGAAAGGTTTCTAAAACTCTCCTAATTTTTCCTCTCCTTGTGCTCCACTTTGGCATTCCAACTGCTTTACTATCAATCTCCCAACTTAGAAGAGTCAGCCCCTATAACCTCCTGGTTCGCACAGTTTGCTAATTGTGCAGAGGATGAAAGGGAAGAGGGAGAACCAATCAGAGAGTAGATGTAGGCATTTGGACGGGCACATGTCACTCTAATTTCCCGGCAGGAAGAAGAATTAACCAAAGCCTCAGCCACCCACAGGGAACCAATATAGCCACCCCTGGAACCAGTATAGGTCCTGAAGCAAAATTGTGGATTTGCGGCCAGCTCACAAAGATGGGATTTGAAAATTGGAGCTCAGGGGCACAGCAATTCACAAACCTGCAGACTTATAAAGTACTACTCTCTTCCAAAAATCTGTTGAGGGAAGGCAATGAAGCGGCCTTGAAAATGAGGCAGAATTGCACAAAATATATTTCAAGAGGTAAATTGAAATCGCCATTAAAGCACAGGAAAAGCATCCCAACTTGGACAGAGATGCACTTGGCCAAAAAGGGCGTATGCCTTTTCTCCTGAATATATTCAGAAGAAAACGCATACACCCTTTTTGGCCAATCAAGCAAGCGTGCAATACAAATCCACGCTACAAAGAATTGTCACTTACCACTGGTCAAAAGGGACATCCGAATATCTGTAAAAACCAGAAAGGTTGGGCTTCCCTGGTGGCGCAGTGGTTGCGAGTCTGCCTGCCGATGCAGGGACACGGGTTCGTGCCCCGGTCTGGGAGGATCCCACGTGCCGCGGAGCGGCTGGTCCCGTGAGCCATGGCAACTGGGCCTGCGCGTCCGGAGCCTGTGCCCCGCAATGGGAGAGGCCACAGCAGTGAGAGGCCCGCATACAGCAAAAAAAAAAAAAAAAAAAAAAAAAAAAACAAAACAGAAAGGCAAGAGAGAGATGGCAAGGGCATGAAGCAATGTGATCCCAATGGTCATGGAGGATTGTGATGACAAGCGCATGGAGAATTGTGATGACAAGATTATGTACCATTTTGTTGACAAAGGCAAGGAGCATTATGATGACAAGGTTCATGGAGCACTGTGATGACAAGCATCACGGAGCATAGTGATTACAGGGGTCATGGAGCATTGGGATGACAAGCGCATGGATCATTGTGATGACAATGGTCATGGAGCATTTTAATGACAAGAGTCCCGGATCATTGTGTTGTCAGGGTTCATGCAGCGTTGTGATGACAGTGGTCATGGAGCATTGTGATGACAGGGGTCATGGCGCATTGTGATGAGAAGGTCATGGAGCATTGGGCTGAAAATGTCCATGGAGTACCGTGATGACAGGGGTCATGGAGCATTGTGATGACAAGGTACTGGAGCACTGTGATGAGAAGACCATGGAGCCTTGTGATGACAAGTCTCATGGAGCATTCTGATGAAAAGTGCCATGGAGCATTGTGATTACAGGGGTCTTGGAGCATTGTGATGACAAGGGCATGGAGCATTGGGATGAGAAGGCCATGGAGCGTTCTGATGACATGCATCATGGAGCTTTGTGATGACAAGGGCATGGAGCATTGTGATTACAGCGGTCTTGGAGCACTGTGATGAAAAGGGCATGGATCATTGTGATGAAAAAGGCATGGAGCCTTGTCATGACAGGGTTCAAGGAGCAAACTGACAATAAGTGTCAGGGAGCATTGTGATGACAAGGGTATTGAGTATTGTGATGACAAAGGTCATGGAGCACTGTGATGAGAAGACCATGGATAATTGTGATGACAAGCGTCATGGGGCGTTGTGATGATAAGTGTTATGGAACATATGGATCACAAGGATTTGGAGCATTTTGATGACAGAGGTCATGGAGCATTTTGGTTTCATTGTGATGACAATAGCCTGAAGCATTATGATGATGGGCATGGTGCATTGTGATGACAGGGTTCATGGAGCATTGAGATGAAAAGGGGCATGGAGCATTGCGATTACAGGAGTCTTGGAGCACTGTGATGACAAAGGCATGGAACATCGTGAATGAGAAGGCCATGGAGCATTCTGTTGACATGCGTCATGGAGCTTTGTGATGACAAGGGCATGGAGCATTGTGATTACAGGGGTCTTGGAGCATTGTGATGACAAGGGTCATGGAGCCTTGTGATGACAAGGCTGTGGAACATTGTGATGGCAGGGGTCATGGAGCATTGTTATGACAGGGGTAATGGAGCATTGTGATGACAAGGGCATGGAGCATTGGTCTGAAAAGTTTCATGGATTATTGTGATGAGAGGGGGCAAGGAGCATTGTGATGACAAGGGCATGGAACACTGTGATACATGGGTCATGGAGGATTGTAATGAGAAGCGCATGGAGCATTGTGATAAGAATGGCATCGAGCATTGTGATGAAAAGCATCATGGAGCCTGTGATGACAAGGGCATGGAACAATGTGATGAGAGGGTTCATGGAACATTGTGATGACAATGGCATGCAGCATTGTGATGACAAGGGTCATTGAGCTTTGTAATGACAAAGGTCATGGAGCATTTTGATGACAAGGGTGTGGTGCATTCTGTTGTGAAGGGCAGGGAGCATTGTGATGACAGGGGTTATGGAACATTGTGATGTCAGGGGAATGGAGCATTGTGATGATAAAGGCATGTAGCATTGTTGTGACAAGGGTCATGGAATATTGTGATGACAGGGGTGAGGGAGTATTGTGTTGACTAGTGATGGAACATTGTGATATCAGTGGTGAGAGAGCATTTTGATGAGAAGTGCATGGAGCAGTGTGATGACAAGGTTTATGGAGCATTGTGATGACAAAGATGTGGAGCATTGTGATGACAAGTGCATGGCACATTGTGATGCCATGGGTCACGGAGTATTGTGCTAACAAAGGCATTGATCATTGGGAGGACAAGGGTCACCAAGCATTGTGATGAAATGTTCATGGAGCTCTGTGGTGACAAAGGTCACAGAGCATTGTGATGACGAGGGCATGGACCATTGTAATGACAAAGGTCATGAAGCATTGTGATGACTGGAGTCATGGAGCATTGTGATGACAGGGGTCATAGAGCATTGTGATGAAAGGGCATGGAGCATTGTGATGACAGGGGCATGTTGCATTGGTTTGACAAGTTTCAGGGATTATTGTGATGACAGTGGGCATGGCGCATTGTGATGACAAGGGCATGGAGCATTGTGATGAGAAGGTCATGGAGTATTGTGAAGAAGGGTGTCAGGGAGCATTGTGATGACATATGTCGTGGTCCATTGCGATGACAATGGAATGGAGCATTGTGATGCCAAGTGTCATGGAGGATTGTGATGACAAAGGTAATGGAGCATTTTGATGACAAGCGCTTGGGGCATTGTGATGACAAGGGTCATGGAGCATTGTGATAACAAGGGCCATTGAGAATTTTGATGACATGTTCATGAAGCATTGTGATGACAATCACATGGAGCTTGCTGTGACAGGGATCATGGAGCAGTGCGATGAAAAGTGCATAGAGAATTGCGATGACAAAGCATGTAACACTGTGATGAAAAGCATCATGGAGCACAGTGATGCCAAGAACGTGGAGAATTGTTATGACAGGGGACATGGAGCATTGTGATGACCAGGGCATGGAGTATTGTGATGGCAAGACCGTGGAGCATTGTGATGAGAAGACCATGGATAATTGTGATGATGAGCGTCATGGAGCACTGTAATGACAAGGGGTATGGAGCATTGTGATGACAGGGGTCATGGAGCATTGTGATGACAAGGTTCACGGAGCATTCTGATGACAAGCTTGTGGAGTATTTTGATGACAATGACATGGAGCATTTTGATGAAAATGGCATGGGGCATTGTGATGAAAAGGACATGGAGCCTTTTCATGACAGTTTTCAGGGAGCATTCTGACGACAAGTGTCAGGGAGCATTGTGATGACAAAGGTCATGGAGAATTGTGACGACAAGGGCATGGAGTATTGTGATGACAAGCACATGGAGCTTGCTATGACGGGGTCATGGAGCATTGTGATGACAAGTGCATAGAGAATTGTGATGACAAAGCATGTAACACTGTGATGAGAAGTGTCATGGAGCATAGTGATGCCAAGATCGTGGAGAATTGTGATGACAGGGGACATGGAGCATTGTGATGACCAGGGCATGGAGCATTGCGATGGCAAGATCGTGGAGCACTGTGATGAGAAGACCATGGATAATTGTAATGACGAGGGTCATGGAGCACTGTAATGACAAGGGGTATAGAGCATTGTGATGACAGTGGTCATGGAGCATTGTGATGACCGGGGACATGGAGCATTGTGATGCCCAAGGCATGGAGCACTGTGATGGCAAGACCGTGGAGCATTGTGATGAGAAGACCATGGATAATTGTGATGAGGAGCGTCATGGAGCACTGTAATGACAAGTGGTATGGAGCCTTGTGATGACAGGGGTCATGGAGCATTGTTATGACAGTGGTCATGGAGCATTGTGATGACAAGTGTCATGGAGCATTTTGATGACAAGGGCGTGGAGCATTGTGATGAGAAGACCATGGACAATTGTGATTACGAGTGTCATGGAGCACTGTAATGACAAGCAGTATGGAGCATTGTGATGACAGGGGTCATGGAGCATTGTGATGACTGGGGACATGGAGCATTGTGATGACCAGGGCATGGAGCATTGTGATGGCAAGACCGTGGAGCACTGTGATGAGAAAACCATGGATAATTGTGATGACGAACATCATGGAGCACTGTAATGACAAGGGGCATGGAGCATTGTGATGACAGGTGTCATGGAGCATTGTGATGACAGGGGTCATGGATCATTGAGATGACAAAGGTCACGGAGCATTCTGATGACAAGCTTGTGGAGTATTGTGATGACAATGGCATGAAGCATTGTGATGAAAAGGGCATGGATCATTGTGATGAAAAAGGCATGGAGACTTGTCATGACAGGGTTCAATGAGCATACTGATGACAAGTGTCAGGGAGCATTGTGATGACAAGTGTATTGAGAATTGTGATGACAAAGGTCATGGAGCATTGTGATGAGAAGTCCATGGATAATTGTGATGACCAGCGTCATGGGGCGTTGTGATGACAAGTGTTATGGAACATTGTGATCACAAGGGTTTGGAGCATTGTGATGAGAGAGGTCATGGAGAATTTTGATTTCATTGTGATGACAATAGCATGAAGCATTATGATGATGGGCATGGTGCATTGTGATGACAGGGTTCATGGAGCATTGAGATGAAAAGAGTCATGGATCATTGTAATAACAAGGGTCTTGGAGCATTGTGATGACAAGGGCATGGAGTATTGTGATGAGAAGGCCATGGAGCATTCTGATGACATGCGTCAGGGAGCTTTGTGATGACATGGGCATGGAGCATTGTGATTACAGGGGTCTTGGAGCATTGTGATGACAAGGGCCATGGAGTCTTGTGATGACAAGGCCGTAGAACATTGTGATGGCAGGGGTCATGCAGCATTGTTATGACAGGTGTAAGGGAGCATTGTGATGAGAAGGGCATGGAGCATTGGTCTGAAAAGTTTCATGGATTATTGTGATGAGAGTGGGCATGGAGCATTGTGATGACAACGTCACGGAACACTGTGATCCATGGGTCATGGAGGATTTTAATGACAAGGGCATGGAGCATTGTGATGAGAAGGGCATCAAACATTGTTTTGACAAGCGTCATGGAGTTTTGTGATGACAAGGGCATGGAACAATGTGATGAGACGGTTCATGGAACATTGTGATTCCAAGGGTTAAGGAGCTTTGTGATGACAAGGGTCATGGAGCCTTTTGATGACAAGGCTGTGGAACATTGTGATGGCAGGGGTCATGGAGCATTGTTATGACAGGGGTAATGGAGCATTGTGATGACAAGGGCATGGAGCATTGGTCTGAAAAGTTTCATGGATTATTGTGATGAGAGGGGGCAAGGAGCATTGTGATGACAAGGGCATGGAACACTGTGATACATGGGTCATGGAGGATTGTAATGAGAAGCGCATGGAGCATTGTGATAAGAATGGCATCGAGCATTGTGATGAAAAGCATCATGGAGCCTGTGATGACAAGGGCATGGAACAATGTGATGAGAGGGTTCATGGAGCATTGTGATGACAATGGCATGCAGCATTGTGATGACAAGGGTCATTGAGCTTTGTAATGACAAAGGTCATGGAGCATTTTGATGACAAGGGTGTGGTGCATTCTGTTGTGAAGGGCAGGGAGCATTGTGATGACAGGGGTTATGGAACATTGTGATGTCAGGGGAATGGAGCATTGTGATGATAAAGGCATGTAGCATTGTTGTGACAAGGGTCATGGAATATTGTGATGACAGGGGTGAGGGAGTATTGTGTTGACTAGTGATGGAACATTGTGATATCAGTGGTGAGAGAGCATTTTGATGAGAAGTGCATGGAGCAGTGTGATGACAAGGTTTATGGAGCATTGTGATGACAAAGATGTGGAGCATTGTGATGACAAGTGCATGGCACATTGTGATGCCATGGGTCACGGAGTATTGTGCTAACAAAGGCATTGATCATTGGGAGGACAAGGGTCACCAAGCATTGTGATGAAATGTTCATGGAGCTCTGTGGTGACAAAGGTCACAGAGCATTGTGATGACGAGGGCATGGACCATTGTAATGACAAAGGTCATGAAGCATTGTGATGACTGGAGTCATGGAGCATTGTGATGACAGGGGTCATAGAGCATTGTGATGAAAGGGCATGGAGCATTGTGATGACAGGGGCATGTTGCATTGGTTTGACAAGTTTCAGGGATTATTGTGATGACAGTGGGCATGGCGCATTGTGATGACAAGGGCATGGAGCATTGTGATGAGAAGGTCATGGAGTATTGTGAAGAAGGGTGTCAGGGAGCATTGTGATGACATATGTCGTGGTCCATTGCGATGACAATGGAATGGAGCATTGTGATGCCAAGTGTCATGGAGGATTGTGATGACAAAGGTAATGGAGCATTTTGATGACAAGCGCTTGGGGCATTGTGATGACAAGGGTCATGGAGCATTGTGATAACAAGGGCCATTGAGAATTTTGATGACATGTTCATGAAGCATTGTGATGACAATCACATGGAGCTTGCTGTGACAGGGATCATGGAGCAGTGCGATGAAAAGTGCATAGAGAATTGCGATGACAAAGCATGTAACACTGTGATGAAAAGCATCATGGAGCACAGTGATGCCAAGAACGTGGAGAATTGTTATGACAGGGGACATGGAGCATTGTGATGACCAGGGCATGGAGTATTGTGATGGCAAGACCGTGGAGCATTGTGATGAGAAGACCATGGATAATTGTGATGATGAGCGTCATGGAGCACTGTAATGACAAGGGGTATGGAGCATTGTGATGACAGGGGTCATGGAGCATTGTGATGACAAGGTTCACGGAGCATTCTGATGACAAGCTTGTGGAGTATTTTGATGACAATGACATGGAGCATTTTGATGAAAATGGCATGGGGCATTGTGATGAAAAGGACATGGAGCCTTTTCATGACAGTTTTCAGGGAGCATTCTGACGACAAGTGTCAGGGAGCATTGTGATGACAAAGGTCATGGAGAATTGTGACGACAAGGGCATGGAGTATTGTGATGACAAGCACATGGAGCTTGCTATGACGGGGTCATGGAGCATTGTGATGACAAGTGCATAGAGAATTGTGATGACAAAGCATGTAACACTGTGATGAGAAGTGTCATGGAGCATAGTGATGCCAAGATCGTGGAGAATTGTGATGACAGGGGACATGGAGCATTGTGATGACCAGGGCATGGAGCATTGCGATGGCAAGATCGTGGAGCACTGTGATGAGAAGACCATGGATAATTGTAATGACGAGGGTCATGGAGCACTGTAATGACAAGGGGTATAGAGCATTGTGATGACAGTGGTCATGGAGCATTGTGATGACCGGGGACATGGAGCATTGTGATGCCCAAGGCATGGAGCACTGTGATGGCAAGACCGTGGAGCATTGTGATGAGAAGACCATGGATAATTGTGATGAGGAGCGTCATGGAGCACTGTAATGACAAGTGGTATGGAGCCTTGTGATGACAGGGGTCATGGAGCATTGTTATGACAGTGGTCATGGAGCATTGTGATGACAAGTGTCATGGAGCATTTTGATGACAAGGGCGTGGAGCATTGTGATGAGAAGACCATGGACAATTGTGATTACGAGTGTCATGGAGCACTGTAATGACAAGCAGTATGGAGCATTGTGATGACAGGGGTCATGGAGCATTGTGATGACTGGGGACATGGAGCATTGTGATGACCAGGGCATGGAGCATTGTGATGGCAAGACCGTGGAGCACTGTGATGAGAAAACCATGGATAATTGTGATGACGAACATCATGGAGCACTGTAATGACAAGGGGCATGGAGCATTGTGATGACAGGTGTCATGGAGCATTGTGATGACAGGGGTCATGGATCATTGAGATGACAAAGGTCACGGAGCATTCTGATGACAAGCTTGTGGAGTATTGTGATGACAATGGCATGAAGCATTGTGATGAAAAGGGCATGGATCATTGTGATGAAAAAGGCATGGAGACTTGTCATGACAGGGTTCAATGAGCATACTGATGACAAGTGTCAGGGAGCATTGTGATGACAAGTGTATTGAGAATTGTGATGACAAAGGTCATGGAGCATTGTGATGAGAAGTCCATGGATAATTGTGATGACCAGCGTCATGGGGCGTTGTGATGACAAGTGTTATGGAACATTGTGATCACAAGGGTTTGGAGCATTGTGATGAGAGAGGTCATGGAGAATTTTGATTTCATTGTGATGACAATAGCATGAAGCATTATGATGATGGGCATGGTGCATTGTGATGACAGGGTTCATGGAGCATTGAGATGAAAAGAGTCATGGATCATTGTAATAACAAGGGTCTTGGAGCATTGTGATGACAAGGGCATGGAGTATTGTGATGAGAAGGCCATGGAGCATTCTGATGACATGCGTCAGGGAGCTTTGTGATGACATGGGCATGGAGCATTGTGATTACAGGGGTCTTGGAGCATTGTGATAACAAGGGCCATGGAGTCTTGTGATGACAAGGCCGTAGAACATTGTGATGGCAGGGGTCATGCAGCATTGTTATGACAGGTGTAAGGGAGCATTGTGATGACAAGGGCATGGAGCATTGGTCTGAAAAGTTTCATGGATTATTGTGATGAGAGTGAGCATGGAGCATTGTGATGACAAGGGCACGGAACACAGTGATACATGTGTCATGGAGGATTTTAATGACAAGGGCATGGAGCATTGTGATGACAAGCGTCATGGAGCTTTGTGATGACAACAGCATGGAGCAATGTGATGAGAGGTTTCATGGAGCTTTGTGATGACAATGGCATGGAGCATTGTGATTCCAAGGGTCATGGAGCTTTGTGATGACATAAGCCATGGAGCATTTTGATGACAAGGGCGTGGTGCATTGTGATGAGAAGGGCAGGGAGCATTGTGATGACAGGGTCATGGAGCAATTGGATGAAAAGGGTCATGGAACATTTTGATGACAGTGTTTATGGAACATTGTGATGTTAGGGGTCATGGAGCATTGTGATGTAAAGGGTCATGGAGCATTGTGATGTCAGGGGTCATGGAGCATTGTGATGATAAGAGCATGTAGCTTTGTTGTGACAAGGGTCATGGAACATTGGGATGACAGGGTGGAGGGAGTATTGTGTTGACTAGTTATGGAACATTGTGATATCAGTGGTGAGAGAGCATTTTGATGAGAGGTGCATGGAGCATTGTGATGACAAGGCTGTGGAGCATTGTGATGAGAAACGCAGGGCACATTATGATGACATGGGTCATGGAACATTGTGCTGACAAACGCATGGAGTATTGTGATGACAAGGTTTATGGAGCATTGTGATGACAAAGATGTGGAGCATTGTGATGACAAGCGCATGGCACATTTGATGCCATGTGTCATGGAGTAATGTGCTGACAAAGGCATGGAGCATTGTGATGACAAGGGTCACCGAGCATTGTGATGAAATGTTCATGGAGTGTTGTGGTCACAAAGGTTACAGAGCCTTGTGATGACGAGGGCATGGACCATTGTGATGACAAAGGTCATGAAGCATTGTGATGACTGGAGTCACGGAGCATTGTGATGACAGGGGTCATAGAGCATTGTGATGAAAGGGCATGGAGCATTGTGATGACAGGGGCATGTTGCATTGGTTTGACAATTTTCAGGGATTATTGTGATGACAGTGGGCATGGCGCATTGTGATGACAAGGGCATGGAGCATTGTGATGAGAAGGTCATGGAGTATTGTGAAGAAGGGTGTCAGGGAGCATTGTGATGACATATGTCATGGTCTATTGCAATGACAATGGAATGTAGCATTGTGATGCCAATTGTCATGGAGGATTGTGATGACAAAGGTAATGGAGCATTTTGATGACAAGGGCTTGGAGCATTGTGATGACAAGGGTCATGGAGCATTGTGATAACAAGGGCCATTGAGAATTTTGATGACATGTTCATGAAGCATTGTGATGACAATCACATGGAGCTTGCTATGACAGGGGTCATGGAGCATTGCGATGACAAGTGCATAGAGAATTGTGATGACAAAACATGTAACACTGTGATGAGAAGTATCAGAGAGCATAGTGATACCAAGAACGTGGAGAATTGTGATGACAGGGGACATGGAGCATTGTGATGACCAGGGCATGGAGCATTGTGATGGCAAGACCGTGGAGCACTGTGATGAGAAGACCATGGATAATTGTGATGACGAGCGTCATGGAGCACTGTAATGACAAGGGGTATGGAGCATTGTGATGACAGGGGTCATGGAGCATTGTGATGACTTGGGACATGGAGCATTGTGATGACCAGGGCATGGAGCCTTGTGATGTCAAGATCGTGGAGCACTGTGATGAGAAGATCATGGATAATTGTGATGACGAGTGTCATGGAGCACTGTAATGACAAGGGGTATAGAGCATTGTGATGACAGTGGTCATGGAGCATTGTGATGACCGGGGACATGGAGCATTGTGATGCCCAAGGCATGGAGCACTGTGATGGCAAGACCGTGGAGCATTGTGATGAGAAGACCATGGATAATTGTGATGAGGAGCGTCATGGAGCACTGTAATGACAAGTGGTATGGAGCCTTGTGATGACAGGGGTCATGGAGCATTGTTATGACAGTGGTCATGGAGCATTGTGATGACAAGTGTCATGGAGCATTTTGATGACAAGGGCGTGGAGCATTGTGATGAGAAGACCATGGACAATTGTGATTACGAGTGTCATGGAGCACTGTAATGACAAGCAGTATGGAGCATTGTGATGACAGGGTCATGGAGCATTGTGATGACTCGGGACATGGAGCATTGTGATGACCAGGGCATGGAGCATTGTGATGGCAAGACCGTGGAGCACTGTGATGAGAAGACAATGGATAATTGTGATGACGAATATCATGGAGCACTGTAATGACAAGGGGCATGGAGCATTGTGATGACAGGTGTCATGGAGCATTGTGATGACAGGGGTCATGGATCATTGAGATGAAAAGTGTCACGGAGCATTCTGATGACAAGCTTGTGGAGTATTGTGATGACAATGGCATGGAGCATTGTGATGAAAAGGGCATGGATCATTGTGATGAAAAAGGCATGGAGACTTGTCACGACAGGTTTCAATGAGCAAACTGATGACAAGTATCAGTGAGCATTGTGATGACAAGTGTATTGAGAATTGTGATTACAAAGGTCATGGAGAATTGTGATGAGAAGTCCATGGATAATTGTGATGACGAGCGTCATGGAACACTGTAATGACAAGGGGTATGGAGCATTGTGATGACAGGGTTCATGGAGCATTCTGAAGACAATGATCAGGGAGCATTCTGATGACAAGCTTGTGGAGTATTGTGATGACAATGACATGGAGCGTTGTGATGAAAAGGGCATGGAGCATTCTTATGAAAAAGGCATGGAGCCTTTTCATGACAGTGTTCAAGGAGTATTCTGACGACAAGTGTCAGGGAGCATTGTGATGACAAGTGTATTGAGAATTGTGATGACAATGGTCATGGAGCATTGTGACGACAAGTGCATGGAGTATTGTCATGACAGTCATCATGGAGTGTTGTGATTTCAAGTGTTATGGAACATTGTGATCACAAGGGGTTGGAGCATTGTGATGACAGAGGTCATGGACCATTTTGATTTCAAGGAGCATGGAGCATTGTGATGACAAGGGCATGGAGCAATGTGATCCCAAGGTTCATGGAGGATTGTGATGAAAATGGTAATGGAGTATTGTGATGACAAGCTCATGGAGCATTGTGATGACAAGGTCATGTAGGATTTTGATGACACAGGCATGGAGAATTGTGATGATAAGGGTCATGGAGCACTGTGATGATAAGCGTCACGGAGCATTGTGATTACAGGGGTCATGGAGCATTGGGATGACAAGGGCATGGATCATTGTGATGACAAGTGTCATGGAGCATTGGGCTGAAAATGTTCATGGAGCATTGTGATGACAAGGGAATGGAGCATTGTGATGACAAGAGTCCCGGAACATTGTGTTGTCAGGGGTCATGGAGTGTTGTGATGACAGTGGTCATGGAGGATTGTGATGATATGGGTCATGGAGCATTGTGATGAGAAGGTCATGAAGCATTGGGCTGAAAATGTTCATGGAGTATTGTGATGACACGGGTCATGGAGCATTGTAATGAGAAGGGAATTGAGCACTGTGATGACAAGGTCCTGGAGCATTGTGATGGGAAGTCCATGGAGCCTTGTGATGACAATTCTCATGGAACATTCTGATGAAAAGGGGCATGGAGCATTGTGATTACAGGGGTCTTGGAGCATTGTGATGACAAGGGCATGGAGTATTGTGATGAGAAGGCCATGGAGCATTCTGATGACATGCGTCATGGAGCTTTGTGCTGACAAGGGCATGGAGTATTGTGATGAAAATGGCATGGATCATTGTTATGAAAAAGGCATGGAGCCTTGTCATGACAGGGTTCTAGGAGCATACTGACGACAAGTGTCACGGAGCATTGTGATGACAAGTGTAATGAGCATTGTGATGACAAAGTTCATGGAGCATTGTGATGAGAAGACCATGGATAATTTTGATGATGAGCGTCATGGGGTGTTGTGATGATAAGTTTTATGGAACATTGTGATCACAAGGGTTTGGAGCATTGTGATGACAGAGGTCATGGAGCATTTTGATTTCATTGTGATGACAATAGCCTGAAGCATTATGGTGATGGGCATTGTGCATTGTGATGACAGCGTTCATGGAGCATTGAGATGAAAAGGGGCATGGAGCATTGTGATTACAGGGGTCTTGGAGCATTGTGATGACAAGGGCAAGGAGCATTGTGATGAGAAGGCCATGGAGCATTCTGATGACATGTGTCATTGAGCTTTGTGATGACAAGGGCATGGAGCATTGTGATTACAGGGGTCTTGGAGCATTGTGATGACAAGGGTCATGGAGCCTTGTGATGACAATGGTGTGGAACATTGTGATGGCAGGGGTCATGGAGCATTGTTATGACAGGGGTAATGGAGCATTGTGATGAGAAGGGCATGGAGCATTGGTCTGAAAAGTTTCATGGATTATTGTGATGAGAGTGGGCATGGAGCATTGTGATGACAACGTCACGGAACACTGTGATCCATGGGTCATGGAGGATTTTAATGACAAGGGCATGGAGCATTGTGATGAGAAGGGCATCAAACATTGTTTTGACAAGCGTCATGGAGCTTTGTGATGACAAGGGCATGGAACAATGTGATGAGACGGTTCATGGAACATTGTGATTCCAAGGGTTAAGGAGCTTTGTGATGACAAGGGTCATGGAGCCTTTTGATGACAAGGCTGTGGAACATTGTGATGGCAGGGGTCATGGAGCATTGTTATGACAGGGGTAATGGAGCATTGTGATGACAAGGGCATGGAGCATTGGTCTGAAAAGTTTCATGGATTATTGTGATGAGAGGGGGCAAGGAGCATTGTGATGACAAGGGCATGGAACACTGTGATACATGGGTCATGGAGGATTGTAATGAGAAGCGCATGGAGCATTGTGATAAGAATGGCATCGAGCATTGTGATGAAAAGCATCATGGAGCCTGTGATGACAAGGGCATGGAACAATGTGATGAGAGGGTTCATGGAGCATTGTGATGACAATGGCATGCAGCATTGTGATGACAAGGGTCATTGAGCTTTGTAATGACAAAGGTCATGGAGCATTTTGATGACAAGGGTGTGGTGCATTCTGTTGTGAAGGGCAGGGAGCATTGTGATGACAGGGGTTATGGAACATTGTGATGTCAGGGGAATGGAGCATTGTGATGATAAAGGCATGTAGCATTGTTGTGACAAGGGTCATGGAATATTGTGATGACAGGGGTGAGGGAGTATTGTGTTGACTAGTGATGGAACATTGTGATATCAGTGGTGAGAGAGCATTTTGATGAGAAGTGCATGGAGCAGTGTGATGACAAGGTTTATGGAGCATTGTGATGACAAAGATGTGGAGCATTGTGATGACAAGTGCATGGCACATTGTGATGCCATGGGTCACGGAGTATTGTGCTAACAAAGGCATTGATCATTGGGAGGACAAGGGTCACCAAGCATTGTGATGAAATGTTCATGGAGCTCTGTGGTGACAAAGGTCACAGAGCATTGTGATGACGAGGGCATGGACCATTGTAATGACAAAGGTCATGAAGCATTGTGATGACTGGAGTCATGGAGCATTGTGATGACAGGGGTCATAGAGCATTGTGATGAAAGGGCATGGAGCATTGTGATGACAGGGGCATGTTGCATTGGTTTGACAAGTTTCAGGGATTATTGTGATGACAGTGGGCATGGCGCATTGTGATGACAAGGGCATGGAGCATTGTGATGAGAAGGTCATGGAGTATTGTGAAGAAGGGTGTCAGGGAGCATTGTGATGACATATGTCGTGGTCCATTGCGATGACAATGGAATGGAGCATTGTGATGCCAAGTGTCATGGAGGATTGTGATGACAAAGGTAATGGAGCATTTTGATGACAAGCGCTTGGGGCATTGTGATGACAAGGGTCATGGAGCATTGTGATAACAAGGGCCATTGAGAATTTTGATGACATGTTCATGAAGCATTGTGATGACAATCACATGGAGCTTGCTGTGACAGGGATCATGGAGCAGTGCGATGAAAAGTGCATAGAGAATTGCGATGACAAAGCATGTAACACTGTGATGAAAAGCATCATGGAGCACAGTGATGCCAAGAACGTGGAGAATTGTTATGACAGGGGACATGGAGCATTGTGATGACCAGGGCATGGAGTATTGTGATGGCAAGACCGTGGAGCATTGTGATGAGAAGACCATGGATAATTGTGATGATGAGCGTCATGGAGCACTGTAATGACAAGGGGTATGGAGCATTGTGATGACAGGGGTCATGGAGCATTGTGATGACAAGGTTCACGGAGCATTCTGATGACAAGCTTGTGGAGTATTTTGATGACAATGACATGGAGCATTTTGATGAAAATGGCATGGGGCATTGTGATGAAAAGGACATGGAGCCTTTTCATGACAGTTTTCAGGGAGCATTCTGACGACAAGTGTCAGGGAGCATTGTGATGACAAAGGTCATGGAGAATTGTGACGACAAGGGCATGGAGTATTGTGATGACAAGCACATGGAGCTTGCTATGACGGGGTCATGGAGCATTGTGATGACAAGTGCATAGAGAATTGTGATGACAAAGCATGTAACACTGTGATGAGAAGTGTCATGGAGCATAGTGATGCCAAGATCGTGGAGAATTGTGATGACAGGGGACATGGAGCATTGTGATGACCAGGGCATGGAGCATTGCGATGGCAAGATCGTGGAGCACTGTGATGAGAAGACCATGGATAATTGTAATGACGAGGGTCATGGAGCACTGTAATGACAAGGGGTATAGAGCATTGTGATGACAGTGGTCATGGAGCATTGTGATGACCGGGGACATGGAGCATTGTGATGCCCAAGGCATGGAGCACTGTGATGGCAAGACCGTGGAGCATTGTGATGAGAAGACCATGGATAATTGTGATGAGGAGCGTCATGGAGCACTGTAATGACAAGTGGTATGGAGCCTTGTGATGACAGGGGTCATGGAGCATTGTTATGACAGTGGTCATGGAGCATTGTGATGACAAGTGTCATGGAGCATTTTGATGACAAGGGCGTGGAGCATTGTGATGAGAAGACCATGGACAATTGTGATTACGAGTGTCATGGAGCACTGTAATGACAAGCAGTATGGAGCATTGTGATGACAGGGGTCATGGAGCATTGTGATGACTGGGGACATGGAGCATTGTGATGACCAGGGCATGGAGCATTGTGATGGCAAGACCGTGGAGCACTGTGATGAGAAAACCATGGATAATTGTGATGACGAACATCATGGAGCACTGTAATGACAAGGGGCATGGAGCATTGTGATGACAGGTGTCATGGAGCATTGTGATGACAGGGGTCATGGATCATTGAGATGACAAAGGTCACGGAGCATTCTGATGACAAGCTTGTGGAGTATTGTGATGACAATGGCATGAAGCATTGTGATGAAAAGGGCATGGATCATTGTGATGAAAAAGGCATGGAGACTTGTCATGACAGGGTTCAATGAGCATACTGATGACAAGTGTCAGGGAGCATTGTGATGACAAGTGTATTGAGAATTGTGATGACAAAGGTCATGGAGCATTGTGATGAGAAGTCCATGGATAATTGTGATGACCAGCGTCATGGGGCGTTGTGATGACAAGTGTTATGGAACATTGTGATCACAAGGGTTTGGAGCATTGTGATGAGAGAGGTCATGGAGAATTTTGATTTCATTGTGATGACAATAGCATGAAGCATTATGATGATGGGCATGGTGCATTGTGATGACAGGGTTCATGGAGCATTGAGATGAAAAGAGTCATGGATCATTGTAATAACAAGGGTCTTGGAGCATTGTGATGACAAGGGCATGGAGTATTGTGATGAGAAGGCCATGGAGCATTCTGATGACATGCGTCAGGGAGCTTTGTGATGACATGGGCATGGAGCATTGTGATTACAGGGGTCTTGGAGCATTGTGATAACAAGGGCCATGGAGTCTTGTGATGACAAGGCCGTAGAACATTGTGATGGCAGGGGTCATGCAGCATTGTTATGACAGGTGTAAGGGAGCATTGTGATGACAAGGGCATGGAGCATTGGTCTGAAAAGTTTCATGGATTATTGTGATGAGAGTGAGCATGGAGCATTGTGATGACAAGGGCACGGAACACAGTGATACATGTGTCATGGAGGATTGCAATGACAAGGGCATGGAGCATTGTGATGACAAGCGTCATGGAGCTTTGTGATGACAACAGCATGGAGCAATGTGATGAGAGGTTTCATGGAGCTTTGTGATGACAATGGCATGGAGCATTGTGATTCCAAGGGTCATGGAGCTTTGTGATGACATAAGCCATGGAGCATTTTGATGACAAGGGCGTGGTGCATTGTGATGAGAAGGGCAGGGAGCATTGTGATGACAGGGTCATGGAGCAATTGGATGAAAAGGGTCATGGAACATTTTGATGACAGTGTTTATGGAACATTGTGATGTTAGGGGTCATGGAGCATTGTGATGTAAAGGGTCATGGAGCATTGTGATGTCAGGGGTCATGGAGCATTGTGATGATAAGAGCATGTAGCTTTGTTGTGACAAGGGTCATGGAACATTGGGATGACAGGGTGGAGGGAGTATTGTGTTGACTAGTTATGGAACATTGTGATATCAGTGGTGAGAGAGCATTTTGATGAGAGGTGCATGGAGCATTGTGATGACAAGGCTGTGGAGCATTGTGATGAGAAACGCAGGGCACATTATGATGACATGGGTCATGGAACATTGTGCTGACAAACGCATGGAGTATTGTGATGACAAGGTTTATGGAGCATTGTGATGACAAAGATGTGGAGCATTGTGATGACAAGCGCATGGCACATTTGATGCCATGTGTCATGGAGTAATGTGCTGACAAAGGCATGGAGCATTGTGATGACAAGGGTCACCGAGCATTGTGATGAAATGTTCATGGAGTGTTGTGGTCACAAAGGTTACAGAGCCTTGTGATGACGAGGGCATGGACCATTGTGATGACAAAGGTCATGAAGCATTGTGATGACTGGAGTCACGGAGCATTGTGATGACAGGGGTCATAGAGCATTGTGATGAAAGGGCATGGAGCATTGTGATGACAGGGGCATGTTGCATTGGTTTGACAATTTTCAGGGATTATTGTGATGACAGTGGGCATGGCGCATTGTGATGACAAGGGCATGGAGCATTGTGATGAGAAGGTCATGGAGTATTGTGAAGAAGGGTGTCAGGGAGCATTGTGATGACATATGTCATGGTCTATTGCAATGACAATGGAATGTAGCATTGTGATGCCAATTGTCATGGAGGATTGTGATGACAAAGGTAATGGAGCATTTTGATGACAAGGGCTTGGAGCATTGTGATGACAAGGGTCATGGAGCATTGTGATAACAAGGGCCATTGAGAATTTTGATGACATGTTCATGAAGCATTGTGATGACAATCACATGGAGCTTGCTATGACAGGGGTCATGGAGCATTGCGATGACAAGTGCATAGAGAATTGTGATGACAAAACATGTAACACTGTGATGAGAAGTATCAGAGAGCATAGTGATACCAAGAACGTGGAGAATTGTGATGACAGGGGACATGGAGCATTGTGATGACCAGGGCATGGAGCATTGTGATGGCAAGACCGTGGAGCACTGTGATGAGAAGACCATGGATAATTGTGATGACGAGCGTCATGGAGCACTGTAATGACAAGGGGTATGGAGCATTGTGATGACAGGGGTCATGGAGCATTGTGATGACTTGGGACATGGAGCATTGTGATGACCAGGGCATGGAGCCTTGTGATGTCAAGATCGTGGAGCACTGTGATGAGAAGATCATGGATAATTGTGATGACGAGTGTCATGGAGCACTGTAATGACAAGGGGTATAGAGCATTGTGATGACAGTGGTCATGGAGCATTGTGATGACCGGGGACATGGAGCATTGTGATGCCCAAGGCATGGAGCACTGTGATGGCAAGACCGTGGAGCATTGTGATGAGAAGACCATGGATAATTGTGATGAGGAGCGTCATGGAGCACTGTAATGACAAGTGGTATGGAGCCTTGTGATGACAGGGGTCATGGAGCATTGTTATGACAGTGGTCATGGAGCATTGTGATGACAAGTGTCATGGAGCATTTTGATGACAAGGGCGTGGAGCATTGTGATGAGAAGACCATGGACAATTGTGATTACGAGTGTCATGGAGCACTGTAATGACAAGCAGTATGGAGCATTGTGATGACAGGGTCATGGAGCATTGTGATGACTCGGGACATGGAGCATTGTGATGACCAGGGCATGGAGCATTGTGATGGCAAGACCGTGGAGCACTGTGATGAGAAGACAATGGATAATTGTGATGACGAATATCATGGAGCACTGTAATGACAAGGGGCATGGAGCATTGTGATGACAGGTGTCATGGAGCATTGTGATGACAGGGGTCATGGATCATTGAGATGAAAAGTGTCACGGAGCATTCTGATGACAAGCTTGTGGAGTATTGTGATGACAATGGCATGGAGCATTGTGATGAAAAGGGCATGGATCATTGTGATGAAAAAGGCATGGAGACTTGTCACGACAGGTTTCAATGAGCAAACTGATGACAAGTATCAGTGAGCATTGTGATGACAAGTGTATTGAGAATTGTGATTACAAAGGTCATGGAGAATTGTGATGAGAAGTCCATGGATAATTGTGATGACGAGCGTCATGGAACACTGTAATGACAAGGGGTATGGAGCATTGTGATGACAGGGTTCATGGAGCATTCTGAAGACAATGATCAGGGAGCATTCTGATGACAAGCTTGTGGAGTATTGTGATGACAATGACATGGAGCGTTGTGATGAAAAGGGCATGGAGCATTCTTATGAAAAAGGCATGGAGCCTTTTCATGACAGTGTTCAAGGAGTATTCTGACGACAAGTGTCAGGGAGCATTGTGATGACAAGTGTATTGAGAATTGTGATGACAATGGTCATGGAGCATTGTGACGACAAGTGCATGGAGTATTGTCATGACAGTCATCATGGAGTGTTGTGATTTCAAGTGTTATGGAACATTGTGATCACAAGGGGTTGGAGCATTGTGATGACAGAGGTCATGGACCATTTTGATTTCAAGGAGCATGGAGCATTGTGATGACAAGGGCATGGAGCAATGTGATCCCAAGGTTCATGGAGGATTGTGATGAAAATGGTAATGGAGTATTGTGATGACAAGCTCATGGAGCATTGTGATGACAAGGTCATGTAGGATTTTGATGACACAGGCATGGAGAATTGTGATGATAAGGGTCATGGAGCACTGTGATGATAAGCGTCACGGAGCATTGTGATTACAGGGGTCATGGAGCATTGGGATGACAAGGGCATGGATCATTGTGATGACAAGTGTCATGGAGCATTGGGCTGAAAATGTTCATGGAGCATTGTGATGACAAGGGAATGGAGCATTGTGATGACAAGAGTCCCGGAACATTGTGTTGTCAGGGGTCATGGAGTGTTGTGATGACAGTGGTCATGGAGGATTGTGATGATATGGGTCATGGAGCATTGTGATGAGAAGGTCATGAAGCATTGGGCTGAAAATGTTCATGGAGTATTGTGATGACACGGGTCATGGAGCATTGTAATGAGAAGGGAATTGAGCACTGTGATGACAAGGTCCTGGAGCATTGTGATGGGAAGTCCATGGAGCCTTGTGATGACAATTCTCATGGAACATTCTGATGAAAAGGGGCATGGAGCATTGTGATTACAGGGGTCTTGGAGCATTGTGATGACAAGGGCATGGAGTATTGTGATGAGAAGGCCATGGAGCATTCTGATGACATGCGTCATGGAGCTTTGTGCTGACAAGGGCATGGAGTATTGTGATGAAAATGGCATGGATCATTGTTATGAAAAAGGCATGGAGCCTTGTCATGACAGGGTTCTAGGAGCATACTGACGACAAGTGTCACGGAGCATTGTGATGACAAGTGTAATGAGCATTGTGATGACAAAGTTCATGGAGCATTGTGATGAGAAGACCATGGATAATTTTGATGATGAGCGTCATGGGGTGTTGTGATGATAAGTTTTATGGAACATTGTGATCACAAGGGTTTGGAGCATTGTGATGACAGAGGTCATGGAGCATTTTGATTTCATTGTGATGACAATAGCCTGAAGCATTATGGTGATGGGCATTGTGCATTGTGATGACAGCGTTCATGGAGCATTGAGATGAAAAGGGGCATGGAGCATTGTGATTACAGGGGTCTTGGAGCATTGTGATGACAAGGGCAAGGAGCATTGTGATGAGAAGGCCATGGAGCATTCTGATGACATGTGTCATTGAGCTTTGTGATGACAAGGGCATGGAGCATTGTGATTACAGGGGTCTTGGAGCATTGTGATGACAAGGGTCATGGAGCCTTGTGATGACAATGGTGTGGAACATTGTGATGGCAGGGGTCATGGAGCATTGTTATGACAGGGGTAATGGAGCATTGTGATGAGAAGGGCATGGAGCATTGGTCTGAAAAGTTTCATGGATTATTGTGATGAGAGTGGGCATGGAGCATTGTGATGACAACGTCACGGAACACTGTGATCCATGGGTCATGGAGGATTTTAATGACAAGGGCATGGAGCATTGTGATGAGAAGGGCATCAAACATTGTTTTGACAAGCGTCATGGAGCTTTGTGATGACAAGGGCATGGAACAATGTGATGAGACGGTTCATGGAACATTGTGATTCCAAGGGTTAAGGAGCTTTGTGATGACAAGGGTCATGGAGCCTTTTGATGACAAGGCTGTGGAACATTGTGATGGCAGGGGTCATGGAGCATTGTTATGACAGGGGTAATGGAGCATTGTGATGACAAGGGCATGGAGCATTGGTCTGAAAAGTTTCATGGATTATTGTGATGAGAGGGGGCAAGGAGCATTGTGATGACAAGGGCATGGAACACTGTGATACATGGGTCATGGAGGATTGTAATGAGAAGCGCATGGAGCATTGTGATAAGAATGGCATCGAGCATTGTGATGAAAAGCATCATGGAGCCTGTGATGACAAGGGCATGGAACAATGTGATGAGAGGGTTCATGGAGCATTGTGATGACAATGGCATGCAGCATTGTGATGACAAGGGTCATTGAGCTTTGTAATGACAAAGGTCATGGAGCATTTTGATGACAAGGGTGTGGTGCATTCTGTTGTGAAGGGCAGGGAGCATTGTGATGACAGGGGTTATGGAACATTGTGATGTCAGGGGAATGGAGCATTGTGATGATAAAGGCATGTAGCATTGTTGTGACAAGGGTCATGGAATATTGTGATGACAGGGGTGAGGGAGTATTGTGTTGACTAGTGATGGAACATTGTGATATCAGTGGTGAGAGAGCATTTTGATGAGAAGTGCATGGAGCAGTGTGATGACAAGGTTTATGGAGCATTGTGATGACAAAGATGTGGAGCATTGTGATGACAAGTGCATGGCACATTGTGATGCCATGGGTCACGGAGTATTGTGCTAACAAAGGCATTGATCATTGGGAGGACAAGGGTCACCAAGCATTGTGATGAAATGTTCATGGAGCTCTGTGGTGACAAAGGTCACAGAGCATTGTGATGACGAGGGCATGGACCATTGTAATGACAAAGGTCATGAAGCATTGTGATGACTGGAGTCATGGAGCATTGTGATGACAGGGGTCATAGAGCATTTTGATGAAAGGGCATGGAGCATTGTGATGACAGGGGCATGTTGCATTGGTTTGACAAGTTTCAGGGATTATTGTGATGACAGTGGGCATGGCGCATTGTGATGACAAGGGCATGGAGCATTGTGATGAGAAGGTCATGGAGTATTGTGAAGAAGGGTGTCAGGGAGCATTGTGATGACATATGTCGTGGTCCATTGCGATGACAATGGAATGGAGCATTGTGATGCCAAGTGTCATGGAGGATTGTGATGACAAAGGTAATGGAGCATTTTGATGACAAGCGCTTGGGGCATTGTGATGACAAGGGTCATGGAGCATTGTGATAACAAGGGCCATTGAGAATTTTGATGACATGTTCATGAAGCATTGTGATGACAATCACATGGAGCTTGCTGTGACAGGGATCATGGAGCAGTGCGATGAAAAGTGCATAGAGAATTGCGATGACAAAGCATGTAACACTGTGATGAAAAGCATCATGGAGCACAGTGATGCCAAGAACGTGGAGAATTGTTATGACAGGGGACATGGAGCATTGTGATGACCAGGGCATGGAGTATTGTGATGGCAAGACCGTGGAGCATTGTGATGAGAAGACCATGGATAATTGTGATGATGAGCATCATGGAGCACTGTAATGACAAGGGGTATGGAGCATTGTGATGACAGGGGTCATGGAGCATTGTGATGACAAGGTTCACGGAGCATTCTGATGACAAGCTTGTGGAGTATTTTGATGACAATGACATGGAGCATTTTGATGAAAATGGCATGGGGCATTGTGATGAAAAAGACATGGAGCCTTTTCATGACAGTTTTCAGGGAGCATTCTGACGACAAGTGTCAGGGAGCATTGTGATGACAAAGGTCATGGAGAATTGTGACGACAAGGGCATGGAGTATTGTGATGACAAGCACATGGAGCTTGCTATGACGGGGTCATGGAGCATTGTGATGACAAGTGCATAGAGAATTGTGATGACAAAGCATGTAACACTGTGATGAGAAGTGTCATGGAGCATAGTGATGCCAAGATCGTGGAGAATTGTGATGACAGGGGACATGGAGCATTGTGATGACCAGGGCATGGAGCATTGCGATGGCAAGATCGTGGAGCACTGTGATGAGAAGACCATGGATAATTGTAATGACGAGGGTCATGGAGCACTGTAATGACAAGGGGTATAGAGCATTGTGATGACAGTGGTCATGGAGCATTGTGATGACCGGGGACATGGAGCATTGTGATGCCCAAGGCATGGAGCACTGTGATGGCAAGACCGTGGAGCATTGTGATGAGAAGACCATGGATAATTGTGATGAGGAGCGTCATGGAGCACTGTAATGACAAGTGGTATGGAGCCTTGTGATGACAGGGGTCATGGAGCATTGTTATGACAGTGGTCATGGAGCATTGTGATGACAAGTGTCATGGAGCATTTTGATGACAAGGGCGTGGAGCATTGTGATGAGAAGACCATGGACAATTGTGATTACGAGTGTCATGGAGCACTGTAATGACAAGCAGTATGGAGCATTGTGATGACAGGGGTCATGGAGCATTGTGATGACTGGGGACATGGAGCATTGTGATGACCAGGGCATGGAGCATTGTGATGGCAAGACCGTGGAGCACTGTGATGAGAAAACCATGGATAATTGTGATGACGAACATCATGGAGCACTGTAATGACAAGGGGCATGGAGCATTGTGATGACAGGTGTCATGGAGCATTGTGATGACAGGGGTCATGGATCATTGAGATGACAAAGGTCACGGAGCATTCTGATGACAAGCTTGTGGAGTATTGTGATGACAATGGCATGAAGCATTGTGATGAAAAGGGCATGGATCATTGTGATGAAAAAGGCATGGAGACTTGTCATGACAGGGTTCAATGAGCATACTGATGACAAGTGTCAGGGAGCATTGTGATGACAAGTGTATTGAGAATTGTGATGACAAAGGTCATGGAGCATTGTGATGAGAAGTCCATGGATAATTGTGATGACCAGCGTCATGGGGCGTTGTGATGACAAGTGTTATGGAACATTGTGATCACAAGGGTTTGGAGCATTGTGATGAGAGAGGTCATGGAGAATTTTGATTTCATTGTGATGACAATAGCATGAAGCATTATGATGATGGGCATGGTGCATTGTGATGACAGGGTTCATGGAGCATTGAGATGAAAAGAGTCATGGATCATTGTAATAACAAGGGTCTTGGAGCATTGTGATGACAAGGGCATGGAGTATTGTGATGAGAAGGCCATGGAGCATTCTGATGACATGCGTCAGGGAGCTTTGTGATGACATGGGCATGGAGCATTGTGATTACAGGGGTCTTGGAGCATTGTGATGACAAGGGCCATGGAGTCTTGTGATGACAAGGCCGTAGAACATTGTGATGGCAGGGGTCATGCAGCATTGTTATGACAGGTGTAAGGGAGCATTGTGATGACAAGGGCATGGAGCATTGGTCTGAAAAGTTTCATGGATTATTGTGATGAGAGTGAGCATGGAGCATTGTGATGACAAGGGCACGGAACACAGTGATACATGTGTCATGGAGGATTGCAATGACAAGGGCATGGAGCATTGTGATGACAAGCGTCATGGAGCTTTGTGATGACAACAGCATGGAGCAATGTGATGAGAGGTTTCATGGAGCTTTGTGATGACAATGGCATGGAGCATTGTGATTCCAAGGGTCATGGAGCTTTGTGATGACATAGGCCATGGAGCATTTTGATGACAAGGGCGTGGTGCATTGTGATGAGAAGGGCAGGGAGCATTGTGATGACAGGGTCATGGAGCAATTGGATGAAAAGGGTCATGGAACATTTTGATGACAGTGTTTATGGAACATTGTGATGTTAGGGGTCATGGAGCATTGTGATGTAAAGGGTCATGGAGCATTGTGATGTCAGGGGTCATGGAGCATTGTGATGATAAGAGCATGTAGCTTTGTTGTGACAAGGGTCATGGAACATTGGGATGACAGGGTGGAGGGAGTATTGTGTTGACTAGTTATGGAACATTGTGATATCAGTGGTGAGAGAGCATTTTGATGAGAGGTGCATGGAGCATTGTGATGACAAGGCTGTGGAGCATTGTGATGAGAAACGCAGGGCACATTATGATGACATGGGTCATGGAACATTGTGCTGACAAACGCATGGAGTATTGTGATGACAAGGTTTATGGAGCATTGTGATGACAAAGATGTGGAGCATTGTGATGACAAGCGCATGGCACATTTGATGCCATGTGTCATGGAGTAATGTGCTGACAAAGGCATGGAGCATTGTGATGACAAGGGTCACCGAGCATTGTGATGAAATGTTCATGGAGTGTTGTGGTCACAAAGGTTACAGAGCCTTGTGATGACGAGGGCATGGACCATTGTGATGACAAAGGTCATGAAGCATTGTGATGACTGGAGTCACGGAGCATTGTGATGACAGGGGTCATAGAGCATTGTGATGAAAGGGCATGGAGCATTGTGATGACAGGGGCATGTTGCATTGGTTTGACAATTTTCAGGGATTATTGTGATGACAGTGGGCATGGCGCATTGTGATGACAAGGGCATGGAGCATTGTGATGAGAAGGTCATGGAGTATTGTGAAGAAGGGTGTCAGGGAGCATTGTGATGACATATGTCATGGTCTATTGCAATGACAATGGAATGTAGCATTGTGATGCCAATTGTCATGGAGGATTGTGATGACAAAGGTAATGGAGCATTTTGATGACAAGGGCTTGGAGCATTGTGATGACAAGGGTCATGGAGCATTGTGATAACAAGGGCCATTGAGAATTTTGATGACATGTTCATGAAGCATTGTGATGACAATCACATGGAGCTTGCTATGACAGGGGTCATGGAGCATTGCGATGACAAGTGCATAGAGAATTGTGATGACAAAACATGTAACACTGTGATGAGAAGTATCAGAGAGCATAGTGATACCAAGAACGTGGAGAATTGTGATGACAGGGGACATGGAGCATTGTGATGACCAGGGCATGGAGCATTGTGATGGCAAGACCGTGGAGCACTGTGATGAGAAGACCATGGATAATTGTGATGACGAGCGTCATGGAGCACTGTAATGACAAGGGGTATGGAGCATTGTGATGACAGGGGTCATGGAGCATTGTGATGACAAGGGCATGGAGCATTGTGATGAGAAGGGCATCAAACATTGTTTTGACAAGCGTCATGGAGCTTTGTGATGACAAGGGCATGGAACAATGTGATGAGACGGTTCATGGAACATTGTGATTCCAAGGGTTAAGGAGCTTTGTGATGACAAAAGTCATGGAGCATTTTGATGTCAACGGCGTGGTGCATTGTGATGAGAAGGGCAGGGAGCATTTTGATGACAGGGTCATGCAGCAATTTGATGAAAAGTGTAATGGAACATTTTGATGACAGGGGTTATAGAACATTGTGATGTCAGGGGTCATGGAGCTTTGGGATGAAAAGGGTCATGGAGCATTTTGATGACAGGGGTTATGGAACATTGTGATGTCAGGGGTCATGGAACATTGTGATGATAAGGGGATGTAGCATTGTGATGACAGGGGTCATGCAACATTGTGATTACAGTGGTGAGGGAGTATTGTGATGACTAGTGATGGAACATTGTGATATCTCTGTTGAGAGAGCATTTTGATGAGAAGTGCATGGAGCATTGTGATTACAAGGTTTATGGAGCATTACGATGACAAGGTTGTGGACCGTTTTGATGAAAATTACGTGGCACATTGTGATGACAAGGGTCATGGAGCATTGTTCTGACAAAGGCATGGAGCATTGTGATGACAAGGGTCACGGAGCATTGTGCTGAAACGTTCATGGAGTATTGTGGTTACAAAGGTCACAGAGCCTTGTGATGATGTGGGCATGGACCACTGTGATGACAAATGTTATGAAGCATTGTGATGACTGGAGTCACAGAGCATTGTGATGACAAGGGTCATGGAGCATTGTGATGACAAGGGCATGGAGCATTGTGATGACAGGGGCATGGAGCATTGGTCTGACAAGTTTAATAGATTATTGTGATGACAGTGGGCATGGGGCTTTGTGATGACAAGGGCATGGGGCATTGTGATGAGAAGGTCATGGAGTATTGTGAAGACAGGTGTCAGGGAGCATTGTGATGACATATGTCATGGTCCATTGCGATGACAATGGCATGGAGCATTGTGATGCCAAATGTAATGGAGGATTGTGATGACAAATATAATGGAGCATTGTGATGACTAGGGCTTGGAGCATTATGATGACAAGGGCCATTGAAAATTTTCATGACAAGGTCGTGAAGCATTGTGATGACAAGGTGCTGGAGCATTGTGATGAGAAAACCATGGAGCCTTGTGAGACAAGTCTCATGGAGCATACTGATGAAAAGGGGCATGGAGCATTTTGATTAGAGTGTCTTGGAAAATTGTGATGACAAGGGCATGGAGCATTGTGATGAGAAGGCCAAGGAGCAGTCTGATGACATGCATCATTGAGCTTTGTGATGACAAGGGCATGGAGCATTGTAATTACAGGCGTCTTGGAGCATTGTGATGAAAAAGGCATGGATCATTGTGATGAAAAAGGCATGGAGCCTTGTCATGACAGCGTTCAAGAAGCATACAGAGAACAAGTGTCAGGGAGCATTTTGATGACAAGTGTGTTGAGCATTGTGATGACAAAGGTCATGGAGCATTGTGAAGAGAAGACCATAGATAATTGTGATGACGAGCGTCATGGGGCATTGTGATGACAAGTGTTATGGAATATGGTGATCACAAGGGTTTGGAGCAGTGTTATGACAGAGGTCATGAAGCATTTTGATTTCATTGTGTTGACAATAGCCTGAAGCATTATGATGATGGGCATGGTGCATTGTGATGACAGGGTTCATGGATCATTGAGATAAAAAGGGACATGGAGCATTGTGATTACAGGGGTCTTGGAGCACTGTGATGAGAAGGGTCATGGAGCCTTGTGATGACAAGGCCATGGAACATCGTGATGGCAGGGATCATGGAGCATTGTTATCACAGGGGTAATGGAGCATTGTGATGGCAAGGGCATGGAGCATTCTGATGACATGCATCATGGAGCTCTGTGATGACAAGGGCATGTAGCACTGTGATTACAGGTGTCTTGGAGCATTGTGATGACAAGGGTCATGGAGCCTTGTGATGACAAGCCCGTGGAACGTTGTGATGGCAGTGTTCATGGAGCATTGTTATGACAGGGGTAATGGAGCATTGTGATGACAAGGGCATGGAACATTTGTCTGAAAAGTTTCATGGATTATTGTGATGAGAGTGGGCATGGAGCATTGTGATGACAAGGGCACGGAACACAGTGATCCATAGGTCATGGAGGATTGTAATGACAAGGGCATGGAGCTTTGTGATGAGAAGGGCATCGAGCAGTGTGATGACAAGCACCATGGAGCTTTTTGATGACAATTGCATGGAACAATGTGATGAGAGGTTTCATGGAGTATTGTGATGACAATGGCATGGAGCATTGTGATGCCAAGGGTCATGGAGCTTTGTGATGACAAAGGTCATGGAGCATTTTGATGACAAGGGTGTGGTGCATTGTGATGAGAAGGGCAGGGAGCATTGTGATGACATTGTCATGGACCAATTTGATGAAAAGGGTCATGGAACATTTTGATGAGAGGCGTTATGTAACATTGTGATGTCAGGGGTCATGGAGCATTTTGATGAAAAGGGTCATGGAGCATTTTGATGACAGGGGTTATGGAACATTGTGATGTCAGGGATCATCGAACATTGTGATGATAAGTGCATGTAGCATTGTGATGACAGGAGTCATGGAACATTGTGATGACAGGGTTGAGGGAGTATTGTGATGAATAGTGATGTAACATTGTGATATCAGTGGTGAGAGAGCATTTTGATTTGAAGTGCATGGAGCATTGTGATGACAAGGTTTATGGAGCATTGTGATGACAAGATTTTGGAGCACTGTGACGGCAAGCGCATGGTGCATTGTGATGACATGGGTCATGGAGCATTGTGCTGACAAGCGCATGGAGCATTGTGATGACAATGGTCATGGAGCATTGTGCTGAGAAAGGCATAGAGCATTGTGATGACAAGGGTCAAAGAGCATTGTGATGAAAAGTTCATGAAGCATTGTGGTTAAAAAGGTCACAGAGACTGTTGATGACAAGGGCATGGACCACTGTGATGACAAAGGTCATGAAGCCTTGTGATGACTGGAGTCACGGAGCATTGTCATGACAGGGGTCATGGAGCATTGTGATAACAAGGGCTTGGGGCATTGTGATGACAAGGGCATGGAGCATTGGTCTAATAAGTTTCATGGCTTATTGCGATGACAGTTGGAATGGCGCATTGTGATGACAAGGGCATGGAGCATTGTGATGACCAGGTCATTCATTATTGTGAAGACAGGTGTCAGGGAGCATTGTGATGACATATGTAATGGCCCATTGTGATGACAATGCCATGGAGCATTGTGATGCCAAGTGTCATGGAGGATTCTGATGACAAAGGTAATGGAGCATTGTGATGACAATGGCTTGGAGCATTGTGATGACAAGGGTCAGGGAGCATTGTGCTGACAAGTGCATGGAAAATTGTGATGACAAGGGACATGGAGCATTCTGATGACAAGCTTGTGGAGTATTTTGATGACAATGGCATGGAGCATTGTGATGAAAACGGCATGGTGCATTTTGATGAAAAAGGCATGGAGCCTTTTTGTGACAGGGTTCAAGGAGCATTCTGACGACAAGTGTCAGGGAGCATTGTGATGACAAGTGTATCGAGAATTGTGATGACAAAGGTCATGGAGCATTGTGATGAAAAGGGCATGGAGTATTGTGATGACAGGCATCATGGAGCATTGTGATGACAAGTGTTATGGAACATTGTGATCACAAGGGTTTGGAGCATTGTGATGACAGAGGTCATGGATCATTTTGATTTCAAGGAGCATGGAGCATTGTGATGACAAGGGCATGGAGCAATGTGATCCCAAGGTTCATGGAGGATTGTGATGGCAATGGTAATGGAGTATTGTGATGACAAGTGCATAGAACATTGTAATGACAAGGTCATGTAGCATTTTGCTGACAAAGGCATGGAGCATTGTGATGACAGGTGTCATGGAGCACTGTGATGACAAGCGTCACGGAGCATTGTGATTACAGGGGTCATGGAGCATTGGGATGACAAGGGCATGCATCATTGTGATGACAAGTGTCATGGAGCATTGGGCTGAAAATGTTCATGGAGTATTGTGATGACAGGGGTCATGGAGCATTGTGATGACTAGGGAATGGAGCATTGTGATGACAAGAGTCCCGGATCATTGTGTTGTCAGGTGATATTGAGCGTTGTGATGACTGTGGTCATGGAGCATTGTGATGATATTGGTCATGGAGCATTGTGATGAGAAGGTCATGGAGCATTGGGCTGAAAATGTTCATGGAGTATTGTGATGACAGGGGTCATGGAGCATTGTGATGATAAGGGAATGGGGCATTTTGATGACAATGTCCTGGAGCATTGTGATGAGAAGACCATGGAGCCTTGTGATGACAAGTCTCATGGAGCATTCTGAATGAAAGGGGCATGGACCATTTTGATTACAGGGGTCTTGGAGCATTGTGATGACAAGGGCATGGAGCATTGTGATGAGAAGGCCATGGAGCATTCTGATGACATGCATCATGGAACTTCGTGATGACAAGGGCATGGAGCATTGTGATTACAGGGTTCTTGGAGCATTGTGATGAAAATGGCATGGATCATTGTGATGAAAAAGGCATGGAGCCTTGTCATGAAAGGGTTCAGGGAGCATACTGATGGCAAGAGTCAGGGAGCATTGTGATGACATGTGTATTGCGCATTGTGATGACAAATGTCATGGGGCATTGTGATGAGAAGTCCATGAATAATTGTGATGAGTAGCGTCATGGGGTATTGTGATGACAAGTGTTATGGAACATTGTGATCACAAGGGTTTGGAGCATTGTGATGACAGAGGTCATGGAACATTTTGATTTCATTGTGATGACAAGAGCATGAAGCATTATGATGATGGGCATGGTGCATTGTGATGACAGGGTTCATGGAGCATTGTGATGAAAGGTGGCATGGAGCTTTGGTCTGACAAGTTTCATGGATTATTTTGATGACAGTGGGCATGGCACATTGTGATGACAAGGGCATGGAGCATTGTGATGACAAGGTCATGGAGTATTGTGAAGACAGGTGTCAGGGAGCATTGTGATGACATATGTCATGTTCCATTGTGATGACAATAGCACGGAGCATTGTGATGCCAAGTGTCATGGAGGATTGTTGTGACAAAGGTAAAGGAACATTGTGATGATAAGCGCATGGAGCATTGAGATGACAAGGGCCATTGATAATTTTAATGTCCATGTCGTGAAACATTGTGATGACAAGTGCATGGAGCTTCCTATGACAGGGGTCATGGAGCATTGCGATGACAAGTGCATGGAGTATTGTTATGACAAGAGCATATAACATTGTGATGAGAAGTGCCATGGAGCATTGTGATGACAAGGACGTGGAGAATTGTGAGGACAAGGGACATTGAGCTTTGAGATGACCAGGGCATGGAGCATTGTGATGGCAAAACCGTGGAGCATTGTGATAAGAAGACCTTGGGTAACTGTGATGATGAGCATCATGGAGCACTGTAATGACAAGGGGCATGAAGCATTGTGATGACAGGTGTCAGGGAGCATTGTGATGACAGGGGTCATGGAGCATTGTGATGACAAGGGAATGGAGCATTGTGATGACAAGGGTACGGAATATTGTGATGAAAAGTGCCATTGAGAATTTTGATGATAAAGTCGTGAAGCATTGTGATGACAAACACTTGGAGCTTGCTATGACAGGGGTCATGGAACATTGCAATGACAAGTGCATGGAGAATTGTGATGAAACGAGCATGTAACTTTGTGATGAGAAGTGTCATGTAGCATTGTGATGACAAGTACGTGGAGAATTGTTATGACAAGGGACATGGAGCATTGTGATAACCAGGGAATGGAGCATTGTGATGACAGGGGTCATGGAGCATTATTATGACAAGGGCCATGGTGCATTCTGATATAAGATATCACTTATGAAGGGACTGTAAACCTGACTACATATGAACTGAATTAGGAAAGAGAACAGAGTCTCAGATTTAGAAAACACTCTTATGCTTGCTTAAGGGGGAAGGAGAGGTGGGGAGACACACAAAACCAGAGTTTGATATTAACACAGGTACCGTTCTATAATCCAAATACAGAAGAGACAAGCCCGACTCCTTCCTCAGTGAATGGGACTCAACACCCCTATTCCCCACAGAGAAATATATCTGACTAGTAAGGATCTTAAAACCTATGTATTGATATGTCTCCATAAGGGAACCAAGTGTGTCTAGAATGACATAAACACGGCAGTGAGAATAAGCTCAAACCCACTATAAAAAGGAATTTCAAAACAAAACAAAGAAACAGTGAAATTCTTACACAATACCTTCAGGGGTTCTGATGAAACTTGGAATGACCCTATCTACAACAACAGCTGGATGTGGCATAAGGCTGTTCACTTGGGACTGAGAGGATTGGTGAGATTGGGTGAGAAAATGCAGACGCTTTAAATCAATAATGCCTGCCACTGATTCCATGGTTCCCAACTCTCCAGGTAGAAGGGAATATCACTACAGTTATAACATGTATGGGAAACCTAGAGAATGGACACCCTCTGATGGTGAAAGGTTTCTAAAACTCTACTAATTTTTTTCTCTCCATGTGCTCCAGCTTGACATTCCAACTGCTTTAATATCAATCTCCCAACTTGGAGAGTCAGCCCCTATAACCTCCTGGTTCGCACAGTTGGCACATTGTGCAGAGGATATAAGGGAAGAGGGAGAACCAATGAGAGAGTAGCTGTAGGCATTTGGACGGCCACATGTCAGTCTAATTTCCCGTCATGAAGAAGAATTAACCAAACTCTGAGCCTGCCCCACACCCATAACTAGTATAGGTCCTGAAGCAAAATTGTGGGTTTGCGGTCAGCTCACAAAAACACAAGTTGAAAAATGGAGCTCAGGGGCACAGCAATTCACTAACTTGCAGAGTTATACAGGACTACTCTCTTCCAAAAATCTGTTGAGGAGAAGCCATGAGGCGGACTTGAAAATGAGGGAGATTTGCACGAAACAGATTTCCAGAAGTACATTGGAATCGCCTTTAAACACAGGAAAAGCATCACAACTTCGACAATGATGCACTTGGCCAAAAAGGGCGTATGCGTTTTCTGCAGAATATATTCAGGAGAAAACGCATACGCCCTTTTTTGCCAAGCAAGCAAGCGGGCAATGCAAATCTGCACTACAAAGAAGTATCACTTCCCACCAGTCAAAAGGGATATCCGTAAAATGTGTAAAAACCAGAAAGGCAAGAGGGGCTCTGGAGAACAGGGAGCCTTGTTATGCTGATGGGTGGGATGTAGATTGCCAACAGTCACTCTGGAGGAGTGCATTGTGTTCCCTAAAAGAATTACTCAACAGAGCTTCACAACCTAAGGCACTTCCAGTCATGGGAATATACCTTGGGAAAATTGAAAATCAATAAGACACAGCCAACCCAAAATATAGGGCAGCACTGCTTACAAGAACCTCGACTTCGGGACACCTTAAATAACCCAGGAAAGACAAAAATGGTAAAGAAATTGTGGTACATATGTATGATGGAATATCCCTCAGCCATGAAGTCAATGTCATAAGGCCAGTAGCAGCATAATGATGGGATTCATGTACCATGATTCTAAGTGAAAAAATCACACAGAAAAAGAAACTTATCATAAGATATCACTTATGAAGGGTGTATAAACATGGCTACACATGGAATGAATTAGGAAAGGGAACAGAGTCTCATATATAGAAAACACTCTTATGCATGCTTAAGGGGAAAGCAGAGGTGGGGTGATGAATAAAACGAGAGTTTGATATTAGCACAGGTACGGTTCCATAATCCAAATACAGAATAGACAAGACCTACTACTTCCTCTGTGAACGGGACTCAAAACCCCATATTACCTGCAGAGGAATATATCTTACTAGTAAGAATCTTAAAACTTATGTATTGATATGTCTCCGTAAGGGAATCAAGTGTGTCTAGACTGGCATAAACATGGCAGCGAGAATCAGCTCAAACCCACTATAAAAAGGAATTTCAAAAACAAAACAAAAAAACTGGGAAATTCATTACAATTCCTTCAGGGTCTGTGATGAAACCTGGAATGACCCTATCTACAATGACAGTTGGATGTGGCATAAGGAGGGACACTTGGGACTGAGAGGATTGATGAGATTGGGTGAGCAAATGCAGAACCTTTAAAGCAATAATGCATGGCACCCATTTCATGGGTTTCAACTCTCCAGGTTGAAGGGAATATTACTATATTTATAACATGTACGGGGAACGTAGAGAACGGACACACTGTGAATACGAAAGGTTTCTAAAACTCAACGAATAGTCCCTCTCCTGGTGCTCTGGTTTGACTTTCCATCTGCTTTACTATCAATCTCCCTACTTGGAGAGACAACCCCTTTAACCTCCTGGTTCGCACAGGTTGCCAATTTGGCAGAGGATGAAAGGGAAGAGGGAGAACCAATGAGAGAGTAGCTGTTAGGCATTTGGACGGGCACATATCACTCTAATTTCCCGACAGGAAGAAGAATTAACCAAAGTCTCAGCCACCCACCGGGAACCAGTATAGGTCCTGAACCAAAATTTTGGACTTGCGGGCCGCTCACCAAAAACGAGTTGCAAAATGGAGCTCAGGGGCACAGCAATTCACAAACTGGCTGAGTAATAATGGACAATTATCATCCAAAAATCTGTTGAGGGAAGGCAGCGAGGTGGATTTGAAAGCGAGGTAGAATAGCAGGAAACAGTTCAAGAGGTACGTTGGAATCGCCTTTAAAGCACAGGAAGAGGGGCCCAACTTCGACAATGATGCACTTGGCCAAAAAGGGCGTATGCGTTTTCTCCTGAATATATTCAGGAGAAAACGCATACGCCCTTTCTGGCCAAGCAAGCAAGCGGGCATGCAAATCTGCACTACAAAGAAGTATCACTTCCCACCAGTCAAAAGGGACATCCACAAAATGTGTAAAAACCAGAAAGGCAAGACAGGCCCTGGAGAACAGGGAGCCTTGTTATGCTGATGGGCGGGATGTAAATTGCCAACTGCCTCTCTGGAGGAGTGCATTGTGTTCCCTAAAACAAGTAAAGAACAGAGCTACAGAGCCAAGGGCACTTCCAGTCTAGGGAATATACCTTGGGAAATCTGAAAACAATAAGACAGAGCCACCCCAAAATTTAGGGCTGCACTGCTTACAAGGACCTCAACTTGGGTACACCTTAAATATCCCAGGAAATATAAAAATGGTTCAAAAAATTGTGGTACTTACGTACGATGGAATATCCCTCAGCCATGAAATCAATGTCATAAGACCAGTAGCAGCAAAATGGGTGGATTCAGGTACGATGATTCTAAGTGAAATAAGTCACACAGAAAAAGAAACTTATCATAAGATATCACTTATGAAGATCCTGTAAACATCACTACTCTTGAACTGAGTTAGGAAAGAGAACAGTGTCTCACATTTAGAAAACACTCTTATGCCTGCTTAAGGGGGAAGGAGAAGTGGGGTGATGCATAAAAGCAGAGTTTGATATAAGCACAGGTACCGTTCCAAAACCCAACTATGGAATAGACAAGACCTACACCTTCCTCAGTAAAAGGGACTCAAAAGCCCATATTTCCCGCAGAGGAATATATCTGAATAGTAAGAATCTTAAAACCTATGTACTGATGTGTCTCCGTAAGGAATCAAGTGTGTCTAGACTGGCATAAACATGGCAGTGAGAATCAGCTCAAACCCACTATAAAAAGGAATTTAAAAAACAAAACAAAAAAAACTGGGAAATTCTTTACAATTCCTTCAGTGACTCTGATGAAACGTGTAATGACCCATATCTACAACGACAGTGGATGTGGCATAAGGGTGGACACTTGGGACTGAGATGATTGGTGAGATTGGGTGAGCAAATGCAGACCCTTTTAAGCAATAATGCATGGAACCCATTCCATGGGTCCCAACTCTCAAGGTTGAAGGGAATATTACTACAGATATAACATGTACGGGAAACCTAGGGAATGGACACACTGTGAATATGAAAGGTTTCTAAACCTCAACGAATAGTCCCTCTCCTGCTGCTCCGGTTTGACTTTCCATCTGCGTTACTATCAATCTCCCAAGTTGGAGAGACAGCCCCTTTAACCTCCTGGTTCGCACAGGTTGCCAATTTGGCAGAGGATGAAAGGGAAGAGGGAGAACCAATGAGAGAGTAGCTGTTAGGCATTTGGACGGGCACAAATCACTCTAACTTGCTGCAGGATGAAGAATTATCCAAAGTCTCAGCCCCCCACCGGGAACCAGCATAGGTTCTGAAGCAAAATTTTGGACTTGCGGTCAGCTCACCAAAAACGAGTTAAAAAATGGAGCTCAGGGCCACAGCAATTCAGAAACTGGCCGAGTAATAAAGGACAACTATCGTCCAAAAATCTGTTGAGGGAAGGCAACGAGGCGGACTTGAAAGTGAGGCAGAATAGCAGGAAACAGATTTCAAGAGGTACGTTGGAATCACCTTTAAAGCACAGGAAGAGGGGCAGAACTGCGACAATGATGCACTTGGCCAAAAAGTGCGTATGCGTTTTCTACTGAATATATTCAGGAGAAAACGCATACGCCCTTTTTGGCCAAGCAAGCAAGCGGGCAATGCAAATCTGCACTACAGAGAAGTATCACTTCCCACCGGTCAAAAGGGACATCCACAAAATGTGTAAAAAGCAGAAAGGCAAGACAGGCCCTGGAGAACAGGGAGCCTTGTTATGCTGATGGGCGGGATGTAAATTGAAAACTGCCTCTCTGGAGGAGTGCATTGTGTTCCCTAAAACAAGTAAACAACAGATCTACAGAGCCAAGGGCACTTCCAGTCTAGGGAATATACCTTGGGAAAACTGAAACTCAATAAGACAGAGCCAGCCCAAAATTTAGGGCTGCACTGCTTAAAAGAACCTCAACTTGGGTACACCTTAAATATCCCAGGAAATATAAAAATGGTTCAAAAAATTGTGGTCCTTATGTACGATGGAATATCCCTCAGCCTATAAATAAATGTCATAAGAACAGTAGCAGCAAAATGAGTGGATTCAGGTACGATGATTCTAAGCGAAATAAGTCACACAGAAAAAGAAACTTATCATAAGATATCACTTATGAAGATCCTGTAAACATGGCTACACTTGAACTGAGTTAGGAAAGAGAACAGTGTCTCACATTTAGAAAACACTCTTATGCCTGCTTAAGGGGGAAGGAGAGGTGGGGTGATGCATAAAACCAGAGTTTGATATAAACACAGGTACCGTTCCAAAAACCAACTATGGTATAGACAAGACCTACACCTTCCTCAGTGAAAGGGACTCAAAACCCCATATTTCCCGCAGAGGAATATATCTGACTAGTAAGAATCTTAAAACCTATGTATTGATATGTCTCCGTAAGGGAATCAAGTGTGTCTAGACTGGCATAAACATGGCAGCGAGAATCAGCTCAAAACCAGTATAAAAAGGAATTTCAAAAACAAAACAAAAAAACTGGGAAATTCTTTACAATTCCTTCAGGGTCTCTGATGAAACCTGGAATGACCCTATGTACAACGACAGCTGGATGTGGCATAAGCCTGGACACTTGGGACTTAGAGGATTAGTGAGATTGTGTGAGCAAATGCAGACCCTTTAAAGCACAAATGCCTGGCACCCATTCCATGGGTCCCAACTCTCCAGGTTAAAAGGAATATTACTACAGCTATAACATGTACGGGAAACCTAGAGAACGGACACACTGTGAATACAAAAGGTTTCTAAAACTCAACGAATAGTCCCTCTCCTGGTGCTCGGCTTTGACTTTCCATCTGCTTTACTATCAACCTCCCAACTTGGAGAGACAGCCCCTTTAACCTCCTGGTTCGCACAGGTTGCCAATTTGGCAGAGGATGAAAGGGAAGAGGGAGAACCAATGAGAGAGTAGCTGTTAGGCATTTGGACGGGCACATATCACTGTAATTTCCCGGCAGGAAGAAGAATTAACCAAAGTCTCAGCCATCCACCGGGAACCAGTATAGCTCCTGAACCAAAATTTTGGAATGCGGTCGGCTCACAAAAAACGAGTTGAAAAATGGAGCTCAGGGGCACAGCAATTCACAAACTGGCCGAGTAATAAAGGACAACTATCGTCCAAAAATCTGTTGAGGGAAGGCATCGAGGCGGACTTGAAAGCGAGGCAGAATAGCAGGAAACAGATTTCAAGAGGTACGTTGGAATCGCCTTTAAAGCACAGGAAGAGGGGCACAACTTCGACAATGATGCACTTGGACAAAAAGGGTGTATGCGTTTTCTCCTGAATATATTCAGGAGAAAACGCATACGCCCTTTTTGGCCAAGCAAGCAAGCGGGCAATGCAAATCTGCACTACAAAGAAGTATCACTTCCCACCGGTCAAAAGGGACATCTACAAGATGTGTAAAAACCAGAAAGGCAAGACAGGCCCTGGAGAACTGGGAGTCTTGTTATGCTGATTGGCGGGATGTAAATTGCCACCTGCCTCTCTGGAGGAGTGCATTGTGTTCCCTAATACAAGTAAACAACAGCGCTACAGAGCCAAGGGCACTTCCAGTCTAGGGAATATACCTTGGGAAATCTGAAAATCAATAAGACAGATCCACCCCAAAATTTAGGGCTGCACTGCTTACAAAAACCTCAACTTGGGTACACCTTAAATATCCCAGGAAATATAAAAATGGTTCAAAAAATTCTCGTACTTACGTACGATGGAATATCCCTCAGCCATGAAATCAGTGTCATAAGACCAGTAGCAGCAAAATGGGTGGATTCAGGTACGATGATTCTAAGTGAAATAAGTCACACAGAAAAAGAAACTTATCTTAAGATATCACTTATGAAGATTCTGTAAACATGGCTACACTTGAACTGAGTTAGGAAAGAGAACAGTGTCTCACATTTAGAAAACACTCTTATACCTGCTTAAGGGGGAAGGAGAGGTGGGGTGATGCATAAAACCAGAGTTTGATATAAGCACAGGTACCGTTCCAAAAACCAACTATTGAATAGACAAGACCTACACCTTCCTCAGTGAAAGGGACTCAAAACCCCATATTTCCCGCAGAGGAATATATCTCACTAGTAAGAATCTTAAAACCTATGTATTTATATGTGTCCATAAGGGAATCAAGTGTGTCTAGACTGGCATAAGCATGGCAGCGAGAATCAGCTCAAACCCACTCTAAAAAGGAATTTCAAAAACAAAACGAAAAAACTGGGAAATTCTTTACAATTCCTTCAGGGTCTCTGATGAAACCTGGAATGACCCTATCTACAATGACAGCTGGATGTGGCATAACGAGGGACACTTGGGACTGAGAGGATTGGTGAGATTGGGTGAGCAAATGCAGACCCTTTAAAGCACAAATGCCTGGCAACCATTCCATGGGTACCAACTCTCCAGGTTGAAGGGAATATTACTACAGCTATAACATGTACGGGAAACCTAGAGAACGGACACACTGTGAATACGAAAGGTTTCTAAAACTCAACGAATAGTCCCTCTCCTGGGGCTCCGGTTTGACTTTCCATCTGCTTTACTATCAACCTCCCAACTTCGAGAGACAGCCCTTTTAACCTCCTGGTTCTCACAGGTTGCCAATTTGGCAGAGGATGAAAGGGAAGAGGGAGAACCAATGAGAGAGTAGCTGTTAGGCATTTGGACGGGCACATATCACTGTAATTTCCTGGCAAGAAGAAGAATTAACCAAAGTCTCAGCACCCCTCCGGGAACCAGTTTAGGTCCTGATCCAAAATTTTGGACTTGCGGTCTGCTCACAAAACACGAGTTGAGAAATGGAGCTCAGGGGCACAGCAATTCCCAAACTGGCCGAGTAATAAAGGACAAATATCGCCCAAAAATCTGTTGAGGGAAGGCAACGAGGCGGACTTCAAAGCGAGGCAGAATAGCAGGAAACAGATTTCAAAAGATACGTTGGAATCACCTTTAAAGCACAGGAAGAGGGGCACAACTTCCACAATGATGCACTTGGCCAAAAAGGGCGTATGCGTTTTCTCCTGAATATATTCAGGAGAAAACGCATACGCCCTTTTTGGAGAAGCAAGCAAGCGGGCAATGCAAATCTTCACTACAAAGAAGCATCACTTCCCACTGGTCAAAAGGGACATCCACAAATTGTGTAAAAACCAGAAAGGCAAGACAGGCCCTGGAGAACAAGGAGCCTTGTTATGCTGATGGGCGGGATGTAAATTGCCAACTGCCTCTCTGGAGGAGTGCATTGTGTTCCCTAAAACAAGTAAACAACAGAGCTACAGAGCCAAGGGCACTTCCAGTCTAGGGAATATACCTTGGGAAAACTGAAAATCAATAAGACAGAGCCACCCCAAAATTTAGGGCTGCACTGCTTACAAGGACCTCAACTTGGGTACACCTTAAATATCCCAGGAAATATAAAAATGGTTCAAAAAATTGTGGTACTTACGTACGATGGAATATCCCTCAGCCATGAAGTCAATGTCATAAGACCAGTAGCAGCAAAATGGGTGGATTCAGGTACGATGATTCTAAGTGAAATAAGTCACACAGAAAAAGAAACTTATCATAAGATATCACTTATGAAGATCCTGTAAACATGGCTACTCTTGAACTGAGTTAGGAAAGAGAACAGTGTCTCACATTTAGAAAACACTCTTATGCCTGCTTAAGGGGGAAGGAGAGGTGGGGTGATGCATAAAACCAGAGCTTGATATAAGCACAGGTACCGTTCCAAAAACCAACTATTGAATAGACAAGACCTACCCCTTCCTCAGTGAAAGGGACTCAAAAGCCCATATTTCCCACAGAGGAATATATCTGACTAGTAAGAATCTTAAAACCTATGTATTGATATGTCTCCGTAAGGGAATCAAGTGTGTCTAGACTTGCATAAACATGGCAGCGAGAATCAGCTCAAACCCCCTATAAAAAGGAATTTCAAAAACAAAACAAAAAAACTGGGAAATTCTTTACAATTCCTTCAGGGTCTCTGATGAAACCTGGAATTACCCTATCTACAACGACAGCTGGATGTGGCATAAGGCTGGACACTTGTGACTGAGAGAATTGGTGAGATTGGGTGAGCAAATGCAGACCCTTTAAAGCAATAATGCATGGCACCCATTCCATGGGTCCCAACTCTCCAGGTTGAAGGGAATATTACTACAGTTATAACATGTACGGGAAACCTAGAGAACGGACACACTGTGAATACGAAAGGTTTCTAAAACTCAATGAATAGTCCCTCTCCTGGTGCTCCGGTTTGACTTTCCATCTGCTTTACTATCAACCTCCCAACTTGGAGAGACAGCCCCTTTAACCTCCTGGTTCGCACAGGTTGCCAATTTGGCAGAGGATGAAAGGGAAGAGGGAGAACCAATGAGAGAGTAGCTGTTAGGCATTTGGACGGGCACATATCACTGTAATTTCCCGGCAGGAATAAGAATTAAGCAAAATCTCTGCCACCCACCGGGAACCAGTATAGGTCCTGAACCAATATTTTGGACTTGCGGTCAGCTCACCAAAAAAGAGTTGAAAAATGGAGCTCAGGGGCACAGCAATTCACAAACTGGCCGAGTAATAAAGGACAACTATCGTACAAAAATCTGTTGAGGGAAGGCAACGAGGCGGACTTGAATGCGAGGCAGAATAGCAGGAAACAGATTTCAAGAGGTACGTTGGAATCGCCTTTAACGCACAGGAAGAGGGGCACAACTTCGACAATGATGCACTTGTCCAAAAAGGGCGTATGCGTTTTCTCCTGAATATATTCAGGAGAAAACGCATACGCCCTTTTTGGCCAAGCAAGCAAGCGGGCAATGCAAATCTGCACTACAAAGTAGTATCACTTCCCACCGGTCAAAAGGGACATCCACAAAATGTGTAAAAACCAGAAAGGCAAGACAGGCCCTGGAGAACAGGGAGCCTTGTTATGCTGATGGGCGGGATGTAAATTGCCAACTGCCTCTCTGGAGGAGTGCATTGTGTTACCTAAAACAAGTAAACAACGGAGCTACAGAGCCAAGGGCACTTCCTGTCTAGGGAATATACCTTGGGAAAACTGAAAATCAATAAGACAGAGCCACCCCAAAATTTAGGGCTGCACTGCTTACAAGGACCTCAACTTGGGTACACCTTAAATATCCCAGGAAATATAAAAATGGTTCAGAAAATTGTGGTACTTACGTACGATGGAATATCCCTCAGCCATGAAATCAATGTCATAAGACCAGTAGCAGCAAAATGGGTGGATTCAGGTACGATGATCCTAAGTGAAATAAGTCACACAGAAAAAGAAACTTATCATAAGATATCACTTATGAAGATCCTGTAAACATGGCTACACTTGAACTGAGTTAGGAAAGAGAACAGTGTCTCACATTTAGAAAACACTCTTATACCTGCTTAAGGGGGAAGGAGAGTTGAGGTGCTGCATAAAACCAGAGTTTAATATAAGCACAGGTACTGTTCCAAAAACCAACTATGGAATCGACAAGACCTACACCTTCCTCAGTGAAAGGGACTCAAAACCCCATATTTCCCGCAGACGAATACATCTGACTAGTAAGAATCTTAAAACCTATGTATTGATATGTCTCCGTAAGAGAATCAAGTGTGTCTAGACTGGCATAAACATGGCAGCGAGAATCAGCTCAAACCCACTATAAAAAGGAATTTCAAAAACAAAACAAAAAAACTGGGAAATTCTTTACAATTCCTTCAGGGTCTCTGATGAAACCTGGAATGACCCTATCTACAACGACAGCTGGATGTGGCATAAGGCTGGACACTTGTGACTGAGAGAATTGGTGAGCTTGCGTGAGCAAATGCAGACCCTTTAAAGCAATAATGCATGGCACCCATTCCATGGGTCCCAACTCTCCAGGTTGAAGGGAATATTACTACAGTTATAACATGTACGGGAAACCTAGAGAACAGACACACTGTGAAAACGAAAGGTTTCTAAAACTCACCGAATAGTCCCTGTCCTGGTGCTGTGGTTTGACTTTCCATCTGCTTTACTATCAACCTCCCAACTTGGAGAGACAGCCCCTTTAACCTCCTGGTTCGCACAGGTTGCCAATTTGGCAGAGGATGAAAGGGAATTGGGAGAACCAATGAGAGAGTAGCTGTTAGGCATTTGGACGGGCACATATCACTGTAATTTCCCGGCAGGAAGAAGAATTAACCAAAGTCTCAGCCACCCACCGGGAACCAGTATAGGTCCTGAACCAAAATTTTGGACTTGCGGTCAGCTCACCAAACACGAGTTGAATAATGGAGCACAGGGGCACAGCAATTCACAAACTGGCCGAGTAATAAAGGACAACTATCATCCAAAAATCTCTTGAGGGAAGGCAACGAGGCGGACTTGAAAGCGAGGCAGAATAGCAGGAAACAGATTTCAAGAGGTACGTTGGAATCGCCTTTAAAGCACAGGAAGAGGGGCACAAGTTCGACAATGATGCACTTGGCCAAAATGGGCGTATGCGTTTTCTCCTGAATATATTCAGGAGAAAACGCATACGCCCTTTTAGGCCAAGCAAGCAAGCGGGCAATGCAAATCTGCACTACAAAGAAGTATCACTTCCCACCGGTCAAAAGGGACGTCCACAAAATGTGTAAAAACCAGAAAGGCAAGACAGGCCCTGGAGAACAGGGAGCCTTGTTATGCTGATGGGCGGGATGTAAATTGCCAACTGCCTCTCTGGAGGAGTGCATTGTGTTACCTAAAACAAGTAAACAACTGAGCTACAGAGCCAAGGGCACTTCCAGTCTAGGGAATATACCTTGGGAAAACTGAAAATCAATAAGACAGAGCCACCCCAAAATTTAGGGCTGCACTGCTTACAAGGACCTCAACTTGGGTACACCTTAAATATCCCAGGAAATATAAAAATGTTTCAGAAAATTGTGGTACTTATGTACGATGGAATATCCCTCAGCCATGAAATCAATGTCATAAGACCAGTAGCAGCAAAATGGGTGGATTCAGGTACGATGATTCTAAGTGAAATAAGTCACACAGAAAAAGAAACTTATCATAAGATATCACTTATGAAGATCCTGTAAACATGGCTACACTTGAACTGAGTTAGGAAAGAGAACAGTGTCTCACATTTAGAAAACACTCTTATGCCTGCTTAAGGGAAAAGAGCGGTGGGGTGATGCATAAAACCAGAGTTTGATATAAGCACAGGTACCGTTCCAAAAACCAACTATGGAATAGACAAGACCTACACCTTCCTCAGTGAAAGGGACTCAAAACACCATATTTCCCACAGAGGAATATATCTGACTAGTAAGAATCTTAAAACCTATGTATTGATATGTCTCCGTAAGGGAATCAAGTGTGTCTAGACTGGCATAAACATGGCAGCGAGAATCAGCTGAAACACACTATAAAAAGGAATTTCAAAAACAAAACAAAAAAACTGGGAAATTCTTTACAATTCCTTCAGGGTCTCTGATGAAACCTGGAATGACCTTTTCTACAACGAGAGCTGGATGTGGCATAAGGAAGGACACTTGGGACTGAGACGATTTGTGAGATTGGGTGAGCAAATGCAGACCCTTTAAAGCACAAATGCCTGGCACCCATTCCATGGGTCCCAACTCTCCAGGTTGAAGGGAATATTACTACAGCTATAACATGTACGGGAAACCTAGAGAACAGACACACTGTGAATACGAAAGGTTTCTAAAACTCAAATAATAGTCCCTCTCCTGGTGCTCCGGTTTGACTTTCCATCTGCTTTACTATCAACCTCCCAACTTGGAGAGACAGCCCCTTTAACCTCCTGGTTCGCACAGGTTGCCAATTTGGCAGAGGATGAAAGGGAAGAGGGAGAACCAATGAGAGAGTAGCTATTAGGTATTTGGACGGGCACATATCACTGTAATTTCCCGGCAGGAAGTGGAATTAACCAAAGTCTCAGCCCCCCACCGGGAACCAGCATAGGTCCTGAACCAAAATTTCGGACTTGCGGTCCGCTCACCAAAAACGAGTTGAAAAATGGAGCTCAGGGACACAGCAATTCACAAACTGCCCGAGTAATAAAGGAAAACTATCGTCCAAAAATCTGTTGGTGGAAGGCAACGAGGCGGACTTGAAAGCGAGGCAGAATAGCAGGAAACAGATTTCAAGAGGTACGTTGGAATCGCCTTTCAAGCACAGGAAGAGGGGCACAACTTCGACAATGATGCACATGCTCAAAAAGTGCGTATGCGTTTTCTCCTGAATATATTCAGGAGAAAACGCATACACCCTTTTTGGCCAAGCAAGCAAGCGGGCAATGCAAATCTGCACTACAAAGAAGTATCACTTCCCACCGGTCAAAAGGGACATCCACAAAATGTGTAAAAACCAGAAAGGCAAGACAGGCCCTGGAGAACAGGCAGCTTTGTTATGCTGATGGGTGGCATGTAAATTGCCAACTGCCTGTCTGGAGGAGTACATTGTGTTCCCTAAAACAAGTAAAGAACAGAGCTACAGAGCCAAGGGCACTTCCAGTCTAGGGAATATACCTCGGGAAAACTGAAAATAAATAAGGCAGAGCCACCCAAAAATTTAGGGCTGCACTGCTTACAAGGACCTCAACTTGGGTACACCTTAAATATCCCAGGAAATATAAAAATGGTTCAAAAAATTGTGGTACTTACGTACGATGGAATATCCCATCAGCCATGAAGTCAATGTCATAAGACCAGTAGCAGCAAAATGGGTGGATTCAGGTACGATGATTCTAAGTGAAATAAGTCACACAGAAAAAGAAACTTAGCATAAGATATCACTTATGAAGATCCTGTAAACATGGCTACACTTGAACTGAGTTAGGAAAGAGAATATTGTCTCACATTTAGAAAACACTCTAATGCCTGCTTAAGGGGGAAGGAGAGGTGGGGTGATGCATAAAACCAGAGTTTGGTATAAGCACAGGTACCGTTCCAAAAAGCAACTATGGAAAAGACAAGACCTACACCTTCCTCATTGAAAGGGACTCAAAACCCCATATTTCCCGCAGAGGAATATATCTGACTAGTAAGAACCTTAAAACCTATGTATTGATATGTCTCCGTAAGGGAATCAAGTGTGTCTAGACTGGCATAAACATGGCAGCGAGAATCAGCTCAAACACAATATAAAAAGGAATTTCAAAAACAAAACAAAAAACTGGGAAATTCTTTACAATTCCTTCAGGGTCTCTGATGAAACCTGGAATGACCTTTTCTACAACGACAGCTAGATGTGGCATAAGGAAGGATACTTGGGACTGAGACAATTTGTGAGATTGGGTGAGCAAATGCAGACCCTTTAAAGCACAAATGCCTGGCACCCATTCCATGGGTACCAACTCTCCAGGTTGAAGGGAATATTACTACAGCTATAACATGTACGGGAAACCTAGAGAACGGACACACTGTGAATATGAAAGGTTTCTAAAACTCAACTAATAGTCCCTCTCCTGGTGCTCCGGTTTGACTTTCCATCTGCTTTACTATCAACCTCCCAACTTGGAGAGACAGCCCCTTTAACCTCCTGGTTCGCACAGGTTGCCAATTTGGCAGAGGATGAAAGGGAAGAGGGAGAACCAATGAGAGAGTAGCTATTAGGCATTTGGACGGGCACATATCACTGTAATTTCCCGGCAGGAAGAGGAATTAACCAAAGTCTCAGCCCCCAACCGGGAACCAGCATAGGCCCTGAACCAAAATTTCGGACTTGCGTTCAGCTCACCAAAAACGAGTTGAAAAATGGAGCTCAGGGGCACAGCAATTCACAAACTGGCCGAGTAATAAAGGAAAACTATCGTCCAAAAATCTGTTTAGGGAAGGCAACGAGGCGGACTTGAAAGCGAGGCAGAATAGCAGGAAACAGATTTCAAGGGGTACGTTGGAATCACCTTTAAAGCACAGGAAGAGGGGCACAACTTCGACAATGATGCACTTGCCCAAAAAGGGCGTATGCGTTTTCTCTTGAATATATTCAGGAGAAAACGCATACGCCCTTTTTGGCCAAGCAAGCAAGCGGGCAATGCAAATCTGCACTACAAAGAAGTATCACTTCCCACCGGTCAAAAGGGACATCCACAAAATGTGTAAAAACCAGAAAGGCAAGACAGGCCCTGGAGAACAGGCAGACTTGTTATGCTGATGGGCGGCATGTAAATTGCCAACTGCCTCTCTGGAGGAGTGCATTGTGTTCCCTAAAACAAGTAAACAGCAGAGCTACAGAGCCAAGGGCACTTCCAGTCTAGGGAATATACCTTGGGAAAACTGAAAATCAATAAGACAGAGCCACCCCAAAATTTAGGGCTGCACTGCTTACAAGGACCTCAACTTGGGTACAACTTCAATATCCCAGGAAATATAAAAATGGTTCAAAAAATTGTGGTACTTACGTACGATGGAATATCCCTCAGCCATGAAATCAATGTCATAAGACCAGTAGCAGCAAAATGGGTGGATTCAGGTACGATGATTCTAAGTGAAATAAGTCACACAGAAAAAGAATCTTATCATAAGATATCACTTATGAAGATCCTGTAAACAAGGCTACACTTGAACTGAGTTAGGAAAGAGAACAGTGTCTCACATTTAGAAAACACTGTTATGCCTGCTGAAGGTGGAAGGAGAGGTGGGGTGATGCATAAAACCAGAGTTTGATATAAGCACAGGTACCATTCCAAAAACCAACTATGGAATAGACAAACCTACACCTTCCTCATTGAAAGGGACTCAAAACCCCATATGTTCCGCAGAGGAATATATCTGACTAGTAAGAATCTTAAAACCTATGTATTGATATGTCTCCGTAAGGGAATCAAGTGTGTCTAGACTGGCATAAACATGGCAGCGAGAATCAGCTCAAACCACCTATAAAAAGGAATTTCAAAAACAAAACAAAAAAACTGGGAAATTCTTTACAATTCCTTCTGGGTCTCTGATGAAACCGGGAATGACCATATCTACAACGACAGCTGGATGTGGCATAATGTTGGACACTTGGGACTGAGAGGATTGGTGAGATTGGGTGAGCAAATGCAGACCCTTTAAAGCAATAATGCATGGCACCCATTCCATGGGTCCCAACTCTCCAGGTTGAAGGGAATATTACTACAGCTATAACATGTACGGGAAACCTAGAGAACGGACACACTGTGAATACGAAAAGTTTCTAAAACTCAACGAATAGTCCGTCTCCTGGTGCTCCGGTTTGACTTTACACCTGCTTTACTATCATCCTCCCAACATGGAGAGACAGCCCCTTTAACCTCCTGGTTCGCACAGGTTGCCAAATTGGCAGAGGATGAAAGGGAAGAGGGAGAACCAATAAGAGAGTAGTTGTTAGGCATTTGAAAGGGCACATATCACTGTAATTTCCCGGCAGGAAGAAGAATTAACCAAAGTCTAAGCCCCCACAGGGAACCAGCATAGGTCCTGAACCAAAATTTCGTACTTGAGGTCAGCTCACCAAAAACGAGTTGAAAATTGGAGCTCAGGGGCACAGCAATTCACAATCTGGCCGAGTAATAAAGGACAACTATCGTCCAAAAATCTATTGAGGGAAGGCTACGAAGCGGAGTTGAATGCGAGGCAGAATAGCAGGAAACAGATTTCAAGAGGTACGTTGGAATCGCCTTTAAAGCACAGGAAGAGTGGCACAACTTCGAAAATGATGCACTTGGCCAAAAAGGGCGCATGCGTTTTCTCCTGAATATATCCAGGAGAAAACGCATACGCCCTTTTTGGCCAAGCAAGCAAGCGGGCAATGCAAATCTGCACTACAAAGAAGTATCACTTCCCACCGGTCAAAAGGGACATCCACAAAATGTGTAAGAACCAGAAAAACAAGACAGGCCCTGGAGAACAGGGAGCCTTGTTATGCTGATGGGCGGCATGTAAATTGGCAACTGCCTCTATGGAGGAGTACATTGTGTTCCCTAAAACAAGTAAACAACAGAGCTACAGAGCCAAGGGCACCTCCAATCTAGGGAATATACCTTGGGAAAACTGAAAATCAATAAGACAGAGCCACCCTAAAATTTAGGGCTGCACTGCTTACAAGGACCTCAACTTGGGTACACCTTAAATATCCCAGGAAATATAAAAATGGTTCAAAAAATTGTGGTACTTGCGTACGATGGAATATCCCTCAGCCATGAAATCAATGTCATAAGACCAGTAGCAGCAAAATGGGTGGATTCAGGTACGATGATTCTAAGTGAAATAAGTCACACAGAAAAAGAAACTTAGCATAAGATATCACTTATGAAGATCCGGTAAACATGGCTACACTTGAAGTGAGTTAGGAAAGAGAACAGTGTCTCACATTTAGAAAATTCTCTTATGCCTGCTTAAGGGGGAAGGAGAGGTGGGGTGATGCATAAAACCAGAGTTTGATATAAGCACAGGTACCGTTCCAAAAACCAACTATGGAATAGACAAGACCTACACCTTCCTCAGTGAAAGGGACTCAAAACACCATATTTCCCGCAGAGGAATATATCTGACTAGTAAGAATCTTAAAACCTATGTATTGATATGTCTCCGTAAGGGAATCAAGTGTGTCTAGACTGGCATAAACATGGCAGCGAGAATCAGCTCAAACCCACTATAAAAAGGAATTTCAAAAACAAAGCAAAAAAACTGGGAAATTCTTTACAATTCCTTCAGGGTCTCTGATGAAACCTGGAATGACCCTATCTACAACGACAGCTGGATGTGGCATAAGGCTGGACACTTGGGACTGAGAGGATTCGTGAGAGTGGGTGAGCAAATGCAGACCCTTTAAAGCAATAATGCATGGCACCCATTCCATGGGTCCCAACTCTCCAGGTTGAAGGGAATATTACTACAGTTATAACACGTACGGGAAACATAGAGAACGGACACACTGTGAATACGAAAGGTTTCTAAAACTCAACGAATAGTCCGTCTCCTGGTGCTACGTTTTGACTTTCCATCTGCTTTACTATCAACCTCCCAACTTGGAGAGACAGCCCCTTTAACCTCCCAGTTCACACAGGTTGCCCATTTGGCAGAGGATGAAAGGGAAGAGAGAGAAACAATGAGACAGTAGCTGTTAGGCATTTGGACGGGCACATATCACTCTAACTTCCCGGCAGGAAGAAGAATTAACCAAAGTCTCAGCCCCCCACCGGGAACCAGCATAGGTCCTGAACCAACATTTTGGACTTGCGGTCAGCTCACAAAAAACGAGTTGAAAAATGGAGCTCAGGGGCACAGCAATGCACAAACTGGCCAAGTAATAAAGGACAAGTATCGTCCAAAAATCTGTTGAGGGAAGGCAACGAAGCGGAGTTGAATGCGAGGCAGAATAGCAGGAAACAGATTTCAAGAGGTACGTTGGAATCGCCTTTAAAGCACAGGAAGAGTGGCACAACTTCGACAATGATGCACTTGGCCAAAAAGTGTGTATGCGTTTTCTCCTGAATATATCCAGGAGAAAACGCATACGCCCTTTTTGGCCAAGCAAGCAAGCGGGCAATGCAAATCTGCACTACAAAGAAGTATCACTTCCCACTGGTCAAAAGGAACATCCACAAAATGTGTAAAAACCAGAAAAACAAGACAGGCCCTGGAGAACAGGGAGCCTTGTTATGCTGATGGTTGGCATATAAATTGACAACTTCCTCTCTGGAGGAGTACATTGTGTTCCCTAAAACAAGTAAAGAACAGAGCTTCAGAGCCAAGGGCACTTCAAGTCTAGGGAATATACCTTGGGAAAACTGAAAATCAGTAAGACAGAGCCACCCGAAAATTTAGGGCTGCACTGCTTACAAGGACCTCAACTTGGGTACACCTTAAATATCCAAGAAATATAAAAATGGTTCAAAAAATTGTGGTACTTGCGTACGATGGAATATCCCTCAGCCATGAAATCAATGTCATAAGACCAGTAGCAGCAAAATGGGTGGATTCAGGTACGATGATTCTAAGTGAAATAAGTCACACAGAAAAAGAAACTTATCATAAGATATCACTTATGAAGATCCTGTAAACATGGCTAAACTTGAACTGAGTTAGGAAAGAGAACACTGTCGCACATTTAGAAAACACACTTATGCCTGCTTAAGGGGGAAGGAGAGGTGGGGTGATGCATAAAACCAGACTTTGATATAAGCACAGGTACCGTTCCAAAAACCAACTATGGAATAGACAAGACCTACACCTTCCTCAGTGAAAGGGACTCAAAACCCCATATTTCCCGCAGAGGAATATATCTGACTAGTAAGAATCTTAAAACCTATGTATTGATATGTCTCCGTAAGGGAATCAAGTGTCTCTAGACTGGCATAAACATGGCAGCGAGAATCAGCTCAAGCCCACTATAAAAATGAATTTCAAAAACAAAACAAAAAAACTGGGAAATTCTTTACAATTCCTTCAGGGTCTCTGATGAAACCTGGAATGACCCTATCTACAATGACAGCAGGATGTGGCATAAGGCTGGACACTTGGGACTGAGAGGATTGGTGAGATTGGGTGAGCAAATGCAGACCCTTTAAAGCAATGATGCATGGCACCCATTCCATGTGTCCCAACTCTCCAGGTTGAAGGGAATATTACTACAGTTATAACATGTACGGGAAACCTAGAGAACGGACACACTGTGAATACGAAAGGTTTCTAAAACTCAACGAATAGTCCGTCTCCTGGTGCTCCGTTTTGACTTTCCATCTGCTTTATATCAACCTCGCAACTTCGAGAGACAGCCCCTTTAACCTCCCAGTTCACACAGGTTGCCCATTTGGCAGAGGATGAAAGGGAAGAGAGAGAACCAATGAGATAGTAGCTGTTAGGCACTTGGACGGGCACATATCACTGTAATTTCCCGGCAGGAAGAAGAATTAACCAAAGTCTCAGCCCCCCACCGGGAACCAGCATAGGTCCTGAACCAAAATTTTGGACTTGCGGTCAGCTCACAAAAAACGAGTTGAACAATGGAGCTCAGGGGCACAGCAATTCACAAACTGACCAAGTAATAAAGGACAAGTATCGTCCAAAAATCTGTTGAGGGAAGGCAATGAGGCGGACTTGAAAGCGAGGCAGAGTAGCAGGAAACAGATTTCAAGAAGTACGTTGGAATCGCCTTTAAAGCACAGGAAGAGGGGCACAACTTCGACAATGATGCACTTGGCGAAAAAGGGCGTATGCGTTTTCTCCTGAATATATTCAGGAGAAAACGCATACGCCCTTTTTGGCCAAGCAAGCAAGCGGGCAATGCAAATCTGCACTACAAAGAAGTATCACTTCCCACCGATCAAAAGGGACATCCACAAAATGTGTAAAAACCAGAAAGGCAAGACAGGCCCTGGAGAACTGGGAGCCTTGTTATGCTGATGGGCGGCATGTAAATTGCCAACTGCCTCTCTGGAGGAGTACATTGTGTTCCCTAAAACAAGTAAAGAACAGAGTTACAGAGCCAAGGGCACTTCCAGTCTAGGGAATATACCTTGGAAAAACTGAAAATCAATAAGACAGAGCCAGCCCAAAATTTAGGGCTGCACTGCTTACAAGGACCTCAACTTGGGTACACCTTAAATATCCCAGGAAATATAAAAATGGTTCAAAAAATTGTGGTACTTACGTACGATGGAATATCCCTCAGCCATGAAATCAATGTCATAAGACCAGTAGCAGCAAAATGGGTGGATTCAGGTACGATGATTCTAAGTGAAATAAGTCACACAGAAAAAGAATCTTATCATAAGATATCACTTATGAAGATCCTGTAAACAAGGCTACACTTGAACTGAGTTAGGAAAGAGAACAGTGTCTCATATTTAGAAAACACTCTTATGCCTGCTTAAGGGGGAAGGAGAGGTGGGGTGATGCATAAAACCAGAGTTTGATATAAGCACAGGTACCGTTCCAAAAACCAACTATGGAATAGACAAGACCTACACCTTCCTCAGTGAAAGGGACTCAAAACCCCATATTTCCCGCAGAGGAATATATCTGACTAGTAAGAATCTTAAAACCTATGTATTGATATGTCTCCGTAAGGGAATCAAGTGTGTCTAGACTGGCATAAACATGGCAGCGAGAATCAGCTCAAACCCACTATAAAAAGGAATTTCAAAAACAAAGCAAAGAAACTGGGAAATTCTTTACAATTCCTTCAGGGTCCCTGATGAAACCTGGAAAGACCCTATCAACAACGACAGATGGATGTGGCATAAGGAGGGACACTTGGGACTGAGACGATTGGTGAGATTGGGTGAGCAAATGCAGACCCTTTAAAGCACAAATGCCTGGCACCCATTCCATGGGTCCCAACTCTCGAGGTTGAAGGGAATATTACTACAGCTATAACATGTACGGGAAACCTAGAGAACGGACACACTGTGAATACGAAAGGTTTCTAAAACTCAACGAATAGTCCCTCTCCTGGTGCTCCGGTTTGACTTTCCATCTGCTTTACTATCAACCTCCCAACTTGGAGAGACAGCCCCTTTAACTTCCTGGTTCGCACAGGTTGCCAATTTGGCAGAGGATGAAAGGGAAGAGGGAGAACCAATGAGAGAGTAGCTGTTAGGCATTTGGACGGGCATATATCACTGTAATTTCCCGGCAGGAAGAAGAATTAACCAAAGTCTCAGCCACCCACCGGGAACCAGTATAGGTCCTGAACCAAAATTTTGGACTTGCGGTCAGCTCACCAAAAACGAGTTGAAAAATGGAGCTCAGGGGCACAGCCATTCACAAACGGGCCGAGTAATAAAGGACACGTATCGTCCAAAAATCTGTTGAGGAAAGGCAACAAGGAGGACTTGAAAGCGAGGCAGAATAGCAGGAAACAGATTTCAAGAGGTACGTTGGAATCGCCTTTAAAGCACAGGAAGAGGGGCACAACTTCGACAATGATGCCCTTGGCCAAAAAGGGCGTATGCGTTTTCTCCTGAATATATTCAGGAGAAAACGCATACGCCCTTTTTGGCCAAGCAAGCAAGCGGGCAATGCAAATCTGCACTACAAAGAAGTATCACTTCCCACCGGTCAAAAGGGACATCCACAAAATGTGTAAAAACCAGAAAGGCAAGACAGGCCCTGGAGAACAGGGAGCCTTGTTATGCTGATGGGCGGGATGTATATTGCCAACTGCCTCTCTGGAGGAGTGCATTGTGTTCCCTAAAACAAGTAAAGAACAGAGCTACAGAGCCAAGGGCACTTCCAGTCTAGGGAATATACATTGGGAAAACTGAAAATCAATAATACAGAGCCACCCCAAAATTTAGGGCTCCACTGCTTACAAGGACCTCAACTTGGGTACACCTTAAATATCCCAGGAAATATAAAAATGGTTCAAAAAATTGTGGTACTTACGTACGATAGAATATCCCTCAGCCATGAAATCAATGTCATAAGACCAGTAGCAGCAAAATGGGTGGATTCAGGTTCGGTGCTTCTAAGTGAAATAAGTCACACAGAAAAAGGAACTTATCACAAGATATCACTTATGAAGATCCTGTAAACATGGCTACAATTGAACTGAGTTAGGAAAGAGAACAGTGTCTCTCATTTAGAAAACACTCTTATGCCTGTTTAAGGGGGAAGGAGAGGTGGGGTGATGCATACAACCAGAGTTTGATATAAGCACACGTACCGTTCCAAAAACCAACTATGGAATAGACAAGACCTACACCTTCCTCAGTGAAAGGGACTCAAAACACCATATTTACCGCAGAGGAATATATCTGACTAGTAAGAATCTTAAAACCTATGTATTGATATGTCTCCGTAAGGGAATCAAGTGTGTCTAGACTGGCATAAACATGGCAGCGAGAATCAGCTCAAACCCACTATAAAAAGGAATTTCAAAAACAAAACAAAAAAACTGGGAAATTCTTTACAATTCCTTCAGGGTCTCTGATGAAAGCTGGAATGACCCTATCTACAACGACAGATGGATGTGGCATAAGGAGGGACACTTGGGACTGAGAGAATTGGTGTGATTGGGTGAGCAAATGCAGATCCTTTAAAGCAATAATGCATGGCACCCATTCCATGGGTCCCAACTCTCCAGGTTGAAGGCAATATTACTACAGTTATAACATGTACGGGAAACCTAGAGAACGGACACACTGTGAATACGAAAGGTTTCTAAAACTCAACGAATAGTCCCTCTCCTGGTGCTCCGGTTTGACTTTCCATCTGCTTTACTATCAACCTCCCAACTTGGAGAGACAGCCCCTTTAACCTCCTGGTTCACACAGGATGCCAATTTGGCAGAGGATGAAACGGAAAACGGAGAACCAATGAGACAGTAGCTGTTAGGCATTTGGACGGGCACATATCACTGTAATTTCCCGGCAGGAAGAAGAATTAACCAAAGTCTCAGCCACCCACCGGGAACCAGTATAGGTCCTGAAACAAAATTTTGGACTTGCGGTCAGCTCACCAAAAACGAGTTGAAAAAAGGAGCTCAGGGGCACAGCAATTCACAAACTGGCCGAGAAATAAAGGACAACTATCGTCCAAAAATCTGTTGAGGGAAGGCAACGAGGCGGACTTGAAAGCGAGGCAGAATAGCAGGAAACAGATTTCAAGAGGTACGTTGGAATCGCCTTTAAAGCACAGGAAGAGGGTCACAACTTCGACAATGATGCACTTGGCCAAAAAGGGCGTATGCGTTTTCTCCTGAATATATTCAGGAGAAAATGCATACGCCCTTTTTGGCCAAGCAAGCAAGCAGGCAATGCAAATCTGCAATACAAAGAAGTATCACTTCCCACCGGTCAAAAGGGACATCCACAAAATGTGTAAAAACCAGAAAGGCAAGACAGGCCCTGGAGAACAGGGAGCCTTGTTATGCTGATGGGCGGGATGTAAATTGCCAACTGCCTCTCTGGAGGAGTGCATTGTGTTCCCTAAAACAAGTAAAGAACAGAGCTACAGAGCCAAGGGCACTTCCAGTCTAGGGAATATACCTTGGAAAAACTGAAAATCAATAAGACAGAGCCACCCCAAAATTTAGGGCTGCACTGCTTACAAGGACCTCAACTTGGATACACCTTAAGTATCCCAGGAAATATAAAAATGGTTCAAAAAATTGTGGTACTTACGTACGATGCAATATCCCTCAGCCATGAAATCAATGTCATAAGACCAATAGCAGCAAAATGGGTGGATTCAGGTTCGGTGCTTCTAAGTGAAATAAGTCACACAGAAAAAGAAACTTATCATAAGATATCACCTATGAAGATCCTGTAAACATGGCTACAATTGAACTGAGTTAGGAAAGAGAACAGTGTCTCTCATTTAGAAAACACTCTTATGCCTGCTTAAGGGGGAAGGAGAGGTGGGGTGATGCATACAACCAGAGTTTGATATAAGCACACGTATCGTTCCAAAAACCAACTATGGAATAGACAAGACCTACACCTTCCTCAGTGAAAGGGACTCAAAACACCATATTTCCCGCAGAGGAATATATCTGACTAGTAAGAATCTTAAAACCTATGTATTGATATGTCTCCGTAAGGGAATCAGGTGTGTATAGACTGGCATAAACATGGCAGCGAGAAGCAGCTCAAACCCACTATAAAAAGGAATTTCAAAAACAAAACAAAAAAACTGGGAAATTCTTTCCAATTCTTTCAGGGTCTCTGATGAAACCTGGAATGACCCTATCTACAACGACAGCTGGATGTGCCATAAGGAGGGACACTTGGGACTGAGAGGATTGGTGAGATTGGGTGAGCAAATGCAGACGATTTAAAGCACAAATGCTTGGCACCCATTCCATTAGTCCCAACTCTCCAGGTTGAAGGGAATATTACTACAGCTATAACATGTACGGGAAACCTAGAGAACGGACACACTGTGAATACGAAAGGTTTCTAAAACTCAACGCATAGTCCCTCTCCTGGTGCTCCGGTTTGACTTTCCGTCTGCTTTACTATCAACCTCCCAACTTGGAGAGACAGCCCCTTTAACCTCTTGGTTCGCACAGGTTGCCAATTTGGCAGAGGATGAAAGGGAAGAGGGAGAACCAATGAGAGAGTAGCTCTTAGACATTTGGACGGGCACATATCACTGTAATTTCCCGGCAGGAAGAAGAATTAACCAAAGTCTCAGCCACCCACCGGGAACCAGTATAGGTCCTGCACCAAAATTTTGGACTTGCGGTCAGCTCACCAAAAACGAGTTGAAAAATGGAGGTCAGGGGCACAGCAATTCACAAACTGGCCGAGAAATAAAGGGCAACTATCGTCCAAAAATCTGTTGAGGGAAGGCAACGAGGCGGACTTGAAAGCGAGGCAGAATAGCAGGAAACAGATTTCAAGAGGTACGTTGGAATCGCCTTTAAAGCACAGGAAGAGGGGCACAACTTCGACAATGATGCACTTGGCCAAAAAGTGCGTATGCGTTTTCTCCTGAATATATTCAGGAGAAAACACATACGCCCTTTTTGGCCAAGCAAGCAAGCGGGCAATGCAAATCTGCACTACAAAGAAGTATCACTTCCCACCGGTCAAAAGGGACATCCACAAAATGTGTAAAAACCAGAAATGCAAGACAGGCCCTGGAGAACAGGGAGCCTTGTTATGCTGACGGGCGGGATGTAAATTGCCAACTGCTTCTCTGTAGGAGTGCACTGTTTTCCCTAAAACAAGTAAAGAACAGAGCTACAGAGCCAAGGGCACTTCCAGTCTAGAGAATATACCTTGGGAAAATTGAAAATCAATAAGGCAGAGCCACCCCAAAATTTAGGGCTGCACTGCTTACAAGGACCTCAACTTGGATACACATTAAGTATCCCAGGAAATATAAAAATGGTTCAAAAATTGTGGTACTTACGTACGATGGAATATCCCTCAGCCATGAAATCAATGTCATAAGACCAGTAGTAGCAAAATGGGTGGATTCAGGTACGATGATTCTAAGTGAAATAAGTCACACAGAAAAAGAAACTTATCATAAGATATCAGTTATGAAGATCCTGTAAACATGGCTACACTTGAACTGAGTTAGGAAAGAGAACAGTGTCTCATATTTAGAAAACACTCTTATGCCTGCTTAAGGGGGAAGGAGAGGTGGGGTGATGCATAAAACCAGAGTTTGATATAAGCACAGGTACCGTTCCAAAAACCAACTATGGAATAGACAAGACCTACACCTTCCTCAGTGAAAGGGACTCAAAACACCATATTTCCCGCAGAGGAATATATCTGACTAGTAAGAGTCTTAAAACCTATGTATTGATATGTCTCCGTAAGGGAATCAAGTGTGTCTAGACTGGCATAAACATGGCAGCGAGAATCAGCTCAAACCCACTATAAAAAGGAATTTCAAAAACAAAACAAAAAAACTGGGAAATTCTTTACAATTCCTTCAGGGTCTCTGATGAAACCTGGAATGAACCTATCTACAACAACAGCTGGATGTGGCATAAGAAGGGACACTTGGGACTGAGACGATTGGTGAGATTGGGTGAGCAAATGCAGACCCTTTAAAGCAAAAATGCCTGGCACCCATTCCATGGGTCCCAACTCTCCAGGTTGAAGGGAATATTACTACAGCTATAACATGTACGGGAAACCTAGAGAAAGGACACACTGTGAATACGAAAGGTTTCTAAAACTCAACGAATAGTCCCTCTCCTGGTGCTCCGGTTTGACTTTCCATCTGCTTTACTATCAACCTCCCAACTTGGAGAGACAGCCCCTTTAACCTCCTGGTTCGCACAGGTTGCCAATTTGGCAGAGGATGAAAGGGAAGAGGGAGAACCAATGAGAGAGTAGCTGTTAGGCATTTCGACGGGCACATATCACTCTAACTTCCCGGCAGGAAGAAGAATTAACCAAAGTCTCAGCCACCCACCGGGAACCAGTATAGGTCCTGAAACAAAATTTTGGACTTGCGGTCAGCTCACCAAAAACGGGTTGAAAAATGGAGCTCAGTGGCACAGCAATTCACAAACTGGCCAAGTAATAAAGGACAACTATCGTCCAAAAATCTGTTGAGGGAAGGCAACGAGGGGGACTTGAAAGTGAGGCAGAATAGCAGGAAACAGATTTCAAGAGGTACGTTGGAATCGCCTTTAAAGCACAGGAAGAGGGGCACAACTTCGACAATGATGCACTTGGCCAAAAAGGTTGTATGCGTTTTCTCCTGAATATATTCAGGAGAAAACGCATACGCCCTTTTTGGCCAAGCAAGCAAGCGGGCAATGCAAATCTGCACTACAAAGAAGTATCACTTCCCAGCGGTCAAAAGGGACATCCACAAAATGTGTAAAAACCAGAAAGGCAAGACAGGCCCTGGAGAACAGGGAGCCTTGTTATGCTGATGGGCAGGATGTAAATTGCCAACTGCCTCTCTGGAGGAGTGCATTGTGTTCCCTAAAACAAGTAAAGAACACAGCTACAGAGCCAAGGGCACTTCCAGTCTAGGGAATATACCATGGGAAAACTGAAAATCAATGAGACAGAGCCAACCCAAAATTTAGGGCTGCACTGGTTACAAGGACCTCAACTTGGATACACCTTAAGTATCCCAGGAAATATAAAAATGGTTCAAAAAATTGTGGTACTTTCATATGATGGAATATCCCTCAGCCATGAAATCAATGTCATAAGACTAGTAGCAGCAAAATGGGTGGATTCAGGTACGATGATTCTAAGTGAAATAAGTCACACAGAAAAAGAAACTTATCATAAGATATCACTTATGATGATCCTGTACACATGGCAACACTTGAACTGAGTTAGGAAAGAGAACAGTGTCTCACATTTAGAAAACACTCTTATGCCTGCTGAAGGGGGAAGGAGAGGTGGAGTGATGCATAAAACCAGAGTTTGATATAAGCACAGGTACCGTTCCAAAAACCAACTATGGAATAGACAAGACCTACACCTTCCTCAGTGAAAGGGACTCAAAACCCCATATTTCCCGCAGAGGAATATATCTGACTAGTAAGAATCTTAAAACCTATGTATTGATATGTCTCCGTAAGGGAATCAAGTGTGTCTAGATTGGCATAAACATGGCAGTGAGAATCAGCTCAAACCAGTATAAAAAGGAATTTCAAAAACAAAACAAACATCTGGGAAATTCTTTACAATTCCTTCAGGGTCTCTGATGAAACCTGGAATGACCCAATCTACAACGACAGCTGGATGTGGCATAAGGCTGGACACTTGGGACTGAGACGATTGGTGAGAATGGGTGAGCAAATGCAGACCCTTTAAAGCAATAATGCATGGCACCCATTCCATGGGTCCCAACTCTCCAGGCTGAAGGGAATATTACTACAGCAATAACATGTACGGGAAACCTAGAGAACGGACACACTGTGAATACGAAAGGTTTCTAAAACTCAACGAATAGTCCCTCTCCTGGTGCCCCGGTTTGACTTTCCATCTGCTTTACTATCAACCTCCCAACTTGGAGAGACAGCCCCTTTAACTCCTGGTTCGCACAGGTTGCCAATTTAGCAGAGGATGAAAGTGAAGAGGGAGAACCAATGAGAGAGTAGCTGTTAGGCATTTGGACGGGCACATATCACTCTAATTTCCCGGCAGGAAGAAGAATTAACCAAAGTCTCAGCCACCCACCTGGAACCAGTATAGGTCCTGATCCAAAATTTTGGACTTGCGGTCAGCTCACAAAAAACGAGTTGAATAATGGAGCTCAGGGGCACAGCAATTCACAAACTGGCCGAGTAATAAAGGAAAACTATCGTCCAAAAATCTGTTGAGGGAAGGCAACGAGGCGGACTTGAAAGCGAGGCAGAATAGCAGGAAACAGATTTCAAGAGGTACGCTGGAATCGCCTTTAAAGCACAGGAAGAGGGGCACAACTTCGACAATGATGCACTTGGCCAAAAAGGTCATATGTGTTCTCTCCTGAATATATTCAGGAGAAAACGCATACGCCCTTTTTGGCCAAGCAAGCAAGCGGGCAATGCAAATCTGCACTACAAAGAAGTATCACTTCCCACCGGTCAAAACGAACATCCACAAAACGTGTAAAAACCAGAAAGGCAAGACAGGCCCTGGAGAACAGGGAGCCTTGATATGCTGATGGGCGGGATGTAAATTGCCAACTGCCTCTCTGGAGGAGTACATTGTGTTCCCTAAAACAAGTAAAGAACACAGCTACAGAGCCAAGGGCACTTCCAGTCTAGGGAATATACCTTGGGAAAACTGAAAATCAATAAGACAGAGCCACCCCAAAATTTAGGGCTGCACTTCTTACAAGGACCCCAACTTGGGTACACCTTAAATATCCCAGGAAATATAAAAATGGTTCAAAAAATTGTGGTACTTACGTACGATGGAATATCCCTCAGCCATGAAATCAATGTCATAAGACCAGTAGCAGCAAAATGGGTGGATTCAGGTACGATGATTCTAAGTGAAATAAGTCACACAGAAAAAGAAACTTATCATAAGATATCACTTATGAAGATCCTGTAAACATGGCTACACTTGAACTGAGTTAGGAAAGAGAACAGTGTCTCACATTTAGAAAACACTCTTATGCCTGCTTAAGGGGGAAGGAGAGGTGGGGTGATGCATAAAACCAGAGTTTGATATAAGCATAGGTACCGTTCCAAAAACCAACTATGGAATAGACAAGACCTACACCTTCCTCAGTGAAAGGGACTCAAAACCCCATATTTCCTGCAAAGGAATATATCTGACTAGTAAGAATCTTAAAACCTATGTATTGATATGTCCGTAAGGGAATCAAGTGTGTCTAGACTGGCATAAACATGGCAGCGAGAATCAGCTCAAACCCACGATAAAAAGGAATTTCAAAAACAAAACAAAAAAACTGGGAAATTCTTTACAATTCCTTCAGGGACTCTGATGAAACCTGGAATGACCCTATCTACAACGACAGCTGGATGTGGCATAAGGCTGGACACTTGAGACTGAGAGGATTGGTGAGATTGGGTGAGCAAATGCAGACCCTTTAAAGCAATAATGCATGGCACCCATTCCATGGGTCCCAACTCTCCAGGTTGAAGGGAATATTACTACAGTTATAACATATACGGGAAACCTAGAGAATGGACACACTGTGAATACGAAAGGTTTCTAAAACTCCACAAATAGTCTCGCTCCTGGTGCTCCGGTTTGACTTTCCATCTGCTTTACTATCAACCTCCCAACTTGGAGAGACAGCCCCTTTAACCTCCTGGTTCGCACATGTTTCCAATTTGGCAGAGGATGAAAGGGAACAGGGAGAACCAATGAGAGAGTAGCTGTTAGGCGTTTGGACGGTCACATATCACTGTAATTTCACGGCAGGAAGAATAATTAACCAAAGTCTCAGCCACACACCGGGAACCAGTATAGGTCCTGAACCAAAATTTTGGACTTGGGGTCAGCTCACCAAAAACGAGTTGAAAACTGGAGCTCAGGGGCACAGCAATTCACAAACTGGCCGAGTAATAAGGGACAACTATCGTCCAAATATCTGTTGAAGGAAGGCAACGAGGCGGACTTGAAAGCGAGGCAGAATAGCAGGAAACAGATTTCAAGAGGTACGTTGGAATCGCCTTTAAAGCACAGGAAGAGGGGCACAACTTCGACAATGATGCACTTGGCCAAAAAGGGCATATGCGTTTTCTCCTTAATATATTCAGGAGAAAACGCATACGCTCTTTTTGGCCAAGCAATGAAGCGGGCAATGCAAATCTGCACTACAAAGAAGTATCACTTCCCACCGGTCAAAAGGGACATTCACAAAATGTGTAAAAACCAGAAAGGCAAGACAGGCCCTGGAGAACAGGGACCCTTGTTATGCTGATGGGCGGGATGTAAATTGCCAACTGCCTCTCTGGTGGAGTGCATTGTGTTCCCTAAAACAAGTAAACCACAGAGCTACAGAGCCAAGGACACTTCCAGTCTAGGGAATATACCTTGGGAAAACTGAAAATCAATAAGACAGAGCCACCCCAAAATTTAGGGCTGCACTGCTTACAAGGACCTCAACTTGGGTACACCTTAAATATCCCAGGAAATATAAAAATGGTTCAAAAAATTGTGGTACTTACGTACGATGGAATATCCCTCAGCCATGAAATCAATGTCATAAGACCAGTAGCAGCAAAATGGGTGTATTCAAGTACGATGATTCTAAGTGAAATAAGTCACAGAGAAAAAGAAACTTATCATAAGATATCACTTATGAAGATCCTGTAAACATGGCTACACTTGAACTGAGTTAGGAAAGAGAACAGTGTCTCACATTTAGAAAACGCTCTTATGCCTACTTAAGGGGGAAGGAGAGGTGGGGTGATGCATAAAACCAGAGTTTGATATAAGCACAGGTACCGTTCCAAAAACCAACTATGGAATAGACAAGACCTACACCTTCCTCAGTGAAAGGGACTCAAAACCCCATATTTCCCGCAGAGGAATATATCTGACTAGTAAGAATCTTAATACCTATGTATTGATATGTCTCCGTAAGGGAATCAAGTGTGTCTAGACTGGCATAAACATGGCAGCGAGAATCAGCTCAAACCCACTATAAAAAGGAATTTCAAAAACAAAACCAAAAAACTGGCAAATTCTTTACAATTCCTTCAGGGTCTCTGATGAAACCTGGAATGACCCTATCTACAACAACAGCTGGATGTGGCATAAGGCTGGCCACTTGGGACTGAGAGGATTGGAGAGATTGGGTGAGCAAATGCAGACCCTTTAAAGCAATAATGCATGGCACACATTCCATGGGTTCCAACTCTCCAGGTTGAAGGGAATATTACTACAGATATAACATGTACGGGAAACCTAGAGAACGGACACTCTGTGAATACGAAAGGTTTCTAAAACTCAATGAATAGTCCCTCTCCTGGTGCTCCGGTTTGACTTTCCATCAGCTTTACTATCAACCTCCCAACTTGGAGAGACAGCCCCTTTAACCTCCTGGTTCGCACAGGTTGCCAATTTGGCAGAGGATGAAAGGGAATAGGGAGAACCAATGAGAGAGTACCTGTTAGGCATTTGGACGGGCACATATCACTGTAATTTCCCGGCAGGAAGAAGAATTAACCAAAGTCTGAGCCACCCACAGGGAACCAGTATAAGTCCTGAACCAAAATTTTGGACTTGCGGTCAGCTCACCAAAAACGAGTTGAAAAATGGTGCTCAGGGGCATAGCAATTCACAAACTGGCTGAGTAATAAAGGACAACTATCATCCAAAAATCTGTTGAGGGAAGGCAATGAGGCGGACTTGAAATCGAGCCAGAATAGCAGGAAACAGATTTCAAGAGGTACGTTGGAATCGCCTTTAAAGCACAGGAAGGGGGGCACAACTTCGACAATGATGCACTTGGCCAAAAAGGGCGTATGCGTTTTCTCCTGAATATATTCAGGAGAAAACGCATACGCCCTTTTTGGCCAAGCAAGAAAGCAGGCAATGCAAATCTGCAATACAAAGAAGTATCACTTCCCACTGGTCAAAAGGGACATCCACAAAATGTGTAAAAACCAGAAAAGCAAGACAGGCCCTGGAGAACAGGGAGCCTTGTTATGCTGATGGGCGGGATGTAAATTGCCAACTGCCTCTCTGGAGGAGTACATTGTGTTCCCTAAAACAAGTAAAGAACAGAGCTGCAGAGCCAAGGGCACTTCCAGTCTAGGGAATATACCTTGGGAAAACTGAAAATCAATGAGACAGAGCCAACACAATATATAGGGCTGCACTGCTTACAAGGACCTCAACTTGGGTACACCTTAAATATCCCAGGAAATATAAAAATGGATCAAAAAATTGTGGTACTTACGTACGATGGAATATCCCTCAGCCATGAAATCAATGTCATAAGACCAGTAGCAGCAAAATGGGTGGATTCAGGTACGATGATTCTAAGGGAAATAAGTCACAAAGAAAAAGAAACTTATCATAAGATATCACTTATGAAGATCCTGTACACATGGCTACACTTGAACTGAGTTAGGAAAGAGAACAGTGTCTCACATTTAGAAAACACACTTATGCCTGCTTAAGGGGGAAGGAGAGGTGGGGTGATGCATAAAACCAGAGTTTGATATAAGCACAGGTACCGTTCCAAAAACCAACTACGGAATAGACAAGACCTACACCTTCCTCAGTGAAAGGGACTCAAAACCCCATATTTCCCGCAGAGGAATATATCTGACTAGTAAGAATCTTAAAACCTATGTATTGATATGTCTCCGTAAGGGAATCAAGTGTGTCTAGACTGGCATAAACATGGCAGCGAGAATCAGCTCAAACCCACTATAAAAAGGAATTTCAAAAACAAAACAAAAAAACTGGGAAATTCTTTACAATTCCTTCAGGGTCTCTGATGAAACCTGGAATGACCCTATCTACAACGACAGCTGGATGTGGCATAAGGCTGGACACTTGGGACTGAGACGATTGGTGAGATTGGGTGAGCAATTGCAGACCCTTTAAAGCACAAATGCCTGGCACCCATTCCATGGGTCCGAACTCTCCAGGTTGAAGGGAATATTACTACAGTTATAACATGTACGGGATACCTAGAGAACGGACACACTGTGAATACGAAAGGTTTCTAAAACTCAACTAATAGTCCCTCTCCTTGTGCTCCGGTTTGACTTTCCATCTGCTTTACTATCAACCTCCCAACTTGGAGAGACAGCCCCTTTAACCTCCTGGTTCGCACAGGTTGCCAATTTGGCAGAGGATGAAAGGGAAGAGGGAGAACCAATGAGAGAGTAGCTGTTAGGCATTTGGATGGGCACATATCACTGTAATTTCCCGGCAGGAAGAAGAATTAACCAAAGTCTCAGACACCCACCGGGAACCAGTATGGGTCCTGAACCAAAATTTTGGACTGGCGGTCAGCTCACCAAAAACGAGTTGAAAAATGGGGCTCAGGGGCACAGCAATTCACAAACTGGCCGAGTAATAAACGACAACTATCGTCCAAAAATCTGTTGAGGGAAGGCAACGAGGCGGACGTGAAAGCGAGGCAGAATAGCAGGAAAGAGATTTCAATAGGTACATTGGAATCGCCTTTAAAGCACAGGAAGAGGGGCACAACTTCGACAATGATGCACTTGGCCAAAAAGGGCGTATGCGTTTTCACCTGAATATATTCAGGAGAAAACGCATACGCCCTTTTTGGCCAAGCAAGCAAGCGGGCAATGCAAATCGGCACTACAAAGAAGTATCACATCCCACCGGTCAAAAGGGACATCCACAAAATGTGTAAAAACCAGAAAGGCAAGACAGGTCCTGGAGAACAGGGAGCCTTGTTATGCTGATTGGCGGCATGTAAATTGCCAAATGCCTCTCTGGAGGAGTGCATTGTGTTCCCTAAAACAAGTAAAGAACAGAGCTACAGAGCAGAAGGGCACTTCCAGTCTAGGAAATATACCTTTGGAAAACTGAAAATCAGTAAGACAGAGCCACCAAAAAATTGAGGGCTGCACTGCTTACAAGGACCTCAACTTGGGTACACCTTAAATATCCCAGGAAATATAAAAATGGTTCAAAAAATAGTGGTACTTACGTACGAGGGAATATCCCTCAGCCATGAAATCAATGTCATAAGACCAGTAGCAGCAAAATGGGTGGATTCAGGTACGATGATTCTATGTGAAATTAGTCACAGAGAAAAAGAAACTTATCATAAGATATCACTTATGAAGATCCTGTACAAATGGCTACACTTGAACTGAGTTAGGAAAGAGAACAGTGTCTCACATTTAGAAAACACTCTTATGCCTGCTTAAGGGGGAAGGAGAGGTGGGGTGATGCATAAAACCAGACTTTGATATAAACACAGGTACCGTTCCAAAAACCAACTATGGAATAGACAAGACCTACACCTTCCTCAGTGAAAGGGACTCAAAACACCATATTTCCTGCAGAGGAATATATCTGACTAGTAAGAATCTTAAAACCTATGTATTGATATGTCTCCGTAAGGGAATCAAGGGTGTCTAGACTGGCATAAACATGGCAGCGAGAATCAGCTCAAACCCACTATAAAAAGGAATTTCAAAAACAAAACAAAAAAACTGGGAAATTCTTTACAATTCCTTCAGGGTCTCTGATGAAACCTGGAATGACCCTATCTACAACAACAGCTGGATGTGGCATAAGGCTGGCCACTTGGGACTGAGAGGATTGGAGAGATTGGGTGAGCAAATGCAGACCCTTTAAAGCAATAATGCATGGCACACATTCCATGGGTCCGAACTCTCCAGGTTGAAGGGAATATTACTACAGTTAAAACATGTACGGGAAACCTAGAGAACGGACACACTGTGAATACGAAAGGTTTCTAAAACTCCACAAATAGTCTCGCTCCTGGTGCTCCGGTTTGACTTTCCATCTGCTTTACTATCAACCTCCCAACTTGGAGAGACAGCCCCTTTAACCTCCTGGTTCGCACAGGTTGCCAATTTGGCAGAGGATGAAAGGGAAGAGGGAGAACCAATGAGAGAGTAGCTGTTAGGCATTTGGACGGGCACATATCACTGTAATTTCCCGGCAGGAAGAAGAATTAACCAAAGTCTCAGACACCCACCGGGAACCAGTATGGGTCCTGAACCAAAATTTTGGACTTGCGGTCAGCTCACCAAAAACGAGTTGAAAAATGGGGCTCAGGGGCACAGCAATTCACAAACTGGCCGAGTAATAAACGACAACTATCGTCCAAAAATCTGTTGAGGGAAGGCAACGAGGCGGACGTGAAAGCGAGGCAGAATAGCAGGAAAGAGATTTCAAGAGGTACATTGGAATCGCCTTTAAAGCACAGGAAGAGGGGCACAACTTCGACAATGATGCACTTGGCCAAAAAGGGCGTATGCGTTTTCACCTGAATATATTCAGGAGAAAACGCATACGCCCTTTTTGGCCAAGCAAGCAAGCGGGCAATGCAAATCGGCACAACAAAGAAGTATCACTTCCCACCGGTCAAAAGGGACATCCACAAAATGTGTAAAAACCAGAAAGGCACGACAGGTCCTGGAGAACAGGGAGCCTTGTTATGCTGATTGGCGGCATGTACATTGCCAACTGCCTCTCTGGAGGAGTGCATTGTGTTCCCTAAAACAAGTAAAGAACAGAGCTACAGAGCAGAAGGGCACATCCAGTCTAGGCAATATACCTTTGGAAAACTGAAAATCAATAAGACAGAGCCAGCAAAAAATTTAGGGCTGCACTGCTTACAAGGACCTCAACTTGGGTACACCTTAAATATCCCAGGAAATATAAAAATGGTTCAAAAAATAGTGGTACTTACGTACGAGGGAATATCCCTCAGCCATGAAATCAATGTCATAAGACCAGTAGCAGCAAAATGGGTGGATTCAGGTACGATGATTCTAAGTGAAATTAGTCCCAGAGAAAAAGAAACTTATCATAAGATATCACTTATGAAGATCCTGTACACATGGCTACACTTGAACTGAGTTAGGAAAGAGAACAGTGTCTCACATTTAGAAAACACTCTTATGCCTGCTTAAGGGGGAAGGAGAGGTGGGGTGATGCATAAAACCAGAGTTTGATATAAACACAGGTACCGTTCCAAAAACCAACTATGGAATAGACAAGACCTACACCTTCCTCAGTGAAAGGGACTCAAAACCCCATATTTCCTGCAGAGGAATATATCTGACTAGTAAGAATCTTAAAACCTATGTATTGATATGTCTCCGTAAGGGAATCAAGTGTGTCTAGACTGGCATAAACATGGCAGCGAGAATCAGCTCAAACCCACTATAAAAAGGAATTTCAAAAACAAAACAAAAAAACTGGGAAATTCTTTACAATTCCTTCAGGGTCTCTGATGAAACATGGAATGACCCTATCTACAACGACAGCTGGATGTGGCATAAGGCTGGACACTTGGGACTGAGAGGATTGGTGAGATTGGGTGAGCAAATGCAGACACTTTAAAGCAATAATGCATGGCACCCATTCCATGGGTCCGAACTCTCCAGGTTGAAGGGAATATTACTACAGTTATAACATGTACGGGAAACCTAGAGAACGGACACACTGTGAATACGAAAGGTTTCTAAAACTCAACTAATAGTCCCTCTCCTTGTGCTCCGATTTGACTTTCCATCTGCTTTACTATCAACCTCCCAACTTGGAGAGACAGCCCCTTTAACCTCCTGGTTCGCACAGGTTGCCAATTTGGCAGAGGAAGAAAGGGAAGAGGGAGAACCAAAGAGAGAGTAGCTGTTAGGCATTTGGACAGACACATATCACTGTAATTTCCCGGCAGGAAGAAGAATTAACCAAAGTCTCAGACACCCACCGGGAACCAGTATGGGTCCTGAACCAAAATTTTGGACTTGCGGTCAGCTCACCAAAAACGAGTTGAAAAATGGAGCTCAGGGGCACAGCAATTCACAAACTGGCCGAGTAATAAACGCCAACTATCGTCCAAAAATCTGTTGAGGGAAGGCAACGAGGCGGACTTGAAAGCGAGGCAGAATAGCAGGAAAGAGATTTCAAGAGGTACATTGGAATCGCCTTTAAAGCACAGGAAGAGGGGCACAAATTCGACAATGATGCACTTGGCCAAAAAGGGCGTATGCGTTTTCTCCTGAATATATTCAGGAGAAAACGCATACGCCCTTTTTGGCCAAGCAAGCAAGCGGGCAATGCAAATCGGCACTACAAAGAAGTATCACTTCCCACCGGTCAAAAGGGACATCCACAAAATGTGTAAAAACCAGAAAGGCAAGACAGGTCCTGGAGAACAGGGAGCCTTGTTATGCTGATTGGCGGCATGTAAATTGCCAACTGCCTCTCTGGAGGAGTGCATTGTGTTCCCTAAAACAAGTAAAGAACAGAGCTACAGAGCAGAAGGGCACTTCCAGTCTAGGGAATATACCTTTGGAAAACTGAAAATCAATAAGACAGAGCCAGCAAAAAATTTAGGGCTGCACTGCTTACAAGGACCTCAACTTGGGTACACTTTAAATATCCCAGGAAATATAAAAATGGTTCAAAAAATAGTGGTACTTACGTACGAGGGAATATCCCTCAGCCATGAAATCAATGTCATAAGACCAGTAGCAGCAAAATGGGTGGATTCAGGTACGATGATTCTAAGTGAAATAAGTCACACAGAAAAAGCAACTTATCATAAGATATCACTTATGAAGATCCTGTAAACATGGCTACACTTGAACTGAGTTAGGAAAGAGAACAGTGTCTCACATTTAGAAAACACTCTTATGCCTGCTTAAGCCGGAAGGAGAGGTGGGGTGATGCATCAAACCAGAGTTTGATATAAGCACAGGTACCGTTCCAAAAACCAACTATGGTATAGACAAGACCTACACCTTCCTCAGTGAAAGGGACTCAAAACTCCATATTTCCCGCAGAGGAATATATCTGACTAGTAATAATATTAAAACCTATGTATTGATATGTCTCTGTAAGGGAATCAAGTGTGTCTAGACTGGCATAAACATGGCAGCGAGAATCAGCTCAAACCCACTATAAAAATGAATTTCAAAAACAAAACAAAAAAACTGGGAAATTCTTTACAATTCCTTCAGGGTCTCTGATGAAACCTGGAATGAGCCTATCTACAATGACAGCTGGATGTGGCATAAGGAGGGACACTTGGGACTGAGACGATTGGTGAGATTGGGTGAGCAAATGCAGATGCTTTAAAGCAATAATGCCTGGCACCCATTCCATGTGTCCCAACTCTCCAGGTTAGAAGGGAATATTACTACAGCTATAACATGTACAGGAAACCTAGAGAACGGACACACTGTGAATACGAAAGGTTTCTAAAACTCAACGAATAGTCCCTCTCCTGGTGCTACGGTTTGACTTTACACCTGCTTTACTATCATCCTCCCAACTTAGAGAGACAGCCTCTTTAACCTCCTGGTTCGCACAGGTTGCCAATTTGGCAGAGGATGAAAGGGAAGAGGGAGGACCAATGAGAGAGTAGCTGTTAGGCATTTGAACGGGCACATATCACTGTAATTTCCCGGCAGCAAGAAGAATTAACCAAATTCTCAGCCCCACACCGGGAACCAGCATAGGTCCTGAACCAAAATTTTGGACTTGCGGTCACCTCACCAAAAACGAGTTGAAAAATGGAGCTCAGGGGCACAGCAATTCACAAACTGGCCGAGTAATAAAGGACAACTGTCGTCCAAAAATCTGTTGAGGGAAGGCAACGAGGCGGACTTGAAAGCGAGGCAGAATAGCAGGAAACAGATTTCAAGAGGTACGTTGGAATCGCCTTTAAAGCACAGGAAGAGGGGCAAAACTTAAACAATGATGCACTTGGCCAAAAAGGGCGTATGCGTTTTCTCCTGAATATATTCAGGAGAAAACGCATACGCCGTTATTGGCCAAGCAAGCAAGCGGGCAATGCAAATCTGCACTACAAAGAAGTATCACATCCCACTGGTCAAAAGGGATATCCACAAAATGTGTAAAAACCAGAAAGGCAAGACAGGCCCTGGAGAACAGGGAGCCTTGTTATGCTGATGGGCGGGATGTAAATTGCCAACTGCCTCTCTGGAGGAGGGCATTGTGTTCCCTAAAACAAGTAAAGAACAGAGCTACAGAGCTAAGGGCACTTCCAGTCTAGGGAATATACCTTGGGAAAACTGAAAATCAATAAGACAGAGCCACCCCAAAATTTAGGGCTGCACTGCTTACAAGGACCTCAACTTGGGTACACCTTAAATATCCCAGGAAATATAAAAATGGTTCAAAAAATTGTGGTACTTACGTACGAAGGAATATCCCTCAGCCATGATATCAATGACATAAGACCAGTAGCAGCAAAATGGGTGGATTCAGGTACGATGATTCTAAGTGAAATATGTCACAGAGAAAAAGAAACTTATCATAAGATATCACTTATGAAGATCCTGTAAACATGGCTACACTTGAACTGATTTAGGAAAGAGAACAGTGTCTCACATTTAGAAAACACTCTTATGCCTGCTTAAGGGGGAAGGAGAGGTGGGGTGATGCATAAAACCAGAGTTTGATATAAACACAGGTACCGTTCCAAAAACCAACTATGGAATAGACAAGACCTACACCTTCCTCAGTGAAAGGGACTCAAAACCCCATATTTCCTGCAGAGGAATATATCTGACTAGTAAGAATCTTAAAACCTATGTATTGATATGTCTCCGTAAGGGAATCAAGTGTGTCTAGACTGGCATAAACATGGCAGCGAGAATCAGCTCAAACCCACTATAAAAAGGAATTTCAAAAACAAAACAAAAAAACTGGGAAATTCTTTACAATTCCTTCAGGGTCTCTGATGAAACCTGGAATGACCCTATCTACAACGACAGCTGGATGTGGCATAAGGCTGGACACTTGGGACTGAGAGGATTGGTGAGATTGGGTGAGCAAATGCAGACCCTTTAAAGCAATAATGCATGGCACCCATTCCATGGGTCCCAACTCTCCAGGTTGAAGGGAATATTACTACAGTTATAACATGTACGGGAAACCTAGAGAACGGACACACTGTGAATACGAAAGGTTTCTAAAACTCAACGAATAGTCCCTCTCCTGGTGCTCCGGTTTGATTTTCCACCCGCTTTACTATCAAACTCCCAACTTGGAGAGACAGCCCCTTTAACCTCCTGGTTCGCACAGGTTGCCAATTTGGCAGAGGATGAAAGGGAAGAGGGAGAACCAATGAGAGAGTAGCTCTTAGGCATTTGGACGTGCACATATCACTGTAATTTCCCGCAGGAAGAAGAATTAACCAATGTCTCAGCCTCCCCCCGGGAACCAGTATAGGTCCTGAACCAAAATTTTGGACTTGCGATCAGCTCACCAAAAACGAGTTGAAAAATGGAGCTCAGGGGCACAGCAATTCACAAACTGGCCGAGTAATAAAGGACAACTATCGTCCAAAAATCTGTTGAGGGAAGGCAACGAGGCGGACTTGAAACCGAGGCAGAATAGCAGGAAACAGATTTCAAGAGGTACGTTGGAATCGCCTTTAAAGCACAGGAAGAGGGGCACAACTTCGACAATGATGCACTTGGCCAATAAGGGCGTATGCGTTTTCTCCTGAATATATTCAGGAGAAAACGCATACGCCCTTATTGGCCAAGCAAGCAAGCGGGCAATGCAAATCTGCACTACAAAGAAGTATCACTTCCCACTGGTCAAAAGGGACATCCACAAAATGTGTAAAAACCAGAAAGGCAAGACAGGCCCTGGAGAACAGGGAGCCTTGTTATGCTGATGGGCGGGATGTAAATTGCCAACTGCCTCTCTGGAGGAGTGCATTGTGTTCCCTAAAACAAGTAAAGAACAGAGCTACAGAGCCAAGGGCACTTCCAGTCTAGGGAATATACCTTGGGAAAACTGAAAATCAATAAGACAGAGCCACCCCAAAATTTAGGGCTGCACTGCTTACAAGGACCTCAACTTGGGTACACCTTAAATATCCCAGGAAATATAAAAATGGTTCAAAAAATTGTGGTACTTACGTACGAAGGAATATCCCTCAGCCATGATATCAATGACATAAGACCAGTAGCAGCAAAATGGGTGGATTCAGGTACGATGATTCTAAGTGAAATAAGTCACAGAGAAAAAGAAACTTATCATAAGATATCACTTATGAAGATCCTGTAAACATGGCTACACTTGAACTGATTTAGGAAAGAGAACAGTGTCTCACATTTAGAAAACACTCTTATGCCTGCTTAAGGGGGAAGGAGAGGTGGGGTGATGCATAAAACCAGAGTTTGATATAAACACAGGTACCGTTCCAAAAACCAACTATGGAATAGACAAGACCTACACCTTCCTCAGTGAAAGGGACTCAAAACCCCATATTTCCTGCAGAGGAATATATCTGACTAGTAAGAATCTTAAAACCTATGTATTGATATGTCTCTGTAAGGGAATCAAGTGTGTCTAGACTGTCATAAACATGGCAGCGAGAATCAGCTCAAACCCACTATAAAAATGAATTTCAAAAACAAAAAAAAAAACTGGGAAATTCTTTACAATTCCTTCAGGGTCTCTGATGAAACCTGGAATGACCCTATCTACAATGACAGCTGGATGTGGCATAAGGCTGGACACTTGGGACTGAGACGATTGGTGAGATTGGGTGAGCAAATTCAGACACTTTAAAGCAATAATGCATGGCACCCATTCCATGGGTCCGAACTCTCCAGGTTGAAGGGAATATTACTATAGTTATAACATGTACGGGAAACCTAGAGAACGGACACACTGTGAATACGAAAGGTTTCTAAAACTCAACTAATAGTCCCTCTCCTTGTGCTCCGGTTTGACTTTCCATCTGCTTTACTATCAACCTCCCAACTTGGAGAGACAGCCCCTTTAACCTCCTGGTTCGCACAGGTTGCCAATTTGGCAGAGGATGAAAGGGAAGAGGGAGAACCAATGAGAGAGTAGCTGTTAGGCATTTGGACGGGCACATATCACTGTAATTTCCCGGCAGGAAGAAGAATTAACCAAAGTCTCAGACACCCACCGGGAACCAGTATGGGTCCTGAACCAAAATTTTGGACTTGCGGTCAGCTCACCAAAAACGAGTTGAAAAATGGAGCTCAGGGGCACAGCAATTCACAAACTGGCCGAGTAATAAACGACAACTATCGTCCAAAAATCTGTTGAGGGAAGGCAACGAGGCGGATTTGAAAGCGAGGCAGAATAGCAGGAAAGAGATTTCAAGAGGTACATTGGAATCGCCTTTAAAGCACAGGAAGAGGGGCACAACTTCGACAATGATGCACTTGGCCAAAAAGGGCGTATGCGTTTTCTCCTGAATATATTCAGGAGAAAACGCATACGCCCTTTTTGGCCAAGCAAGCAAGCGGGCAATGCAAATCGGCATTACAAAGAAGTATCACTTCCCACCGGTCAAAAGGGACATCCACAAAATGTGTAAAAACCAGAAAGGCAAGACAGGTCCTGGAGAACAGGGAGCCTTGTTATGCTGATTGGCGGCATGTAAATTGCCAACTGCCTCTCTGGAGGAGTGCATTGTGTTCCCTAAAACAAGTAAAGAACAGAGCTACAGAGCAGAAGGGCACTTCCAGTCTAGGGAATATACCTTTGGAAAACTGAAAATCAATAAGACAGAGCCACCAAAAAATTTAGGGCTGCACTGCTTACAAGGACCTCAACTTGGGTACACCTTAAATATCCCAGGAAATATAAAAATGGTTCAAAAAATAGTGGTACTTACGTACGAGGGAATATCCCTCAGCCATGAAATCAATGTCATAAGACCAGTAGCAGCAAAATGGGTGGATTCAGGTACGATGATTCTAAGTGAAATAAGTCACACAGAAAAAGCAACTTATCATAAGATATCACTTATGAAGATCCTGTAAACATGGCTACACTTGAACTGAGTTAGGAAAGAGAACAGTGTCTCACATTTAGACAACACTCTTATGCCTGCTTAAGTGGGAAGGAGAGGTGGGATGATGCATAAAACCAGAGTTTGATATAAGCACAGGTACCGTTCCAAAAACCAACTATGGAATAGACAAGACCTACACCTTCCTCAGTGAAATGGTCTCAAAACCCCATATTTCCCGCAGAGGAATATATCTGACTAGTAAGAATTTTAAAACCTATGTATTGATATGTCTCTGTAAGGGAATCAAGTGTGTCTACACTGGCATAAACATGGCAGCGAGAATCAGCTCAAACCCACTATAAAAAGGAATTTCAAAAACAAAACAAAAAAACTGGGAAATTCTTTATAATTCCTTCAGGGTCTCTGATGAAACCTGGAATGAGCCTATCTACAATGACAGCTGGATGTGGCATAAGGAGGGACACTTGGGACTGAGACGATTGGTGAGATTGGGTGAGCAAATGCAGATGCTTTAAAGCAATAATGCCTGGCACCCATTCCATGTGTCCCAACTCTCCAGGTTGAAGGGAATATTACTACAGCTATAACATGTACATGAAACCTAGAGAACGGACACACTGTGAATACGAAAGGTTTCTAAAACTCAACGAATAGTCCCTCTCCTGGTGCTCCGGTTTGACTTTACACCTGCTTTACTATCATCCTCCCAACTTGGAGAGACAGCCTCTTTAACCTCCTGGTTCGCACAGGTTGCCAATTTGGCAGAGGATGAAAGGGAAGAGGGAGGACCAATGAGAGAGTAGCTGTTAGGCATTTGAACGGGCACATATCACTGTAATTTCCCGGCAGCAAGAAGAATTAACCAAAGTCTCAGCCCCACACCGGGAACCAGCATAGGTCCTGAACCAAAATTTTGGACTTGCGGTCACCTCACCAAAAACGAGTTGGAAAATGGAGCTCAGGGGCACAGCAATTCACAAACTGGCCGAGTAATAAAGGACAACTGTCGTCCAAAAATCTGTTGAGGGAAGGCAACGAGGCGGACTTGAAAGCGAGGCAGAAGAGCAGGAAACAGATTTCAAGAGGTACGTTGGAATCGCCTTTAAAGCACAGGAAGAGGGGCACAACTTCGACAATGATGCACTTGGCCAAAAAGGGCGTATGCGTTTTCTCCTGAATATATTCAGGAGAAAACGCATACGCCCTTATTGGCCAAGCAAGCAATCGGGCAATGCAAATCTGCACTACAAAGAAGTATCACTTCCCACCGGTCAAAAGGGACATCCACAAAATGTGTAAAATCCAGAAAGGCAAGACAGGTCCTAGAGAACAGGGAGCCTTTTTATGCTGATGGGCGGGATGTAAATTGCCAACTGCCTCTCTGGAGGAGTGCATTGTGTTCCCTAAAACAAGTAAAGAACAGAGCTACAGAGCCAAGGGCACTTCCAGTGTAGGGAATATACCTTGGGAAAACTGAAAATCAATAAGACAGAGCCACCCCAAAATTTAGGGCTGCACTGCTTACAAGGACCTCAACTTGGGTACACCTTAAATATCCCAGGAAATATAAAAATGGTTCAAAAAATTGTGGTACTTACGTACAATGGAATATCCCTCAGCCATGAAATCAATGTCATAAGACCAGTAGCAGCAAAATGGGTGGATTCAGGTACGATGATTCTAAGTGAAATAAGTCACACAGAAAAAGAAACTTATCATAAGATATCACTTATGAAGATCCTGTAAACATGGCTACACTTGAACTGAGTTAGGAAAGAGAACAATGTCTCACATTTAGAAAACACTCTTATGCCTGCTTAAGGGGAAGGAGAGGTGGGGTGATGCATAAAATCAGAGTTTGATATAAGCATAGGTACCGTTCCAAAAACCAACTATGGAATAGAAAAGACCTACACCTTCCTCAGTGAAAGGGACTCAAAACCCAATATTTCCCACAGAGGAATATATCTGACTAGTAAGAATCTTAAAACCTATGTATTGATACGTCTCCGTAAGGGATTCAAGTGTGTCTAGACTGGCATAAACATGGCAGCTAGAATCAGCTCAAACCCACTATAAAAAGGAATTTCAAAAACAAAACAAAAAAACTGGGAAATTCTTTACAATTCCTTCAGGGTCTCTGATGAAACCTGGAATGACCCTATCTACAACGACAGCTGGATGTGGCATAAGGCTGGACACTTGGGACTGAGAGGATTGGTGAGATTGGGTGAGCAAATGCAGACCCTTTAAAGCAATAATGCATGGCACCCATTCCATGTGTCCTAACTCTCCAGGTTGAAGGGAATATTACTACAGTTATAACATGTACGGGAAACCTAGAGAACGGACACACTGTGAATACGAAAGGTTTCTAAAACTCAACACATAGTCCCTCTCCTGGTGCTCCGGTTTGATTTTCCACCCGCTTTACTATCAAACTCCCAACTTGGAGAGACAGCCCCTTTAACCTCCTGGTTCGCACAGGTTGCCAATTTGGCAGAGGATGAAAGGGAAGAGGGAGAACCAATGAGAGAGTAGCTGTTAGGCATTTGGACGGGCACATATCACTGTAATTTCCCGCAGGAAGAAGAATTAACCAAAGTCTCAGCCTCCCCCCGGGAACCAGTATAGGTCCTGAACAAAAATTTTGGACTTGCGATCAGCTCACCAAAAACGAGTTGAAAAATGGAGCTCAGGGGCACAGCAATTCACAAACTGGCCGAGTAATAAAGGACAACTATCGTCCAAAAATCTGTTGAGGGAAGGCAACGAGGCGGACTTGAAACCGAGGCAGAATAGCAGGAAACAGATTTCAAGAGGTACGTTGGAATCGCCTTTAAAGCACTGGAAGAGGGGCCCAACTTCGACAATGATGCACTTGGTCAAAAAGGGCGTATGCGTTTTCTCCTGAATATATTCAGGAGAAAACGCATACGCCCTTTTTGGCCAAGCAAGCAAGCGGGCAATGCAAATCTGCACTACAATGTAGTATCACTTCCCACTGGTCAAAAGGGACATCCACAAAATGTGTAAAAACCAGAAAGGCAAGACAGGCCCTGGAGAACAGGGAGCCTTGTTATGCTGATGGGCGGGATGTAAATTGCCAACTGCCCCTCGGGAGGAGTGCATTGTGTTCCCTAAAACATGTAAAGAACAGAGCTACAGAGCCAAGGGCACTTCCAATCTAGGGAATATACCTTGGGAAAACTGAAAATCAATAAGACAGAGCCACCCCAAAATTTAGGGCTGCACTGCTTACAAGGACCTCAACTTGGGTACACCTTAAATATCCCAGGAAATATAAAAATGGTTCAAAAAATTGTGGTACTTACGTACGATGGAATATCCCTCAGCCATGAAATCAATGTCATAAGACCAGTAGCAGCAAAATGGGTGGATTCAGGTACGATGATTCTAAGTGAAATAAGTCACACAGAAAAAGAAACTTATCATAAGATATCACTTATGAAGATCCTGTAAACATGGCTACACTTGAACTGAGTTAGGAAAGAGAACAGTGTCTCACATTTAGAAAACACTCTTATGCCTGCTTAAGGGGGAAGGAGAGGTGGGGTGATGCATAAAACCAGAGTTTGATATAAGCACAGGTACCGTTCCAAAAACCAACTATGGAATAGACAAGACCTACACCTTCCTCAGTGAAAGGGACTCAAAACACCATATTTCCCGCAGAGGAATATATCTGTCTAGTAAGAATCTTAAAACCTATGTATTGATATGTCTCCGTAAGGGAATCAAGTGTGTCTAGACTGGCATAAACATGGCAGCGAGAATCAGCTCAAACCCACTATAAAAAGGAATTTCAAAAACAAAACAAAAAAAACTGGGAAATTCTTTACAATTCCTTCAGTGTCTCTGATGAAACCTGGAATGACCTTATCTACAACGACAGCTCGATATGGCATACGGCTGGACACTTGGGACTGAGAAGATTGGTGTGATTGGGTGAGCAAATGCAGACCCTTTAAAGCAATAATTCATGGCACCCATTCCATGGGTCCCAACTCTCCAGGTTGAAGGGAATATTACTACAGTTATAACATGTATGGGAAACCTAGAGAACGGACACACTGTGAATACGAAAGGTTTCTAAAACTCAACGAATAGTCCCTCTCCTGGTGCTCCGGTTTGACTTTCCATCTGCTTTACTATCAACCTCCCAACTTGGAGAGACAGCCCCTTTAACCTCCTGGTTTGCACAGGTTGCCAATTTGGCAGAGGATGAAAGGGAAGAGGGAGAACCAATGAGAGAGTAGCTGTTAGGCATTTGGACGGGCACATATCACTGTAATTTCCCGGCAGGAAGAAGAATTAACCAAAGTCTCAGCCACCCACCGGGAACCAGTATAGGTCCTGAACCAAAATTTTGGACTTGCGGTCAGCTCACCAAAAACGAGTTAAAAAATGGAGCTCAGGGGCACAGCAATTCACAAACTGGCCGAGTAATAAAGGACAACTATCGTCCAAAAATCTGTTGAGGGAAGGCAGCGAGGCGGACTTGAAAGCGAGGCAGAATAGCAGGAAACAGATTTGAACAGGTACGTTGGAATCGCCTTTAAAGCACAGGAAGAGGGGCCCAACTTCGACAATGATGCACTTGGCCAAAAAGGGCGTATGCATTTCCTCCTGAATATATCCAGGAGAAAACGCATACGCCCTTTTTGGCCAAGCAAGCAAGCGGGCAATGCAAATCTGCACTACAAAGAAGTATCACTTCCCACCGGTCAAAAGGGACATCCACAAAATGTGTAAAAACCAGAAAGGCAAGACAGGCCCTGGAGAACAGGGAGCCTTGCTATGCTGATGGGCGGGATGTAAATTGCCAACTGCCTCTCTGGAGGAGTGCATTGTGTTCCCTATAACAAGAAAAGAACAGAGCTACAGAGCCAAGGGCACTTCCAGTCTAGGGAATATACCTTGTGAAAACTGGAAATCAATAAGGCAGAGCCATCCCAAAATTTAGGGCTGCACTGCTTACAAGGACCTCAACTTGGGTCCACCTTAAATATCCCAGGAAATATAAAAATGGTTCAAAAAATTGTGGTACTTATGTACGATGGAATATCCCTCAGCCATGAAATCAATGTCATAAGACCAGTAGCAGCAAAATGGGTGGATTCAGGTACGATGATTCTAAGTGAAATAAGTCACAGAGAAAAAGAGACTTATCATAAGATATCACTTATGAAGATCCTGTAAACATGGCTACACTTGAACTGAGTTAGGAAAGAGAACAGTGTCTCACATTTAGAAAACACTCTTATGCCTGCTTAAGGGGGAAGGAGAGGTGGGGTGATGCATAAAACCAGAGTTTGATATAAGCACAGGTACCGTTCCAAAAACCAACTATGGAATAGACAAGACCTACACCTTCCTCAGTGAAAGGGACTCACAACACCATATTTCCCGCAGAGGAATATATCTGACTAGTAAGAATCTTAAAACCTATGTACTGATATGTCTCCGTTACGGAATCTAGTGTGTCTAGACTGGCATAAACATGGCAGCAAGAATCAGCTCAAAGCAACTATAAAAAGGAATTTCAAAAACAAAACAAAAAAAACTGGGAAATTCTTTACAATTCCTTCAGGGTCTCTGATGAAACCTGGAATGACCCTATCTACAATGACAGCTCGATGTGGCATAAGGAGGGACACATGGGACTGAGACGATTGGTGAGATTGGGTGAGCAAATGCAGACCCTTTAAAGCACAAGCGCCTGGCACCCATTCCATGGGTCCCAAGTCTCCAGGTTGAAGGGAATATTACTACAGCTATAACATATACGGGAAACCTAGAGAACGGACACACTGTGAATACAAACGGTTTCTAAAACTCAACGAATAGTCCCTCTCCTGGTGCTCCGGTTTGACTTCCATCTGCTTTACTATCAACCTCCCAACTTGGAGAGACAGCCCCTTTAACCTCCTGGTTCGCACAGGTTGCCAGTTTGGCAGAGGATGAAAGGGAAGAGGGAGAACCAATGAGAGAGTAGCTGTTAGGCATTTGGACGGGCACATATCACTGTAATTTCCCGGCAGGCAGAAGAATTAACCAAAGTCTCAGCCACCCAACGGGAACCAGTATAGGTCCTGAACCAAAACTTTGGACTTGCAGTCAGCTCAACAAAAACGAGTTGAAAAATGGAGCTCAGGGGCACAGCAATTCACAAACTGGCCGAGTAATAAAGGACAACTATCGTCCAAAAATCTGTTGAGGGAAGGCAACGAGGCGGACTTGAAAGCGAGGCAGAATAGCAGGAAACAGATTTCAAGAGGTACGTTGGAATCGCCTTTAAAGCACAGGAAGAGGGGCACAACTTCGACAATGATGCACTTGGCCAAAAATTGCGTATGCGTTTTCTCCTGAATATATTCAGGAGAAAACGCATACGTCCTTTTTGGCCAAGCAAGCAAGCGGGCAATGCAAATCTGCACTACAAATATGTATCAATTCCCACCGGTCAAAAGGGACATCCACAAAATGTGTAAAAACCAGAAAGGCAAGACAGGCCGTGGAGAACAGGGAGCCTTTCTATGCTGAAGGGCGGGATGTAAATTGCCAACTGCCTCCCTGGAGGAGTGCATTGTGTTCCCTAAAACAAGTAAACAACAGAGCTACAGAGGCAAGGGCACTTCCAGTCTAGGGAATATACCTTGGGAAAACTGGAAATCAATAAGACAGAGCCACCCCAAAATTTAGGGCTGCACTGCTTACAAGGACCTCAACTTGGGTACACCTTAAATATCCCAGGAAATATAAAAATGGTTTAAAAAATGGTGGTACTTACGTACGATGGAATATCCCTCAGCCAGGAAATCAATGTCATAAGACCAGTAGCAGCAAAATGGGTGGATTCAGGTACGATGATTCTAAGTGAAATAAGTCACAGAGAAAAAGAAACTTATCATAAGATATCACTTATGAAGATTCTGTAAACATCGCTACACTTGAGCTGAGTTAGGAAAGAGAACAGTGTCTCACATTTAGAAAACACTCTTATGCCTGCTTAAGGGGGAAGGAGAGGTGGGGTGATGCATAAAACCAGAGATTGATATAAGCACAGGTACCGTTCCAAAAACCAACTATGGAATAGACAAGACCTACACCTTCCTCAGTGAAAGGGACTCAAAACACCATATTTCCCACAGAGGAATATATCTGACTAGTAAGAATATTAAAACCTATGTATTGATATGTCTCCGTTACGGAATCAAGTGTGTCTAGACTGGCATAAACATGGCAGCAAGAATCAGCTCAAACCAACTATAAAAAGGAATTTCAAAAACAAAACAAAAAAAACTGGGAAATTCTTTACAATTCTTTCAGGGTCTCTGATGAAACCTGGAATGACCCTATCTACAATGACAGCTGGATGTGGCATAAGGAGGGACACTTGGGACTGAGACGATTGGTGAGATTGGGTGAGCAAATGCAGACCCTTTAAAGCACAAGCGCCTGGCACCCATTCCATGGGTCCCAAGTCTCCAGGTTGAAGGGAATATTACTACAGCTATAACATGTACGGGAAACCTAGAGAACGGACACACTGTGAATACGAAAGGTTTCTAAAACTCAACGAATAGTCCCTCTCCTGGTGCTCCGGTTTGACTTTCCATCTGCTTTACTATCAACCTCCCAACTTGGAGAGACAGCCCCTTTAACCACCTGGTTCGCACATGTTGCCAATTTGGCAGAGGATGAAAGGGAAGAGGGAGAACCAAAGAGAGAATAGCTGTTAGTCATTTTGACGGGCACATATCACTGTAATTTTCCAGCAGGAAGAAGAATTAACCAAAGTCTCAGCCCCCACCGGGAACCAGTATAGGTCCTGAACCAAAATTTTGGACTTGCGGTCTGCTCACCAAAAACGAGTTGAAACATGGAGTTAAGGGGCACAGCAATTCACAAACTGGCAGCGTAATAAAGGACAACTATCGTCCAAAAATCTGTTGAGGGAAGGCAATGAGGCGGACTTGAAAGCGAGGCAGAATAGCAGGAAACAGATTTCAAGAGGTACGTTGGAATTGCCTTTAAAGCACAGGAAGAGGGGCACAACTTGGACAATGATGCACTTGGCCAAAAAGGGCGTATGCGTTTTCTCCTGAATATATTCAGGAGAAAACGCATACGCCCTTTTTGGCCAAGCAAGCAAGCGGGCAATGCAAATCTGCACTACAAGAAGTATCACTTCCCAACAGTCAAAAGGGACATCCACAAAATGTGTAAAAACCAGAAAGGCAAGACCGGCCCTGGAGAACAGGGAGCCTTGTTATGCTGATGGGCGGGATGTAAATTGCCAACTGCCTCTCTGGAGGAGTGCATTGTGTTCCCTAAAACAAGTAAACAACAGAGCTACAGAGCCAAGGGCACTTCCAGTCTAGGGAATATACCTTGGGAAAACTGAAAATCAATAAGACAGTGCCACCCCAAAATTTATGGCTGCACTGCTTACAAGGACCACAACTTGGGTACACGTTAAATATCCCAGGAAATATAAAAATGGTTCAAAAAATTGTGGTACTTACGTAGGATGGAATATCCCTCAGCCATGAAATCAATGTCATAAGACCAGTAGCAGCAAAATGGGTGGATTCAGATACGATGATTCTAAGTGAAATAAGTCACAGAGAAAAAGAAAGTTATCATAAGATATCATTTATGAAGATCCTGTAAACATGGCTACACTTGAACTGAGTTAGGAAAGAGAACAGTGTCTCACATTTAGAAAACACTCTTATGCCTGCTTAAGGGGGAAGGAGAGGTGGGGTATGCATAAAATCAGAGTTTGATATAAGCACAGGTACCATTCCAAAAACCAACTATTGAATAGACAAGACCTACACCTTCCTCAGTGAAAGGGACTCAAAACCCCATATTTCCCGCAGAGGAATATATCTGACTAGTAAGAATCTTAAAACCTATGTATTGATATGTATTCATAAGGGAATCAAGTGTGTCTAGAATGGCATAAACATGGCAGCGAGAATCAGTTCAAACTCACTATAAAAAGGAATTTTAAAAATAAAACAAAAAAACTGGGAAATTCTTTACAATTCCTTCAGGGTCTCTGATGAAACCTGGAATGAACCTATCTACAACGACAGCTGGATGTGGCATAAGGCTGGACACTTGGGACTTAGAGGATTGGTGAGATTCGGTGAGCAAATGCAGAAACTTTAAAGCACAAATGCCTGGCACCATTCCATGGGTCCCAACTCTCCAGGTTGAAGGGTATATTACTATAGCTATAACATGTACGGGAAACCTAGAGAACGGACCCACAGTGAATACGAAAGGTTTCTAAAACTCAACGAATAGTCCCTCTCCTGGTGCTCCGGTTTGACTTTCCATCTGCTTTACTATCAATCTCCCAACTTGGAGAGACAACCCATTTAACCTCCTGGTTCGCACAGGTTTCCTATTTGGCAGAGGATGAAAGGGAAGAGGGAGAACCAATGAGAGAGTAGCTGTTAGGCATTTGGACGGGCACATATCACCCTAACTTCCCAGCAGGATGAAGAATTAACCAAAGTCTCAGCCCCCCATCGGGAACCAGAATAGTTCCTGAAACAAAATTTTGGACTTGCGGTCAGCTCACAAAAAAACGAGTTGAAAAATGGAGCTCAAGGGCAGAGCAATTCACAAACTGGCAGAGTAATAAAGGACAACTATCGTCCAAAAATCTGTTAAGGGAAGGCAACGAGGCGGACTTGAAAGCTAGGCAGAATAGCAGGAAATAGATTTCAAGAGGTACGTTGGAATCGCCTTTAAAACACAGGAAGAGGGGCACAACTTCGACAATGATGCACTTGGCCAAAAAGGGCGTATGCATTTTCTCCTGAATATATTCAGGAGAAAACGCATACACCCTTTTTGGCCAAGCAAGCAAGCGGGCAATGCTAATCTGCACTACAAAGAAGTATCACTTCCCACCGGTCAAAAGGGACATCCACAAAATGTGTAAAAACCAAAAAGGTAAGACAGGCCCTGGAGAACAGGGAGCCTTGTTATCCTGATGGGCGGGATGTACACTGCCAACTGCCTCCCTGGAGGAGTGCACTGTGTTCCCTAAAACAAGTAAACAACAGAGCTACAGAGCCAAGGGCACTTCCAGTCTAGGGAATATACCTTGGGAAAACTGGAAATCAATAAGACAGAGCCACCCCAAAATTTAGGGCTGCACTGCTTACAAGGACCTCAACTTGGGTACACCTTAAATATCCCAGGAAATATAAAAATGGTTCAAAAAATGGTGGTACTTACGTACGATGGAATATCCCTCAGCCATGAAATCAATGTCATAAGACCAGTAGCAGCAAAATGGGTGGATTCAGGTACGATGATTCTAAGTGAATTAAGTCACAGAGAAAAAGAAACTTATCATAAGATATCACTTATGAAGATACTGTAAACATGGCTACACTTGAACTGAGTTAGGAAAGAGAACAGTGTCTCACATTTAGAAAACACTCTTATGCCTGCTTAAGGGGGAAGGAGAGGTGGGGTGATGCATAAAACCAGAGTTTGATATAAGCACAGGTACCGTTCCAAAAACCAACTATGGAATAGACAAGACCTACACCTTCCTCAGTGAAAGGGACTCAAAACCCCATATTTCCCGCAGAGGAATATATCTGACTAGTAAGAATCTTAAAACCTATGTATTGATATGTCTCCGTAAAGGAATCAAGTGTGTCTAGACTGGCATAAACATGGCAGCGAGAATCAGCTCAAACCCACTATAAAAAGGAATTTCAAAAACAAAACAAAAAACTGGGAAATTCTTAACAATTCCTTCAGGGTCTCTGATGCAACCTGGAAAGACCCTATCTACAACGACAGCTGGATGTGGCATAAGGCTGGACACTTGGGACTGAGAGGATTGGTGAGATTGTGTGAGCAAATGCAGACCCTTTAAAGCACAAATGCCTGGCACCATTCCATGGGTCCCAACTCTCCAGGTTGAAGGGAATATTACTACAGCTATAACATGTACGAGAAACCTAGAGAACGGACACACTGTGAATACGAAAGGTTTCTAAAACTCAACGAATAGTCCCTCTCCTGGTGCTCCGGTTTGACTTTCCATCTGCTTTACTATCAACCTCCCAACTTGGAGAGACAGCCCCTTTAACCACCTGGTTCGCACATGTTGCCAATTTGGCAGAGGATGAAAGGGAAGAGGGAGAACCAAAGAGAGAATAGCTGTTAGGCATTTTGACGGGCACATATCACTGTAATTTTCCAGCAGGAAGAAGAATTAACCAAAGTCTCAGCCCCCACCGTGAACCAGTATAGGTCCTGAACCAAAATTTTGGACTTGCGGTCTGCTCACCAAAAACGAGTTGAAACATGGAGCTAAGGGGCACAGCAATTCACAAACTGGCAGCGTAAAAAAGGACAACTATCGTCCAAAAATCTGTTGAGGGAAGGCAATGAGGCGGACTTGAAAGCGAGGCAGAATAGCAGGAAACAGATTTCAAGAGGTACGTTGGAATTGCCTTTAAAGCACAGGAAGAGGGGCACATCTTGGACAATGATGCACTTGGCCAAAAAGGGCGTATGCGTTTTCTCCTGAATATATTCAGGAGAAAACGCATACGCCCTTTTTGGCCAAGCAAGCAAGCGGGCAATGCAAATCTGCACTACAAAGAAGTATCACTTCCCACCAGTCAAAAGGGACATCCACAAAATGTGTAAAAACCAGAAAGGCAAGACCGGCCCTGGAGAACAGGGAGCCTTGTTATGCTGATGGGCGGGATGTACACTGCCAACTGCCTCTCTTGAGGAGTGCACTGTGTTCCCTAAAACAAGTAAACAACAGAGCTACAGAGCCAAGGGCACTTCCAGTCTAGGGAATATACCTTGGGAAAACTGAAAATCAATAAGACAGAGCCACCCCAAAATTTAGGGCTGCACTGCTTACAAGGACCTCAACTTGGGTACACCTTAAATATCCCAGGAAATATAAAAATGGATCAAAGAATTGTGGTACTTACGTACGATGGAATATCCCTCAGCCATGAAATCAATGTCATAAGACCAGTAGCAGCAAAATGGGTGGATTCAGGTACGATGATTCTAAGTGAATTAAGTCACAGAGAAAAAGAAACATATCATAAGATATCACTTATGAAGATCCTGTAAACATGGCTACACTTGAACTGAGTTAGGAAAGAGAACAGTGTCTCACATTTAGAAAACACTCTTATGCCTGATTAAGGGGGAAGGAGAGGTGGGGTGATGCATAAAACCAGAGTTTGATATAAGCACAGGTACCGTTCCAAAAACCAACTATGGAATAGACAAGACCTACACCTTCCTCAGTGAAAGGGACTCAAAACCCCATATTTCCCGCAGAGGAATATATCTGACTAGTAAGAATCTTAAAACCTATGTATTGATATGTCTCCGTAAGGGAATCAAGTGTGTCTAGACTGGCATAAACATGGCAGCGAGAATCAGCTCAAACCCACTATAAAAAGGAATTTCAAAAACAAAACAAAAAACTGGGAAATTCTTAACAATTCCTTCAGGGTCTCTGATGCAACCTGGAAAGACCCTATCTACAACGACAGCTGGATGTGGCATAAGGCTGGACACTTGGGACTGAGAGGATTGGTGAGATTGGGTGAGCAAATGCAGACCCTTTAAAGCACAAATGCCTGGCACCATTCCATGGGTCCCAACTCTCCAGGTTGAAGGGAATTTTACTACAGCTAAACATGTATGGGAAACATAGAGAACGAACCCACGGTGAAAACGAAAAGTTTCTAAAACTCAACGAATAGTCCCTCTCCTGGTGCTCCAGTTTGAGTTTCCATCTGCTTTACTATCAACCTCCCAACTTGGAGAGACAGCCCCTTTAACCTCCTGGTTCGCACACGTTTCCAATTTGGCAGAGGATGAAAGGGAAGAGGGAGAACCAATGAGAGAGTAGCTGTTAGGCATTTGGATGGGCACATATCACTCTAACATCCCGGCAGGAAGAATAATTAACCAAAGTCTCAGCCCCCCACCGGGAACCAGCATAGGTCATGAACCAAAATTTTGGACTTGCGGTCAGCTCACAAAAAACGAGTTGATAAATGGAGCTCAGGGGCACAGCAATCCGCAAACTGGCCGAGTAATAAAGGACAAGTATCGTCCAAAAATCTGTTGAGGGAAGGCAACGAGGCCGACTTGAAAGCGAGTCAGAATAGCAGGAAACAGATTTCAAGAGGTACGTTGGAATCGCCTTTAAAGCACAGGAAGAGGGGCACAACTTTGACAATGATGCACTTGGCCAAAAAGGGCGTATGCGTTTTCTCCTGAATATATTCAGGAGAAAACGCATACGCCCTTTTTGGCCAAGCAATCAAGCGGGCAATGCAAATCTGCACTACAAAGAAGAATCACTTCCCACCGGTCAAAAGAGACATCCACAAAATGTGTAAAAACCAGAAAGGCAAGACAGACCCTGGAGAACAGGGAAACTTGTTATGCTGATGGGCGGGATGTAAATTGCCAACTGCCTCTCTGGAGGAGTGCATTGTGTTCCCTAAAACAAGTAAACAACAGAGCTACAGAGCCAAGGGCACTTCCAGTCTAGGGAATATACCTTGGGAAAACTGAAAATCATTAAGACAGAGCCACCCCAAAATTTAGGGCTGCACTGCTTACAAGGACCTCAACTTGGGTACACCTTAATTATCCCAGGAAATATAAAAATGGCTCAAAAAATTGTGGTACTTACATATGATGGAATATCCCTCAGCCATGAAATCAATGTCATAAGACCAGTAGCAGCAAAATGGGTGGATTCCGGTACGATGATTCTAAGTGAAATAAGTCACACAGAAAAAGAAAGTTATCATAAGATATCACTTATGAAGATCCTGTAAACATGGCTACACTTGAACTGAGTTAGGAAAGAGAACAGTGTCTCACATTTAGAAAACACTCTTATGCCTGCTTAAGGGGGAAGGAGATGTGGGGTGATGCATAAAACCAGAGTTTGGTATAAGCACAGGTACCGTTCCAAAAACCAACTATGGAATAGACAAGACCTACACCTTCCTCAGTGAAAGGGACCCGAGGCATCTGTGAGTAACCGTGAGCTGAGCACCAGGCCAGCTGCTGTTGAACTTTTCCCACCCTTCCCAGGTAAAACACCTGAATATGTACAAGGGCTTGAAAGCCTAGAGGAAGGGCCGTGGAGCCACACCAGCGACAGCACGCAGGCCAACTTGGGGCCTGCAGGGCAGCCAGTATGGTCCTGGCCATGGGCACTCTTCTGGAAGCTTTCCATTGCCCTGCCTGAGATACCCCTCCTGTCCCGGCACCCACTGCTTTTTTCCTTCCTCACCTCTGTCCGGAGAGAAATTCCAGCGGAATGTATGGGTGACACATCCTCTTCTTTACAGGTGGAAACCTGGCAACTCCTGCAGAAAGTCCAGCAGAGACCCACTCACACCGGGCCACCCACAAAGCCGTGGCCCCTCACTCCCTACCTCCAGAACAGCCCCGAGACTGCTGACGGGGCAGAGAATATGGAGTCAGGCACAGCTTCAGGGGCTATTGCTGCCTGCAGCGCTGTTTATATTGAACTCAACCCAGGCACACCTGGGGAGGGCCGGCCGGCAGGGTCAGGCTACCCAAGTCAGCTAATCCTCAGCCCTCAGGGAATCACATTGTTGAAAATGGACCTCGCTAAGGCAGAATAGAAGCCAAGGAATAAAAGGACACAATGCCATTTGCAGCACCGTAGGTGTGTCTAGAGGTAATCACGTGACTTGTAGTAAGTCAGAAAGTTAAAGACACATATCATATCATATCTCTTATAGGTGTGACCGAAAAATGGATACCAGGGCAGATATTTCCACGGAGAAGGGCAATCACAGATTCATTCAACAAACTTATGGTTCACCAATGGAAAGGTGTGAGGATTGGTTTCATTATGATATTGGGGTTAACAGACATATACAAACACAGGTGACATATATAATCACCAAAGACCTACAGAATACCAAGAGAAGACTACTCAACATTCTGTCATAAGGTACATGGGAAAAGGATCCCAGGAAGAACAGACATATGTGTATGTGTAAAAGAACCACATCTTCCACACCTACAACAAGCCAAACATTGTAATCATATTTGCTGTAATAAAAAATAAAATATTACATTACAAACTCGAACAAGAAGCAGTGAGACAAACTTGAGGGGCTTTCTCCTGGCACATTCCATTCTAAATTCCAATCTAGAACATGACTTCCATTGAGGCTCTGTTGCTCTAGTAAGCAGATTTGGTAAGGGAGAACTGCTGCCACCTTGTGGCCGTTTCACAAAACAGCAGCTTTAATCCCAGCGCTAATGGTCAGTTGATATTCAAAATCATTGCAGGCCTGTAAAGGACACCTGCCCTGAAAACAAATACCGGGTTCATATATCGACCAAAAAATTCAAAGTATGTCCATATTTCAAAACGACAGTTTCAAAAGGCATATTTTACACACATTAGTGTTCTGCTTCTTTTTCTTTCTTTCTTTTTTTTGTTAAAAAAACGGGAATGGCAAAAAGCATCCCTCAGAATGGGCGAAAATATTTGCAAACGAGTCAATGGACAAAGGTTTAATCTCCAATATATATAAAGAGCTCATGCAGCTTAATATTAAAAAAACAAACAACCCAATACAAAAATGGGCAGAAGATCTAAAGAGACGTTTCTTCAAAGAAGACACAGAGATGGCCAAGACGCACATGAAAAGCTGCTCAACATCACTAATTATTAGAGAAATGCAAATCAAAACTACAATGAGGTATCACCTCACACCTGTTAGAATCGGCATCATCAGAAAATCTACAAACAACAAATTCTGGGGAGGGTGTGGACAAAAGGATCCCTCTTCCACTAGTGGTGGAAATGTAAATTGATACAGTCACGATGGAGAACAGTATGGAGTTTCCTTAAAAAACCTAGATATAGAATTACCATATGATCCAGCAATCCCGCTTCTGGGCATATACCCAGAGAAAACCATAAATCAAAAAGGCACATTCACCACAATGCTCATTTCAGCACTATTTACAATAGCCAGGTAATGGAAGCAACCTAAATACCCACAGACAGACGAATGGATAAAGATGTGGTACATATATAAAATGGAATATTACTCAGCCATAAGAAGGAATGAAACTGGGTCATTTGTAGAGACGTCGATGGATCTAGAGACTGTCATACAGAATGAAGTAAGTCAGAAAGAGAAAAACAAATATGGTATATTAATGCATATATGTGGAACCTAGAAAAATGGTACAGATGAACTGGTTTGCAGGGAAGAAATAGAGACACAGAGGTAGAGAACACACGTATGGACACCTAGTGTGGGAAGCCATGGGGTGGTGGTGGTGGGATGAGTTGGGAGATTGGGATTGACCTGTACACATGTATATGCATAAAATACATAACTAATAATAACCTGCTGTATAAAAAAATAAATAAAATTAAATTTCAAAATTTAAAAAATAAAATTTAAAAATAAAACAGAAAAAAGTTCTTCCCTTCACACAGATGTATTTATATGAATGAATGATTTCCATGCTTATATCTATAAATACATAAAAGAGGAATAAAATCTAACTTGAACAAAAAAAGAAAAAAAAATAACCTGAACCCACCAGTTAGACAGAGGAAAACACTATCAGGGCACTTGCTCCAGCGGTAAACAATTCTGAAATTGGTCAGAGGTGGGGAATCATCTCCCATAGAGCCAGCAGCCCACTCCTACGCAAGGAGCATCCTCATTGCAAAGAGGGGGCCATGCCGAGGCATCTGTGAGTAACCGTGAGCTGAGCCCCAGGCCAGCTGCTGTTGAACTTTTGCCACCCTTCCCAGGTAAAACACCTGAATATGTACAAGGGCTTGAAAGCCTAGAGAAAGGGCTGTGGAGCCACAACAGCGACAACACGCAGGCCGACTTGGTGCCTGCAGGCCAGTCAGGATGGTCCTGTCCCCAGATGCTATTCTGGAAGCTTTCCATTTCCCTGCCTGAGATACCCCTCCTGCCACGGCCCCCACTGCTTTTTTACTTCCTCACCTCTGCCTGGGGAGAAATTCCAGTGGCAGGTATCGGTGACACATCCTCTTCTTTAGCAGGTGGCAGCCTGGCAACTCCTGCAGAAAGTCCAGCAGAGCCCCACTCACACTGGGCCACCCACAAAGCCACGGACCCTCACTCCCTCCCACCAGCACAGCTCCGGAACTGCCTACGGGGCAGAGAATATGCCGTCAGTCACAGCTACAAGGGCTGTCGCTCACTGGAGTGCTGTTTATATTGCCCTCAACCCAGGGACACCTGTGGCGGGCCGGCAGGCAGTTTCAGGCTGCCAAAATCAGCCAATCCTCACCCCTCAGGGTTCACAGTTGCAGAAAATGAAACTTGCTAAACGGGCCAGGCCCTAGGAACAGGTGTGGGCTCTTGAGAGTCAGGATAGACAAGGGGCTGCAGCTGCGGCTTGTTTTCTTATCATTTTATCTGGTCCATGAGTGGAAAACAACTTCAAGAAGACCCTATCCTAATGAGAGGAACCCAGGAGTCAGGGAGAGGAGTGATGGTGGGTGGAGACAGAGGCCTGGTGCCCTGGCTGCAGTGGAAGTGTCTGGAAGACCAGGCAGAAAGAGCCTGCAGAGAGTGATAGCCATGGTCACAGACCTGTCAGAGCTGCTGTTTGTTAGTTCAAGTCCTGCTCTGAGGTGTTCTGTGTCAGCTGTGAGCGACAGGTGAGCTGTGGGTTCTCTGCAAGGTGGGCTATGTGCACAGTTCCTGTGTGTCCAGCCCTGCTGGGGTACCTGCCCAGGGGAGCTCTGTATCCTGGGAAGGGCCTGAGTAGGAGAGCCCCATGGGCTGCTGGGTAGCTGCAGAGGTGAGCTCCATACCCTGGGAGGGACTTGACCACGAGAGCCCCGTGGGCTGTGGGGTAGGGGTGCCGCCCAGGTGAGCTCCATATCCTGGGATTGGCCTGACCACGAGAGCCCCATGGGCTGCTGGAGACCTGGTAAAGGATATCAGGACAGTCAGTGAAGCCACCGAGGATATACGTCCAGTAGCTCCTATTTCCTACTCCCTGCTGGTCATTCTACCTTCCACCAGGCCATGGCATTCTGTATTAGACTTCAATGATGCCTTCTTCTGTATTCCATTCATCTCAGAGTCACAAGAATTTTTGGCTTGTGAGTGGCAGGACACAACATGCAACAAAAGCAATAATGCTGGGCCGTCCTGCCCCAATGGTTCAAAAATCCCCACACCATCATTGGGGAAATGTCCTCTAAAGACCTAAAAGTTCAACCTCTGTAAAAGGGAACCCTCCTTCAATATGCAGATGACATTCTGATCGCCAGGCCTACTAAAGACGCCTCTGAACTACCTAGCCAAGAAAGGATAGAAGGTGTCCAAGAAAAACGCTCAAATATCCCAGGCTAAGGTGACATGCCTGGGCTTCATTCTCACAGATATTCGGAGAAACGCATCCCAGGATAGGGAAGAAGCCATTTGCAGCCTTACCTCTTCTACAACTAGAAGACAGCTTAGGGGTTCCTGGGGAGGCCAAGGTTTTCTGTATCTGGATCCCTAACTACAGTGTCATAGCTGGGCCTCTACATGAAACACTGACACGAAAAGATGATGATCCTTTTGAATAGAATCCAGAAGCAGCCTTTCAAGAATGGAAAGAGCAGTCAATACAGACCCTTGCCCAGGAACTGCCTAATTTAGCTAAACCCTTTGACCTTTACATACCCGGTCAAAGGTTAATCGCCCTTGGAGCCTTAGTGCAAAAACTGGGACCACTTGAAATGGAGCAACACAAGAATGCCCTTCAGGTATGATAAACTATGGTCACCAAGGGCTTTGCCCACCGACTCATCAGGCCAGGATACTGGGGTATCTAAAAAGCTGGAAATCAGCAGCCCGCAAGGCCAGCTCCCTCCTAAGGGAAAAGGACCCCACGTGGTGATCCTAACCACCCATCATGCCCTGAAGTTGCAGGGGTCGCTCTGTGGACACACTGACCTCGAGTGAGGAGGCCCTCCAACTCCAACCTCCAGAGAGATAAACGGGGGCAACGGGCCCCCAAGATGACTCGTGTGACCATCACTTGACCTGGAGTTTCTCTCAGAAAACGGCAAGACTGTGCCCCGAAAGAGCAGACTACTGCTTGCAGGACTTACTGCACCCAGAGGGGAGCTAATAAGCTTGGCGGGGGAAACGTATATCACGCTTTCACCATAGAAAACCCTACAGACACCGCGGTGATGGTGGCCAATATGACCGGCTGGACTGCTGGCTACTTCTAAAGGCCGTTGACTCAGTGGACGTCATGGTCCTGGATCACCACTGACCCTGGACTGTCTGGGAGTTGCGCGGGCAGGGCTCTGACACATGGTGCTGTTTGTACATTAATTCAGGGACCTAATTAAATAAAGCACAGACTACTGGTCAGAGCATCTAGTCTGGCAAAAACCGTCAGCCTAAGGTCGCCGAACATATGTGGGGTGGGGTGAAACCTGCCACCGCAGCATCTCTGCGCCTCTCTTTCCTGGACCCTTAAAGGTCATTAGAATCTGTAACACTTCCAATGCTGGTGCTCAGGCGGACGAGAAGTGAGGCAGGAGGCCTTGGGACAATCAACCTCACCAGGAGGCTGGTGTGGAGACGTTTTGACCCTCCCCCCATGTATCAGGGCTCCCACCACAGCATGAAGCAGTTACAAAAGAGGGGTCTGCACCCTCAACACCCCAAGAATAAGGAACGGAACAAAAAACAGAGGAGGTGTTCTTCTCCGGCAACGTTCATTAAAAATTCCTGGGAGATAAAAAGAGAATCTGGGCAATAAAATAAAGTCTAACCTGTTTTTCCTTTGTGCTTTGTCTAATTTCATGTGCTCCTAGGGTTCCGCATGCAGAGGTCCCACACCCGGCACTTCAGACCCGATTTCCTAGTGCAGAATGGCTGGTTCGACACCTCAGCTAGTAGGGTCCCATGCAGACTCCGCGGCATAGAGCCTGAGCTGCAGCCAACTCAGCCCTCAAGAGCTCCATCCCCTCCCTCCCACTGACGCTGCCGGGGACCCTACACAGCAGCCCAGAACACAGCCCATGGGGGTGTGCACGCTCTCACCTCTCCATTCTGTTTTCAAAATAATGTTTCCTTTGCTTCTGAATCAAACTCAGTCTTGATCTGTTGGCTCCAATGACACTGGGCACGGGGACTCCTGTTGGGGTCCACTCTGGAGGATCAGTAACAGAAATTGAGAACATTGTAACTTCAATGAACAGATGTGTGAGCCAAACTGTAGTTAACATAGAGCAGTGTATAATGCTCGGGTAAAATAAGATGTTTCTAAGACTTACATTTGATATTTCCATCACTTTCCTATAAGCAAGTTCAGTGAAGACGTCTGTCTTATTTGTCAGGTCAACATTAGAGAAATGAAGTGATTTATTTTCATGGATGTACATCGAATACTCTTGGCTGAAGCTTCAATCTTGTTTTGAATGCTTTTCCATTGAAAATGATACCTCTCTTTCAGCTCCCCCATTTCTGAGAAGTATAAAACCTTATAATTTATTATTACCAAAGGGGAAAGTTAGGAGAAGGGATAAATTAACAGTTTGGGATTAACACATACACACTGCTATGTATAAAATAGATCATCAACAAGGAACTACTGTATAGCACAGGGAACTACACTGAATATTTTGCAATAACCTATAAGGGGAAATAATCTGAAAAAGAATAGATATTTTTATTGACATCATCTATCAATGACAGATAAAATGTAACCTAAGCAAGGCCGATGGTGAGCGCTCTGACCCTGAAGATTTCAGTCATCTAAAGTTTGGGCTCTGCCTATTTCCCAAGGCCCTTAAAGGACATACGTGTAGCCGTAGCTTAAAAATTCCCCAGTTTGGGGTTCGGGGAGGCACTGATTTGGAAAAATCCCTGGTGTTCTCCTTACATGCACGGGACCCTTCCTACAGCTAAAACATGCCTGTCACACCTAGAGGATGGTACACCGTTTGATCGGAAAGAGTTTGGAAAAGGCACCTCATCTCCTCATTGCATGGTGCTCGGATTCAACCCTCCAGCATCTTTCCTAACAATCTCCTCACTTGGTGATATCAGCACCGTCAACATCCTGTTGCACACAGTTTGGAATTTGTCCAGAGGATGTAGCGGAAGGATGAGAAAAATATAGAGACATGTCTTAGGTGTTCGGACAGGCACATGCCACTCTAATTTCCAATCCAGAACACAAATTCATCAAAGGCTAGAATTGCCCACGGAAACAGAATAGGGCTAGAGGAAATCCCGCTGTTTTGTGTCCAGTTTCCAAAAACACAAGTTGAAAAATGGAACTCAGGGGCACTAAAATTCATGAAACTGCAGAGTTGAAAATATCTATCGTCGAAAAATGTCTTGAGGTAAGTCACAGAAAAGGACTTGTAAGCAAGGGAGAGTGGCAGGAAACAGATTTGAAGAGGTAGAAAGGACTCCCCATTAAAGCACAAGAAAAGGGGCTGAACATCGCCAATGATGCAGTTGGCCAAAAAGGGTGTATGCATTTTTTCTGAATATATTCAAGTAAAGGCCATACACACTTTTTATCCAACCCAACAGGTGGGCACTGGAAATCAATATCACAAAATGTATCACTTCACATCAGTCAGAAGGGCCATCCACATAAAGTGTAAACACCAGAAATGCAGGACAGGGCGAGGAGAAAAGGGAGCCCTGTGAGGCTGATAGTGGAAATGTAATTTGCCAACGGCCACTCTGGAGAAGTGTATTGTGTTTGCTAAAACATCTAAAAAATGAGCTACAGAGCATAGGGCACTTGCACTCATGGGCGTGTACCTTGGGAAAAACAAAAATCGACAGAAAACAGGCACCCGAACGTTTACCACCTCTCTGTTAAAAAGGGCCTCAACTTGGATATAACCTAAATGTCCCTGGAAGGATAAAATGGATAAAAGAGATGGGGTACTTATGTAGAGTGGAATATTACTCATCCAGAAATCAATGAAATAAGGCCAGTTGTAACAACTCTGGAGGAGTTACATACGATCATTCTAAGTGACATATGTCAGAAAGAAAAAGACACATATCATGAGATGTCACTTAAAGGTGGAATCAAAAATGGCTACACATGAAATAAATTACAAAACAGAAACATAGTCAAATATGTAGAAAATAGACATAAGGCTGCTAAATGGGAAAGGTGGGGAATGGTGAGGTATTATCCAGGAGGTTGAAATTAGCAAAGATACCATTCCAAGTACCAAATTGAATAACTGACAAGGCCTACATGGTACCTCAAAGAACTGCACTCAGCCCACTCAAGTCACTGGAAAATAATACATATGACTGGTAAGCATCTGAAAAAGAAGTTATTGTTGTCTCACAGTACATGAATCAAGTGGATGTACAGCAGCAAAAAACAGAGCTTTGAAAATCAGCTGTAACCAATATAAAAATAAATTTAAAACTATTTATAAAAACAGTGAGACAGACCAAAATTCTTACAACTTTTGTTGAAGGGCTACGATGTAACATGGATTGAACACATGTAGACCCACAGCAGGATGATTATATAAGGCTGGAAGCTATGCACGCTAAGAGATGTTAGAGAGGCTGGGTGAGGAAATGCAGACCTTTTAAAGTAATACTGCCTGGTACCCATTCCATGGGTCCCAAATCTGCAGGTTCAAGGGAGTCTTCTGAGAGCGAAAACATGCCTGGGAAACCGAGATGAATGTACACCGTGTGCTCAGGAAAGGTGTCTAAAATGCACCTCATTTTTTTTTTTTTTTTTTTTTTTTTTTGTGGTATGCGGGCCTCTCACTGTTGTGGCCTCTCCCGTTGCGGAGCACAGGCTCCGGATGCGCAGGCTCAGCAGCCATGGCTCACGGGCCCAGCCGCTCCGCGGCATATGGGATCCTCCCAGACCGGGGCACGAACCCGTATCCCCTGCATCGGCAGGCGGACTCCCAACCACCGCGCCACCAGGGAGGCCCCAATGCACCTCATTTTTGATCTCCTGCTGCTGGGGTTCGCCATTCCAGCCACATTACTAACAACCTCCCCACTTGGAGAATCAGCACCTTTAACCTCCTGTTTCCCACAGTTTGCAATTTGTGCAGAGGGTAAATGGGAAGAGGGGGAACCAATGAGAGATTAGCTGTAGGAGTTTTGACAGGTACATGTCACTCTAATTTCCCATTAGGAAGAAGAATTAACCAAAGGCTCAGCCTGCCTCCCCAGAACCAGAATAGGGCCGGAAGCAATCCAATGGTTTGGCGGCCAGCTCACAAAAAAAGCGAGTTGCAAAATGGAGCTCAGGAGCAGACAATTCAAAGACCTGCAAAGATATAAATGATAACCAACGTCCAAAAATATATTCAGGTAAGGCAACGAAGAGGATCTGAATGAGAGGCAGAATTGCAGGAAACAGATTTCAAAAGGTAGATTGTACTCACATTTAAAGCATATGAAAAGCAGCAGAATTTCTAAAATGATGCAGTTGGGCAAAAGGGTGTATGCGTTTTTTTCGTGAATATCTTCAGGAAAAAAACACATGCAGAGTTTTTGGCCAACCAAGCAAGAGGGAAATGCAAATCTGCACAACAAAGGAGTCTCAATTTCCACTGCTCAGAAAGGCAATCCAAAAAATGTGTACAAACCAGAAATGCAGGAGAGGCCATGGAAAACAGGGAGCCTAGTCACGCTGATGGGTGGGGTATAAATATCCAAGAGCCACTCTGAAGAAGTGTATGCTGTTTCCTAAAATTTCTAAAATACAAAGCCCCCAAGCAAAGGGGACTTCAACTCACGGGCATATGACTTGGGAAGACTAAATATCAATAAGACACAGGCACCCCAAAGTTTAGGGTTGCTCTGCATACAAGAACCTCAACTTTGGTACACCTAAAATATCCCAGGAAAAAGAGAAATGCATAAAGAACTTGTGGTAATTTTGTACAACGGAATATCACTCAGACGTGAAATCAGTGTATATAAGGCCAGTAGCAGCATAATGAGTGGATTTAGGTATGATGATTCTAAGGGAAATTAGTCACACAGAAAAAGAATCTTATCATAAGATATCACTTATAGAGGGAATGTCAATATCACAACACATGAACTGAATTAGGAAAGAGAACAGAGTCTCACATTTAGAAAAAAACTCTTATGCCTGCTTCAGGGGGATGGAGAGGTGGGGTGATGCATAAAATCAGAGTATGATATTAGCACAGGTACCATTCCATAAACCAAATACAGAATAGACAAGACCTACACCTTCCTCAGTGAATGGGACTCAACACCCCTATTCCCCGCCGAGGAATATATCTGACTAGTAAGAATCTTAAAACCTATGTATTCATATGTCTCTGTAAGGAAATCAATTGTGTCTAGACTGGCATAAACAGGTCAGTGAAAACCAGCTCAACCCCATAATAAAAATGAATTTCAAAAACAAAACAAAAAACAGCAAAATTCTTACACAATTCCTTCAGGGGTTCTAATGAAACCTGGAATGACCCTATCTGCAAAGACAGCTGGATGAGACATAAGGCTGGACACTTGTGACTGAGAGGACTGGTGAGATTGGGAGAGAAAATGCAGAACCTTTAAAGTAGTAATGCATGCCACCATTCCATGGGTCCCAAATCTCCAGGTAGAAGGGAATATCACTACAGTTATAACATGTATGGGAAACCTAGAGAATGGACACCCTGTGATGGCGAAAGGTTTCTAAAACTCTCCTAATTTTTCCTCTCCTTGTGCTCCACTTTGGCATTCCAACTGCTTTACTATCAATCTCCCAACTTAGGAGAGTCAGCCCCTATAACCTCCTGGTTCGCACAGTTTGCTATTTGTGCAGATGATGAAAGGGAAGAGGGAGAACCAATCAGAGAGTAGATGTAGGCATTTGGACGGGCACATGTCACTCTAATTTCCCGTCAGGAAGAAGAATTAACCAAAGCCTCAGCCACCCACAGGGAACCAATAAAGCCACCCCTGGAACCAGTATAGGTCCTGAAGCAAAATTGTGGATTTGCGGCCAGCTCACAAAAATGGGATTTGAAAATTGGAGCTCAGGGGCCCAGCAATTCAAAAACCTGCAGAGTTATAAAGGACTACTCTCTTCCAGAAATCTGTTGAGGGAAGGCAATGAAGCGGACTTGAAAATGAGGCAGAATTGCACAAAACATATTTCAAGAGGTAAATTGGAATCGCCTTTGAAGCACAGAAAAAGCATCCCAACTTGGACTGTGATGCACTTGGCCAAAAAGGGCGTATGCCTTTTCCCCTGAATATATTCAGGAGAAAACGCATACGTCCTTTCTGGCCAATGAAGCAAGCATGCAATGCAAATCCACACTACAAAGAATTGTCACTTCCCACCGGTCGAAAGGGACATCTGTATATCTGTAAAAACCAGAAAGGCAAGAGCGAGATGACAAGGGCATGAAGCAATGTGATCCCAAGGGTCATGGAGGATTGTGATGACAAGCGCATGGAGCATTGTGATGACAAGATTATGTAGCATTTTGCTGACAAAGGCAAGGAGCATTGTGATGACAAGGTTCATGGAGCACTTTGATGACAAGCGTCATGGAGCATTGTGATTACAGGGGTCATGGAGCATTGGGATGACAAGAGCATGGATCATTGTGATGACAAGGTTCATGGAGCATTTTGATGACAAGAGTCCCGGATCATTGTGTCGTCAGGGTTCATGGAGCGTTGTGATGACAGTGGTCATGGAGCATTGTGATGACAGGGGTCAGGGAGCATTGTGATGAGAAGGTCATGGACCATTGGGCTGAAAATGTTCATGGAGTATTGTGATGAGAGGCGTCATGGAGCATTGTGATGACAAGGTACTGGAGCATTGTGATGAGAAGACCATGGAGCCTTGTGATGACATGTCTCATGGGGCATTCTGAGGAAAAGGGGCATGCAGCATTGTGATTACAGAGGTCTTGGAGCATTGTGGTGACAAGGGCATGGAGCATTGGGATGAGAAGGCCATGGAGCGTTCTGATGACATGCATCATGGAGCTTTGTGAGGACAAGGGCATGGAGCATTGTGTTTTCAGGGGTCTTGGAGCACTGTGATGAAAAGGGCATGGATCATTGTGATGAAAAAGGCATGGAGCCTGGTCATGACAGGGTTCAAGGAGCATACTGACGACAAGTGTCAGGGAGCATTGTGATGACAAGGGTATTGAGCATTGTGATGACAAAGGTCATGGAGCATTGTGATGAGAAGACGATGGATAATTGTGATGACGAGCGTCATGGGGCGTTGTGATGATAAGTGTTATGGAACATTTTGATCACAAGGATTTGGAGCATTGTGATGACAGAGGTCATGGGGCATTTTGATTTCATTGTGATGACAATAGCCTGAAGCATTATGATGATGGGCATGCTGCATTGTGATGACAGGGTTCATGGAGCATTGAGATGAAAAGGGGCATGGAGCATTGTGATTACAGGAGTCTTGGAGCATTGTGATGACAAGGGCATGGAGCATCGTGAATGAGAAGGCCATGGAGAATTCTGATGACATGCGTCATGGAGCTTTGTGATGACAAGGGCATGGAGCATTGTGATTACAGGGGTCTTGGAGCACTGTGATGACAAGGGTCATGGAGCCTTGTGATGACAAGGCCGTTGAACATTGTGATGGCAGTGGTCATGGAGCATTTTTATGACAGGGGTCATGGAGCATTGTGATGACCAGGGCATGGAACACTGTGATACATGGGTCATGGAGGATTGTAATGACAAGCGGATGGAGCATTGTGATAAGAATGGCATCGAGCATTGTGATGAAAAGCATCATGTAGCCTGTGATGACAAGGGCATGGAACAATGTGATGAGAGGTTTCATGGAGCATTGTGATGACAATGGCATGCAGCATTGTGATGCCAAGGGTCATGGAGCTTTGTGATGACAAAGGTCATGGAGCATTTTGATGACAAGAGGTGTGGTGCATTCTGTTGTGTAGGGCAGGGAGCATTGTGATAACAGGGTCATGGAGCAATTTGATGAAAAGTGTCATGGAACATTTTGATGACAGGGGTTATGGAACATTGAGATGTCAAGGGTCATGGAACATTTCCATGACAGGGTTTAAGGACCATTGTGATGACAGGGGAGTGGGTGTATTGTGATGACTAGTGAGGGAACATGTTGATATCAGTGGTGAGAGAGCATTTTTTATAAGAAGTGCATGGAGCATTGTGATGACAATCTTTATGGAGCATTGTGATGACAAGGTTGTGGAGCATTGTGATGACAAGGGTCATGGAGCATTGAGTTGACAAAGGCATTGAGCATTGTGATGACAAGTGTCACGGAGCATTGTGATGAAAAGTTCATGGAGCATTGTGGTGACAAAGTTCACAGAGCCTTGTGATGATGAGGGCATGGACCATTGTGATGACACAGGTCATGAAGCCTTGTGAAGACTGGAGTCACGGAGAATTGTGATGACTGGGGTCATGGAGCATTGTGATGACAAGGGCATGGAGCTTTGTGATGACAGGGGCATAGGGCATTGGTCTGACAAGTTTCATGGATAATTGTGTTGACAGTGGGCATGGCACATTGTGATGACAAGGTCATGGAGCATTGTGAAGACAAGGTCATGGAGTATTGTGAAGACAGGTGTCAGGGAGCATTGTGATGACATATTTCATGGTCCATTGTGATGACAATGGCATGGAGCATTGTGATGCCAAGTGTTATGGAGGATTGTGATGACAAAGGTAATGGAGCATTGTGATGACAAGGGCTTGGATCATTGTGATGACAAGGGCATGGAGCATTGTGATGACAACGGGCAGTGAGAATTTTGATGAAAAGGTCATGAAGCATTGTGATAACAAAGGCATTGAGCTTGCTATGACAGGGGTCATGGGGCATTGCGATGACAAGTGCATGGAGAATTGTGATGACAAGAGCATGTAACATAGTGATGAGAACTGTCATGGAGCACTGTGATGACAAGGACGTGGAGAATTGTGATGACAAGGGACATGGTGCATTGTCATAACCAGGGCATGGAGCATTGTGATGGCAAGACCGTGGAGCACTGTGATGAGAAGACCATGGATAATTGTGATGACGAGCATCATGGAACACTGTAATGACAAGGGGCATGGAGCATTGTGATGACAGGTGTCATGGAGCATTGTGACGACAGGGGTCATGGATCATTGTGATGACAAGTGTCACGGAGCATTCTGATGACAAGCTTGTGGAGTATTGTGATGACAATGGCATGGAGCATTGTGATGAAAAGGGCATGGATCACTGTGATGAAAAAGGCATGGAGACTTGTCATGACAGGGTTCAATGAGCATACTGACGACAGGTGTCAGGGAGCATTGTGATGACAAGTGTATTGAGAATTGTGATGACAAAGGTCATGGAGCATTGTGATGAGAAGTCCATGGATAATTGTGATGACCAGCATCATGGGGCGTTGTGATGACAAGTATTATGGAATATTGTGATCACAAGGGTTTGGAGCATTGTGATGACAGAGGTCATGGATCATTTTGATTTCATTGTGATGACAATAGCATGAAGCATTATGATGATGGGCATGGTGCATTATGATGACAGGGTTCATGGATCATTGAGATGAAAAGGGGCATGGAGCATTGTGATTACAGGGGTCTTGGAGCATTGTGATGAGAAGGGTCATGGAGCCTTGTAATGACAAGGCCATGGAACATCGTGATGGCAGGGGTAATGGAGCATTGTTATCACAGGTGTAATGGAGCATTGTGATGGCAAGGGCATGGAGCATTGTGATGAGAAGGCCATGGAGCATTCTGATGACATGTGTCAGGTAGCATTGTGATGACAATGGCATGGAGCAATGTGATGAGAGCGTTCATGGAGCATTGTGATGACCATGACATGGAGCATTGTGATGCAAAGGGCCATGGATCTTTGTGATGACAAAGGTCATGGAGCATTTTGATGACAAGGGCGTGGTGCATTGTGATGAGAAGGGCAGGGAGCATTGTGATGACAGGGTCATGGAACAATTTGATGAAAAGGGTCATGCAACATTTTGATGACAGGGGTTATGGAACATTGTGATGTCAGGGGTCATTGAGCATTTTGATGAAATGGTTCATGGAGCATTTTGATGACAGGGGTTATGGAACATTGTGATGTCAGGGGTCATCGAACATTGTGATGATAAGTGCATGTAGAATTGTGATGACAGGAGTCATGGAACATTGTGATGACAGGGGTGAGGGAGTATTGTGATGAATAGTGAGGTAACATTGTGATATCAGTGGTGAGAGAGCATTTTGATGAGAAGTGCATGGAGCATTGTGATGACAAGGTTTATGGAGCATTGTGATGACAAGATTGTGGAGCACTGTGATGACAAGCGCATGGCGCATTGTGATGACATGGGTCATGGAGCATTGTGCTGACAAGTGCATGGAGCATTGTGATGACAAGGGTCATGGAGCATTGTGCTGAGAAAGGCATAGAGCATTGTGATGACAAGGGTCAAAGAGCATTGTGATGAAAAGTTCATGGAGCATTGTGGTTAAAAAGTCACAGAGACTGTAGATGAGGAGGGCATGGACCATTGTGATGACAAAGGTCATGAAGCATTGTGATGACTGGAGTCACGGAGAATTGTGATGACAGGGGTCGTCGAGCATTGTGATAAGAAGGGCATGGAACATTGTGATGACAAGGGCATGGAGCATTGGTCTCATAAGTTTCATGGATTATTGCGATGACAGTTGGAATGGCGCATTGTGATGACAAGGGCATGGAGCACTGTGATGACCAGGTCATGCAGTATTGTGAAGACAGGTGTCAGGGAGCATTGTGATGACATATGTAATGGCCCATTGTGATGACAATGGCATGGAGCATTGTGTTGCCAAGTGTCATGGAGGATTCTGATGACAAAGGTAATGGAGCATTGTGATGACAATGGCTTGGAGCATTGTGATGACAAGGGTCAGGGAGCATTCTGATGACAAGCTTGTGGAGTAATTTGATGACATTGGCATGGAGCATTGTGATGAAAACGGCATGGGGCATTGTGATGAAAAAGGCATGGAGCCTTTTCGTGACAGGTTTCAAGGAGCATTCTGACGACAAGTGTCAGGGAGCATTGTGATGACAAGTGTATTGGAAATTATGATGACAAAGGTCATGGAGCATTGTGATGAAAAGGGCATGGAGTATTGTGATGAAAGGCATCATGGAGCGTTGTGATGACAAGTGTTATGGAACATTGTGATCACAAGGGTTTGGAGCATTGTGAGGACAGAGGTCTTGGATCATTTTGATTTCAAGGAACATGGAGCATTGTGATGACAAGGGCAGGAAGCAATGTGATCCCAAGGTTCATGGAGTATTGTGATGACAAGCGCATAGAGCATCGTAATGACAGGGTCATGTAGCATTTTGCTGACAAAGGCATGGAACATTGAGATGACAGGTGTCCAGGAGCACTGTGATGGCAAGCGTCAAGGAGCATTGTGTTTACAGGGGTCAAGGAGCATTGGGATGACAAGGGCATGCATCATTGTGATGCCAAGTGTCATGGAGCATTGGGCTGAAAATGTTCATGGAGTTTTGTGATGACAGGGGTCATGGAGCATTGTGATGACTAGGGAATGGAGCATTGTGATGACAAGAGTACCGGATCATTGTGTTGTCAGGTGTCATGGAGCGTTGTGATGACAGTGGTCATGGAGCATTGTGATGATATTGGTCAAGGAGCATTGTAATGAGAAGGTCATGGAGCATTGGGCTGAAAACGTTCATGGAGTATTGTGATGACAGGCGTCATGGAGCATTGTGATGATAAGGGAATGGAGCATTTTGATGACAACGTCCTGGAGCATTGTGATGAGAAGTCCATGGAGCCTTGTGATGCCAAGTCTCATGGAGCATTCTGATGAAAAGGGGCATGGAGCATTGTGATTACAGGGGTCTAGGACCATTGTGATGACAAGGGCATGGAGCATTGTGATGAAAAGTGCATGGATCATTGTGATGAAAAAGGCATGGAGCCTTGTCATGAAAGGGTTCAAGGAGCATACCGATGGCAAGAGTAAGGGAGCATTGTGATGACATGTGTATTGAGCATTGTGATGACAAATGTCATGGGGCATTGTGATGAGAAGTCCATGGATAATTGTGATGACCAGCGTCATAGGGCATTGTGATGACAAGTGTTATGGAACATTGTGATCACAAGGGTTTGGAGCATTGTGATGAGAGAGGTCATGGAGCATTTTGATTTCATTGTGATGACAATAGCATGAAGCATTATGATGATGGGCATGGTGCATTGTGATGACAGTGTTCATGGAGCATTTTGATGAAAAGGGTCATGGAGCATTTGTCTGACAAGTTTCATGGATTATTGTGATGACAGTGGGCATGGCACATTGTGATGACAAGGGCATGAAGCATTGTGATGACAAGGTCATGGAGTATTGTGAAGACAGGTGTCAGGGAGCATTGTGATGACATATGTCATGTTCCATTGTGATGACAATAACACGGAGCATTGTGATGCCAAGTGTCATGGAGGATTGTTGTGACAAACGTAAAGGAGCATTTTGATGACAAGGGCATGGAGCATTGAGATGACAAGGTCCACTGATAATTTTAATGTCCAGGTCGTGAAACATTGTGATGACAAGCGCATGGAGCTTCCTATGACAGGGGTCATGGAGCATTGCGATGACAAGTGCATGGAGTATTGTGATGACAAGAGCATATAACATTGTGATGAGAAGTGCCATGGAGCATTGTGATGACAAGGAAGTGGAGAATTGTGAGGACGAGGGACATTGAGCTTTGAGATGACCAGGGCATGGAGAATTGTGATGGCAAAACCGTGGAGCATTGTGATGAGAAGACCTTGCGTAATTGTGATGACGAGCATCATGAAGCACTGTAATGACAAGGGGCATGAAGCATTGTGATGACAGGTGTCAGGGAGCATTGTGATGACAGGGGTCATGGAGCATTGTGATGACAAGGGCACGGAGCATTGTGATGACAAGGGCCATTGAGAATTTTGATGACAAGGTCATGAAGCATTGTGATGACAAACACTTGGAGCTTGCTATGACAGGGGGCATGGAATATTGCAATGACAAGTGCATGGAGAATTGTGATGACAAGAGCATGTAACATTGTGATGACAGGTGTCATGGAGCATTATTATGACAAGGGCCATAGTGCATTCTGACATAAGATATCACTTATGAAGGGAATGTAAACATGGCTACATATGAACTGAATTAGGAAAGAGAACAGTGTCTCAGATATAGAAAACACACTTATGCTTGCTTAAGGGGAAAGGAGAGGTGGGGAGACACACAAAACCAGAGTTTGATATTAGCACAGGTAACATTCCATAATCCAAATACAGAAGAGACAACCCCTACTCCTTCCTCAGTGAACGGGACTCAACACCCTAATTCCCGGCAGAGAAATATATCTGACTAGTAAGAATCTTAAAACCTATGTATTGATATGTCTCCGTAAAGGAACCAAGTGTGCCTAGGACGACATAAACACGGCAGTGAGAAGCAGCTCAAACCCACTATAAAAATGAATTTCAAAACAAAACAAAAAACAGTTTAATTCTTACACAATACCTTCAGGGGTTCTGATGAAACTTGGAATGACCCTGTCTACAACGACAGCTGGATGTGGCATAAGGCTGGTCACTTGGGACTGAGACGATTGGTGAGATTGGGTGAGAAAAGGCAGACCCTCTAAAGCAATAATTCCTGCCCATCATTCCATGGTTCCCAACTCTCCAGGTAGATGGGAATATCACTACAGTTATAACATGTATGGGAAACCTAGAGAATGGACACCCTCTGATGGAGAAAGGTTTCTAAAACTCTACTAATTTTTTTTCTCTCCTTGTGCTCCAACTTGACATTCCAACTGCTTTAATATCAATCTCCCAACTTGGAGAGTCAACCCCTATAACCTGTTTCGCACAGTTGGCACATTGTTTAGAGGATATAAGGGAAAAGGGAGAACCAATGAGAGAGTAGCTGTAGGCATTTGGACGGCCACATGTCACTCTAATTTCCGGTCACGAAGAAGAATTAACCAAACTCTCAGCCTGCCCCCCCCCCGGAACCTGTACAGGTCCTGAAGCAAAACTATGGATTTGCGGTCAGCTCACAAAAACGCGAGTTGAGAACTGGAGCACAGCGGCACAGCATTTCACTAACTTGCAGAGTTATAAAGGACTACTCTCTTCCAAAAATGTGTTGAGGGAAAGCCACGAGGCAGACTTTAAAATGATGCAGAATTGCACGAAACAGATTTCAAGAAGTATATTGGAATTGCCTTTAAACACAGGAAAAGCATCACAACTTCGACAATTATGGAATTGTCCATAAAGGGCGTATGCGTTTTCACCTGAATATATTCAGGAGAAAACGCATACGCCGATTTTGACCAACCAAGCAACTGCACAATGCAAATCTGCACTACAAATAAGTATCACTTCCCACCGGTCAAAAGGGTCATCTGCAAAATGTGTAAAAACCAGAAAGGCAAGACAGGCTCTGGAGAACAGTAAGCCTTGTTATGCTCATGGGTGGGATGTAAATTGCCAACAGCCACCCTGGAGGAGTGCATTGTGTTCTCTAAAAGAAGGAAACAACAGAGCTTCACAACCTAAGTCACTTCCAGTCATGGGAATATACCTTGGGAAAACTGAATATCAATAAGACACAGCCACCCCAAAATTTAGGGCAGCACTGCTTACAAGAACCTCGAATCCGGGACACCTTAAATATCCAAGGAAAGACAAAAATGGTAAAGAAATTGTGGTACTTACGTATGATGGAATATCCCTCAGCCATGAAATCAATGTCATAAGGCCAGTAGAAGCAAAATGATGAGTGGATTCAGGTTCGATGATTCTAAGTGAAATAAGTCACACAGAAAAAGAAACTTATCATAAGATATCACTTATGAAGATCCTGTAAACATGGCTACACATGAACTGAGTTAGGAAAGAGAACAGAGTCTCACATTTAGAAAACACTCTTATGCCTGCTTAAGGGGGAAGGAGAGGTGGGGTGATGCATAAAACCAGAGTTTGATATAAGCACAGATACTGTTCCAAAAACCAACTATGGAATAGACAAGACCTACACCTTCCTCAGTGAAAGGGACTCAAAACCCCATATTTCCCGCAGAGGAATATATCTGACTAGTAAGAATCTTAAAACCTATGTATTGATATGTCTCCGTAAGGGAATCAAGTGTGTCTAGACTGGCATAAACATGGCAGCGAGAATCAGCTCAAACCCACTATAAAAAGGAATTTCAAAAACAAAACAAAAAAACTGGGAAATTCTTTACAATTCCTTCAGGGTCGCTGATGAAACCTTGAATGACCGTATCTACAGTGACAGCTGGATGTGGCATAAGGCTGGACACTTGGGACTGAGAGGATTGGTGAGATTGGGTGAGCAAATGCAGACCCTTTAAAGCAATAATGCATGGCAACCATTCCATGGGTCCCACTCTGCAGGTTGAAGAGAATATTACTACAGCAATAACATATACAGGAAATCTAGAGAATGGACACACTGTGAATACGAAAGGTTTCTACAACTCAACGAATAGTCCCTCTCCTGGTGCTCCGGTTTGAATTTCCAACTGCTTTACTATCAATCTCCCAACTTGGAGAGACAGCCCCTTTAACATCCTGGTTCACACACGTTGCCAAATTGGCAGAGGATGAAAGGCATGAGGGAGAACCAATGAGAGAGTAGCTGTTAGGCATTTGGACGGTCACATGTCAATCTAATTTCCCGGCAGGAAGAAGAATTAACCAAATTCTCAGCCACCCACCGGGAACCAGTATAGGTCCTGCACCAAAATTTTGGACTTGCGGTCAGTTCACAAAAAACGAGTTGAAAAATGGAGCTCAGGGGCACAGCAATTCACAAACAGACAGAATAATAAAGGAAAACTATCGTCCAAAAATCTGTTGAGGGAAGGCAACGAGGTGGACTTGAAATCGAGGCAGAATAGCAGGAAACAGATTTCAAGAGGTACATTGGAATCGCCTTTAAAGCACACGAAAGGGGCACAACTTCGACAATGATGCACTTGGCCAAAAAGGGCGTATTCGTTTTCTCCTGAAGATATTCAGGAGAAAACGCATACGCCTTTTTTGGCCAAGCAAGCAAGAAGGCAATGCAAATTGGCACTACAAAGAAGTATCACTTCCCACCGGCCAAAAGGGACATCCACAAAATATGTAAAAACCAGAAAGGCAAGAGAGGCCCTGGAGAACAGGGAGCCTTGTTATGCTGATGGGCGGGATGTAAATTGCCAACTGCCTCCCTGGAGGAGTGTATTGTGTTCCCTAAAACAAGTAAAGAACAGAGCTACAGAGCCAAGGGCACTTCCAGTCTAGGGAATAAACCTTGGGAAAACTGAAAAACAATAAGACAGAGCCACCCCAAAATTTAGGGCGGCACTGCCTACAAGAACTTCAACTTGGGTACACCTTAAATATCCCAGGAAATATAAAAATGGTTCAAAAATTTGTGGTACATACGTACGATGGAATATCCCTCAGCCATGAAATCAATGTCATAAGACCAGTAGCAGCAAAATGAGTGGATTCAGGTACGATGATTCTAAGTGAACAAAGTCACACAGAAACAGAAACTTATCATAAGATATCACTTATGATGATCATGTCAACATGGCTACACCTGAACTTAGATAGGAAAGAGAACAGAGTCTCACATTTAGAAAACACTCTTATTCCTTCTTAAGGGGGAATGAGAGGTGGGGTGATGCATAAAACCAGAGTTTGATATAAGCACAGGTACTGTTCCAAAAACCAACTATGGAATACAGAAGACATACACCTTCCTCAGTGAAAGGGACTCAAAACCCCATATTTCCCACAAAGGAATATATGTGACTAGTAAGAATCTTAAAACTTATGTATTGATATGACACCATAAGGGAATCAAGTGTTTCTAGACTGGCATAAACATGGCAGCGAGAATCAGCCTAAACTCACTATAAAAAGGAATTTAAAAAACAAAACAAAAAAAACATGGAAATTCTTTACCATTCCTTCAGTCTCTGATGAACCCTGGAATGACCCTAACTACAATGACAGCTGGATATGGCATAAGGCTGGACACTTGGGAATGAGAGAATTGGTGACATTGGGTGAGCAAATGCAGACCCTTTAAAGCAATAACGCATGGCACCCATTCCATGGGTCCCAACTCTCCAGGTTGAAGGGAATATTACTAGAGCTATAACATGTAAAGGAAACCTAGAGAATGGACACAGTGTGAATACGAAAGGTTTCTAAAACTCAACAAATAGTCCCTCTCCTGGTGCTCACGTTTGACTTTCAAACTGCTTTACTATCAATCTCCCAACGTAGAGTGACAGCACATTTAACCTCCTGGTTCGCACACGTTGCCAATTAGGCAGAGGATGAAAGGGAAGAGGGAGAACCAATGAGAGAGTAGCTGTTTGGCATTTGGAGGGGCACATGTCACTCTAATTTCCTGGCAGGAAGAAGAATTAACCAAAGTCTCAGCCACCCACTGGGAACCAGTATAGGTACTGAACCAAAATATTGGTCTTGCGTTTATCTCACAAAAAACGAGTTGAAAAATGGAGCTCAGGGGCACAGCAATTCACAAACTGGCACAGTAATAAAGGACAACTATCATCCAAAAATCTGTTGACGGAAGGCATTGAGGCAGCTTGAAAGCGAGGCAGAATAGCAGGAAAGAGATTTCAAGAGGTATGTTGGAATCGCCGTTAAAGCACAGGAAGAGGGGCACAACTTCGACAATGAGGCACTTGGCCAAATAGGGCATATGCGTTTTCTCCTGATTATATTTAGGAGATAACGCATATGCCCTTTTTGGCCAAGAAAGCAAGTGGACAATGCAAATCTGCACTACAAAGAAGTATCACTTCCCACCGGTCAAAAGGGACATCCACAAAATGTGTAAAAACCAGAAAGGCAAGACAGGCCCTGGAGAACAGGGAGCCTTGTTATGCTGATGGGCGGTATGTAAATTGCCAACTCCCTCTCTGGAGGAGTGCATTGTGTTCCCTAAAACAAGTAAACAACAGAGCTACAGAGCCAAGGGCACTTCCAGTCTAGGGAATATACCTTGAGAAAACTGAAAATCAATAAGACAGAGCCACACCAAAATTTAGGGCTGCACTGCTTACAAGAACCTCAACTTGGATACACCTTAAATATCCCAGGAAATATAAAATTGGTTCAAAATATTGTGGTACTTACGTACGATGGAATATCCCTCAGCCATGAAATCAATGTCATAAGACCAGTAGCAGCAAAATGAGTGGATTCCGGTTCGATGATTCTAAGTGAAATAAGTCACACAGAAAAAGCAACTTACCATAAGATATCACTTATGAAGATCCTGTAAACATGGCTACACTTGAACTTAGCTAGGAAAGAGAACAGAGTCTCACATTTGGAAAACACTCTTATGCCTGCTTAAGGGGGAAGGAGAGGTGGGTGATGCATAAAACCAGAGTTTGATATAAGCACAGGTACCGTTCCAAAAACCAACTATGGAATAGACAAGACCTACACCTTCCTCAGTGAAAGGGACTCAAAACCCCATATTTCCCGCAGAAGAATATATCTGACTAGTAAGAATCTTAAAACCTATGTATTGATATGTCTCTGTAAGGGAATCAAGTGTGTCTAGACTGGCATAAACATGGCAGCGAGAATCAGCTGAAATCCACTATCAAAACGAATTTCACAAACAAAACAAAAAAACAGGGAAATTCTTTACAATTCCTTCAGGGTCTCTGATGAAACCTGGAATGACCCTATCTACAAGGACAGCTGGATGTGGCATAAGGCTGGACCCTTGGGACTGAGAGGATTGGTGAGATTGGGTGAGCAAATGCAGACCCTTTAAAGCAATAATGCATGGCACCCACTCCTTGGGTCCCAACTCTCCAGGTTGAAGGGAATATTACTACAGCTATAACATGTACGGGAAACCTAGAGAATGGACACACTGTGAATACGAACGGTTTCTAAAACTCAAATAATAGTCCCTCTCCTGGTGCTCAGGTGTGACTTTCCACCTGATGTACTATCAATCTCAAAACTTGGAGAGACAGCCCCTTTAACCTCCTGGTTCGCACACATTGCCAATTTGGCAGAGGATGAAAGGGAAGAGGGAGAACCAATGAGAGAGTAGCTGTTAGGCATTTGGACGGGCACATGTCACTCTAATTTCACGGGAGGAAGAAGAATTAACCAAAGTCTCAGCCACCCACGGGGAACAAGTAGAGGTCCTGAACCAAAATTTTGCATTTGTGGTCAGCTCACAAAAAATGAGTTGAAAAATGGGGCTCAGGGCACAGCAATTCACAAACTGGAAGAGTAATAAAGGACAACTATCATCCAAAAATCTGTTGAGGGAAGGCAACGAGGTGGACATGAAATCGAGGCAGAATAGCAGGAAACAGATTTCAAGAGGTATGTTGGAATCGCCTTTAAAGCACCAGAAGTGGGGCACAACTTCGACAATGATGCACTTGGCCAAAAAGGGCGTTTGCATTTTCTGCTGAATATTTTCAGGAGAAAATGCATACGACCTTTTTGGCCAAGCAAGCAAGCAGGCAATGCAAATCTGCACTACAAAGAAGTATCACTTCCCACCAGTCAAAAGGGACATCCGCAAAATGTGTAAAAACCAGAAAGGCAAGACAGGCCCTGGAGAACAGGGAGCATTGTTATGCTGATGGGCAGGATGTAAATTGCCAACTGCCTCTCTGGTGGAGTGAATTGTGTTCCCTAAAACAAGTAAACAACAGAGCTACAGAGCCAAGGGCACTTCCAGTCTAAGGAATATACCTTGGGAAAACTGAAAATCAATAAGACAGAGCCACCCCAACGTTTAGGGCTGCACTGCTTACAAGAACCTCAACATGGGTACACCTTCAATATCCCAGGAAATATAAAAATGGTTCAAAAAATTGTGGTACTTACGTACGATGGAATATCCCTCAGCCATGAAATCAATGTCATAAGACCAGTAGCAGCAAAATGAGTGGAATGAGGTTCGATGATTCTAAGTGAAATAAGTCACACAGAAAAAGCAAGTTATCATAAGATATCACTTACGAAGATCCTGTAAACATGGCTACACTTGAACTGAGCTAGGAAAGAGAACAGAGTCTCACATTTGGAAAACACTCTTATGCCTGCTTAAGGGGGAAGGAGAGGTGGGTTGATGCATAAAACCAGAGTTTGATATAAGCACAGGTACCGTTCCAAAAACCAACTATGGAATAGACAAGACCTACACCTTCCACAGTGAAAGGGACTCAAAACCCCATATTTCCCGCAGAAGAATATATCTGACTAGTAAGAATCTTAAAACCTATGTATTGATATGTCTCTGTAAGGGAATCAAGTGTCTAGACTGGCATAAACATCGCAGCGAGAATCAGCTCAAACCCACTATAAAAAGGAATTTCAAAAACAAAACAAAAAAACAGGCAAATTCTTTCCAATTCCTTCAGGGTCTCTGATGAAACCTGGAATGACCCTATCTACAATGACAGCTGGATGTTACATAAGGCTGGACACGTGGCACTGAGAGGATTGGTGAGATTGGGTGAGCAAATGCAGACCCTTCAAAGCAATAATGCATGGCACACATTACATGCGTCCCAACTCTCCAAGTTGAAGGGGATATTACTACAAATATAACATGTACCGGAAACCTGGAGAATGGACACACTGTGAACAAGAAACGTTTCTAAAACTCAACTAATACTCCGTCTCCTGGTGCTCATGTTTGACACTGCAACTGCTTTACTATCAATCTCCCAACTTAGAGACAGCACATTTAACCCCCTTGTTGGCACACGTTGCCAATTTGGCACAGGATGAAAGGGAAGAGGGAGAACCAATGAGAGAGTAGCTGTTTGGCATTTGGACGGGCACATGTCACTCTAATTTCCCGGCAGGAAGAAGAATTAACCAAAGTCTCAGCCACCCACCGGGAACCCATATACGTCCTGAACCAAAATATTGGTCTTGCGTTCAGCTCACAAAAAACGAGTTGCAAAATGGGGCTCAGGGGCACAACAATTCACAAACTGGCAGAGTAATAAAGGACAACTATCATCCAAAAATCTGTTGAGGGAAGGCAGCGAGGCAGACTTGAAAGCTAGGCAGAATAGCAGGAAACAGATTTCAAGAGGTACGTTGGAATCGCCTTTAAAGCACAGGAAAAGGGGCACAACTTCGACAATGATGCACTTGGCCAAAAAGGGCGTATGCATTTTCTCCTGAATATATTTAGGAGAGAACTCATATGCCCGTTTTGGCCAAGCAAGCAAGCGGACAATGCAAATCTGCAATACAAAGAAGTATCTCTTCCCACCAGTACAAAAGGGACATCCACAAAATGTGTAAAAACCAGAAAGGCAAGACAGGCCCTGGAGAACAGGGAGCCTTGTTATGCTGATGGGCGGGATGTAAATTGCCAACTGCCTCTCTGGAGGAGTGCATTGGGTCCCCTAAAACAAGTAAACAACAGATCTACAGAGCCAAGGGCACTTCCAGTCTAGGGAATATACCTAGGGAAAACTGAAAATCAATAAGACACAGCCACCTCAAAATTTAGGGCTGCACTGCTTACAAGAACCTCAACTTGGGTACACCTTAAATATCCCAGGAAATATAAAAATGGCTCAAAAAATTGTGGTACTTATGTACGATGGAATATCCGTCAGGCATGAAATCAATGTCATAAGACCAGTAGAAACAAAATGAGTGGATTCTGTTATGATGATTCTAAGTGAAATAAGACACACAGAAAAAGAAATTTATCATAAGATATCACTTATGAAGATCCTGTAACATGGCTACACTTGAATTGAGTTAGGAAAGAGAACAGAGTCTCACATTTAGAAAACACACTTATGCCTGCTAGAGTTGGAAGGAGAGCTGGGGTGATGCATAAAACCAGAGTTTGATATAAGCACAGGTACTGTTCCAAAAACCAACTATGGAATACAGAAGACCTACAAGTTCCTCACTGAAACGGACTCAAAACCCCATATTTCCGGCAGAGGAATATATCTGACTAGTAAGAATCTTAAAACCTATGTATTGATATGTCTCCGTAAGGGAATCAAGTGTTTCTAGACTGGCATAAACATGGCAGCGAGAATCAGCTCAAACCCACTATCAAAAGGAATTTCAAAAACAAAACAAAGAAAACAGGGAAATTCTTTACAATTCCTTCAGGGTCTCTGCTGAAACCTGGAATGACCCTATCTACAACGACCGCTGGATGTGGCATAAGGCTGGACACTTGGGACTGAGAGGATTGGTGAGATGGGTTGAGCAAATGCAGACCTTGTAAACCAATAATGCATGGCACCCATTCCATGGGTCCCAACTCTGTGGGTTGAAGGGAATATTAATACAGCTATAACATATACAGGAAACCTAGAGAATGGACACACTGTGAATACAAAAGGTTTCTAAAACTCAACGAATAGTCCCTCTCCTGGTGTTCCGGTTTGACTTTCCAACTGCTTTACTAACAATCTCCCAACTTGGAGAGACACCACTTTTAACCTCCTGGTACACACAGGTTGCCAATTTGGCAGAGGATGAAAGGAAAGGGGGAGAACCAATGACAGAGTAGCTGTTAGGCATTTAGACGGGCACATGTCACTCTAATTTCACGGGAGGAAGAAGAATTAACCAAAGTCTCAGCCACCCACGGGGAACAAGTAGAGGTCCTGAACCAAAATTTTGGACTTGCGGTCAGCTCACAAAAAATGAGTTGAAAAATGGGGCTCAGGGCACAGCAATTCACAAACTGGAAGAGTAATAAAGGACAACTATCATCCAAAAATCTGTTGAGGGAAGGCATCGAGGCGGAGTTGAAATCGAGGCAGAATAGCAGGAAACAGATTTCAAGAGGTATGTTGGAATCGCCTTTAAAGCACAAGAAGTGGGGCACAACTTCGACAATGATGCACTTGGCGAAAAAGGGCGTTTGCATTTTCTGCTGAATATTTTCAGGAGAAAATGAATACGACATTTTTGGCCAAGCAAGCAAGCATGCAATGCAAATCTGCACTACAAAGAAGTATCACTTCCCACCGGTCAAAAGGGACATCCGCAAAATGTGTAAAAACCAGAAAGGCAAGACAGGCCCTGGAGAACAGGGAGCATTGTTATGCTGATGGGCAGGATGTAAATTGCCAACTGCCTCTCTGGTGGAGTGAATTGTGTTCCCTAAAACAAGTAAACAACAGAGCTACAGAGCCAAGGGCACTTCCAGTCTAGGGAATATACCTTGGGAAAACTGAAAATCAATAAGACAGAGCCACCCCAACGTTTAGGGCTGCACTGCTTACAAGAACCTCAACATGGGTACACCTTAAATATCCCAGGAAATATAAAAATGGTTCAAAAAATTGTGGTACTTACGTACGATGGAATATCCCTCAGCCATGAAATCAATGTCATAAGACCAGTAGCAGCAAAATGAGTGGAATGAGGTTCGATGATTCTAAGTGAAATAAGTCACACAGAAAAAGCAAGTTATCATAAGATATCACATACGAAGATCCTGTAAACATGGCTACATTTGAACTGAGCTAGGAAAGAGAACAGAGTCTCACATTTGGAAAACACTCTTATGCCTGCTTAAGGGGGAAGGAGAGGTGGGGTGATGCATAAAACCAGAGTTTGATATAAGCACAGGTACCGTTCCAAAAACCAACTATGGAATAGACAAGACCTACACCTTCCACAGTGAAAGGGACTCAAAACCCCATATTTCCCGCAGAAGAATATATCTGACTAGTAAGAATCTTAAAACCTATGTATTGATATGTCTCTGTAAGGGAATCAAGTGTCTAGACTGGCATAAACATGGCAGCGAGAATCAGCTGAAATCCACTATCAAAAGGAATTTCACAAACAAAACAAAAAAACAGGCAAATGCTTTACAATTCCTTCAGGGTCTCTGATGAAATCTGGAATGACCCTATCTACAACGACCACTGGATGTGGCATAAGGCTGGACACTTGGGACTTAGAGGATTGGTGAGATTGGGTGAGCAAATGCAGACCTTGTAAACCAATAATGCATGGCACCCATTCCATGGGTCCCAACTCTGCGGGTTGAAGGGAATATTAATACAGCTATAACATGTACAGGAAACCTAGAGAATGGACACACTGTGAATACAAAAGGTTTCTAAAACTCAACGAATAGTCCCTCTCCTGGTGTTCCGGTTTGACTTTCCCACTGCTTTACTATCAATCTCCCAAATTGGAGAGACACCCCTTTTAACCTCCTGGTACACACACGTTGCCAATTTGGCAGAGGATGAAAGGAAAGGGGGAGAACCAATGACAGAGTAGCTGTTAGGCATTTAGACGGGCATATGTCACTCTAATTTCACGGTAGGAAGAAGAATTAACCAAATTCTCAGCCTCCCACGGGGAACAAGTAGAGGTCCTGAACCAAAATTTTGGACGTGCGGTCAGCTCACAAAAAATAAGTTGAAAAATGGGGCTCAGGGCACAGCAATTCACAAACTGGAAGAGTAATAAAGGACAACTATCATCCAAAAATCTGTTGAGGGAAGGGAACGAGGCGGAGTTGAAATCGAGGCAGAATAGCAGGAAACAGATTTCAACAGGTACGTTGGAATCACCTTTAAAGCACAGGAAGAGTGGAACAACTTCGACAATGATGCACTTGGCCAAAAAGGGCGTATGCGTTTTCTCTTGAATATATTCAGGAGAAAACGCATACGCCCTTTTTGGCCAAGCAAGCAAGCGGGCAATGCAAATCTGCACTACAAAGAAGTGTCACTTCCCACCGGTCAAAAGGGACATCCGCAAAATGTGTAAAAACCAGAAAGGCAAGACAGGCCGTGGAGAACAGGGAGCCTTTTTATGCTGATGGGCGGGATGTAAATTGCCAACTGCCTCTATGGAGGAGTGCATTGTGTTCCCTAAAACAAGTAAACAACAGAGCTACAGAGCCAAGGGCACTACCAGTCTAGGGAATATACCTTGGGAAAACTGAAAATCAATAAGACAGAGCCACCCCAAAATTTACGGCTGCACTGCTCACAATAACCTCAACTTCGGTACACCTTAAATATCCCAGGAAATATAAAAATGGTTCAAAAAATTGTGGTACTTACGTATGATGGAATATCCCTCAGCCATGAAAACAATGTCATAAGACCAGTAGCAACAAAATGAGTGGATTCTGTTATGATGATTCTAAGTGAAATAAGACACACAGAAAAAGAAATTTATCATAAGATATCACTTATGAAGAACCTGTAAACATGGCTACACTTGAACTTAGCTAGGAAAGAGAACAGAGTCTCACATTTGGAAAACACTCTTATGCATGCTTAAGGGGGAAGGAGAGGTGGGGTGATGCATAAAACCAGAGTTTCATATAAGCACACCTACCGTTCCGAAAACCAACTATGGAATAGACAAGACCTACACATTCCTCAGTGAAAGGGACTGAAAAGCCCATATTTCCCGCAGAAGAATATATCTGACTAGTAAGAATCTTAAAACCTATGTATTGATATGTCTCTGTAAGGGAATCAAGTGTGTCTAGACTGGCATAAACTTGGCAGCGAGAATCAGCTGAAACCCACTATCAAAAGGAATTTCACAAACAAACCAAAAAAACAGGGAAATTCTTTACAATTCCTTCAGGGTCTCTGATGAAACCTGGAATGACCCTATCTACAACGACAGCTGGATGTGGCATAATGCTGGACACTTGGGACTGAGAGGATTGGTGAGATTGGGTGAGCAAATGCAGACCTTGTAAACCAATAATGCATGGCACCCATTCCATGGGTCCCAACTCTGCGGGTTGAAGGGAATACTAATACAGCTATAACATGTACAGGAAACCTAGAGAACGGACACACTGTGAATACAAAAGGTTTCTAAAACTCAACGAATAGTCCCTCTCCTGGTGCTCCGGTTTGACTTTCCATCTGCTTTACTATCAACCTCCCAACTTGGAGAGACAGACCCTTTAACCTCCTTGTTCACACAGGTTGCCAATTTGGCAGAGGATGAAAGGGAATAGGGAGAACCAATGAGAGAGTAGCTGTTAGGCATTTGGACGGGCACATATCACTGTATTTTCCCGGCAGGAAGAAGAATTAACCAAAGTCTCAGCCCCACACAGGGAACCAGCATAGGTCCTGAACCAAAATTTTGGACTTGCGGTGAGCTCACCAAAAACGAGTTGAAAAATGGAGCTCAGGGGCACAGCCATTCACAAACTGGCCGAGTAATAAAGGACAACTATCGTCCAAAAATCTGTTGAGGGAAGGCAACGAGGCGGACTTGAAAGCGAGGCAGAATAGCAGGAAACAGATTTCAAGAGGTACGTTGGAATCGCCTTTAAAGCACAGGAAGAGGGGCACAACTTCGACAATGATGCACTTGGCCAAAAAGGGCATATGCGTTTTCTCCTGAATATATTCAGGAGAAAACGCATATGCCCTTTTCGGCCAAGCAAGCAAGCGGGCAATGCAAATCTGCACTACAAAGAAGTATCATTTCCCACCTGTCAAAAGGGACATCCACAAAATGTGTAAAAACCAGAAAGGCAAGACAGGCCCTGGAGAACAGGGTGCCTTGTTATGCTGATGGGCGGGATGTAAATTGCCAACTGCCTCGCTGGAAGACTGCATTGTGTTCCCTAAAACAAGTAAAGAACAGAGCTACAGAGCCAAGGGCACTTCCAGTCTAGGGAATATACCTTGGGAAAACTGAAAATCAATAAGACAGAGCCACCCCAAAATTCAGGGCTGCACTGCTTACAAGGACCTCAACTTGGGTACACCTTAAATATCCCAGGAAATATAAAAATGGTTCAAAAAATTGTGGTACGTACGTACGATGGAATATCCCTCAGCCATGAAATCAATGTCATAAGACCAGTAGCAGCAAAATGGGTGGATTCAGGTACGATGATTCTAAGTGAAATAAGTCACACAGAAAAAGAAACTTATCATAAGATATCACTTATGAAGATCCTGTAAACATGGCTACACTTGAACTGAGTTAGGAAAGAGAACAGTGTCTCACATTTAGAAAAAACTCTTATGCCTGCTTAAGGCGGAAGGAGAGGTGGGGTGATGCATAAAACCAGAGTTTGTTATAAGCACAGCTACCGTTCCAAAAACCAACTATGGAATAGACAAGACCTACACCTTCTTCAGTGAAAGGGACTCAAAACCCCATATTTCCCGCAGAGGAATATATCTGACTAGTAAGAATCTTAAAACCTATGTATTGATATGTCTCCGTAAGGGAATCAAGTGTGTCTAGACTGGCATAAACATGGCAGCGAGAATCAGCTCAAACCCACTATAAAAAGGAATTTCAAAAACAAAACAAAAAAACTGGGAAATTCTTTACAATTCCTTCAGGGTCAATGATGAAACCTGGAATGACCCTATCTACAACGACAGCTGGATGTGGCATAAGGAGGGACACTTGGGACTGAGTCGATTGGTGAGATTGGGTGAGCAAATGCAGACCCTTTAAATCACAAATGCCTGGCACCCATTCCATGGGTCCCAACTCTCCAGGTTGAAGGGAATATTACTACAGCTATAACATGTACGGGAAACCTAGAGAACGGACACATTGTGAATAGAAAGGTTTCTAAAACTCAACGAATAGTCCCTCTCCTGGTGCTCCCGTTTTACTTTCCATCTGCTTTACTATCAACCTCCCAACTTGGAGAGACAGCCCCTTTAACCTCCTGGTTCGCACAGGTTGCCAATTTGGCAGAGGATGAAAGGGAAGAGGGAGAACCAATGAGAGAGTAGCTGTTAGGCATTTGGACGGGCACATATCAGTCTAATGTCCCGGCAGGAAGAAGAATTAACCAAAGTCTCAGCCACCCACCAGGAAACAGCATAGTTCCTGAAACAAAATTTTGGACATGCGGTCAGCTCACAAAAAACGAGTTGAAAAATGGAGCTCAGGGGCACAGCAATTCACAAACTGGCAGAGTAATAAAGGACAACTATCGTCCAAAAATCTGTTGAGGGAAGGCAACGAGGCGGAGTTGAAAGCGAGACACAATAGCAGGAAACAGAATTCAAGAGGTACGTTGGAATCGCCTTTAAAGCACAGGAAGAGGGGCACAACTTCGACAATGATGCACTTGGCCAAAAAGGGCGTATGCGTTTTCTCTTGAATATGTTCATGAGAAAACGCATACACCCATTTTGGCCAAGCAAGGAAGGGGGCAATGCCAATCTGCACTACAAAGAAGTATCACTTCCCACAGGTCAAAAAGGACATCCACAAAATACGTAAAAACCAGAAAGGCAAGACAGGCCCTGGAGAACAGGGAGCCTTGTTATGCTGATGGGCGGGATGTAAATTGCCAACTGCCTCTCTGGAGGAGTGCATTGTGTACCCTAAAACAAGTAAACAACAGAGCTACAGAGCCAAGGGCACTTCCAGTCTAGGGAATATACCTTGGGAAAACTGAAAATCAATAAGACAGAGCCACCCCAAAATTTAGGACTGTACTGCTTACAAGGACCTCAACTTGGGTACACCTTAAATATCCCAGGAAATATAAAAATGGTTCAAAAAATTGTGGTATTTACGTATGATGGAATATCCATCAGCCATGAAATCAATGTCATAAGACCAGTAGCAGCAAAATGGGTTGATTCAGGTACGATAATTCTAAGTGAAATAAGTCACACAGAAAAAGAAACTTATCATAAGATATCACTTATGAAGATCCTGTAAACATGGCTACACTTGAACTGAGTTAGGAAAGAGAACAAAGTCTCAAATTTAGAAAATTCTCTTATGCCTGCTTAAGGGGGAAGGAGAGGTGGGGTGATGAATAAAACCAGAGTTTGATATAAGCACAGGTACCGTTCCAAAAACCAACTATGGAATAGACAAGACCTACACCTTCCTCAGTGAAAGGGACTCAAAACACCATATTTCCCGCAGAGGAATATATCTGACTAGTAAGAATCTTAAAACCTATGTATTGATATGTCTCCATAAGGGAATCAAGTGTGTCTAGACTGGCATAATCATGGCGGCGAGAATCACCTCAAACCCACTATAAAAAGGAATTTCAAAAACAAAACAAAAAACTGGGAAATTCTTTACAATTCCTTCAGGGTTTCTGATGAAAGCTGGAATGACCATATCTACAACGACAGCTGGATGTGGCATAAGGAGGGACACTTGGGACTGAGACGATTGGTGAGATAGGGTGAGCAAATGCAGACCCTTTAAAGCACAAATGCCTGGCACCCATTCCATGGGTCCGAACTCTCCAGGTTGAAGGGAATATTACTACAGCTATAACATGTACGGGAAACCTAGAAAACTGACACACTTTGAATACGAAAGGTTTCTAAAACTCAACGAATAGTCCCTCTCCTGGTGCTCCGGTTTGACTTTCCATCTGCTTTACTATCCACCTCCCAACTTGGAGAGACAGCCCCTTTAACCTCCTGGTTCGCACAGGTTGCCAATTTGGCAGAGGATGAAAGGGAAGAGGGAGAACCAATGAGAGAGTAGCTGTTAGGCATTTGGACGGGCACATATCACTGTAATTTCCCGGCAGGAAGAAGAATTAACCAAAGTCTCAGCCACCCACCGGGAACCAGCATAAGTCCTGAACCATAATTTTGAACTTGCGGTCAGCTCACAAAAAACGAGTTGAAAAATGGTGCTCAAGGGCAGAGCAATTCACAAACTGGCAGAGTAATAAAGAACAACTGTCGTCCAAAAATCTGTTAAGGGAAGGCAAGGAGGCGGACTTGAAAGCGATGCAGAATAGCAGGAAACAGATTTCAAGAGGTACGTTGGAATCGCCTTTAAAGCACAGGAAGAGGGGCACAACTTCGACAATGATGCACTTGGCCAAAAACGGCGTATGTGTTTTCTCCTGAATATATTCAGGAGAAAACGCATAGGCCCTTTTTGGCCAAGCAAGCAAGCGGGTAATGCAAATCTGCACTACAAAGAAGTATCACTTCCCACCGGTCAAAAGGGACATCCACAAAATGTGTAAGAACAAGAAAGGCAAGACAGGCCCTGGAGAACAGGGAGCCTTGTTATGCTGATGGGCGGGATGTAAATTGCCAACTGCCTCTCTGGAGGAGTGCATTGTGTTCCATAAAACAAGTAAACAACAGAGCTACAGAGCCAAGGGCACTTCCAGTCTAGGGAATATACCTTGGGAAAACTGAAAATCAATAAGACAGAGCCACTCCAAAACTTAGGGCTGCACTGCTTACAAGGACCTCAACTTGGGTACACCTGAAATATCCCAGGAAATATAAAAACGGTTCAAAAAATTGTGGTACTTACGTACGATGGAATATCCCACAGCCATGAAATCAATGTCATAAGACCAGTAGCAGCAAAATGGGTAGATTCAGGTACGATGATTCTAAGTGAAATAAGTCACACAGAAAAAGGAACTTATCATAAGATATCACTTATGAAGATCCTGTAAACATGGCTACACTTGAACTGAGTTAGGAAAGAGAACAGTGTCTCACATTTATTTTTTTTATTTTTATTTTTTTTTATTTTTTTTTTTTTCCTATAGGCAGCTCTTTAAGGTTTTACTACGGACTCCTCTTCTCCCTACCCTGACCTCCTCTCAAGCCCCTTGCCCATGGCTAAAGAGATGCTTAGCTTTCAATAACAGAATGGGTAGGAGCCACCAAGAAAGACAGTAGCAGCGCCAAATGGGACAACTTTGCCAAACTCCGCGCTGGCATTTCTTTTTGTAAGGCGTGAGGGGCAGCAATTGCGGGTTTTTTTATGGTGACACAGATGTATATTTTGATAACAGCAATTACAGGCTCAGTATTGTAAGGAGCATGGCAGGCCGCTGCCGGCTTGTAATGCGGAGAGAACTGAATTAAGGCAATTTTATAACAACAACAACAACAACCAGCTCTTAAAATTCCTCTAGCCTGAGTGTTTCAGGAACCCCCTACAAGAATTCAGTGCCTAGAAGCTCAGGGTACTCGGAAGTACTTCCTCTTCGGGGGGGCGGACCGTGGTCGCCGTTTCTCTCGGGCATTCTGGGAGGTGTCGTGTCTCACATTTAGAAAACACTCTTATGCCTGCTTAAGGGGGAAGGAGAGGTGGGGTGATGCATAAAACCAGAGTTTGATATAAGCACAGGTACCGTTCCAAAAACCAACTATGGAATAGACAAGACCTACACCTTCCTCAGGGAAAGGGACTCAAAACCCCATATTTCCTGCAGAGGAATATATCTGACTAGTAAGAATCTTAAAACGTATGTATTGATATGTCTCAATAAGGGAATCAAGTGTGTCAGACTGGCATAAACATGGCAGCGAGAATCAGCTCAAACCCACTATAAAAAGGAATTTCAAAAACAAAACAAAAAAACTGGGAAATTCTTTACAATTCCTTCAGGGTCTCTGATGAAAGCTGGAATGACCATATCTACAACGACAGCTGGATGTGGCATAAGGCTGGAAACTTGGGACTGAGAGGATTGGTGAGATTGGGTGAGCAAATGCAGACCCTTTAAAGCACAAATGCCTGGCACCCATTCCATGGGTCCCAAATCTCCAGGTTGAAGGGAATATTACTACAGCTATAACATGTACAGGAAACCTAGAGAACGGACACACTGTGAATACGAATGATTTCTAAAACTCAACGAATAGTCCCTATCCTGGTGCTCGGGTTTGACTTTCCATCTGCTTTACTATCAACCTCCAAACTTGGAGAGACAGCCCGTTTAACCTCCTGGTTCGCACAGGTTGCCAATTTGGCAGAGGATGAAAGGGAAGAGGGAGAACCAATGAGAGAGTAGCTGTTAGGCATTTGGACGGGCACATGTCACTATAATTTCCCGGCAGGAAGAAGAATTAACCAAAGTCTCAGCCACCCACCGGGAACCAGTATAGGTCCTGCACCAAAATTTTGGACTTGCGGTCAGCTCACCAAAAACGAGTTGAAAAATGGAGCTCAGGGGCACAGCAATTCACAAACAGGCCGAGTAATAAAGGACAACTATCGTCCAAAAATCTGTTGAGGAAAGGCAACGAGGCAGATTGAAAGTGAGGCAGAATAGCCGGAAACAGGTTTCAAGAGGTACGTTGGAATCGCCTTTAAAGCACAGGAATAGGGGCACAACTTCGACAATGATGCACTTGGCCAAAAAGGGCGTATGCGTTTTCTCCTGAATATATTCAGGAGAAAACGCATACGCCCTTTTTGGCCAAGCAAGCAAGCGGGCAATGAAAATCTGCACTAAAAAGATGTATCACTTCCCACCGGTCAAAAGGGACAACCACAAAATGTGTAAAAACTAGAAAGGCAAGACAGGCCATGGAGAACAGGGAGCCTTGTTATGCTGATGGGCGGGATGTAAATTGCCAACTGCCTCTCTGGAGGAGTGCATTGTGTTCTCTAAAACCAGTAAAGAACAGAGCTACAGAGGCAAGTGCACTTCCAGTCTAGGGAATATACCTTGGGAAAACTGAAAATCAATAAGACAGAGCCACCCCGAAATTTAGGGCTGCACTGCTTACAAGGACCTCAACTTGGGTACACATTAAATATCACGGGAAATATAAAAATGGTTCAAAAAATTGTGGTACTTACGTACGATGGAATATCCCTCAGCCATGAAATCAATGTCATAAGACCAGTAGCAGCAAAATGGGTGGTTTCAGGTACGATGATTCTAAGTGAAATAAGTCACACAGAGAAAGAAACTTATCATAAGATATCACTTATGAAGATTCTGTAAACATGGCTACACTTGAACTGAGTTAGGAAAGAGAACAGTGTCTCACATTTAGAAAACACTCTTATGCCTGCTTAAGGGGGAAGGAGAGGTGGGGTGATGCATAAAACCAGAGTTTGATATAAGCACAGGTACCGTTCCAAAAACCAACTATGGAATAGACAAGACCTACACCTTCCTCAGTGAAAGGGTCTCAAAACCCCATATTTCCTGCAGAGAAATATATCTGACTAGTAAGAATCTTAAAACCTATGTATTGATATGTCTCCGTAAGGGAATCAAGTGTGTCTAGACTGGCATAAACATGGCAGCGAGAATCAGCTCAAACCCATTATAAAAAGGAATTTCAAAAACAAAACGAAAAAACTGCATAATTCTTTAAAATTCCTTCATGGTCTCTGATGAAACCTGGAATGACCATATGTTCAATGACAGCTGGATGTGGCATAAGGAGGGACACTTGACACTGAGACGATTGGTGAGATTGGGTGAGCAAATGCAGACCCTTTAAAGCACAAATGCCTGGCACCCATTCCATGGTTCCCAACTCTCCAGGTTAGAGGGAATATTACTACAGTTATAACATGTAAGGGAAACCTAGAGAACGGACACACTGTGAATATGAAAGGTTTCTAAAACTCAACGAATAGTCCCTCTCCTGGAGCCCCGGTTTGACTTTCCATATGCTTTACTATCAACCTCCCAACTTGGAGAGACAGCCCCTTTAACCACCTGGTTTCCACGGGTTGCCAATTTGGCAGAGGATGAAAGGGAAGAGGGAGAAACAATGAGAGAGTAGCTGTTAGGCGTTTGCCCGGGCACATATCACTGTAGTTTCCCCGCCGGAAGAAGAATTAACCAAGGTGTCAGCCAACCACCGGGAACCAGTATAGGTCCTGAACCAAAATTTTGGGCTTGCGGTCAGCTCACAAAAAACGAGTTGAAAAATGGAGCTCAGGGGCACAGCAATTCACAAACTGACCGAGTAATAAAGGACAACTATCGTCCAAAAATCTGTTGAGGGTAGGCAACGAGGCGGACTTGAAAACGAGGCAGAATAGCAGGAAACAGATTTCAAGAGGTACGTTGGAATCGACTTTAAGGCACAGGAAGAGGGGCACAACTTCGACAATGATGCACTTGGCCAAAAAGGGCGTATGCGATTTATCCTGAATATATTCAGGAGAAAACGCATACGCCATTTTTGGCCAAGCAGGCAAGCGGACAATGCAAATCTGCACTACAAAGAAGTATCACTTCCCACCGGTCAAAAGGGACATCCACAAAATGTGTAAAAACCAGAAAGGCAAGACAGGCCCTGGAGAACAGGAAGCCTTGTTATGATGATGGGCAGGATGTAAATTGCCAACTGCCCCTCTGGAGGAGTTCATTGCATTCCCTAAAACAAGGAAAAGAACAGAGCTACAGAGCCAACGGCACTTCCAGTCTAGGGAATATACCTTGAGTAAACTGAAAATCAATAAGACAGAGCCACCCCAAAATTTAGCGCTGCACTGCTTACAAGGACCTCAACTTGGGTACACCTTAAATATCCCAGGAAATATAAAAATGGTTCAAAAAATTGTGGTACTTACGTACGATGGAATATACCTCATCCATGAAATCAATGTCATAAGACCAGTAGCAGCAAAATGGGTGGATTCAGGTAAGATGATTCTAAGTGAAATAAGTCACACAGAAAAAGAAACTTATCATAAGATATCACTTATGAAGATCCTGTAAACATGGCTACACTTGAACTGAGTTAGGAAAGAGAACAGTGTCTCACATTTAGAAAACACTCTTATGGCTGCTTAAGGGGGAAGGAGAGGAGGGGAGATGCATAAAACCAGAGTTTGATATAAGCAGAGGTACCGTTCCAAAAACCAACTATGGAATAGACAAGACCTACACCTTCCTCAGTGAAAGGGACTCAAAACCCCATATTTCCCACAGAAGAATATATCTGACTAGTAAGAATCTTAAAACCTATGTATTGATATGTCTCTGTAAGGGAATCAAGTGATTTTACACTGGCATAAACATGGCAGCGAGAATCCGCTCAAACCCACTATAAAAAGGAATTTCAAAAACAAAACAAAAAAACTGGGAAATTCTTTACAATTCCTTCAGGGTCTCTGATGAAACCTGGAAAGACGCAATCTACAACGACAGCTGGATGTGGCATAAGGCTGGACACTTGGGACTGAGAGGATTGGTGAGATTGGGTGAGCAAATGCAGACCCTTTAAAGCAATAATGCATGGCACCAATGCCATGGGTCCCAACTCTCCAGGTTGAAGGGAATATTACTACAGTTATAACATGTACGAGAAATCTAGAGAACGGACACACTGTGAATATGAAAGGTTTCTAAAACTCAACGGATAATCTCTCTCCTGGTGCTCCGGTTTGACTGTCCATGCGTTTACTTTCAATCTCCCATCTTGGAGAGACAGCCCCTTTAACCTCCTGGTTCACACAGGTTTCCAATTTGGCAGAGGATGAAAGGGAAGAGGGAGAACCAATGAGAGAGTAGCTGTTAGGCATTTGGACGGGCACATATCACTCTAACTTCCCAGCAGGAGGAAGAATTAACCAAAGTCTCAGCCACCCACCGGGAACCAGAATAGGTCCTGGACCAAAATTTTGGACTTGCGGTCAGCTCACCAAAAACGAGTTGAAAAATGGAGCTCAGCGGCACAGCAATTCACAAACTGGCCGAGTAATAAAGGACAACTATCGTCCAAAAATCTGTTGAGGGAAGACAACGAGGCGGACTTGAAAGCGAGGCAGAATAGCAGGAAACAGATTTCAAGAGGTACGTTGGAATCGCCTTTAAAGCACAGGAAGAGGGGCACAACTTCGACAATGATGCACTTGGCCAAAAAGGGCGTATGCATTTTCTCCTGAATATATTCAGGAGAAAACGCATACGCCCTTTTTGGCCAAGCAAGCAAGCGGGCAATGCAAATCTGCACTACAAAGAAGTATCACTTCCCACCGGTCAAAAGGGACATCCACAATATGTGTGAAAATCAGAAAGGCAAGACAGGCCCTGGAGAACAGGGAGCCTTGTTATGCTGATGGGCGGGATGTAAATTGCCAACTGCCTCTCTGGAGGAGTGCATTCTGTTCCCTAAAACAAGTAAAGAACAGAGCTACAGAGCCAAGGGCACTACCAGTCTAGGGAATATACCTTGGGAAAACTGAAAATCAATAAGACAGAGCCACCCCAAAATTTAGGGCTGCACTGCATACAAGGACCTCAACTTGGATACACCTTAAGTATCCCAGAAAATATAAACATGGTTCAAAAAATTGTGGTACTTACGTACGATGGAATATCCCTCAGCCATGAAATCAATGTCATAAGACCAGTAGCAGCAAAATGGGTGGATTCAGGTACGATGATTCTAAGTGAAATAAGTCACACAGAAAAAGAAACTTATCATAAGATATCACTTATGAAGATCCTGTAAACATGGCTACACTTGAACTGAGTTAGGAAAGAGAACAGTGTCTCACATTTAGAAAACACTCTTATACCTGCTTAAGGGGGAAGGAGAGGTGGGGTGATGCATAAAACCAGAGTTTGATATAAGCACAGGTACCGTTCCAAAAACCAACTATGGAATAGACAAGACCTACACCGTCCTCAGTGATAGGGACTCAAAACCCCATATTTCCCGCAGAGGAAAATATCTGACTAGTAAGAATCTTAAAACCTATGTATTGATATGTCTCCGTAAGGGAATCAAGTGTGTCTAGACTGGCATAAACATGGCAGCGAGAATCAGCTCAAACCCACTATAAAAAGGAATTTCAAAAACAAAACAAAAAAACTGGGAAATTCTTTACAATTCCTTCAGGGTCTCTGATGAAAGCTGGAATGACCCTATCTACAACGACAGCTGGATGTGGCATAAGGAGGGACACTTGGGACTGAGACGATTGGTGAGATTGGGTGAGCAAATGCAGACCCTTTAAAGCAATAATGCATGGCACCCATTCCATGGGTCCGAACTCTCCAGGTTGAAGGGAATATTACTACAGCTATAACATGTGCGGGAAACCTAGAGAACGGACACACTGTGAATACGGAAGGTTTCTAAAACTCAACGAATAGTGCCTCTGCTGGTGCTCCGGTTTGACTTTCCGTCTGCTTTACTATCAACCTCCCAACTTGGAGAGACAGCCCCTTTAACCTCTTGGTTCGCACAGGTTGCCAATTTGGCAGAGGATGAAAGGGAAGAGGGAGAACCAATGAGAGAGTAGCTGTTAGGCATTTGGACGGGCACATATCACTGTAATTTCCCGGCAGGAAGAAGAATTAACCAAATTCTCAGCCACCCACCGGGAACCAGTATAGGTCCTGAACCAAAATTTTGGACTTGCGGTCAGCTCACCAAAAACGAGTTGAAAAATGGAGCTCAGGGGCACAGCAATTCACAAACTGGCCGAGTAATAAAGGACAACTATCGTCCAAAAATCTGTTGAGGGAAGGCAACGAGGCGGACTTGAAAGCGAGGCAGAATAGCAGGAAACAGATTTCAAGAGGTACGTTGGAATCGCCTTTAAAGCACAGGAAGAGGGGCACAACTTCGACAATGATGCACTTGGCCAAAAAGGGCGTATGCGTTTTTCTCCTGAATATATTCAGGAGAAAACGCATACGCCCTTTTTGGCCAAGCAAGCAAGCGGGCAATGCAAATCTGCACTACAAAGAAGTATCACTTCCCACCGGTCAAAAGGGACATCCACAAAATGTGTAAGAACAAGAAAGGCAAGACAGGCCCTGGAGAACAGGGAGCCTTGTTATGCTGATGGGCGGGATGTAAATTGCCAACTGCCTCTCTGGAGGAGTGCATTCTGTTCCCTAAAACAAGTAAAGAACAGAGCTACAGAGCCAAGGGCACTACCAGTCTAGGGAATATACCTTGGGAAAACTGAAAATCAATAAGACAGAGCCACCCCAAAATTTAGGGCTGCACTGCATACAAGGACCTCAACTTGGATACACCTTAAGTATCCCAGAAAATATAAACATGGTTCAAAAAATTGTGGTACTTACGTACGATGGAATATCCCTCAGCCATGAAATCAATGTCATAAGACCAGTAGCAGCAAAATGGGTGGATTCAGGTACGATGATTCTAAGTGAAATAAGTCACACAGAAAAAGAAACTTATCATAAGATATCACTTATGAAGATCCTGTAAACATGGCTACACTTGAACTGAGTTAGGAAAGAGAACAGTGTCTCACATTTAGAAAACACTCTTATACCTGCTTAAGGGGGAAGGAGAGGTGGGGTGATGCATAAAACCAGAGTTTGATATAAGCACAGGTACCGTTCCAAAAACCAACTATGGAATAGACAAGACCTACACCGTCCTCAGTGAAAGACACTCAAAATCCCATATTTCCCGCAGAGGAAAATATCTGACTAGTAAGAATCTTAAAACCTATGTATTGATATGTCTCCGTAAGGGAATCAAGTGTGTCTAGACTGGCATAAACATGGCAGCGAGAATCAGCTCAAACCCACTATAAAAAGGAATTTCAAAAACAAAACAAAAAAACTGGGAAATTCTTTACAATTCCTTCAGGGTCTCTGATGAAAGCTGGAATGACCCTATCTACAACGACAGCTGGATGTGGCATAAGGAGGGACACTTGGGACTGAGACGATTGGTGAGATTGGGTGAGCAAATGCAGACCCTTTAAAGCAATAATGCATGGCACCCATTCCATGGGTCCGAACTCTCCAGGTTGAAGGGAATATTACTACAGCTATAACATGTGCGGGAAACCTAGAGAACGGACACACTGTGAATACGAAAGGTTTCTAAAACTCAACGAATAGTCCCTTTCGTGGTGCTCCGGTTGGACTTTCCGTCTGCTTTACTATCAACCTCCCAACTTGGAGAGACAGCCCCTTTAACCTCTTGGTTCGCACAGGTTGCCAATTTGGCAGAGGATGAAAGGGAAGAGGGAGAACCAATGAGAGAGTAGCTGTTAGGCATTTGGACGGGCACATATCACTGTAATTTCCCGGCAGGAAGAAGAATTAACCAAATTCTCAGCCACCCACCGGGAACCAGTATAGGTCCTAAACCAAAATTTTGGACTTGCGGTCAGCTCACCAAAAACGAGTTGAAAAATGGAGCTCAGGGGCACAGCAATTCACAAACTGGCCGAGTAATAAAGGACAACTATCGTCCAAAAATCTGTTGAGGGAAGGCAACGAGGCGGACTTGAAAGCGAGGCAGAATAGCAGGAAACAGATTTCAAGAGGTACGTTGGAATCGCCTTTAAAGCACAGGAAGAGGGGCACAACTTCGACAATGATGCACTTGGCCAAAAAGGGCGTATGCGTTTTCTCCTGAATATATTCAGGAGAAAACGCATACGCCCTTTTTGGCCAAGCAAGCAAGCGGGCAATGCAAATCTGCACTACAAAGAAGTATCACTTCCCACCGGTCAAAAGGGACATCCACAATATGTGTAAGAACAAGAAAGGCAAGACAGGCCCTGGAGAACAGGGAGCCTTGTTATGCTGATGGGCGGGATGTAAATTGCCAACTGCCTCTCTGGAGGAGTGCATTCTGTTCCCTAAAACAAGTAAAGAACAGAGCTACAGAGCCAAGGGCACTACCAGTCTAGGGAATATACCTTGGGAAAACTGAAAATCAATAAGACAGAGCCACCCCAAAATTTAGGGCTGCACTGCATACAAGGACCTCAACTTGGATACACCTTAAGTATCCCAGAAAATATAAACATGGTTCAAAAAATTGTGGTACTTACGTACGATGGAATATCCCTCAGCCATGAAATCAATGTCATAAGACCAGTAGCAGCAAAATGGGTGGATTCAGGTACGATGATTCTAAGTGAAATAAGTCACACAGAAAAAGAAACTTATCATAAGATATCACTTATGAAGATCCTGTAAACATGGCTACACTTGAACTGAGTTAGGAAAGAGAACAGTGTCTCACATTTAGAAAACACTCTTATACCTGCTTAAGGGGGAAGGAGAGGTGGGGTGATGCATAAAACCAGAGTTTGATATAAGCACAGGTACCGTTCCAAAAACCAACTATGGAATAGACAAGACCTACACCGTCCTCAGCGAAAGGGACTCAAAACCCCATATTTCCCGCAGAGGAAAATATCTGACTAGTAAGAATTTTAAAACCTTTGTATTGATATGTCTCCATAAGGGAATCAAGTGTGTATAGACTGGCATAAACATGGCAGCGAGAATCAGCTCAAACCCACTATAAAAAGGAATTTCAAAAACAAAACAAAAAAACTGGGAAATTCTTTGCAATTCCTTCAGGGTCTCTGATGAAGGCTGGAATGACCCTATCTACAACGACAGCTGGATGTGGCATAAGGAGGGACACTTGGGACTGAGATGATTGGTGAGATTGGGTGAGCAAATGCAGACCCTTTAAAGCAATAATGCATGGCACCCATTCCATGGGTCCGAACTCTCCAGGTTGAAGGGAATATTACTACAGCTATAACATGTGCGGGAAACCTAGAGAACGGACACACTGTGAATACGAAAGGTTTCTAAAACTCAACGCATAGTCCCTCTCCTGGTGCTCCGGTTTGACTTTCCGTCTGCTTTACTATCAACCTCCCAACTTGGAGAGACAGCCCCTTTAACCTCTTGGTTCGCACAGGTTGCCAATTTGGCAGAGGATGAAAGGGAAGAGGGAGAACCAATGAGAGAGTAGCTGTTAGGCATTTGGACGGGCGCATATCACTGTAATTTCCCGGCAGGAAGAAGAATTAACCAAATTCTCAGCCACCCACTGGGAACCAGTATAGGTTCTGAACCAAAATTTTGGACTTGCGGTCAGCTCACCAAAAACGAGTTGAAAAATGGAGCTCAGGGGCACAGCAATTCACAAACTGGCCGAGTAATAAATGACAACTATCGTCCAAAAATCTGTTGAGGGAAGGCAACGAGGCGGACTTGAAAGCGAGGCAGAATAGCAGGAAACAGATTTCAAGAGGTACGTTGGAATCGCCTTTAAAGCACAGGAAGAGGGGCACAACTTCGACAATGATGCACTTGGCCAAAAAGGGCGTATGCGTTTTCTCCTGAATATATTCAGGAGAAAACACATACGCCCTTTTTGGCCAAGCAAGCAAGCGGGCAATGCAAATCTGCACTACAAAGAAGTATCACTTCCCACTGGTCAAAAGGGACATCCACAAAATGTGTAAGAACAAGAAAGGCAAGACAGGCCCTGGAGAACAGGGAGCCTTGTTATGCTGATGGGCGGGATGTAAATTGCCAACTGCCTCTCTGGAGGAGTGCATTCTGTTCCCTAAAACAAGTAAAGAACAGAGCTACAGAGCCAAGGGCACTACCAGTCTAGGGAATATACCTTGGGAAAACTGAAAATCAATAAGACAGAGCCACCCCAAAATTTAGGGCTGCACTGCATACAAGGGCCTCAACTTGGATACACCTTAAGTATCCCAGAAAATATAAACATGGTTCAAAAAATTGTGGTACTTACGTACGATGGAATATCCCTCAGCCATGAAATCAATGTCATAAGACCAGTAGCAGCAAAATGGGTGGATTCAGGTACGATGATTCTAAGTGAAATAAGTCACACAGAAAAAGAAACTTATCATAAGATATCACTTATGATGATCCTGTAAACATGGCTACACTTGAACTGAGTTAGGAAAGAGAACAGTGTCTCACATTTAGAAAACACTCTTATACCTGCTTAAGGGGGAAGGAGAGGTGGGGTGATGCATAAAACCAGAGTTTGATATAAGCACAGGTACCGTTCCAAAAACCAACTATGGAATAGACAAGACCTACACCGTCCTCAGCGAAAGGGACTCAAAACCCCATATTTCCCGCAGAGGAAAATATCTGACTAGTAAGAATCTTAAAACCTATGTATTGATATGTCTCCGTAAGGGAATCAAGTGTGTCTAGACTGGCATAAACATGGCAGCGAGAATCAGCTCAAACCCACTATAAAAAGGAATTTCAAAAACAAAACAAAAAAACTGGGAAATTCTTTACAATTCCTTCAGGGTCTCTGATGAAGGCTGGAATGACCCTATCTACAACGACAGCTGGATGTGGCATAAGGAGGGACACTTGGGACTGAGACGATTGGTGAGATTGGGTGAGCAAATGCAGACCCTTTAAAGCAATAATGCATGGCACCCATTCCATGGGTCCGAACTCTCCAGGTTGAAGGGAATATTACTACAGCTATAACAAGTGCGGGAAACCTAGAGAACGGACACACTGTGAATACGAAAGGTTTCTAAAACTCAACGCATAGTCCCTCTCCTGGTGCTCCGGTTTGACTTTCCGTCTGCTTTACTATCAACCTCCCAACTTGGAGAGACAGCCCCTTTAACCTCTTGGTTCGCACAGGTTGCCAATTTGGCAGAGGATGAAAGGGAAGAGGGAGAACCAATGAGAGAGTAGCTGTTAGGCATTTGGACGGGCACATATCACTGTAATTTCCCGGCAGGAAGAAGAATTAACCAAATTCTCAGCCACCCACCGGGAACCAGTATAGGTCCTGAACCAAAATTTTGGACTTGCGGTCAGCTCACCAAAAACGAGTTGAAAAATGGAGCTCAGGGGCACAGCAATTCACAAACTGGCCGAGTAATAAAGGACAACTATCGTCCAAAAATCTGTTGAGGGAAGGCAACGAGGCGGACTTGAAAGCGAGGCAGAATAGCAGGAAACAGATTTCAAGAGGTACGTTGGAATCGCCTTTAAAGCACAGGAAGAGGGGCACAACTTCGACAATGATGCACTTGGCCAAAAAGGGCGTATGCGTTTTCTCCTGAATATATTCAGGAGAAAACGCATACGCCCTTTTTGGCCAAGCAAACAAGCGGGCAATGCAAATCTGCACTACAATGAAGTATCACTTCCCACAGGTCAAAAGGGACATCCACAAAATGTGTAAGAACAAGAAAGGCAAGACAGGCCCTGGAGAACAGGGAGCCTTGTTATGCTGATGGGCGGGATGTAAATCGCCAACTGCCTCTCTGGAGGAGTGCATTCTGTTCCCTAAAACAAGTAAAGCACAGAGCTACAGAGCCAAGGGCACTACCAGCCTAGGGAATATACCTTGGGAAAACTGAAAATCAATAAGACAGAGCCACCCCAAAATTTAGGGCTGCACTGCATACAAGGACCTCAACTTGGATACACCTTAAGTATCCCAGAAAATATAAACATGGTTCAAAAAATTGTGGTACTTACGTACGATGGAATATCCCTCAGCCATGAAATCAATGTCATAAGACCAGTAGCAGCAAAATGGGTGGATTCAGGTACGATGATTCTAAGTGAAATAAGTCACACAGAAAAAGAAACTTATCATAAGATATCACTTATGAAGATCCTGTAAACATGGCTACACTTGAACTGAGTTAGGAAAGAGAACAGTGTCTCACATTTAGAAAACACTCTTATACCTGCTTAAGGGGGAAGGAGAGGTGGGGTGATGAATAAAACCAGAGTTTGATATAAGCACAGGTACCGTTCCAAAAACCAACTATGGAATAGACAAGACCTACACCGTCCTCAGCGAAAGGGACTCAAAACCCCATATTTCCCGCAGAGGAAAATATCTGACTAGTAAGAATCTTAAAACCTATGTATTGATATGTCTCCGTAAGGGAATCAAGTGTGTCTAGACTGGCATAAACATGGCAGCGAGAATCAGCTCAAACCCACTATAAAAAGGAATTTCAAAAACAAAACAAAAAACTGGGAAATTCTTTACAATTCCTTCAGGGTCTCTGATGAAAGCTGGAATGACCCTATCTACAACGACAGCTGGATGTGGCATAAGGAGGGACACTTGGGACTGAGACGATTGGTGAGATTGGGTGAGCAAATGCAGACCCTTTAAAGCAATAATGCATGGCACCCATTCCATGGGTCCGAACTCTCCAGGTTGAAGGGAATATTACTACAGCTATAACATGTGCGGGAAACCTAGAGAACGGACACACTGTGAATACGAAAGGTTTCTAAAACTCAACGCATAGTCCCTCTCCTGGTGCTCCGGTTTGACTTTCCGTCTGCTTTACTATCAACCTCCCAACTTGGAGAGACAGCGCCTTTAACCTCTTGGTTCGCACAGGTTGCCAATTTGGCAGAGGATGAAAGGGAAGAGGGAGAACCAATGAGAGAGTAGCTGTTAGGCATTTGGACGGGCACATATCACTGTAATTTCCCGGCAGGAAGAAGAATTAACCAAATTCTCAGCCACCCACCGGGAACCAGTATAGGTCCTGAACCAAAATTTTGGACTTGCGGTCAGCTCACCAAAAACGAGTTGAAAAATGGAGCTCAGGGGCACAGCAATTCACAAACTGGCCGAGTAATAAAGGACAACTATCGTCCAAAAATCTGTTGAGGGAAGGCAACGAGGCGGACTTGAAAGCGAGGCAGAATAGCAGGAAACAGATTTCAAGAGGTACGTTGGAATCGCCTTTAAAGCACAGGAAGAGGGGCACAACTTCGACAATGATGCACTTGGCCAAAAAGGGCGTATGCGTTTTCTCCTGAATATATTCAGGAGAAAACGCATACGCCCTTTTTGGCCAAGCAAGCAAGCGGGCAATGCAAATCTGCACTACAAAGAAGTATCACTTCCCACCGGTCAAAAGGGACATCCACAAAATGTGTAAGAACAAGAAAGGCAAGACAGGCCCTGGAGAACAGGGAGCCTTGTTATGCTGATGGGCGGGATGTAAATTGCCAACTGCCTCCCTGGAGGAGTGCATTCTGTTCCCTAAAACAAGTAAAGAACAGAGCTACAGAGCCAAGGGCACTACCAGCCTAGGGAATATACCTTGGGAAAACTGAAAATCAATAAGACAGAGCCACCCCAAAATTTAGGGCTGCACTGCATACAAGGACCTCAACTTGGATACACCTTAAGTATCCCAGAAAATATAAACATGGTTCAAAAAATTGTGGTACTTACGTACGATGGAATATCCCTCAGCCATGAAATCAATGTCATAAGACCAGTAGCAGCAAAATGGGTGGATTCAGGTACGATGATTCTAAGTGAAATAAGTCACACAGAAAAAGAAACTTATCATAAGATATCACTTATGAAGATCCTGTAAACATGGCTACACTTGAACTGAGTTAGGAAAGAGAACAGTGTCTCACATTTAGAAAACACTCTTATACCTGCTTAAGGGGGAAGGAGAGGTGGGGTGATGAATAAAACCAGAGTTTGATATAAGCACAGGTACCGTTCCAAAAACCAACTATGGAATAGGCAAGACCTACACCGTCCTCAGCGAAAGGGACTCAAAACCCCATATTTCCCGCAGAGGAAAATATCTGACTAGTAAGAATCTTAAAACCTATGTATTGATATGTCTCCATAAGGGAATCAAGTGTGTCTAGACTGGCATAAACATGGCAGCGAGAATCAGCTCAAACCCACTATAAAAAGGAATTTCAAAAACAAAACAAAAAAACTGGGAAATTCTTTACAATTCCTTCAGGGTCTCTGATGAAAGCTGGAATGACCCTATCTACAACGACAGCTGGATGTGGCATAAGGAGGGACACTTGGGACTGAGACGGTTGGTGAGATTGGGTGAGCAAATGCAGACCCTTTAAAGCAATAATGCATGGCACCCATTCCATGGGTCCGAACTCTCCAGGTTGAAGGGAATATTACTACAGCTATAACATGTGCGGGAAACCTAGAGAACGGACACACTGTGAATACGAAAGGTTTCTAAAACTCAACGCATAGTCCCTCTCCTGGTGCTCCGGTTTGACTTTCCGTCTTCTTTACTATCAACCTCCCAACATGGAGAGACAGCCCCTTTAACCTCTTGGTTCGCACAGGTTGCCAATTTGGCAGAGGATGAAAGGGAAGAGGGAGAACCAATGAGAGAGTAGCTGTTAGGCATTTGGACGGGCACATATCACTGTAATTTCCCGGCAGGAAGAAGAATTAACCAAATTCTCAGCCACCCACCGGGAACCAGTATAGGTCCTGAACCAAAATTTTGGACTTGCGGTCAGCTCACCAAAAACGAGTTGAAAAATGGAGCTCAGGGGCACAGCAATTCACAAACTGGCCGAGTAATAAAGGACAACTATCGTCCAAAAATCTGTTGAGGGAAGGCAACGAGGCGGACTTGAAAGCGAGGCAGAATAGCAGGAAACAGATTTCAAGAGGTACGTTGGAATCGCCTTTAAAGCACAGGAAGAGGGGCACAACTTCGACAATGATGCACTTGGCCAAAAAGGGCGTATGCGTTTTCTCCTGAATATATTCAGGAGAAAACGCATACGCCCTTTTTGGCCAAGCAAGCAAGCGGGCAATGCAAATCTGCACTACAAAGAAGTATCACTTCCCACCGGTCAAAAGGGACATCCACAAAATGTGTAAGAACAAGAAAGGCAAGACAGGCCCTGGAGAACAGGGAGCCTTGTTATGCTGATGGGCGGGATGTAAATTGCCAACTGCCTCTCTGGAGGAGTGCATTCTGTTCCCTAAAACAAGTAAAGAACAGAGCTACAGAGCCAAGGGCACTACCAGTCTAGGGAATATACCTTGGGAAAACTGAAAATCAATAAGACAGAGCCACCCCAAAATTTAGGGCTGCACTGCATACAAGGGCCTCAACTTGGATACACCTTAAGTATCCCAGAAAATATAAACATGGTTCAAAAAATTGTGGTACTTACGTACGATGGAATATCCCTCAGCCATGAAATCAATGTCATAAGACCAGTAGCAGCAAAATGGGTGGATTCAGGTACGATGATTCTAAGTGAAATAAGTCACACAGAAAAAGAAACTTATCATAAGATATCACTTATGAAGATCCTGTAAACATGGCTACACTTGAACTGAGTTAGGAAAGAGAACAGTGTCTCACATTTAGAAAACACTCTTATACCTGCTTAAGGGGGAAGGAGAGGTGGGGTGATGCATAAAACCAGAGTTTGATATAAGCACAGGTACCGTTCCAAAAACCAACTATGGAATAGCCAAGACCTACAACGTCCTCAGCGAAAGGGACTCAAAACCCCATATTTCCCGCAGAGGAAAATATCTGACTAGTAAGAATCTTAAAACCTATGTATTGATATGTCTCCGTAAGGGAATCAAGTGTGTCTAGACTGGCATAAACATGGCAGCGAGAATCAGCTCAAACCCACTATAAAAAGGAATTTCAAAAACAAAACAAAAAAACTGGGAAATTCTTTACAATTCCTTCAGGGTCTCTGATGAAGGCTGGAATGACCCTATCTACAACGACAGCTGGATGTGGCATAAGGAGGGACACTTGGGACTGAGACGATTGGTGAGATTGGGTGAGCAAATGCAGACCCTTTAAAGCAATAATGCATGGCACCCATTCCATGGGTCCGAACTCTCCAGGTTGAAGGGAATATTACTACAGCTATAACAAGTGCGGGAAACCTAGAGAACAGACACACTGTGAATACGAAAGGTTTCTAAAACTCAACGCATAGTCCCTCTCCTGGTGCTCCGGTTTGACTTTCCGTCTGCTTTACTATCAACCTCCCAACTTGGAGAGACAGCCCCTTTAACCTCTTGGTTCGCACAGGTTGCCAATTTGGCAGAGGATGAAAGGGAAGAGGGAGAACCAATGAGAGAGTAGCTGTTAGGCATTTGGACGGGCACATATCACTGTAATTTCCCGGCAGGAAGAAGAATTAACCAAATTCTCAGCCACCCACCGGGAACCAGTATAGGTCCTGAACCAAAATTTTGGACTTGCGGTCAGCTCACCAAAAACGAGTTGAAAAATGGAGCTCAGGGGCACAGCAATTCACAAACTGGCCGAGTAATAAAGGACAACTATCGTCCAAAAATCTGTTGAGGGAAGGCAACGAGGCGGACTTGAAAGCGAGGCAGAATAGCAGGAAACAGATTTCAAGAGGTACGTTGGAATCGCCTTTAAAGCACAGGAAGAGGGGCACAACTTCGACAATGATGCACTTGGCCAAAAAGGGCGTATGCGTTTTCTCCTGAATATATTCAGGAGAAAACGCATACGCCCTTTTTGGCCAAGCAAGCAAGCGGGCAATGCAAATCTGCACTACAAAGAAGTATCACTTCCCACCGGTCAAAAGGGACATCCACAAAATGTGTAAGAACAAGAAAGGCAAGACAGGCCCTGGAGAACAGGGAGCCTTGTTATGCTGATGGGCGGGATGTAAATTGCCAACTGCCTCTCTGGAGGAGTGCATTCTGTTCCCTAAAACAAGTAAAGAACAGAGCTACAGAGCCAAGGGCACTACCAGTCTAGGGAATATACCTTGGGAAAACTGAAAATCAATAAGACAGAGCCACCCCAAAATTTAGGGCTGCACTGCATACAAGGGCCTCAACTTGGATACACCTTAAGTATCCCAGAAAATATAAACATGGTTCAAAAAATTGTGGTACTTACGTACGATGGAATATCCCTCAGCCATGAAATCAATGTCATAAGACCAGTAGCAGCAAAATGGGTGGATTCAGGTACGATGATTCTAAGTGAAATAAGTCACACAGAAAAAGAAACTTATCATAAGATATCACTTATGAAGATCCTGTAAACATGGCTACACTTGAACTGAGTTAGGAAAGAGAACAGTGTCTCACATTTAGAAAACACTCTTATACCTGCTTAAGGGGGAAGGAGAGGTGGGGTGATGCATAAAACCAGAGTTTGATATAAGCACAGGTACCGTTCCAAAAACCAACTATGGAATAGCCAAGACCTACAACGTCCGCAGCGAAAGGGACTCAAAACCCCATATTTCCCGCAGAGGAAAATATCTGACTAGTAAGAATCTTAAAACCTATGTATTGATATGTCTCCGTAAGGGAATCAAGTGTGTCTAGACTGGCATAAACATGGCAGCGAGAATCAGCTCAAACCCACTATAAAAAGGAATTTCAAAAACAAAACAAAAAAACTGGGAAATTCTTTACAATTCCTTCAGGGTCTCTGATGAAGGCTGGAATGACCCTATCTACAACGACAGCTGGATGTGGCATAAGGAGGGACACTTGGGACTGAGACGATTGGTGAGATTGGGTGAGCAAATGCAGACCCTTTAAAGCAATAATGCATGGCACCCATTCCATGGGTCCCAACTCTCCAGGTTGAAGGGAATATTACTACAGCTATAACAAGTGCGGGAAACCTAGAGAACGGACACACTGTGAATACGAAAGGTTTCTAAAACTCAACGCATAGTCCCTCTCCTGGTGCTCCGGTTTGACTTTCCGTCTGCTTTACTATCAACCTCCCAACTTGGAGAGACAGCCCCTTTAACCTCTTGGTTCGCACAGGTTGCCAATTTGGCAGAGGATGAAAGGGAAGAGGGAGAACCAATGAGAGAGTAGCTGTTATGCATTTGGACGGGCACATATCACTGTAATTTCCCGGCAGGAAGAAGAATTAACCAAATTCTCAGCCACCCACCGGGAACCAGTATAGGTCCTGAACCAAAATTTTGTACTTGCGGTCAGCTCACCAAAAACGAGTTTAAAAATGGGGCTCAGGGGCACAGCAATTCACAAACTGGCCGAGTAATAAAGGACAACTATCGTCCAAAAATCTGTTGAGGGAAGGCAACGAGGCGGACTTGAAAGCGAGGCAGAATAGCAGGAAACAGATTTCAAGAGGTACGTTGGAATCGCCTTTAAAGCACAGGAAGAGGGGCACAACTTCGACAATGATGCACTTGGCCAAAAAGGGCGTATGCGTTTTCTCCTGAATATATTCAGGAGAAAACGCATACGCCCTTTTTGGCCAAGCAAGCAAGCGGGCAATGCAAATCTGCACTACAAAGAAGTATCACTTCCCACCGGTCAAAAGGGACATCCACAAAATGTGTAAGAACAAGAAAGGCAAGACAGGCCCTGGAGAACAGGGAGCCTTGTTATGCTGATGGGCGGGATGTAAATTGCCAACTGCCTCTCTGGAGGAGTGCATTCTGTTCCCTAAAACAAGTAAAGAACAGAGCTACAGAGCCAAGGGCACTACCAGTCTAGGGAATATACCTTGGGAAAACTGAAAATCAATAAGACAGAGCCACCCCAAAATTTAGGGCTGCACTGCATACAAGGGCCTCAACTTGGATACACCTTAAGTATCCCAGAAAATAGAAACATGGTTCAAAAAATTGTGGTACTTACGTACGATGGAATATCCCTCAGCCATGAAATCAATGTCATAAGACCAGTAGCAGCAAAATGGGTGGATTCAGGTACGATGATTCTAAGTGAAATAAGTCACACAGAAAAAGAAACTTATCATAAGATATCACTTATGAAGATCCTGTAAACATGGCTACACTTGAACTGAGTTAGGAAAGAGAACAGTGTCTCACATTTAGAAAACACTCTTATACCTGCTTAAGGGGGAAGGAGAGGTGGGGTGATGCATAAAACCAGAGTTTGATATAAGCACAGGTACCGTTCCAAAAACCAACTATGGAATAGACAAGACCTACAACGTCCTCAGCGAAAGGGACTCAAAACCCCATATTTCCCGCAGAGGAAAATATCTGACTAGTAAGAATCTTAAAACCTATGTATTGATATGTCTCCGTAAGGGAATCAAGTGTGTCTAGACTGGCATAAACATGGCAGCGAGAATCAGCTCAAACCCACTATAAAAAGGAATTTCAAAAACAAAACAAAAAAACTGGGAAATTCTTTACAATTCCTTCAGGGTCTCTGATGAAGGCTGGAATGACCCTATCTACAACGACAGCTGGATGTGGCATAAGGAGGGACACTTGGGACTGAGACGGTTGGTGAGATTGGGTGAGCAAATGCAGACCCTTTAAAGCAATAATGCATGGCACCCATTCCATGGGTCCGAACTCTCCAGGTTGAAGGGAATATTACTACAGCTATAACATGTGCGGGAAACCTAGAGAACAGACACACTGTGAATACGAAAGGTTTCTAAAACTCAACGCATAGTCCCTCTCCTGGTGCTCCGGTTTGACTTTCCGTCTTCTTTACTATCAACCTCCCAACATGGAGAGACAGCCCCTTTAACCTCTTGGTTCGCACAGGTTGCCAATTTGGCAGAGGATGAAAGGGAAGAGGGAGAACCAATGAGAGAGTAGCTGTTAGGCATTTGGACGGGCACATATCACTGTAATTTCCCGGCAGGAAGAAGAATTAACCAAATTCTCAGCCACCCACCGGGAACCAGTATAGGTCCTGAACCAAAATTTTGGACTTGCGGTCAGCTCACCAAAAACGAGTTGAAAAATGGAGCTCAGGGGCACAGCAATTCACAAACTGGCCGAGTAATAAAGGACAACTATCGTCCAAAAATCTGTTGAGGGAAGGCAACGAGGCGGACTTGAAAGCGAGGCAGAATAGCAGGAAACAGATTTCAAGAGGTACGTTGGAATCGCCTTTAAAGCACAGGAAGAGGGGCACAACTTCGACAATGATGCACTTGGCCAAAAAGGGCGTATGCGTTTTCTCCTGAATATATTCAGGAGAAAACGCATACGCCCTTTTTGGCCAAGCAAGCAAGCGGGCAATGCAAATCTGCACTACAAAGAAGTATCACTTCCCACCGGTCAAAAGGGACATCCACAAAATGTGTAAGAACAAGAAAGGCAAGACAGGCCCTGGAGAACAGGGAGCCTTGTTATGCTGATGGGCGGGATGTAAATTGCCAACTGCCTCTCTGGAGGAGTGCATTCTGTTCCCTAAAACAAGTAAAGAACAGAGCTACAGAGCCAAGGGCACTACCAGTCTAGGGAATATACCTTGGGAAAACTGAAAATCAATAAGACAGAGCCACCCCAAAATTTAGGGCTGCACTGCATACAAGGGCCTCAACTTGGATACACCTTAAGTATCCCAGAAAATATAAACATGGTTCAAAAAATTGTGGTACTTACGTACGATGGAATATCCCTCAGCCATGAAATCAATGTCATAAGACCAGTAGCAGCAAAATGGGTGGATTCAGGTACGATGATTCTAAGTGAAATAAGTCACACAGAAAAAGAAACTTATCATAAGATATCACTTATGAAGATCCTGTAAACATGGCTACACTTGAACTGAGTTAGGAAAGAGAACAGTGTCTCACATTTAGAAAACACTCTTATACCTGCTTAAGGGGGAAGGAGAGGTGGGGTGATGCATAAAACCAGAGTTTGATATAAGCACAGGTACCGTTCCAAAAACCAACTATGGAATAGCCAAGACCTACAACGTCCTCAGCGAAAGGGACTCAAAACCCCATATTTCCCGCAGAGGAAAATATCTGACTAGTAAGAATCTTAAAACCTATGTATTGATATGTCTCCGTAAGGGAATCAAGTGTGTCTAGACTGGCATAAACATGGCAGCGAGAATCAGCTCAAACCCACTATAAAAAGGAATTTCAAAAACAAAACAAAAAAACTGGGAAATTCTTTACAATTCCTTCAGGGTCTCTGATGAAGGCTGGAATGACCCTATCTACAACGACAGCTGGATGTGGCATAAGGAGGGACACTTGGGACTGAGACGATTGGTGAGATTGGGTGAGCAAATGCAGACCCTTTAAAGCAATAATGCATGGCACCCATTCCATGGGTCCGAACTCTCCAGGTTGAAGGGAATATTACTACAGCTATAACAAGTGCGGGAAACCTAGAGAACAGACACACTGTGAATACGAAAGGTTTCTAAAACTCAACGCATAGTCCCTCTCCTGGTGCTCCGGTTTGACTTTCCGTCTGCTTTACTATCAACCTCCCAACTTGGAGAGACAGCCCCTTTAACCTCTTGGTTCGCACAGGTTGCCAATTTGGCAGAGGATGAAAGGGAAGAGGGAGAACCAATGAGAGAGTAGCTGTTAGGCATTTGGACGGGCACATATCACTGTAATTTCCCGGCAGGAAGAAGAATTAACCAAATTCTCAGCCACCCACCGGGAACCAGTATAGGTCCTGAACCAAAATTTTGGACTTGCGGTCAGCTCACCAAAAACGAGTTGAAAAATGGAGCTCAGGGGCACAGCAATTCACAAACTGGCCGAGTAATAAAGGACAACTATCGTCCAAAAATCTGTTGAGGGAAGGCAACGAGGCGGACTTGAAAGCGAGGCAGAATAGCAGGAAACAGATTTCAAGAGGTACGTTGGAATCGCCTTTAAAGCACAGGAAGAGGGGCACAACTTCGACAATGATGCACTTGGCCAAAAAGGGCGTATGCGTTTTCTCCTGAATATATTCAGGAGAAAACGCATACGCCCTTTTTGGCCAAGCAAGCAAGCGGGCAATGCAAATCTGCACTACAAAGAAGTATCACTTCCCACCGGTCAAAAGGGACATCCACAAAATGTGTAAGAACAAGAAAGGCAAGACAGGCCCTGGAGAACAGGGAGCCTTGTTATGCTGATGGGCGGGATGTAAATTGCCAACTGCCTCTCTGGAGGAGTGCATTCTGTTCCCTAAAACAAGTAAAGAACAGAGCTACAGAGCCAAGGGCACTACCAGTCTAGGGAATATACCTTGGGAAAACTGAAAATCAATAAGACAGAGCCACCCCAAAATTTAGGGCTGCACTGCATACAAGGGCCTCAACTTGGATACACCTTAAGTATCCCAGAAAATATAAACATGGTTCAAAAAATTGTGGTACTTACGTACGATGGAATATCCCTCAGCCATGAAATCAATGTCATAAGACCAGTAGCAGCAAAATGGGTGGATTCAGGTACGATGATTCTAAGTGAAATAAGTCACACAGAAAAAGAAACTTATCATAAGATATCACTTATGAAGATCCTGTAAACATGGCTACACTTGAACTGAGTTAGGAAAGAGAACAGTGTCTCACATTTAGAAAACACTCTTATACCTGCTTAAGGGGGAAGGAGAGGTGGGGTGATGCATAAAACCAGAGTTTGATATAAGCACAGGTACCGTTCCAAAAACCAACTATGGAATAGCCAAGACCTACAACGTCCGCAGCGAAAGGGACTCAAAACCCCATATTTCCCGCAGAGGAAAATATCTGACTAGTAAGAATCTTAAAACCTATGTATTGATATGTCTCCGTAAGGGAATCAAGTGTGTCTAGACTGGCATAAACATGGCAGCGAGAATCAGCTCAAACCCACTATAAAAAGGAATTTCAAAAACAAAACAAAAAAACTGGGAAATTCTTTACAATTCCTTCAGGGTCTCTGATGAAGGCTGGAATGACCCTATCTACAACGACAGCTGGATGTGGCATAAGGAGGGACACTTGGGACTGAGACGATTGGTGAGATTGGGTGAGCAAATGCAGACCCTTTAAAGCAATAATGCATGGCACCCATTCCATGGGTCCCAACTCTCCAGGTTGAAGGGAATATTACTACAGCTATAACAAGTGCGGGAAACCTAGAGAACGGACACACTGTGAATACGAAAGGTTTCTAAAACTCAACGCATAGTCCCTCTCCTGGTGCTCCGGTTTGATTTTCCGTCTGCTTTACTATCAACCTCCCAACTTGGAGAGACAGCCCCTTTAACCTCTTGGTTCGCACAGGTTGCCAATTTGGCAGAGGATGAAAGGGAAGAGGGAGAACCAATGAGAGAGTAGCTGTTATGCATTTGGACGGGCACATATCACTGTAATTTCCCGGCAGGAAGAAGAATTAACCAAATTCTCAGCCACCCACCGGGAACCAGTATAGGTCCTGAACCAAAATTTTGTACTTGCGGTCAGCTCACCAAAAACGAGTTTAAAAATGGGGCTCAGGGGCACAGCAATTCACAAACTGGCCGAGTAATAAAGGACAACTATCGTCCAAAAATCTGTTGAGGGAAGGCAACGAGGCGGACTTGAAAGCGAGGCAGAATAGCAGGAAACAGATTTCAAGAGGTACGTTGGAATCGCCTTTAAAGCACAGGAAGAGGGGCACAACTTCGACAATGATGCACTTGGCCAAAAAGGGCGTATGCGTTTTCTCCTGAATATATTCAGGAGAAAACGCATACGCCCTTTTTGGCCAAGCAAGCAAGCGGGCAATGCAAATCTGCACTACAAAGAAGTATCACTTCCCACCGGTCAAAAGGGACATCCACAAAATGTGTAAGAACAAGAAAGGCAAGACAGGCCCTGGAGAACAGGGAGCCTTGTTATGCTGATGGGCGGGATGTAAATTGCCAACTGCCTCTCTGGAGGAGTGCATTCTGTTCCCTAAAACAAGTAAAGAACAGAGCTACAGAGCCAAGGGCACTACCAGTCTAGGGAATATACCTTGGGAAAACTGAAAATCAATAAGACAGAGCCACCCCAAAATTTAGGGCTGCACTGCATACAAGGGCCTCAACTTGGATACACCTTAAGTATCCCAGAAAATAGAAACATGGTTCAAAAAATTGTGGTACTTACGTACGATGGAATATCCCTCAGCCATGAAATCAATGTCATAAGACCAGTAGCAGCAAAATGGGTGGATTCAGGTACGATGATTCTAAGTGAAATAAGTCACACAGAAAAAGAAACTTATCATAAGATATCACTTATGAAGATCCTGTAAACATGGCTACACTTGAACTGAGTTAGGAAAGAGAACAGTGTCTCACATTTAGAAAACACTCTTATACCTGCTTAAGGGGGAAGGAGAGGTGGGGTGATGCATAAAACCAGAGTTTGATATAAGCACAGGTACCGTTCCAAAAACCAACTATGGAATAGACAAGACCTACACCGTCCTCAGCGAAAGGGACTCAAAACCCCATATTTCCCGCAGAGGAAAATATCTGACTAGTAAGAATCTTAAAACCTATGTATTGATATGTCTCCGTAAGGGAATCAAGTGTGTCTAGACTGGCATAAACATGGCAGCGAGAATCAGCTCAAACCCACTATAAAAAGGAATTTCAAAAACAAAACAAAAAAACTGGGAAATTCTTTACAATTCCTTCAGGGTCTCTGATGAAGGCTGGAATGACCCTATCTACAACGACAGCTGGATGTGGCATAAGGAGGGACACTTGGGACTGAGACGATTGGTGAGATTGGGTGAGCAAATGCAGACCCTTTAAAGCAATAATGCATGGCACCCATTCCATGGGTCCGAACTCTCCAGGTTGAAGGGAATATTACTACAGCTATAACAAGTGCGGGAAACCTAGAGAACGGACACACTGTGAATACGAAAGGTTTCTAAAACTCAACGCATAGTCCCTCTCCTGGTGCTCCGGTTTGACTTTCCGTCTGCTTTACTATCAACCTCCCAACTTGGAGAGACAGCCCCTTTAACCTCTTGGTTCGCACAGGTTGCCAATTTGGCAGAGGATGAAAGGGAAGAGGGAGAACCAATGAGAGAGTAGCTGTTAGGCATTTGGACGGGCACATATCACTGTAATTTCCCGGCAGGAAGAAGAATTAACCAAATTCTCAGCCACCCACCGGGAACCAGTATAGGTCCTGAACCAAAATTTTGGACTTGCGGTCAGCTCACCAAAACCGAGTTGAAAAATGGAGCTCAGGGGCACAGCAATTCACAAACTGGCCGAGTAATAAAGGACAACTATCGTCCAAAAATCTGTTGAGGGAAGGCAACGAGGCGGACTTGAAAGCGAGGCAGAATAGCAGGAAACAGATTTCAAGAGGTACGTTGGAATCGCCTTTAAAGCACAGGAAGAGGGGCACAACTTCGACAATGATGCACTTGGCCAAAAAGGGCGTATGCGTTTTCTCCTGAATATATTCAGGAGAAAACGCATACGCCCTTTTTGGCCAAGCAAGCAAGCGGGCAATGCAAATCTGCACTACAAAGAAGTATCACTTCCCACCGGTCAAAAGGGACATCCACAAAATGTGTAAGAACAAGAAAGGCAAGACAGGCCCTGGAGAACAGGGAGCCTTGTTATGCTGATGGGCGGGATGTAAATTGCCAACTGCCTCTCTGGAGGAGTGCATTCTGTTCCCTAAAACAAGTAAAGAACAGAGCTACAGAGCCAAGGGCACTACCAGTCTATGGAATATACCTTGGGAAAACTGAAAATCAATAAGACAGAGCCACCGCAAAATTTAGGGCTGCACTGCATACAAGGGCCTCAACTTGGATACACCTTAAGTATCCCAGAAAATATAAACATGGTTCAAAAAATTGTGGTACTTACGTACGATGGAATATCCCTCAGCCATGAAATCAATGTCATAAGACCAGTAGCAGCAAAATGGGTGGATTCAGGTACGATGATTCTAAGTGAAATAAGTCACACAGAAAAAGAAACTTATCATAAGATATCACTTATGAAGATCCTGTAAACATGGCTACACTTGAACTGAGTTAGGAAAGAGAACAGTGTCTCACATTTAGAAAACACTCTTATACCTGCTTAAGGGGGAAGGAGAGGTGGGGTGATGCATAAAACCAGAGTTTGATATAAGCACAGGTACCGTTCCAAAAACCAACTATGGAATAGACAAGACCTACACCGTCCTCAGCGAAAGGGACTCAAAACCCCATATTTCCCGCAGAGGAAAATATCTGACTAGTAAGAATCTTAAAACCTATGTATTGATATGTCTCCGTAAGGGAATCAAGTGTGTCTAGACTGGCATAAACATGGCAGCGAGAATCAGCTCAAACCCACTATAAAAAGGAATTTCAAAAACAAAACAAAAAAACTGGGAAATTCTTTACAATTCCTTCAGGGTCTCTGATGAAGGCTGGAATGACCCTATCTACAACGACAGCTGGATGTGGCATAAGGAGGGACACTTGGGACTGAGACGATTGGTGAGATTGGGTGAGCAAATGCAGACCCTTTAAAGCAATAATGCATGGCACCCATTCCATGGGTCCGAACTCTCCAGGTTGAAGGGAATATTACTACAGCTATAACAAGTGCGGGAAACCTAGAGAACGGACACACTGTGAATACGAAAGGTTTCTAAAACTCAACGCATAGTCCCTCTCCTGGTGCTCCGGTTTGACTTTCCGTCTGCTTTACTATCAACCTCCCAACTTGGAGAGACAGCCCCTTTAACCTCTTGGTTCGCACAGGTTGCCAATTTGGCAGAGGATGAAAGGGAAGAGGGAGAACCAATGAGAGAGTAGCTGTTAGGTATTTGGACGGGCACATATCACTGTAATTTCCCGGCAGGAAGAAGAATTAACCAAATTCTCAGCCACCCACCGGGAACCAGTATAGGTCCTGAACCAAAATTTTGGACTTGCGGTCAGCTCACCAAAAACGAGTTGAAAAATGGAGCTCAGGGGCACAGCAATTCACAAACTGGCCGAGTAATAAAGGACAACTATCGTCCAAAAATCTGTTGAGGGAAGGCAACGAGGCGGACTTGAAAGCGAGGCAGAATAGCAGGAAACAGATTTCAAGAGGTACGTTGGAATCGCCTTTAAAGCACAGGAAGAGGGGCACAACTTCGACAATGATGCACTTGGCCAAAAAGGGCGTATGCGTTTTCTCCTGAATATATTCAGGAGAAAACGCATACGCCCTTTTTGGCCAAGCAAGCAAGCGGGCAATGCAAATCTGCACTACAAAGAAGTATCACTTCCCACCGGTCAAAAGGGACATCCACAAAATGTGTAAGAACAAGAAAGGCAAGACAGGCCCTGGAGAACAGGGAGCCTTGTTATGCTGATGGGCGGGATGTAAATTGCCAACTGCCTCTCTGGAGGAGTGCATTCTGTTCCCTAAAACAAGTAAAGAACAGAGCTACAGAGCCAAGGGCACTACCAGTCTAGGGAATATACCTTGGGAAAACTGAAAATCAATAAGACAGAGCCACCCCAAAATTTAGGGCTGCACTGCATACAAGGGCCTCAACTTGGATACACCTTAAGTATCCCAGAAAATATAAACATGGTTCAAAAAATTGTGGTACTTACGTACGATGGAATATCCCTCAGCCATGAAATCAATGTCATAAGACCAGTAGCAGCAAAATGGGTGGATTCAGGTACGATGATTCTAAGTGAAATAAGTCACACAGAAAAAGAAACTTATCATAAGATATCACTTATGATGATCCTGTAAACATGGCTACACTTGAACTGAGTTAGGAAAGAGAACAGTGTCTCACATTTAGAAAATACTCTTATACCTGCTTAAGGGGGAAGGAGAGGTGGGGTGATGCATAAAACCAGAGTTTGATATAAGCACAGGTACCGTTCCAAAAACCAACTATGGAATAGACAAGACCTACACCGTCCTCAGCGAAAGGGACTCAAAACCCCATATTTCCCGCAGAGGAAAATATCTGACTAGTAAGAATCTTAAAACCTATGTATTGATATGTCTCCGTAAGGGAAACAAGTGTGTCTAGACTGGCATAAACATGGCAGCGAGAATCAGCTCAAACCCACTATAAAAAGGAATTTCAAAAACAAAACAAAAAAACTGGGAAATTCTTTGCAATTCCTTCAGGGTCTCTGATGAAAGCTGGAATGACCCTATCTACAACGACAGCTGGATGTGGCATAAGGAGGGACACTTGGGACTGAGACGATTGGTGAGATTGGGTGAGCAAATGCAGACCCTGTAAAGCAATAATGCATGGCACCCATTCCATGGGTCCGAACTCTCCAGGTTGAAGGGAATATTACTACAGCTATAACAAGTGCGGGAAACCTAGAGAACGGACACACTGTGAATACGAAAGGTTTCTAAAACTCAACGCATAGTCCCTCTCCTGGTGCTCCGGTTTGACTTTCCGTCTGCTTTACTCTCAACCTCCCAACTTGGAGAGACAGCCCCTTTAACCTCTTGGTTCGCACAGGTTGCCAATTTGGCAGAGGATGAAAGGGAAGAGGGAGAACCAATGAGAGAGTAGCTGTTAGGCATTTGGACGGGCACATATCACTGTAATTTCCCGGCAGGAAGAAGAATTAACCAAATTCTCAGCCACCCACCGGGAACCAGTATAGGTCCTGAACCAAAATTTTGGACTTGCGGTCAGCTCACCAAAAACGAGTTGAAAAATGGAGCTCAGGGGCACAGCAATTCACAAACTGGCCGAGTAATAAAGGACAACTATCGTCCAAAAATCTGTTGAGGGAAGGCAACGAGGCGGACTTGAAAGCGAGGCAGAATAGCAGGAAACAGATTTCAAGAGGTACGTTGGAATCGCCTTTAAAGCACAGGAAGAGGGGCACAACTTCGACAATGATGCACTTGGCCAAAAAGGGCGTATGCGTTTTCTCCTGAATATATTCAGGAGAAAACGCATACGCCCTTTTTGGCCAAGCAAGCAAGCGGGCAATGCAAATCTGCACTACAAAGAAGTATCACTTCCCACCGGTCAAAAGGGACATCCACAAAATGTGTAAGAACAAGAAAGGCAAGACAGGCCCTGGAGAACAGGGAGCCTTGTTATGCTGATGGGCGGGATGTAAATTGCCAACTGCCTCTCTGGAGGAGTGCATTCTGTTCCCTAAAACAAGTAAAGAACAGAGCTACAGAGCCAAGGGCACTACCAGTCTAGGGAATATACCTTGGGAAAACTGAAAATCAATAAGACAGAGCCACCCCAAAATTTAGGGCTGCACTGCATACAAGGGCCTCAACTTGGATACACCTTAAGTATCCCAGAAAATAGAAACATGGTTCAAAAAATTGTGGTACTTACGTACGATGGAATATCCCTCAGCCATGAAATCAATGTCATAAGACCAGTAGCAGCAAAATGGGTGGATTCAGGTACGATGATTCTAAGTGAAATAAGTCACACAGAAAAAGAAACTTATCATAAGATATCACTTATGAAGATCCTGTAAACATGGCTACACTTGAACTGAGTTAGGAAAGAGGACAGTGTCTCACATTTAGAAAACACTCTTATACCTGATTAAGGGGGAAGGAGAGGTGGGGTGATGCATAAAACCAGAGTTTGATATAAGCACAGGTACCGTTCCAAAAACCAACTATGGAATAGACAAGACCTACACCGTCCTCAGCGAAAGGGACTCAAAACCCCATATTTCCCGCAGAGGAAAATATCTGACTAGTAAGAATCTTAAAACCTATGTATTGATATGTCTCCGTAAGGGAATCAAGTGTGTCTAGACTGGCATAAACATGGCAGCGAGAATCAGCTCAAACCCACTATAAAAAGGAATTTCAAAAACAAAACAAAAAAACTGGGAAATTCTTTACAATTCCTTCAGGGTCTCTGATGAAGGCTGGAAGGACCCTATCTACAATGACAGCTGGATGTGGCATAAGGAGGGACACTTGGGACTGAGACGATTGGTGAGATTGGGTGAGCAAATGCAGACCCTTTAAAGCAATAATGCATGGCACCCATTCCATGGGTCCGAACTCTCCAGGTTGAAGGGAATATTACTACAGCTATAACAAGTGCGGGAAACCTAGAGAACGGACACACTGTGAATACGAAAGGTTCCTAAAAATCAACGCATAGTCCCTCTCCTGGTGCTCCGGTTTGACTTTCCGTCTGCTTTACTATCAACCTCCCAACTTGGAGAGACAGCCCCTTTAACCTCTTGGTTCGCACAGGTTGCCAATTTGGCAGAGGATGAAAGGGAAGAGGGAGAACCAATGAGAGAGTAGCTGTTAGGCATTTGGACGGGCACATATCACTGTAATTTCCCGGCAGGAAGAAGAATTAACCAAATTCTCAGCCACCCACCGGGAACCAGTATAGGTCCTGAACCAAAATTTTGGACTTGCGGTCAGCTCACCAAAAACGAGTTGAAAAATGGAGCTCAGGGGCACAGCAATTCACAAACTGGCCGAGTAATAAAGGACAACTATCGTCCAAAAATCTGTTGAGGGAAGGCAACGAGGCGGACTTGAAAGCGAGGCAGAATAGCAGGAAACAGATTTCAAGAGGTACGTTGGAATCGCCTTTAAAGCACAGGAAGAGGGGCACAACTTCGACAATGATGCACTTGGCCAAAAAGGGCGTATGCGTTTTCTCCTGAATATATTCAGGAGAAAACGCATACGCCCTTTTTGGCCAAGCAAGCAAGCGGGCAATGCAAATCTGCACTACAAAGAAGTATCACTTCCCACCGGTCAAAAGGGACATCCACAAAATGTGTAAGAACAAGAAAGGCAAGACAGGCCCTGGAGAACAGGGAGCCTTGTTATGCTGATGGGCCGGATGTAAATTGCCAACTGCCTCTCTGGAGGAGTGCATTGTGTTCCCTAAAACAAGTAAAGAACATAGCTACAGAGCCAAGGGCCCTACCAGTCTAGGGAATATACCTTGGGAAAACTGAAAATCAATAAGACAGAGCCACCCCAAAATTTAGGGCTGCACTGCATACAAGGGCCTCAACTTGGATACACCTTAAGTATCCCAGAAAATATAAACATGGTTCAAAAAATTGTGGTACTTACGTACGATGGAATATCCCTCAGCCATGAAATCAATGTCATAAGACCAGTAGCAGCAAAATGGGTGGATTCAGGTACGATGATTCTAAGTGAAATAAGTCACACAGAAAAAGAAACTTATCATAAGATATCACTTATGAAGATCCTGTAAACATGGCTACACTTGAACTGAGTTAGGAAAGAGAACAGTGTCTCACATTTAGAAAACACTCTTATACCTGCTTAAGGGGGAAGGAGAGGTGGGGTGATTCATAAAACCAGAGTTTGATATAAGCACAGGTACCGTTCCAAAAACCAACTATGGAATAGACAAGACCTACACCGTCCTCAGCGAAAGGGACTCAAAACCCCATATTTCCCGCAGAGGAAAATATCTGACTAGTAAGAATCTTAAAACCTATGTATTGATATGTCTCCGTAAGGGAATCAAGTGTGTCTAGACTGGCATAAACATGGCAGCGAGAATCAGCTCAAACCCACTATAAAAAGGAATTTCAAAAACAAAACAAAAAAACTGGGAAATTCTTTACAATTCCTTCAGGGTCTCTGATGAAGGCTGGAATGACCCTATCTACAACGACAGCTGGATGTGGCATAAGGAGGGACACTTGGGACTGAGACGATTGGTGAGATTGGGTGAGCAAATGCAGACCCTTTAAAGCAATAATGCATGGCACCCATTCCATGGGTCCGAACTCTCCAGGTTGAAGGGAATATTACTACAGCTATAACAAGTGCGGGAAACCTAGAGAACGGACACACTGTGAATACGAAAGGTTTCTAAAACTCAACGCATAGTCCCTCTCCTGGTGCTCCGGTTTGACTTTCCGTCTGCTTTACTATCAACCTCCCAACTTGGAGAGACAGCCCCTTTAACCTCTTGGTTCGCACAGGTTGCCAATTTGGCAGAGGATGAAAGGGAAGAGGGAGAACCAATGAGAGAGTAGCTGTTAGGCATTTGGACGGGCACATATCACTGTAATTTCCCGGCAGGAAGAAGAATTAACCAAATTCTCAGCCACCCACCGGGAACCAGTATAGGTCCTGAACCAAAATTTTGGACTTGCGGTCAGCTCACCAAAAACGAGTTGAAAAATGGAGCTCAGGGGCACAGCAATTCACAAACTGGCTGATTAATAAAGGACAACTATCGTCCAAAAATCTGTTGAGGGAAGGCAACGAGGCGGACTTGAAAGCGAGGCAGAATAGCAGGAAACAGATTTCAAGAGGTACGTTGGAATCGCCTTTAAAGCACAGGAAGAGGGGCACAACTTCGACAATGATGCACTTGGCCAAAAAGGGCGTATGCGTTTTCTCCTGAATATATTCAGGAGAAAACGCATACGCCCTTTTTGGCCAAGCAAGCAAGCGGGCAATGCAAATCTGCACTACAAAGAAGTATCACTTCCCACCGGTCAAAAGGGACATCCACAAAATGTGTAAGAACAAGAAAGGCAAGACAGGCCCTGGAGAACAGGGAGCCTTGTTATGCTGATGGGCGGGATGTAAATTGCCAACTGCCTCTCTGGAGGAGTGCATTCTGTTCCCTAAAACAAGTAAAGAACAGAGCTACAGAGCCAAGGGCACTACCAGTCTACGGAATATACCTTGGGAAAACTGAAAATCAATAAGACAGAGCCACCCCAAAATTTAGGGCTGCACTGCATACAAGGGCCTCAACTTGGATACACCTTAAGTATCCCAGAAAATATAAACATGGTTCAAAAAATTGTGGTACTTACGTACGATGGAATATCCCTCAGCCATGAAATCAATGTCATAAGACCAGTAGCAGCAAAATGGGTGGATTCAGGTACGATGATTCTAAGTGAAATAAGTCACACAGAAAAAGAAACTTATCATAAGATATCACTTATGAAGATCCTGTAAACATGGCTACACTTGAACTGAGTTAGGAAAGAGAACAGTGTCTCACATTTAGAAAACACTCTTATACCTGCTTAAGGGGGAAGGAGAGGTGGGGTGATGCATAAAACCAGAGTTTGATATAAGCACAGGTACCGTTCCAAAAACAACTATGGAATAGACAAGACCTACAACGTCCTCAGCAAAAGGGACTCAAAACCCCATATTTCCCGCAGAGGAAAATATCTGACTAGTAAGAATCTTAAAACCTATGTATTGATATGTCTCCGTAAGGGAATCAAGTGTGTCTAGACTGGCATAAACATGGCAGCGAGAATCAGCTCAAACCCACTATAAAAAGGAATTTCAAAAACAAAACAAAAAAACTGGGAAATTCTTTACAATTCCTTCAGGGTCTCTGAAGAAGGCTGGAATGACCCTATCTACAACGACAGCTGGATGTGGCATAAGGAGGGACACTTGGGACTGATACGATTGGTGAGATTGGGTGAAAAAATGCAGACCCTTTAAAGCAATAATGCATGACACCCATTCCATGGGTCCGAACTCTCCAGGTTGAAGGGAATATTACTACAGCTATAACAAGTGCGGGAAACCTAGAGAACGGACACACTGTGAATACGAAAGGTTTCTAAAACTCAACGCATAGTCCCTCTCCTGGTGCTCCGGTTTGACTTTCCGTCTGCTTTACTATCAACCTCCCAACTTGGAGAGACAGCCCCTTTAACCTCTTGGTTCGCACAGGTTGCCAATTTGGCAGAGGATGAAAGGGAAGAGGGAGAACCAATGAGAGAGTAGCTGTTAGGCATTTGGACGGGCACATATCACTGTAATTTCCCGGCAGGAAGAAGAATTAACCAAATTCTCAGCCACCCACCGGGAACCAGTATAGGTCCTGAACCAAAATTTTGGACTTGCGGTCAGCTCACCAAAAACGAGTTGAAAAATGGAGCTCAGGGGCACAGCAATTCACAAACTGGCCGAGTAATAAAGGACAACTATCGTCCAAAAATCTGTTGAGGGAAGGCAACGAGGCGGATTTGAAAGCAAGGCAGAATAGCAGGAAACAGATTTCAAGAAGTACGTTGGAATCACCTTTAAAGCACAGGAAGAGGGGCACAACTTCGACAATGATGCACTTGGCCAAAAAGGGCGTATGCGTTTTCTCCTGAATATATTCAGGAGAAAACGCATACGCCCTTTTTGGCCAAGCAAGCAAGCGGGCAATGCAAATCTGCACTACAAAGAAGTATCACTTCCCACCGGTCAAAAGGGACATCCACAAAATGTGTAAGAACAAGAAAGGCAAGACAGGCCCTGGAGAACAGGGAGCCTTGTTATGCTGATGGGCGGGATGTAAATTGCCAACTGCCTCTCTGGAGGAGTGCATTCTGTTCCCTAAAACAAGTAAAGAACAGAGCTACAGAGCCAAGGGCACTACCAGTCTATGGAATATACCTTGGGAAAACTGAAAATCAATAAGACAGAGCCACCCCAAAATTTAGGGCTGCACTGCATACAAGGGCCTCAACTTGGATACACCTTAAGTATCCCAGAAAATATAAACATGGTTCAAAAAATTGTGGTACTTACGTACGATGGAATATCCCTCAGCCATGAAATCAATGTCATAAGACCAGTAGCAGCAAAATGGGTGGATTCAGGTACGATGATTCTAAGTGAAATAAGTCACACAGAAAAAGAAACTTATCATAAGATATCACTTATGAAGATCCTGTAAACATGGCTACACTTGAACTGAGTTAGGAAAGAGAACAGTGTCTCACATTTAGAAAACACTCTTATACCTGCTTAAGGGGGAAGGAGAGGTGGGGTGATGCATAAAACCAGAGTTTGATATAAGCACAGGTACCGTTCCAAAAACCAACTATGGAATAGACAAGACCTACACCGTCCTCAGCGAAAGGGACTCAAAACCCCATATTTCCCGCAGAGGAAAATATCTGACTAGTAAGAATCTTAAAACCTATGTATTGATATGTCTCCGTAAGGGAATCAAGTGTGTCTAGACTGGCATAAACATGGCAGCGAGAATCAGCTCAAACCCACTATAAAAAGGAATTTCAAAAACAAAACAAAAAAACTGGGAAATTCTTTACAATTCCTTCAGGGTCTCTGATGAAGGCTGGAATGACCCTATCTACAACGACAGCTGGATGTGACATAAGGAGGGACACTTGGGACTGAGACGATTGGTGAGATTGGGTGAGCAAATGCAGACCCTTTAAAGCAATAATGCATGGCACACATTCCATGGGTCCGAACTCTCCAGGTTGAAGGGAATATTACTACAGCTATAACAAGTGCGGGAAACCTAGAGAACGGACACACTGTGAATACGAAAGGTTTCTAAAACTCAACGCATAGTCCCTCTCCTGGTGCTCCGGTTTGACTTTCCGTCTGCTTTACTATCAACCTCCCAACTTGGAGAGACAGCCCCTTTAACCTCTTGGTTCGCACAGGTTGCCAATTTGGCAGAGGATGAAAGGGAAGAGGGAGAACCAATGAGAGAGTAGCTGTTAGGTATTTGGACGGGCACATATCACTGTAATTTCCCGGCAGGAAGAAGAATTAACCAAATTCTCAGCCACCCACCGGGAACCAGTATAGGTCCTGAACCAAAATTTTGGACTTGCGGTCAGCTCACCAAAAACGAGTTGAAAAATGGAGCTCAGGGGCACAGCAATTCACAAACTGGCCGAGTAATAAAGGACAACTATCGTCCAAAAATCTGTTGAGGGAAGGCAACGAGGCGGACTTGAAAGCGAGGCAGAATAGCAGGAAACAGATTTCAAGAGGTACGTTGGAATCGCCTTTAAAGCACAGGAAGAGGGGCACAACTTCGACAATGATGCACTTGGCCAAAAAGGGCGTATGCGTTTTCTCCTGAATATATTCAGGAGAAAACGCATACGCCCTTTTTGGCCAAGCAAGCAAGCGGGCAATGCAAATCTGCACTACAAAGAAGTATCACTTCCCACCGGTCAAAAGGGACATCCACAAAATGTGTAAGAACAAGAAAGGCAAGACAGGCCCTGGAGAACAGGGAGCCTTGTTATGCTGATGGGCGGGATGTAAATTGCCAACTGCCTCTCTGGAGGAGTGCATTCTGTTCCCTAAAACAAGTAAAGAACAGAGCTACAGAGCCAAGGGCAATACCAGTCTAGGGAATATACCTTGGGAAAACTGAAAATCAATAAGACAGAGCCACCCCAAAATTTAGGGCTGCACTGCATACAAGGGCCTCAACTTGGATACACCTTAAGTATCCCAGAAAATATAAACATGGTTCAAAAAATTGTGGTACTTACGTACGATGGAATATCCCTCAGCCATGAAATCAATGTCATAAGACCAGTAGCAGCAAAATGGGTGGATTCAGGTACGATGATTCTAAGTGAAATAAGTCACACAGAAAAAGAAACTTATCATAAGATATCACTTATGATGATCCTGTAAACATGGCTACACTTGAACTGAGTTAGGAAAGAGAACAGTGTCTCACATTTAGAAAATACTCTTATACCTGCTTAAGGGGGAAGGAGAGGTGGGGTGATGCATAAAACCAGAGTTTGATATAAGCACAGGTACCGTTCCAAAAACCAACTATGGAATAGACAAGACCTACACCGTCCTCAGCGAAAGGGACTCAAAACCCCATATTTCCCGCAGTGGAAAATATCTGACTAGTAAGAATCTTAAAACCTATGTATTGATATGTCTCCGTAAGGGAATCAAGTGTGTCTAGACTGGCATAAACATGGCAGCGAGAATCAGCTCAAACCCACTATAAAAAGGAATTTCAAAAACAAAACAAAAAAACTGGGAAATTCTTTGCAATTCCTTCAGGGTCTCTGATGAAAGCTGGAATGACCCTATCTACAACGACAGCTGGATGTGGCATAAGGAGGGACACTTGGGACTGAGACGATTGGTGAGATTGGGTGAGCAAATGCAGACCCTTTAAAGCAATAATGCATGGCACCCATTCCATGGGTCCGAACTCTCCAGGTTGAAGGGAATATTACTACAGCTATAACAAGTGCGGGAAACCTAGAGAACGGACACACTGTGAATACGAAAGGTTTCTAAAACTCAACGCATAGTCCCTCTCCTGGTGCTCCGGTTTGACTTTCCGTCTGCTTTACTATCAACCTCCCAACTTGGAGAGACAGCCCCTTTAACCTCTTGGTTCGCACAGGTTGCCAATTTGGCAGAGGATGAAAGGGAAGAGGGAGAACCAATGAGAGAGTAGCTGTTAGGCATTTGGACGGGCACATATCACTGTAATTTCCCGGCAGGAAGAAGAATTAACCAAATTCTCAGCCACCCACCGGGAACCAGTATAGGTCCTGAACCAAAATTTTGGACTTGCGGTCAGTTCACCAAAACCGAGTTGAAAAATGGAGCTCAGGGGCACAGCAATTCACAAACTGGCCGAGTAATAAAGGACAACTATCGTCCAAAAATCTGTTGAGGGAAGGCAACGAGGCGGACTTGAAAGCGAGGCAGAATAGCAGGAAACAGATTTCAAGAGGTACGTTGGAATCGCCTTTAAAGCACAGGAAGAGGGGCACAACTTCGACAATGATGCACTTGGCCAAAAAGGGTGTATGCGTTTTCTCCTGAATATATTCAGGAGAAAACGCATACGCCCTTTTTGGCCAAGCAAGCAAGCGGGCAATGCAAATCTGCACTACAAAGAAGTATCACTTCCCACCGGTCAAAAGGGACATCCACAAAATGTGTAAGAACAAGAAAGGCAAGACAGGCCCTGGAGAACAGGGAGCCTTGTTATGCTGATGGGCGGGATGTAAATTGCCAACTGCCTCTCTGGAGGAGTGCATTCTGTTCCCTAAAACAAGTAAAGAACAGAGCTACAGAGCCAAGGGCACTACCAGTCTAGGGAATATACCTTGGGAAAACTGAAAATCAATAAGACAGAGCCACCCCAAAATTTAGGGCTGCACTGCATACAAGGGCCTCAACTTGGATACACCTTAAGTATCCCAGAAAATATAAACATGGTTCAAAAAATTGTGGTACTTACGTACGATGGAATATCCCTCAGCCATGAAATCAATGTCATAAGACCAGTAGCAGCAAAATGGGTGGATTCAGGTACGATGATTCTAAGTGAAATAAGTCACACAGAAAAAGAAACTTATCATAAGATATCACTTATGATGATCCTGTAAACATGGCTACACTTGAACTGAGTTAGGAAAGAGAACAGTGTCTCACATTTAGAAAATACTCTTATACCTGCTTAAGGGGGAAGGAGAGGTGGGGTGATGCATAAAACCAGAGTTTGATATAAGCACAGGTACCGTTCCAAAAACCAACTATGGAATAGACAAGACCTACACCGTCCTCAGCGAAAGGGACTCAAAACCCCATATTTCCCGCAGAGGAAAATATCTGACTAGTAAGAATCTTAAAACCTATGTATTGATATGTCTCCGTAAGGGAAACAAGTGTGTCTAGACTGGCATAAACATGGCAGCGAGAATCAGCTCAAACCCACTATAAAAAGGAATTTCAAAAACAAAACAAAAAAACTGGGAAATTCTTTGCAATTCCTTCAGGGTCTCTGATGAAAGCTGGAATGACCCTATCTACAACGACAGCTGGATGTGGCATAAGGAGGGACACTTGGGACTGAGACGATTGGTGAGATTGGGTGAGCAAATGCAGACCCTGTAAAGCAATAATGCATGGCACCCATTCCATGGGTCCGAACTCTCCAGGTTGAAGGGAATATTACTACAGCTATAAGAAGTGCGGGAAACCTAGAGAACGGACACACTGTGAATACGAAAGGTTTCTAAAACTCAACGCATAGTCCCTCTCCTGGTGCTCCGGTTTGACTTTCCGTCTGCTTTACTATCAACCTCCCAACTTGGAGAGACAGCCCCTTTAACCTCTTGGTTCGCACAGGTTGCCAATTTGGCAGAGGATGAAAGGGAAGAGGGAGAACCAATGAGAGAGTAGCTGTTAGGCATTTGGACGGGCACATATCACTGTAATTTCCCGGCAGGAAGAAGAATTAACCAAATTCTCAGCCACCCACCGGGAACCAGTATAGGTCCTGAACTAAAATTTTGGACTTGCGGTCAGCTCACCAAAAACGAGTTGAAAAATGGAGCTCAGGGGCACAGCAATTCACAAACTGGCCGAGTAATAAAGGACAACTATCGTCCAAAAATCTGTTGAGGGAAGGCAACGAGGCGGACTTGAAAGCGAGGCAGAATAGCAGGAAACAGATTTCAAGAGGTACGTTGGAATCGCCTTTAAAGCACAGGAAGAGGGGCACAACTTCGACAATGATGCACTTGGCCAAAAAGGGCGTATGCGTTTTCTCCTGAATATATTCAGGAGAAAACGCATACGCCCTTTTTGGCCAAGCAAGCAAGCGGGCAATGCAAATCTGCACTACAAAGAAGTATCACTTCCCACCGGTCAAAAGGGACATCCACAAAATGTGTAAGAACAAGAAAGGCAAGACAGGCCCTGGAGAACAGGGAGCCTTGTTATGCTGATGGGCGGGATGTAAATTGCCAACTGCCTCTCTGGAGGAGTGCATTCTGTTCCCTAAAACAAGTAAAGAACAGAGCTACAGAGCCAAGGGCACTACCAGTCTATGGAATATACCTTGGGAAAACTGAAAATCAATAAGACAGAGCCACCCCAAAATTTAGGGCTGCACTGCATACAAGGGCCTCAACTTGGATACACCTTAAGTATCCCAGAAAATATAAACATGGTTCAAAAAATTGTGGTACTTACGTACGATGGAATATCCCTCAGCCATGAAATCAATGTCATAAGACCAGTAGCAGCAAAATGGGTGGATTCAGGTACGATGATTCTAAGTGAAATAAGTCACACAGAAAAAGAAACTTATCATAAGATATCACTTATGAAGATCCTGTAAACATGGCTACACTTGAACTGAGTTAGGAAAGAGAACAGTGTCTCACATTTAGAAAACACTCTTATACCTGCTTAAGGGGGAAGGAGAGGTGGGGTGATGCATAAAACCAGAGTTTGATATAAGCACAGGTACCGTTCCAAAAACCAACTATGGAATAGACAAGACCTACACCGTCCTCAGCGAAAGGGACTCAAAACCCCATATTTCCCGCAGAGGAAAATATCTGACTAGTAAGAATCTTAAAACCTATGTATTGATATGTCTCCGTAAGGGAATCAAGTGTGTCTAGACTGGCATAAACATGGCAGCGAGAATCAGCTCAAACCCACTATAAAAAGGAATTTCAAAAACAAAACAAAAAAACTGGGAAATTCTTTACAATTCCTTCAGGGTCTCTGATGAAGGCTGGAATGACCCTATCTACAACGACAGCTGGATGTGGCATAAGGAGGGACACTTGGGACTGAGACGATTGGTGAGATTGGGTGAGCAAATGCAGACCCTTTAAAGCAATAATGCATGGCACCCATTCCATGGGTCCGAACTCTCCAGGTTGAAGGGAATATTACTACAGCTATAACAAGTGCGGGAAACCTAGAGAACGGACACACTGTGAATACGAAAGGTTTCTAAAACTCAACGCATAGTCCCTCTCCTGGTGCTCCGGTTTGACTTTCCGTCTGCTTTACTATCAACCTCCCAACTTGGAGAGACAGCCCCTTTAACCTCTTGGTTCGCACAGGTTGCCAATTTGGCAGAGGATGAAAGGGAAGAGGGAGAACCAATGAGAGAGTAGCTGTTAGGCATTTGGACGGGCACATATCACTGTAATTTCCCGGCAGGAAGAAGAATTAACCAAATTCTCAGCCACCCACCGGGAACCAGTATAGGTCCTGAACCAAAATTTTGGACTTGCGGTCAGCTCACCAAAAACGAGTTGAAAAATGGAGCTCAGGGGCACAGCAATTCACAAACTGGCCGAGTAATAAAGGACAACTATCGTCCAAAAATCTGTTGAGGGAAGGCAACGAGGCGGACTTGAAAGCGAGGCAGAATAGCAGGAAACAGATTTCAAGAGGTACGTTGGAATCGCCTTTAAAGCACAGGAAGAGGGGCACAACTTCGACAATGATGCACTTGGCCAAAAAGGGCGTATGCGTTTTCTCCTGAATATATTCAGGAGAAAACGCATACGCCCTTTTTGGCCAAGCAAGCAAGCGGGCAATGCAAATCTGCACTACAAAGAAGTATCACTTCCCACCGGTCAAAAGGGACATCCACAAAATGTGTAAGAACAAGAAAGGCAAGACAGGCCCTGGAGAACAGGGAGCCTTGTTATGCTGATGGGCGGGATGTAAATTGCCAACTGCCTCTCTGGAGGAGTGCATTCTGTTCCCTAAAACAAGTAAATAACAGAGCTACAGAGCCAAGGGCACTACCAGTCTAGGGAATATACCTTGGGAAAACTGAAAATCAATAAGACAGAGCCACCCCAAAATTTAGGGCTGCACTGCATACAAGGGCCTCAACTTGGATACACCTTAAGTATCCCAGAAAATATAAACATGGTTCAAAAAATTGTGGTACTTACGTACGATGGAATATCCCTCAGCCATGAAATCAATGTCATAAGACCAGTAGCAGCAAAATGGGTGGATTCAGGTACGATGATTCTAAGTGAAATAAGTCACACAGAAAAAGAAACTTATCATAAGATATCACTTATGAAGATCCTGTAAACATGGCTACACTTGAACTGAGTTAGGAAAGAGAACAGTGTCTCACATTTAGAAAACACTCTTATACCTGCTTAAGGGGGAAGGAGAGGTGGGGTGATGCATAAAACCAGAGTTTGATATAAGCACAGGTACCGTTCCAAAAACCAACTATGGAATAGACAAGACCTACACCGTCCTCAGCGAAAGGGACTCAAAACCCCATATTTCCCGCAGAGGAAAATATCTGACTAGTAAGAATCTTAAAACCTATGTATTGATATGTCTCCGTAAGGGAATCAAGTGTGTCTAGACTGGCATAAACATGGCAGCGAGAATCAGCTCAAACCCACTATAAAAAGGAATTTCAAAAACAAAACAAAAAAACTGGGAAATTCTTTACAATTCCTTCAGGGTCTCTGATGAAGGCTGGAATGACCCTATCTACAACGACAGCTGGATGTGGCATAAGGAGGGACACTTGGGACTGAGACGATTGGTGAGATTGGGTGAGCAAATGCAGACCCTTTAAAGCAATAATGCATGGCACCCATTCCATGGGTCCGAACTCTCCAGGTTGAAGGGAATATTACTACAGCTATAACAAGTGCGGGAAACCTAGAGAACGGACACACTGTGAATACGAAAGGTTTCTAAAACTCAACGCATAGTCCCTCTCCTGGTGCTCCGGTTTGACTTTCCGTCTGCTTTACTATCAACCTCCCAACTTGGAGAGACAGCCCCTTTAACCTCTTGGTTCGCACAGGTTGCCAATTTGGCAGAGGATGAAAGGGAAGAGGGAGAACCAATGAGAGAGTAGCTGTTAGGCATTTGGACGGGCACATATCACTGTAATTTCCCGGCAGGAAGAAGAATTAACCAAATTCTCAGCCACCCACCGGGAACCAGTATAGGTCCTGAACCAAAATTTTGGACTTGCGGTCAGCTCACCAAAACCGAGTTGAAAAATGGAGCTCAGGGGCACAGCAATTCACAAACTGGCCGAGTAATAAAGGACAACTATCGTCCAAAAATCTGTTGAGGGAAGGCAACGAGGCGGACTTGAAAGCGAGGCAGAATAGCAGGAAACAGATTTCAAGAGGTACGTTGGAATCGCCTTTAAAGCACAGGAAGAGGGGCACAACTTCGACAATGATGCACTTGGCCAAAAAGGGCGTATGCGTTTTCTCCTGAATATATTCAGGAGAAAACGCATACGCCCTTTTTGGCCAAGCAAGCAAGCGGGCAATGCAAATCTGCACTACAAAGAAGTATCACTTCCCACCGGTCAAAAGGGACATCCACAAAATGTGTAAGAACAAGAAAGGCAAGACAGGCCCTGGAGAACAGGGAGCCTTGTTATGCTGATGGGCGGGATGTAAATCGCCAACTGCCTCTCTGGAGGAGTGCATTCTGTTCCCTAAAACAAGTAAAGAACAGAGCTACAGAGCCAAGGGCACTACCAGCCTAGGGAATATACCTTGGGAAAACTGAAAATCAATAAGACAGAGCCACCCCAAAATTTAGGGCTGCACTGCATACAAGGACCTCAACTTGGATACACCTTAAGTATCCCAGAAAATATAAACATGGTTCAAAAAATTGTGGTACTTACGTACGATGGAATATCCCTCAGCCATGAAATCAATGTCATAAGACCAGTAGCAGCAAAATGGGTGGATTCAGGTACGATGATTCTAAGTGAAATAAGTCACACAGAAAAAGAAACTTATCATAAGATATCACTTATGAAGATCCTGTAAACATGGCTACACTTGAACTGAGTTAGGAAAGAGAACAGTGTCTCACATTTAGAAAACACTCTTATACCTGCTTAAGGGGGAAGGAGAGGTGGGGTGATGCATAAAACCAGAGTTTGATATAAGCACAGGTACCGTTCCAAAAACCAACTATGGAATAGACAAGACCTACACCGTCCTCAGCGAAAGGGACTCAAAACCCCATATTTCCCGCAGAGGAAAATATCTGACTAGTAAGAATCTTAAAACCTATGTATTGATATGTCTCCGTAAGGGAATCAAGTGTGTCTAGACTGGCATAAACATGGCAGCGAGAATCAGCTCAAACCCACTATAAAAAGGAATTTCAAAAACAAAACAAAAAAACTGGGAAATTCTTTACAATTCCTTCAGGGTCTCTGATGAAGGCTGGAATGACCCTATCTACAACGACAGCTGGATGTGGCATAAGGAGGGACACTTGGGACTGAGACGATTGGTGAGATTGGGTGAGCAAATGCAGACCCTTTAAAGCAATAATGCATGGCACCCATTCCATGGGTCCGAACTCTCCAGGTTGAAGGGAATATTACTACAGCTATAACAAGTGCGGGAAACCTAGAGAACGGACACACTGTGAATACGAAAGGTTTCTAAAACTCAACGCATAGTCCCTCTCCTGGTGCTCCGGTTTGACTTTCCGTCTGCTTTACTATCAACCTCCCAACTTGGAGAGACAGCCCCTTTAACCTCTTGGTTCGCACAGGTTGCCAATTTGGCAGAGGATGAAAGGGAAGAGGGAGAACCAATGAGAGAGTAGCTGTTAGGCATTTGGACGGGCACATATCACTGTAATTTCCCGGCAGGAAGAAGAATTAACCAAATTCTCAGCCACCCACCGGGAACCAGTATAGGTCCTGAACCAAAATTTTGGACTTGCGGTCAGCTCACCAAAAACGAGTTGAAAAATGGAGCTCAGGGGCACAGCAATTCACAAACTGGCCGAGTAATAAAGGACAACTATCGTCCAAAAATCTGTTGAGGGAAGGCAACGAGGCGGACTTGAAAGCGAGGCAGAATAGCAGGAAACAGATTTCAAGAGGTACGTTGGAATCGCCTTTAAAGCACAGGAAGAGGGGCACAACTTCGACAATGATGCACTTGGCCAAAAAGGGCGTATGTGTTTTCTCCTGAATATATTCAGGAGAAAACGCATACGCCCTTTTTGGCCAAGCAAGCAAGCGGGCAATGCAAATCTGCACTACAAAGAAGTATCACTTCCCACCGGTCAAAAGGGACATCCACAAAATGTGTAAGAACAAGAAAGGCAAGACAGGCCCTGGAGAACAGGGAGCCTTGTTATGCTGATGGGCGGGATGTAAATCGCCAACTGCCTCTCTGGAGGAGTGCATTCTGTTCCCTAAAACAAGTAAAGAACAGAGCTACAGAGCCAAGGGCACTACCAGCCTAGGGAATATACCTTGGGAAAACTGAAAATCAATAAGACAGAGCCACCCCAAAATTTAGGGCTGCACTGCATACAAGGACCTCAACTTGGATACACCTTAAGTATCCCAGAAAATATAAACATGGTTCAAAAAATTGTGGTACTTACGTACGATGGAATATCCCTCAGCCATGAAATCAATGTCATAAGACCAGTAGCAGCAAAATGGGTGGATTCAGGTACGATGATTCTAAGTGAAATAAGTCACACAGAAAAAGAAACTTATCATAAGATATCACTTATGAAGATCCTGTAAACATGGCTACACTTGAACTGAGTTAGGAAAGAGAACAGTGTCTCACATTTAGAAAACACTCTTATACCTGCTTAAGGGGGAAGGAGAGGTGGGGTGATGCATAAAACCAGAGTTTGATATAAGCACAGGTACCGTTCCAAAAACCAACTATGGAATAGACAAGACCTACACCGTCCTCAGCGAAAGGGACTCAAAACCCCATATTTCCCGCAGAGGAAAATATCTGACTAGTAAGAATCTTAAAACCTATGTATTGATATGTCTCCGTAAGGGAATCAAGTGTGTCTAGACTGGCATAAACATGGCAGCGAGAATCAGCTCAAACCCACTATAAAAAGGAATTTCAAAAACAAAACAAAAAAACTGGGAAATTCTTTACAATTCCTTCAGGGTCTCTGATGAAGGCTGGAATGACCCTATCTACAACGACAGCTGGATGTGGCATAAGGAGGGACACTTGGGACTGAGACGATTGGTGAGATTGGGTGAGCAAATGCAGACCCTTTAAAGCAATAATGCATGGCACCCATTCCATGGGTCCGAACTCTCCAGGTTGAAGGGAATATTACTACAGCTATAACAAGTGCGGGAAACCTAGAGAACGGACACACTGTGAATACGAAAGGTTTCTAAAACTCAACGCATAGTCCCTCTCCTGGTGCTCCGGTTTGACTTTCCGTCTGCTTTACTATCAACCTCCCAACTTGGAGAGACAGCCCCTTTAACCTCTTGGTTCGCACAGGTTGCCAATTTGGCAGAGGATGAAAGGGAAGAGGGAGAACCAATGAGAGAGTAGCTGTTAGGCATTTGGACGGGCACATATCACTGTAATTTCCCGGCAGGAAGAAGAATTAACCAAATTCTCAGCCACCCACCGGGAACCAGTATAGGTCCTGAACCAAAATTTTGGACTTGCGGTCAGCTCACCAAAAACGAGTTGAAAAATGGAGCTCAGGGGCACAGCAATTCACAAACTGGCCGAGTAATAAAGGACAACTATCGTCCAAAAATCTGTTGAGGGAAGGCAACGAGGCGGACTTGAAAGCGAGGCAGAATAGCAGGAAACAGATTTCAAGAGGTACGTTGGAATCGCCTTTAAAGCACAGGAAGAGGGGCACAACTTCGACAATGATGCACTTGGCCAAAAAGGGTGTATGCGTTTTCTCCTGAATATATTCAGGAGAAAACGCATACGCCCTTTTTGGCCAAGCAAGCAAGCGGGCAATGCAAATCTGCACTACAAAGAAGTATCACTTCCCACCGGTCAAAAGGGACATCCACAAAATGTGTAAGAACAAGAAAGGCAAGACAGGCCCTGGAGAACAGGGAGCCTTGTTATGCTGATGGGCGGGATGTAAATCGCCAACTGCCTCTCTGGAGGAGTGCATTCTGTTCCCTAAAACAAGTAAAGAACAGAGCTACAGAGCCAAGGGCACTACCAGCGTAGGGAATATACCTTGGGAAAACTGAAAATCAATAAGACAGAGCCACCCCAAAATTTAGGGCTGCACTGCATACAAGGACCTCAACTTGGATACACCTTAAGTATCCCAGAAAATATAAACATGGTTCAAAAAATTGTGGTACTTACGTACGATGGAATATCCCTCAGCCATGAAATCAATGTCATAAGACCAGTAGCAGCAAAATGGGTGGATTCAGGTACGATGATTCTAAGTGAAATAAGTCACACAGAAAAAGAAACTTATCATAAGATATCACTTATGAAGATCCTGTAAACATGGCTACACTTGAACTGAGTTAGGAAAGAGAACAGTGTCTCACATTTAGAAAACACTCTTATACCTGCTTAAGGGGGAAGGAGAGGTGGGGTGATGCATAAAACCAGAGTTTGATATAAGCACAGGTACCGTTCCAAAAACCAACTATGGAATAGACAAGACCTACACCGTCCTCAGCGAAAGGGACTCAAAACCCCATATTTCCCGCAGAGGAAAATATCTGACTAGTAAGAATCTTAAAACCTATGTATTGATATGTCTCCGTAAGGGAATCAAGTGTGTCTAGACTGGCATAAACATGGCAGCGAGAATCAGCTCAAACCCACTATAAAAAGGAATTTCAAAAACAAAACAAAAAAACTGGGAAATTCTTTACAATTCCTTCAGGGTCTCTGATGAAGGCTGGAATGACCCTATCTACAACGACAGCTGGATGTGGCATAAGGAGGGACACTTGGGACTGAGACGATTGGTGAGATTGGGTGAGCAAATGCAGACCCTTTAAAGCAATAATGCATGGCACCCATTCCATGGGTCCGAACTCTCCAGGTTGAAGGGAATATTACTACAGCTATAACAAGTGCGGGAAACCTAGAGAACGGACACACTGTGAATACGAAAGGTTTCTAAAACTCAACGCATAGTCCCTCTCCTGGTGCTCCGGTTTGACTTTCCGTCTGCTTTACTATCAACCTCCCAACTTGGAGAGACAGCCCCTTTAACCTCTTGGTTCGCACAGGTTGCCAATTTGGCAGAGGATGAAAGGGAAGAGGGAGAACCAATGAGAGAGTAGCTGTTAGGCATTTGGACGGGCACATATCACTGTAATTTCCCGGCAGGAAGAAGAATTAACCAAATTCTCAGCCACCCACCGGGAACCAGTATAGGTCCTGAACCAAAATTTTGGACTTGCGGTCAGCTCACCAAAAACGAGTTGAAAAATGGAGCTCAGGGGCACAGCAATTCACAAACTGGCCGAGTAATAAAGGACAACTATCGTCCAAAAATCTGTTGAGGGAAGGCAACGAGGCGGACTTGAAAGCGAGGCAGAATAGCAGGAAACAGATTTCAAGAGGTACGTTGGAATCGCCTTTAAAGCACAGGAAGAGGGGCACAACTTCGACAATGATGCACTTGGCCAAAAAGGGCGTATGCGTTTTCTCCTGAATATATTCAGGAGAAAACGCATACGCCCTTTTTGGCCAAGCAAGCAAGCGGGCAATGCAAATCTGCACTACAAAGAAGTATCACTTCCCACCGGTCAAAAGGGACATCCACAAAATGTGTAAGAACAAGAAAGGCAAGACAGGCCCTGGAGAACAGGGAGCCTTGTTATGCTGATGGGCGGGATGTAAATCGCCAACTGCCTCTCTGGAGGAGTGCATTCTGTTCCCTAAAACAAGTAAAGAACAGAGCTACAGAGCCAAGGGCACTACCAGCCTAGGGAATATACCTTGGGAAAACTGAAAATCAATAAGACAGAGCCACCCCAAAATTTAGGGCTGCACTGCATACAAGGACCTCAACTTGGATACACCTTAAGTATCCCAGAAAATATAAACATGGTTCAAAAAATTGTGGTACTTACGTACGATGGAATATCCCTCAGCCATGAAATCAATGTCATAAGACCAGTAGCAGCAAAATGGGTGGATTCAGGTACGATGATTCTAAGTGAAATAAGTCACACAGAAAAAGAAACTTATCATAAGATATCACTTATGAAGATCCTGTAAACATGGCTACACTTGAACTGAGTTAGGAAAGAGAACAGTGTCTCACATTTAGAAAACACTCTTATACCTGCTTAAGGGGGAAGGAGAGGTGGGGTGATGCATAAAACCAGAGTTTGATATAAGCACAGGTACCGTTCCAAAAACCAACTATGGAATAGACAAGACCTACACCGTCCTCAGCGAAAGGGACTCAAAACCCCATATTTCCCGCAGAGGAAAATATCTGACTAGTAAGAATCTTAAAACCTATGTATTGATATGTCTCCGTAAGGGAATCAAGTGTGTCTAGACTGGCATAAACATGGCAGCGAGAATCAGCTCAAACCCACTATAAAAAGGAATTTCAAAAACAAAACAAAAAAACTGGGAAATTCTTTACAATTCCTTCAGGGTCTCTGATGAAGGCTGGAATGACCCTATCTACAACGACAGCTGGATGTGGCATAAGGAGGGACACTTGGGACTGAGACGATTGGTGAGATTGGGTGAGCAAATGCAGACCCTTTAAAGCAATAATGCATGGCACCCATTCCATGGGTCCGAACTCTCCAGGTTGAAGGGAATATTACTACAGCTATAACAAGTGCGGGAAACCTAGAGAACGGACACACTGTGAATACGAAAGGTTTCTAAAACTCAACGCATAGTCCCTCTCCTGGTGCTCCGGTTTGACTTTCCGTCTGCTTTACTATCAACCTCCCAACTTGGAGAGACAGCCCCTTTAACCTCTTGGTTCGCACAGGTTGCCAATTTGGCAGAGGATGAAAGGGAAGAGGGAGAACCAATGAGAGAGTAGCTGTTAGGCATTTGGACGGGCACATATCACTGTAATTTCCCGGCAGGAAGAAGAATTAACCAAATTCTCAGCCACCCACCGGGAACCAGTATAGGTCCTGAACCAAAATTTTGGACTTGCGGTCAGCTCACCAAAAACGAGTTGAAAAATGGAGCTCAGGGGCACAGCAATTCACAAACTGGCCGAGTAATAAAGGACAACTATCGTCCAAAAATCTGTTGAGGGAAGGCAACGAGGCGGACTTGAAAGCGAGGCAGAATAGCAGGAAACAGATTTCAAGAGGTACGTTGGAATCGCCTTTAAAGCACAGGAAGAGGGGCACAACTTCGACAATGATGCACTTGGCCAAAAAGGGCGTATGCGTTTTCTCCTGAATATATTCAGGAGAAAACGCATACGCCCTTTTTGGCCAAGCAAGCAAGCGGGCAATGCAAATCTGCACTACAAAGAAGTATCACTTCCCACCGGTCAAAAGGGACATCCACAAAATGTGTAAGAACAAGAAAGGCAAGACAGGCCCTGGAGAACAGGGAGCCTTGTTATGCTGATGGGCGGGATGTAAATCGCCAACTGCCTCTCTGGAGGAGTGCATTCTGTTCCCTAAAACAAGTAAAGAACAGAGCTACAGAGCCAAGGGCACTACCAGCCTAGGGAATATACCTTGGGAAAACTGAAAATCAATAAGACAGAGCCACCCCAAAATTTAGGGCTGCACTGCATACAAGGACCTCAACTTGGATACACCTTAAGTATCCCAGAAAATATAAACATGGTTCAAAAAATTGTGGTACTTACGTACGATGGAATATCCCTCAGCCATGAAATCAATGTCATAAGACCAGTAGCAGCAAAATGGGTGGATTCAGGTACGATGATTCTAAGTGAAATAAGTCACACAGAAAAAGAAACTTATCATAAGATATCACTTATGAAGATCCTGTAAACATGGCTACACTTGAACTGAGTTAGGAAAGAGAACAGTGTCTCACATTTAGAAAACACTCTTATACCTGCTTAAGGGGGAAGGAGAGGTGGGGTGATGAATAAAACCAGAGTTTGATATAAGCACAGGTACCGTTCCAAAAACCAACTATGGAATAGACAAGACCTACACCGTCCTCAGCGAAAGGGACTCAAAACCCCATATTTCCCGCAGAGGAAAATATCTGACTAGTAAGAATCTTAAAACCTATGTATTGATATGTCTCCGTAAGGGAATCAAGTGTGTCTAGACTGGCATAAACATGGCAGCGAGAATCAGCTCAAACCCACTATAAAAAGGAATTTCAAAAACAAAACAAAAAAACTGGGAAATTCTTTACAATTCCTTCAGGGTCTCTGATGAAAGCTGGAATGACCCTATCTACAACGACAGCTGGATGTGGCATAAGGAGGGACACTTGGGACTGAGACGATTGGTGAGATTGGGTGAGCAAATGCAGACCCTTTAAAGCAATAATGCATGGCACCCATTCCATGGGTCCGAACTCTCCAGGTTGAAGGGAATATTACTACAGCTATAACATGTGCGGGAAACCTAGAGAACGGACACACTGTGAATACGAAAGGTTTCTAAAACTCAACGCATAGTCCCTCTCCTGGTGCTCCGGTTTGACTTTCCGTCTGCTTTACTATCAACCTCCCAACTTGGAGAGACAGCGCCTTTAACCTCTTGGTTCGCACAGGTTGCCAATTTGGCAGAGGATGAAAGGGAAGAGGGAGAACCAATGAGAGAGTAGCTGTTAGGCATTTGGACGGGCACATATCACTGTAATTTCCCGGCAGGAAGAAGAATTAACCAAATTCTCAGCCACCCACCGGGAACCAGTATAGGTCCTGAACCAAAATTTTGGACTTGCGGTCAGCTCACCAAAAACGAGTTGAAAAATGGAGCTCAGGGGCACAGCAATTCACAAACTGGCCGAGTAATAAAGGACAACTATCGTCCAAAAATCTGTTGAGGGAAGGCAACGAGGCGGACTTGAAAGCGAGGCAGAATAGCAGGAAACAGATTTCAAGAGGTACGTTGGAATCGCCTTTAAAGCACAGGAAGAGGGGCACAACTTCGACAATGATGCACTTGGCCAAAAAGGGCGTATGCGTTTTCTCCTGAATATATTCAGGAGAAAACGCATACGCCCTTTTTGGCCAAGCAAGCAAGCGGGCAATGCAAATCTGCACTACAAAGAAGTATCACTTCCCACCGGTCAAAAGGGACATCCACAAAATGTGTAAGAACAAGAAAGGCAAGACAGGCCCTGGAGAACAGGGAGCCTTGTTATGCTGATGGGCGGGATGTAAATTGCCAACTGCCTCCCTGGAGGAGTGCATTCTGTTCCCTAAAACAAGTAAAGAACAGAGCTACAGAGCCAAGGGCACTACCAGCCTAGGGAATATACCTTGGGAAAACTGAAAATCAATAAGACAGAGCCACCTCAAAATTTAGGGCTGCACTGCATACAAGGACCTCAACTTGGATACACCTTAAGTATCCCAGAAAATATAAACATGGTTCAAAAAATTGTGGTACTTACGTACGATGGAATATCCCTCAGCCATGAAATCAATGTCATAAGACCAGTAGCAGCAAAATGGGTGGATTCAGGTACGATGATTCTAAGTGAAATAAGTCACACAGAAAAAGAAACTTATCATAAGATATCACTTATGAAGATCCTGTAAACATGGCTACACTTGAACTGAGTTAGGAAAGAGAACAGTGTCTCACATTTAGAAAACACTCTTATACCTGCTTAAGGGGGAAGGAGAGGTGGGGTGATGAATAAAACCAGAGTTTGATATAAGCACAGGTACCGTTCCAAAAACCAACTATGGAATAGGCAAGACCTACACCGTCCTCAGCGAAAGGGACTCAAAACCCCATATTTCCCACAGAGGAAAATATCTGACTAGTAAGAATCTTAAAACCTATGTATTGATATGTCTCCATAAGGGAATCAAGTGTGTCTAGACTGGCATAAACATGGCAGCGAGAATCAGCTCAAACCCACTATAAAAAGGAATTTCAAAAACAAAACAAAAAAACTGGGAAATTCTTTACAATTCCTTCAGGGTCTCTGATGAAAGCTGGAATGACCCTATCTACAACGACAGCTGGATGTGGCATAAGGAGGGACACTTGGGACTGAGACGATTGGTGAGATTGGGTGAGCAAATGCAGACCCTTTAAAGCAATAATGCATGGCACCCATTCCATGGGTCCGAACTCTCCAGGTTGAAGGGAATATTACTACAGCTATAACATGTGCGGGAAACCTAGAGAACGGACACACTGTGAATACGAAAGGTTTCTAAAACTCAACGCATAGTCCCTCTCCTGGTGCTCCGGTTTGACTTTCCGTCTGCTTTACTATCAACCTCCCAACTTGGAGAGACAGCGCCTTTAACCTCTTGGTTCGCACAGGTTGCCAATTTGGCAGAGGATGAAAGGGAAGAGGGAGAACCAATGAGAGAGTAGCTGTTAGGCATTTGGACGGGCACATATCACTGTAATTTCCCGGCAGGAAGAAGAATTAACCAAATTCTCAGCCACCCACCGGGAACCAGTATAGGTCCTGAACCAAAATTTTGGACTTGCGGTCAGCTCACCAAAAACGAGTTGAAAAATGGAGCTCAGGGGCACAGCAATTCACAAACTGGCCGAGTAATAAAGGACAACTATCGTCCAAAAATCTGTTGAGGGAAGGCAACGAGGCGGACTTGAAAGCGAGGCAGAATAGCAGGAAACAGATTTCAAGAGGTACGTTGGAATCGCCTTTAAAGCACAGGAAGAGGGGCACAACTTCGACAATGATGCACTTGGCCAAAAAGGGCGTATGCGTTTTCTCCTGAATATATTCAGGAGAAAACGCATACGCCCTTTTTGGCCAAGCAAGCAAGCGGGCAATGCAAATCTGCACTACAAAGAAGTATCACTTCCCACCGGTCAAAAGGGACATCCACAAAATGTGTAAGAACAAGAAAGGCAAGACAGGCCCTGGAGAACAGGGAGCCTTGTTATGCTGATGGGCGGGATGTAAATTGCCAACTGCCTCTCTGGAGGAGTGCATTCTGTTCCCTAAAACAAGTAAAGAACAGAGCTACAGAGCCAAGGGCACTACCAGTCTAGGGAATATACCTTGGGAAAACTGAAAATCAATAAGACAGAGCCACCCCAAAATTTAGGGCTGCACTGCATACAAGGGCCTCAACTTGGATACACCTTAAGTATCCCAGAAAATATAAACATGGTTCAAAAAATTGTGGTACTTACGTACGATGGAATATCCCTCAGCCATGAAATCAATGTCATAAGACCAGTAGCAGCAAAATGGGTGGATTCAGGTACGATGATTCTAAGTGAAATAAGTCACACAGAAAAAGAAACTTATCATAAGATATCACTTATGAAGATCCTGTAAACATGGCTACACTTGAACTGAGTTAGGAAAGAGGACAGTGTCTCACATTTAGAAAACACTCTTATACCTGCTTAAGGGGGAAGGAGAGGTGGGGTGATGCATAAAACCAGAGTTTGATATAAGCACAGGTACCGTTCCAAAAACCAACTATGGAATAGACAAGACCTACACCGTTCTCAGCGAAAGGGACTCAAAACCCCATATTTCCCGCAGAGGAATATATCTGACTAGTAAGAATCTTAAAACCTATGTATTGATATGTCTCCGTAAGGGAATCAACTGTGTCTAGACTGGCATAAACATGGCAGCGAGAATCAGCTCAAACTCACTATAAAAAGGAATTTCAAAAACAAAACAAAAAAACTGGGAAATTCTTTACAATTCCTTCAGGGTCTCTGATGAAAGCTGGAATGACCCTATCTACAACGACAGCTGGATGTGGCATAAGGAGGGACACTTGTGACTGAGACGGTTGGTGAGATTGGGTGAGCAAATGCAGACCCTTTAAAGCAATAATGCATGGCACCCATTCCATGGGTCCGAACTCTCCAGGTTGAAGGGAATATTACTACAGCTATAACATGTGCGGGAAACCTAGAGAACAGACACACTGTGAATACGAAAGGTTTCTAAAACTCAACGCATAGTCCCTCTCCTGGTGCTCCGGTTTGACTTTCCGTCTGCTTTACTATCAACCTCCCAACTTGGAGAGACAGCCCCTTTAACCTCTTGGTTCGCACAGGTTGCCAATTTGGCAGAGGATGAAAGGGAAGAGGGAGAACCAATGAGAGAGTAGCTGTTAGGCATTTGGACGGGCACATATCACTGTAATTTCCCGGCAGGAAGAAGAATTAACCAAATTCTCAGCCACCCACCGGGAACCAGTATAGGTCCTGAACCAAAATTTTGGACTTGCGGTCAGCTCACCAAAAACGAGTTGAAAAATGGAGCTCAGGGGCACAGCAATTCACAAACTGGCCGAGTAATAAAGGACAACTATCGTCCAAAAATCTGTTGAGGGAAGGCAACGAGGCGGACTTGAAAGCGAGGCAGAATAGCAGGAAACAGATTTCAAGAGGTACGTTGGAATCGCCTTTAAAGCACAGGAAGAGGGGCACAACTTCGACAATGATGCACTTGGCCAAAAAGGGCGTATGCGTTTTCTCCTGAATATATTCAGGAGAAAACGCATACGCCCTTTTTGGCCAAGCAAGCAAGCGGGCAATGCAAATCTGCACTACAAAGAAGTATCACTTCCCACCGGTCAAAAGGGACATCCACAAAATGTGTAAGAACAAGAAAGGCAAGACAGGCCCTGGAGAACAGGGAGCCTTGTTATGCTGATGGGCGGGATGTAAATTGCCAACTGCCTCTCTGGAGGAGTGCATTCTGTTCCCTAAAACAAGTAAAGAACAGAGCTACAGAGCCAAGGGCACTACCAGTCTAGGGAATATACCTTGGGAAAACTGAAAATCAATAAGACAGAGCCACCCCAAAATTTAGGGCTGCACTGCATACAAGGGCCTCAACTTGGATACACCTTAAGTATCCCAGAAAATATAAACATGGTTCAAAAAATTGTGGTACTTACGTACGATGGAATATCCCTCAGCCATGAAATCAATGTCATAAGACCAGTAGCAGCAAAATGGGTGGATTCAGGTACGATGATTCTAAGTGAAATAAGTCACACAGAAAAAGAAACTTATCATAAGATATCACTTATGAAGATCCTGTAAACATGGCTACACTTGAACTGAGTTAGGAAAGAGAACAGTGTCTCACATTTAGAAAACACTCTTATACCTGCTTAAGGGGGAAGGAGAGGTGGGGTGATGCATAAAACCAGAGTTTGATATAAGCACAGGTACCGTTCCAAAAACCAACTATGGAATAGCCAAGACCTACAACGTCCGCAGCGAAAGGGACTCAAAACCCCATATTTCCCGCAGAGGAAAATATCTGACTAGTAAGAATCTTAAAACCTATGTATTGATATGTCTCCGTAAGGGAATCAAGTGTGTCTAGACTGGCATAAACATGGCAGCGAGAATCAGCTCAAACCCACTATAAAAAGGAATTTCAAAAACAAAACAAAAAAACTGGGAAATTCTTTACAATTCCTTCAGGGTCTCTGATGAAGGCTGGAATGACCCTATCTACAACGACAGCTGGATGTGGCATAAGGAGGGACACTTGGGACTGAGACGATTGGTGAGATTGGGTGAGCAAATGCAGACCCTTTAAAGCAATAATGCATGGCACCCATTCCATGGGTCCCAACTCTCCAGGTTGAAGGGAATATTACTACAGCTATAACAAGTGCGGGAAACCTAGAGAACGGACACACTGTGAATACGAAAGGTTTCTAAAACTCAACGCATAGTCCCTCTCCTGGTGCTCCGGTTTGACTTTCCGTCTGCTTTACTATCAACCTCCCAACTTGGAGAGACAGCCCCTTTAACCTCTTGGTTCGCACAGGTTGCCAATTTGGCAGAGGATGAAAGGGAAGAGGGAGAACCAATGAGAGAGTAGCTGTTATGCATTTGGACGGGCACATATCACTGTAATTTCCCGGCAGGAAGAAGAATTAACCAAATTCTCAGCCACCCACCGGGAACCAGTATAGGTCCTGAACCAAAATTTTGTACTTGCGGTCAGCTCACCAAAAACGAGTTTAAAAATGGGGCTCAGGGGCACAGCAATTCACAAACTGGCCGAGTAATAAAGGACAACTATCGTCCAAAAATCTGTTGAGGGAAGGCAACGAGGCGGACTTGAAAGCGAGGCAGAATAGCAGGAAACAGATTTCAAGAGGTACGTTGGAATCGCCTTTAAAGCACAGGAAGAGGGGCACAACTTCGACAATGATGCACTTGGCCAAAAAGGGCGTATGCGTTTTCTCCTGAATATATTCAGGAGAAAACGCATACGCCCTTTTTGGCCAAGCAAGCAAGCGGGCAATGCAAATCTGCACTACAAAGAAGTATCACTTCCCACCGGTCAAAAGGGACATCCACAAAATGTGTAAGAACAAGAAAGGCAAGACAGGCCCTGGAGAACAGGGAGCCTTGTTATGCTGATGGGCGGGATGTAAATTGCCAACTGCCTCTCTGGAGGAGTGCATTCTGTTCCCTAAAACAAGTAAAGAACAGAGCTACAGAGCCAAGGGCACTACCAGTCTAGGGAATATACCTTGGGAAAACTGAAAATCAATAAGACAGAGCCACCCCAAAATTTAGGGCTGCACTGCATACAAGGGCCTCAACTTGGATACACCTTAAGTATCCCAGAAAATAGAAACATGGTTCAAAAAATTGTGGTACTTACGTACGATGGAATATCCCTCAGCCATGAAATCAATGTCATAAGACCAGTAGCAGCAAAATGGGTGGATTCAGGTACGATGATTCTAAGTGAAATAAGTCACACAGAAAAAGAAACTTATCATAAGATATCACTTATGAAGATCCTGTAAACATGGCTACACTTGAACTGAGTTAGGAAAGAGAACAGTGTCTCACATTTAGAAAACACTCTTATACCTGCTTAAGGGGGAAGGAGAGGTGGGGTGATGCATAAAACCAGAGTTTGATATAAGCACAGGTACCGTTCCAAAAACCAACTATGGAATAGACAAGACCTACAACGTCCTCAGCGAAAGGGACTCAAAACCCCATATTTCCCGCAGAGGAAAATATCTGACTAGTAAGAATCTTAAAACCTATGTATTGATATGTCTCCATAAGGGAATCAAGTGTGTCTAGACTGGCATAAACATGGCAGCGAGAATCAGCTCAAACCCACTATAAAAAGGAATTTCAAAAACAAAACAAAAAAACTGGGAAATTCTTTACAATTCCTTCAGGGTCTCTGATGAAGGCTGGAATGACCCTATCTACAACGACAGCTGGATGTGGCATAAGGAGGGACACTTGGGACTGAGACGATTGGTGAGATTGGGTGAGCAAATGCAGACCCTTTAAAGCAATAATGCATGGCACCCATTCCATGGGTCCCAACTCTCCAGGTTGAAGGGAATATTACTACAGCTATAACAAGTGCGGGAAACCTAGAGAACGGACACACTGTGAATACGAAAGGTTTCTAAAACTCAACGCATAGTCCCTCTCCTGGTGCTCCGGTTTGACTTTCCGTCTGCTTTACTATCAACCTCCCAACTTGGAGAGACAGCCCCTTTAACCTCTTGGTTCGCACAGGTTGCCAATTTGGCAGAGGATGAAAGGGAAGAGGGAGAACCAATGAGAGAGTAGCTGTTATGCATTTGGACGGGCACATATCACTGTAATTTCCCGGCAGGAAGAAGAATTAACCAAATTCTCAGCCACCCACCGGGAACCAGTATAGGTCCTGAACCAAAATTTTGTACTTGCGGTCAGCTCACCAAAAACGAGTTTAAAAATGGGGCTCAGGGGCACAGCAATTCACAAACTGGCCGAGTAATAAAGGACAACTATCGTCCAAAAATCTGTTGAGGGAAGGCAACGAGGCGGACTTGAAAGCGAGGCAGAATAGCAGGAAACAGATTTCAAGAGGTACGTTGGAATCGCCTTTAAAGCACAGGAAGAGGGGCACAACTTCGACAATGATGCACTTGGCCAAAAAGGGCGTATGCGTTTTCTCCTGAATATATTCAGGAGAAAACGCATACGCCCTTTTTGGCCAAGCAAGCAAGCGGGCAATGCAAATCTGCACTACAAAGAAGTATCACTTCCCACCGGTCAAAAGGGACATCCACAAAATGTGTAAGAACAAGAAAGGCAAGACAGGCCCTGGAGAACAGGGAGCCTTGTTATGCTGATGGGCGGGATGTAAATTGCCAACTGCCTCTCTGGAGGAGTGCATTCTGTTCCCTAAAACAAGTAAAGAACAGAGCTACAGAGCCAAGGGCACTACCAGTCTAGGGAATATACCTTGGGAAAACTGAAAATCAATAAGACAGAGCCACCCCAAAATTTAGGGCTGCACTGCATACAAGGGCCTCAACTTGGATACACCTTAAGTATCCCAGAAAATAGAAACATGGTTCAAAAAATTGTGGTACTTACGTACGATGGAATATCCCTCAGCCATGAAATCAATGTCATAAGACCAGTAGCAGCAAAATGGGTGGATTCAGGTACGATGATTCTAAGTGAAATAAGTCACACAGAAAAAGAAACTTATCATAAGATATCACTTATGAAGATCCTGTAAACATGGCTACACTTGAACTGAGTTAGGAAAGAGAACAGTGTCTCACATTTAGAAAACACTCTTATACCTGCTTAAGGGGGAAGGAGAGGTGGGGTGATGCATAAAACCAGAGTTTGATATAAGCACAGGTACCGTTCCAAAAACCAACTATGGAATAGACAAGACCTACAACGTCCTCAGCGAAAGGGACTCAAAACCCCATATTTCCCGCAGAGGAAAATATCTGACTAGTAAGAATCTTAAAACCTATGTATTGATATGTCTCCATAAGGGAATCAAGTGTGTCTAGACTGGCATAAACATGGCAGCGAGAATCAGCTCAAACCCACTATAAAAAGGAATTTCAAAAACAAAACAAAAAAACTGGGAAATTCTTTACAATTCCTTCAGGGTCTCTGATGAAGGCTGGAATGACCCTATCTACAACGACAGCTGGATGTGGCATAAGGAGGGACACTTGGGACTGAGACGATTGGTGAGATTGGGTGAGCAAATGCAGACCCTTTAAAGCAATAATGCATGGCACCCATTCCATGGGTCCCAACTCTCCAGGTTGAAGGGAATATTACTACAGCTATAACAAGTGCGGGAAACCTAGAGAACGGACACACTGTGAATACGAAAGGTTTCTAAAACTCAACGCATAGTCCCTCTCCTGGTGCTCCGGTTTGACTTTCCGTCTGCTTTACTATCAACCTCCCAACTTGGAGAGACAGCCCCTTTAACCTCTTGGTTCGCACAGGTTGCCAATTTGGCAGAGGATGAAAGGGAAGAGGGAGAACCAATGAGAGAGTAGCTGTTATGCATTTGGACGGGCACATATCACTGTAATTTCCCGGCAGGAAGAAGAATTAACCAAATTCTCAGCCACCCACCGGGAACCAGTATAGGTCCTGAACCAAAATTTTGTACTTGCGGTCAGCTCACCAAAACCGAGTTGAAAAATGGAGCTCAGGGGCACAGCAATTCACAAACTGGCCGAGTAATAAAGGACAACTATCGTCCAAAAATCTGTTGAGGGAAGGCAACGAGGCGGACTTGAAAGCGAGGCAGAATAGCAGGAAACAGATTTCAAGAGGTACGTTGGAATCGCCTTTAAAGCACAGGAAGAGGGGCACAACTTCGACAATGATGCACTTGGCCAAAAAGGGCGTATGCGTTTTCTCCTGAATATATTCAGGAGAAAACGCATACGCCCTTTTTGGCCAAGCAAGCAAGCGGGCAATGCAAATCTGCACTACAAAGAAGTATCACTTCCCACCGGTCAAAAGGGACATCCACAAAATGTGTAAGAACAAGAAAGGCAAGACAGGCCCTGGAGAACAGGGAGTCTTGTTATGCTGATGGGCGGGATGTAAATTGCCAACTGCCTCTCTGGAGGAGTGCATTCTGTTCCCTAAAACAAGTAAAGAACAGAGCTACAGAGCCAAGGGCACTACCAGTCTAGGGAATATACCTTGGGAAAACTGAAAATCAATAAGACAGAGCCACCCCAAAATTTAGGGCTGCACTGCATACAAGGGCCTCAACTTGGATACACCTTAAGTATCCCAGAAAATATAAACATGGTTCAAAAAATTGTGGTACTTACGTACGATGGAATATCCCTCAGCCATGAAATCAATGTCATAAGACCAGTAGCAGCAAAATGGGTGGATTCAGGTACGATGATTCTAAGTGAAATAAGTCACACAGAAAAAGAAACTTATCATAAGATACCACTTATGAAGATCCTGTAAACATGGCTACACTTGAACTGAGTTAGGAAAGAGAACAGTGTCTCACATTTAGAAAACACTCTTATACCTGCTTAAGGGGGAAGGAGAGGTGGGGTGATGCATAAAACCAGAGTTTGATATAAGCACAGGTACCGTTCCAAAAACCAACTATGGAATAGACAAGACCTACACCGTCCTCAGCGAAAGGGACTCAAAACCCCATATTTCCCGCAGAGGAAAATATCTGACTAGTAAGAATCTTAAAACCTATGTATTGATATGTCTCCGTAAGGGAATCAAGTGTGTCTAGACTGGCATAAACATGGCAGCGAGAATCAGCTCAAACCCACTATAAAAAGGAATTTCAAAAACAAAACAAAAAAACTGGGAAATTCTTTACAATTCCTTCAGGGTCTCTGATGAAGGCTGGAATGACCCTATCTACAACGACAGCTGGATGTGGCATAAGGAGGGACACTTGGGACTGAGACGATTGGTGAGATTGGGTGAGCAAATGCAGACCCTTTAAAGCAATAATGCATGGCACCCATTCCATGGGTCCGAACTCTCCAGGTTGAAGGGAATATTACTACAGCTATAACAAGTGCGGGAAACCTAGAGAACGGACACACTGTGAATACGAAAGGTTTCTAAAACTCAACGCATAGTCCCTCTCCTGGTGCTCCGGTTTGACTTTCCGTCTGCTTTACTATCAACCTCCCAACTTGGAGAGACAGCCCCTTTAACCTCTTGGTTCGCACAGGTTGCCAATTTGGCAGAGGATGAAAGGGAAGAGGGAGAACCAATGAGAGAGTAGCTGTTATGCATTTGGACGGGCACATATCACTGTAATTTCCCGGCAGGAAGAAGAATTAACCAAATTCTCAGCCACCCACCGGGAACCAGTATAGGTCCTGAACCAAAATTTTGTACTTGCGGTCAGCTCACCAAAAACGAGTTGAAAAATGGAGCTCAGGGGCACAGCAATTCACAAACTGGCCGAGTAATAAAGGACAACTATCGTCCAAAAATCTGTTGAGGGAAGGCAACGAGGCGGACTTGAAAGCGAGGCAGAATAGCAGGAAACAGATTTCAAGAGGTACGTTGGAATCGCCTTTAAAGCACAGGAAGAGGGGCACAACTTCGACAATGATGCACTTGGCCAAAAAGGGCGTATGCGTTTTCTCCTGAATATATTCAGGAGAAAACGCATACGCCCTTTTTGGCCAAGCAAGCAAGCGGGCAATGCAAATCTGCACTACAAAGAAGTATCACTTCCCACCGGTCAAAAGGGACATCCACAAAATGTGTAAGAACAAGAAAGGCAAGACAGGCCCTGGAGAACAGGGAGCCTTGTTATGCTGATGGGCGGGATGTAAATTGCCAACTGCCTCTCTGGAGGAGTGCATTCTGTTCCCTAAAACAAGTAAAGAACAGAGCTACAGAGCCAAGGGCACTACCAGTCTAGGGAATATACCTTGGGAAAACTGAAAATCAATAAGACAGAGCCACCCCAAAATTTAGGGTTGCACTGCATACAAGGGCCTCAACTTGGATACACCTTAAGTATCCCAGAAAATATAAACATGGTTCAAAAAATTGTGGTACTTACGTACGATGGAATATCCCTCAGCCATGAAATCAATGTCATAAGACCAGTAGCAGCAAAATGGGTGGATTCAGGTACGATGATTCTAAGTGAAATAAGTCACACAGAAAAAGAAACTTATCATAAGATATCACTTATGAAGATCCTGTAAACATGGCTACACTTGAACTGAGTTAGGAAAGAGAACAGTGTCTCACATTTAGAAAACACTCTTATACCTGCTTAAGGGGGAAGGAGAGGTGGGGTGATGCATAAAACCAGAGTTTGATATAAGCACAGGTACCGTTCCAAAAACCAACTATGGAATAGACAAGACCTACACCGTCCTCAGCGAAAGGGACTCAAAACCCCATATTTCCCGCAGAGGAAAATATCTGACTAGTAAGAATCTTAAAACCTATGTATTGATATGTCTCCGTAAGGGAATCAAATGTGTCTAGACTGGCATAAACATGGCAGCGAGAATCAGCTCAAACCCACTATAAAAAGGAATTTCAAAAACAAAACAAAAAAACTGGGAAATTCTTTACAATTCCTTCAGGGTCTCTGATGAAGGCTGGAATGACCCTATCTACAACGACAGCTGGATGTGGCATAAGGAGGGACACTTGGGACTGAGACGATTGGTGAGATTGGGTGAGCAAATGCAGACCCTTTAAAGCAATAATGCATGGCACCCATTCCATGGGTCCGAACTCTCCAGGTTGAAGGGAATATTACTACAGCTATAACAAGTGCGGGAAACCTAGAGAACGGACACACTGTGAATACGAAAGGTTTCTACAACTCAACGCATAGTCCCTCTCCTGGTGCTCCGGTTTGACTTTCCGTCTGCTTTACTATCAACCTCCCAACTTGGAGAGACAGCCCCTTTAACCTCTTGGTTCGCACAGGTTGCCAATTTGGCAGAGGATGAAAGGGAAGAGGGAGAACCAATGAGAGAGTAGCTGTTATGCATTTGGACGGGCACATATCACTGTAATTTCCCGGCAGGAAGAAGAATTAACCAAATTCTCAGCCACCCACCGGGAACCAGTATAGGTCCTGAACCAAAATTTTGGACTTGCGGTCAGCTCACCAAAAACGAGTTGAAAAATGGAGCTCAGGGGCACAGCAATTCACAAACTGGCAGAGTAATAAAGGACAACTATCGTCCAAAAATCTGTTGAGGGAAGGCAACGAGGCGGACTTGAAAGCGAGGCAGAATAGCAGGAAACAGATTTCAAGAGGTACGTTGGAATCGCCTTTAAAGCACAGGAAGAGGGGCACAACTTCGACAATGATGCACTTGGCCAAAAAGGGCGTATGCGTTTTCTCCTGAATATATTCAGGAGAAAACGCATACGCCCTTTTTGGCCAAGCAAGCAAGCGGGCAATGCAAATCTGCACTACAAAGAAGTATCACTTCCCACCGGTCAAAAGGGACATCCACAAAATGTGTAAGAACAAGAAAGGCAAGACAGGCCCTGGAGAACAGGGAGCCTTGTTATGCTGATGGGCGGGATGTAAATTGCCAACTGCCTCTCTGGAGGAGTGCATTCTGTTCCCTAAAACAAGTAAAGAACAGAGCTACAGAGCCAAGGGCACTACCAGTCTAGGGAATATACCTTGGGAAAACTGAAAATCAATAAGACAGAGCCACCCCAAAATTTAGGGCTGCACTGCATACAAGGGCCTCAACTTGGATACACCTTAAGTATCCCAGAAAATATAAACATGGTTCAAAAAATTGTGGTACTTACGTACGATGGAATATCCCTCAGCCATGAAATCAATGTCATAAGACCAGTAGCAGCAAAATGGGTGGATTCAGGTACGATGATTCTAAGTGAAATAAGTCACACAGAAAAAGAAACTTATCATAAGATATCACTTATGAAGATCCTGTAAACATGGCTACACTTGAACTGAGTTAGGAAAGAGGACAGTGTCTCACATTTAGAAAACACTCTTATACCTGCTTAAGGGGGAAGGAGAGGTGGGGTGATGCATAAAACCAGAGTTTGATATAAGCACAGGTACCGTTCCAAAAACCAACTATGGAATAGACAAGACCTACACCGTTCTCAGCGAAAGGGACACAAAACCCCATATTTCCCGCAGAGGAAAATATCTGACTAGTAAGAATCTTAAAACCTATGTATTGATATGTCTCCGTAAGGGAATCAAGTGTGTCTAGACTGGCATAAACATGGCAGCGAGAATCAGCTCAAACTCACTATAAAAAGGAATTTCAAAAACAAAACAAAAAAACTGGGAAATTCTTTACAATTCCTTCAGGGTCTCTGATGAAAGCTGGAATGACCCTATCTACAACGACAGCTGGATGTGGCATAAGGAGGGACACTTGGGACTGAGACGGTTGGTGAGATTGGGTGAGCAAATGCAGACCCTTTAAAGCAATAATGCATGGCACCCATTCCATGGGTCCGAACTCTCCAGGTTGAAGGGAATATTACTACAGCTATAACATGTGCGGGAAACCTAGAGAACAGACACACTGTGAATACGAAAGGTTTCTAAAACTCAACGCATAGTCCCTCTCCTGGTGCTCCGGTTTGACTTTCCGTCTGCTTTACTATCAACCTCCCAACTTGGAGACACAGCCCCTTTAACCTCTTGGTTCGCACAGGTTGCCAATTTGGCAGAGGATGAAAGGGAAGAGGGAGAACCAATGAGAGAGTAGCTGTTAGGCATTTGGACGGGCACATATCACTGTAATTTCCCGGCAGGAAGAAGAATTAACCAAAATCTCAGCCACCCACCGGGAACCAGTATAGGTCCTGAACCAAAATTTTGTACTTGCGGTCAGCTCACCAAAAACGAGTTTAAAAATGGGGCTCAGTGGCACAGCAATTCACAAACTGGCCGAGTAATAAAGGACAACTATCGTCCAAAAATCTGTTGAGGGAAGGCAACGAGGCGGACTTGAAAGCGAGGCAGAATAGCAGGAAACAGATTTCAAGAGGTACGTTGGAATCGCCTTTAAAGCACAGGAAGAGGGGCACAACTTCGACAATGATGCACTTGGCCAAAAAGGGCGTATGCGTTTTCTCCTGAATATATTCAGGAGAAAACGCATACGCCCTTTTTGGCCAAGCAAGCAAGCGGGCAATGCAAATCTGCACTACAAAGAAGTATCACTTCCCACCGGTCAAAAGGGACATCCACAAAATGTGTAAGAACAAGAAAGGCAAGACAGGCCCTGGAGAACAGGGAGCCTTGTTATGCTGATGGGCGGGATGTAAATTGCCAACTGCCTCTCTGGAGGAGTGCATTGTGTTCCCTAAAACAAGTAAAGAACAGAGCTACAGAGCCAAGGGCACTACCAGCCTAGGGAATATACCTTGGGAAAACTGAAAATCAATAAGACAGAGCCACCCCAAAATTTAGGGCTGAACTGCATACAAGGACCTCAACTTGGATACACCTTAAGTATCCCAGAAAATAGAAACATGGTTCAAAAAATTGTGGTACTTACGTACGATGGAATATCCCTCAGCCATGAAATCAATGTCATAAGACCAATAGCAGCAAAATGGGTGGATTCAGGTACGATGATTCTAAGTGAAATAAGTCACACAGAAAAAGAAACTTATCATAAGATACCACTTATGAAGATCCTGTAAACATGGCTACACTTGAACTGAGTTAGGAAAGAGAACAGTGTCTCACATTTAGAAAACACTCTTATACCTGCTTAAGGGGGAAGGAGAGGTGGGGTGATGCATAAAACCAGAGTTTGATATAAGCACAGGTACCGTTCCAAAAACCAACTATGGAATAGACAAGACCTACACCGTCCTCAGCGAAAGGGACTCAAAACCCCATATTTCCCGCAGAGGAAAATATCTGACTAGTAAGAATCTTAAAACCTATGTATTGATATGTCTCCGTAAGGGAATCAAGTGTGTCTAGACTGGCATAAACATGGCAGCGAGAATCAGCTCAAACCCACTATAAAAAGGAATTTCAAAAACAAAACAAAAAAACTGGGAAATTCTTTACAATTCCTTCAGGGTCTCTGATGAAGGCTGGAATGACCCTATCTACAACGACAGCTGGATGTGGCATAAGGAGGGACACTTGGGACTGAGACGATTGGTGAGATTGGGTGAGCAAATGCAGACCCTTTAAAGCAATAATGCATGGCACCCATTCCATGGGTCCGAACTCTCCAGGTTGAAGGGAATATTACTACAGCTATAACAAGTGCGGGAAACCTAGAGAACGGACACACTGTGAATACGAAAGGTTTCTAAAACTCAACGCATAGTCCCTCTCCTGGTGCTCCGGTTTGACTTTCCGTCTGCTTTACTATCAACCTCCCAACTTGGAGAGACAGCCCCTTTAACCTCTTGGTTCGCACAGGTTGCCAATTTGGCAGAGGATGAAAGGGAAGAGGGAGAACCAATGAGAGAGTAGCTGTTAGGCATTTGGACGGGCACATATCACTGTAATTTCCCGGCAGGAAGAAGAATTAACCAAATTCTCAGCCACCCACCGGGAACTAGTATAGGTCCTGAACCAAAATTTTGGACTTGCGGTCAGCTCACCAAAAACGAGTTGAAAAATGGAGCTCAGGGGCACAGCAATTCACAAACTGGCCGAGTAATAAAGGACAACTATCGTCCAAAAATCTGTTGAGGGAAGGCAACGAGGCGGACTTGAAAGCGAGGCAGAATAGCAGGAAACAGATTTCAAGAGGTACGTTGGAATCGCCTTTAAAGCACAGGAAGAGGGGCACAACTTCGACAATGATGCACTTGGCCAAAAAGGGCGTATGCGTTTTCTCCTGAATATATTCAGGAGAAAACGCATACGCCCTTTTTGGCCAAGCAAGCAAGCGGGCAATGCAAATCTGCACTACAAAGAAGTATCACTTCCCACCGGTCAAAAGGGACATCCACAAAATGTGTAAGAACAAGAAAGGCAAGACAGGCCCTGGAGAACAGGGAGCCTTGTTATGCTGATGGGCGGGATGTAAATTGCCAACTGCCTCTCTGGAGGAGTGCATTCTGTTCCCTAAAACAAGTAAAGAACAGAGCTACAGAGCCAAGGGCACTACCAGTCTAGGGAATATACCTTGGGAAAACTGAAAATCAATAAGACAGAGCCACCCCAAAATTTAGGGCTGCACTGCATACAAGGGCCTCAACTTGGATACACCTTAAGTATCCCAGAAAATATAAACATGGTTCAAAAAATTGTGGTACTTACGTACGATGGAATATCCCTCAGCCATGAAATCAATGTCATAAGACCAGTAGCAGCAAAATGGGTGGATTCAGGTACAATGATTCTAAGTGAAATAAGTCACACAGAAAAAGAAACTTATCATAAGATATCACTTATGAAGATCCTGTAAACATGGCTACACTTGAACTGAGTTAGGAAAGAGAACAGTGTCTCACATTTAGAAAACACTCTTATACCTGCTTAAGGGGGAAGGAGAGGTGGGGTGATGCATAAAACCAGAGTTTGATATAAGCACAGGTACCGTTCCAAAAACCAACTATGGAATAGACAAGACCTACACCGTCCTCAGCGAAAGGGACTCAAAACCCCATATTTCCCGCAGAGGAAAATATCTGACTAGTAAGAATCTTAAAACCTATGTATTGATATGTCTCCATAAGGGAATCAAGTGTGTCTAGACTGGCATAAACATGGCAGCGAGAATCAGCTCAAACCCACTATAAAAAGGAATTTCAAAAACAAAACAAAAAAACTGGGAAATTCTTTACAATTCCTTCAGGGTCTCTGATGAAGGCTGGAATGACCCTATCTACAACGACAGCTGGATGTGGCATAAGGAGGGACACTTGGGACTGAGACGATTGGTGAGATTGGGTGAGCAAATGCAGACCCTTTAAAGCAATAATGCATGGCACCCATTCCATGGGTCCGAACTCTCCAGGTTGAAGGGAATATTACTACAGCTATAACAAGTGCGGGAAACCTAGAGAACGGACACACTGTGAATACGAAAGGTTTCTAAAACTCAACGCATAGTCCCTCTCCTGGTGCTCTGGTTTGACTTTCCGTCTGCTTTACTATCAACCTCCCAACTTGGAGAGACAGCCCCTTTAACCTCTTGGTTCGCACAGGTTGCCAATTTTGCAGAGGATGAAAGGGAAGAGGGAGAACCAATGAGAGAGTAGCTGTTAGGCATTTGGACGGGCACATATCACTGTAATTTCCCGGCAGGAAGAAGAATTAACCAAATTCTCAGCCACCCACCGGGAACCAGTATAGGTCCTGAACCAAAATTTTGGACTTGCGGTCAGCTCACCAAAAACGAGTTGAAAAATGGAGCTCAGGGGCACAGCAATTCACAAACTGGCCGAGTAATAAAGGACAACTATCGTCCAAAAATCTGTTGAGGGAAGGCAACGAGGCGGACTTGAAAGCGAGGCAGAATAGCAGGAAACAGATTTCAAGAGGTACGTTGGAATCGCCTTTAAAGCACAGGAAGAGGGGCACAACTTCGACAATGATGCACTTGGCCAAAAAGGGCGTATGCGTTTTCTCCTGAATATATTCAGGAGAAAACGCATACGCCCTTTTTGGCCAAGCAAGCAAGCGGGCAATGCAAATCTGCACTACAAAGAAGTATCACTTCCCACCGGTCAAAAGGGACATCCACAAAATGTGTAAGAACAAGAAAGGCAAGACAGGCCCTGGAGAACAGGGAGCCTTGTTATGCTGATGGGCGGGATGTAAATTGCCAACTGCCTCTCTGGAGGAGTGCATTCTGTTCCCTAAAACAAGTAAAGAACAGAGCTACAGAGCCAAGGGCACTACCAGTCTAGGGAATATACCTTGGGAAAACTGAAAATCAATAAGACAGAGCCACCCCAAAATTTAGGGTTGCACTGCATACAAGGGCCTCAACTTGGATACACCTTAAGTATCCCAGAAAATATAAACATGGTTCAAAAAATTGTGGTACTTACGTACGATGGAATATCCCTCAGCCATGAAATCAATGTCATAAGACCAGTAGCAGCAAAATGGGTGGATTCAGGTACGATGATTCTAAGTGAAATAAGTCACACAGAAAAAGAAACTTATCATAAGATATCACTTATGAAGATCCTGTAAACATGGCTACACTTGAACTGAGTTAGGAAAGAGAACAGTGTCTCACATTTAGAAAACACTCTTATACCTGCTTAAGGGGGAAGGAGAGGTGGGGTGATGCATAAAACCAGAGTTTGATATAAGCACAGGTACCGTTCCAAAAACCAACTATGGAATAGACAAGACCTACACCGTCCTCAGCGAAAGGGACTCAAAACCCCATATTTCCCGCAGAGGAAAATATCTGACTAGTAAGAATCTTAAAACCTATGTATTGATATGTCTCCGTAAGGGAATCAAATGTGTCTAGACTGGCATAAACATGGCAGCGAGAATCAGCTCAAACCCACTATAAAAAGGAATTTCAAAAACAAAACAAAAAAACTGGGAAATTCTTTACAATTCCTTCAGGGTCTCTGATGAAGGCTGGAATGACCCTATCTACAACGACAGCTGGATGTGGCATAAGGAGGGACACTTGGGACTGAGACGATTGGTGAGATTGGGTGAGCAAATGCAGACTCTTTAAAGCAATAATGCATGGCACCCATTCCATGGGTCCGAACTCTCCAGGTTGAAGGGAATATTACTACAGCTATAACAAGTGCGGGAAACCTAGAGAACGGACACACTGTGAATACGAAAGGTTTCTAAAACTCAACGCATAGTCCCTCTCCTGGTGCTCCGGTTTGACTTTCCGTCTGCTTTACTATCAACCTCCCAACTTGGAGAGACAGCCCCTTTAACCTCTTGGTTCGCACAGGTTGCCAATTTGGCAGAGGATGAAAGGGAAGAGGGAGAACCAATGAGAGAGTAGCTGTTAGGCATTTGGACGGGCACATATCACTGTAATTTCCCGGCAGGAAGAAGAATTAACCAAATTCTCAGCCACCCACCGGGAACCAGTATAGGTCCTGAACCAAAATTTTGGACTTGCGGTCAGCTCACCAAAAACGAGTTGAAAAATGGAGCTCAGGGGCACAGCAATTCACAAACTGGCCGAGTAATAAAGGACAACTATCGTCCAAAAATCTGTTGAGGGAAGGCAACGAGGCGGACTTGAAAGCGAGGCAGAATAGCAGGAAACAGATTTCAAGAGGTACGTTGGAATCGCCTTTAAAGCACAGGAAGAGGGGCACAACTTCGACAATGATGCACTTGGCCAAAAAGGGCGTATGCGTTTTCTCCTGAATATATTCAGGAGAAAACGCATACGCCCTTTTTGGCCAAGCAAGCAAGCGGGCAATGCAAATCTGCACTACAAAGAAGTATCACTTCCCACCGGTCAAAAGGGACATCCACAAAATGTGTAAGAACAAGAAAGGCAAGACAGTCCCTGGAGAACAGGGAGCCTTGTTATGCTGTTGGGCGGGATGTAAATTGCCAACTGCCTCTCGGAAGGAGTGCATTCTGTTCCCTAAAACAAGTAAAGAACAGAGCTACAGAGCCAAGGGCACTACCAGTCTAGGGAATATACCTTGGGAAAACTGAAAATCAAAAAGACAGAGCCACCCCAAAATTTAGGGTTGCACTGCATACAAGGGCCTCAACTTGGATACACCTTAAGTATCCCAGAAAATATAAACATGGTTCAAAAAATTGTGGTACTTACGTACGATGGAATATCCCTCAGCCATGAAATCAATGTCATAAGACCAGTAGCAGCAAAATGGGTGGATTCAGGTACGATGATTCTAAGTGAAATAAGTCACACAGAAAAAGAAACTTATCATAAGATATCACTTATGAAGATCCTGTAAACATGGCTACACTTGAACTGAGTTAGGAAAGAGAACAGTGTCTCACATTTAGAAAACACTCTTATACCTGCTTAAGGGGGAAGGAGAGGTGGGGTGATGCATAAAACCAGAGTTTGATATAAGCACAGGTACCGTTCCAAAAACCAACTATGGAATAGCCAAGACCTACAACGTCCTCAGCGAAAGGGACTCAAAACCCCATATTTCCCGCAGAGGAAAATATCTGACTAGTAAGAATCTTAAAACCTATGTATTGATATGTCTCCGTAAGGGAATCAAGTGTGTCTAGACTGGCATAAACATGGCAGCGAGAATCAGCTCAAACCCACTATAAAAAGGAATTTCAAAAACAAAACAAAAAAACTGGGAAATTCTTTACAATTCCTTCAGGGTCTCTGATGAAGGCTGGAATGACCCTATCTACAACGACAGCTGGATGTGGCATAAGGAGGGACACTTGGGACTGAGACGATTGGTGAGATTGGGTGAGCAAATGCAGACCCTTTAAAGCAATAATTCATGGCACCCATTCCATGGGTCCGAACTCTCCAGGTTGAAGGGAATATTACTACAGCTATAACATGTGCGGGAAACCTAGAGAACAGACACACTGTGAATACGAAAGGTTTCTAAAACTCAACGCATAGTCCCTCTCCTGGTGCTCCGGTTTGACTTTCCGTCTGCTTTACTATCAACCTCCCAACTTGGAGACACAGCCCCTTTAACCTCTTGGTTCGCACAGGTTGCCAATTTGGCAGAGGATGAAAGGGAAGAGGGAGAACCAATGAGAGAGTAGCTGTTAGGCATTTGGACGGGCACATATCACTGTAATTTCCCGGCAGGAAGAAGAATTAACCAAAATCTCAGCCACCCACCGGGAACCAGTATAGGTCCTGAACCAAAATTTTGTACTTGCGGTCAGCTCACCAAAAACGAGTTTAAAAATGGGGCTCAGTGGCACAGCAATTCACAAACTGGCCGAGTAATAAAGGACAACTATCGTCCAAAAATCTGTTGAGGGAAGGCAACGAGGCGGACTTGAAAGCGAGGCAGAATAGCAGGAAACAGATTTCAAGAGGTACGTTGGAATCGCCTTTAAAGCACAGGAAGAGGGGCACAACTTCGACAATGATGCACTTGGCCAAAAAGGGCGTATGCGTTTTCTCCTGAATATATTCAGGAGAAAACGCATACGCCCTTTTTGGCCAAGCAAGCAAGCGGGCAATGCAAATCTGCACTACAAAGAAGTATCACTTCCCACCGGTCAAAAGGGACATCCACAAAATGTGTAAGAACAAGAAAGGCAAGACAGGCCCTGGAGAACAGGGAGCCTTGTTATGCTGATGGGCGGGATGTAAATTGCCAACTGCCTCTCTGGAGGAGTGCATTGTGTTCCCTAAAACAAGTAAAGAACAGAGCTACAGAGCCAAGGGCACTACCAGCCTAGGGAATATACCTTGGGAAAACTGAAAATCAATAAGACAGAGCCACCCCAAAATTTAGGGCTGAACTGCATACAAGGACCTCAACTTGGATACACCTTAAGTATCCCAGAAAATAGAA